>NC_092760.1:53126831-54326831 GCF_047496795.1 Chiloscyllium punctatum
AGCTTGTGTTCGTGTATCCTGGTGGCTAACTTTCTTCCTGTTTGTTCTATGTGGTGTTTGTGGCAGTCCTTGCATGGAATTTTGTAAATGGGATGTACTGGGTCTTTTAAGTTTGTTAGTTTTTGTTTGAGAGTGTTGGTGGGTTTATGTGCTACTAGGATTCTGAGGGGTCTTAGTAGTCTGGCTGTCATTTCTGAAACTTCTTTGATGTATTGGAAGGTAGTTAGGGTTTCTGGCTGTGTTTGGTCTGTTTGTCGTGGTTTGTTCTTGAGGAATCTGTGGACTGTATTTTTTGAGTATCCGTTCTTCTTGAATACGTTCTCCTCTGTTTTCCGAAGTTTGTCTGTGCTGCAATGTGTAATGGCTCGTTAGAATAGTGTTCTGATACAGCTTCGTTTGTATGTGTTGGGATTGTTGCTGGTGTAGTTAAGTATTTGGTCAGTGTTTATTGGTTTTCTGTATACACAGGTTTGTAGTTCTCCGTTGTCCGTTCTTTCGTCTGTGACGTCCAGGAATGCGAGTTTGTTGTCGGTTTCTTCCTCCTTGGTGAACTTTATGCCTGTGAAGGGTGTTGTTGATAATGTTAAATGTCTCTTCTATCTTGCTTCATTTTGTGATGACAAAGGTGTCATCTACGTAGCGGACCCAGATTTTTGGTTTGATGGTTGGTAGGGCTGTTTGTTCTAGTCTTTGCATTACCGCTTCTGCTATGAATCCTGATAGCGGAGATCCCATGGGTGTGCTGTTGGTTTGTTTGTAGATTATGTTGTTGAAAGTGAAGTGGGTGGTGAGGCACAGGTTCACTAGCTTCATGATGTTTTCGTTGGTAATGTGATTGATGGTGGTTGGTGTGTGTGTGTGATGGTCTCTTCTAAAAGTGTGGTTAGTGTGTCCTTTGCCAGGTCGATGTTGATGGAGGTGAAAAGTGCTGTTACGTTGATTGAGATAATTGTTTTGTCTTCCTCTATTTTGGTGTTTTTGATGATTTTTAGGAATTCCTGGGTGGAGTGGATGGAGTGCTGTGACTCTTCAACTAAGTATTTCAGTCTTGCGTGTAGTTCTTTGGCCAGTCTGTAAGTTGGTGTTCTGGATAGTGAGACTATGGGTCTGAGGGGGTTCCTGGTTTATGGAATTTTGGTAGTCCGTAGAATCGTGGAGTGTTGGTCCCGTCTGGTTTCATTTTTTGGAATTCCGTCTTGTTTAATTGTCTGGAATTTTGTAATTTTCTTAGGAGATATGTAATTTTGTTTCCTAGTTGTGGGGTCGGTTCTAGCGCCAACTGTTGGTAGGTGTGAGTAGTGCATTGGCTTTCTCTGTCCCCCTCCTATCTCTCTCCCCTCTTCCCCCATCCCTCCTCTGTCCAGTCCTGTCTCTACCCCTCCTCTCCCCCCCAAGTCTCTCCCCCCCAAGTCTCTCCCCCCCAAGTCTCTCCCCCCAAGTCTCTCCCCCCCAAGTCTCTCCCCCCCAAGTCTCTCCCCCCAAGTCTCTCCCCCAAGTCTCTCCCCCCCCTTCCCCGTCTCTCCCCCCCCTTCCCCGTCTCTCCCCCCCTTCCCGACTCTCCCCCCCCTTCCCCGACTCTCCCCCCCCTTCCCCGACTCTCCCCCCCCTTCCCCGACTCTCCCCCCCCTTCCCCGACTCTCCCCCCCCCCCCCTCCCCGTCTCTCTCTCCCCCTCCTATCTTTCTCCCCTCTTCCCCCACCCCTCCTCTGTCCCGTCCTGTCTCTACCCCTCCTCTCTCCCCTGTTCTCTCTACTCCCCACCCCCCAGTTCTCTTGTGGCTGAGTAGCTTTGAACTCAATTTGTTGGCAAGTGAAAGGTCTATCATTGGTTTTGAAGTATTGACAGTTATCAATCACCTTCTTGCTGTCACTGAGTGCTGCATCAGTGCACACCCTCCTATCCAGATCATTTGCAATCTGAACTTCAATTACTGCTCCTATGCCCAGTTGTTTACAATGCCTGCTATGTGCCAGGTTACTTGCTTTCAGAACTGCAGCCACTCAAAAAAGAACTGTTTTAAAAACCCTGTGCTTGAAAGAGTGGCTGCAGTTCTGAAAGCAAGTAACCTGGCACCTGGTCTGAAATAAAAAAATCTTTTAAAACCCTGTGCTTGAAAATTTCAGATCTCAGTTTTTAAAAACACAAAAATAGAAATATCCAATCCTTACCAGACACACTTTAAAATCTATCTCTTTCCGCCAAGCTCTTGACAATCTGCCATAATGTTGACATATGTGCCTTGATGTCAGATTTTGCTTCATAATACTCCTGTAGCAATTTATGGTATTAAAAACACTATATAAATACAAATTATATTGTAAGCGTAAGATCTCAGTGTGTCTCTGTGGTTGACTTTATTTTGCTGCTGTAGTGGTCAATGCCAGCTTGCAGTTAGCTCTCAAAACAACATGGAGGGTTCAGTTGTGTTCCTTTTTAGTGTAGCTGCAAAGATTAAACTAAAGAGTTTTGGATGTTTATGGTAAGGGATTTAATGTCTTTGAAGAGAACTTTAGTAATCTAAAAAAAACATATCAGGTATCATTCGGATAGGAAAGAAAGGCTTTTGATTGAAATTCTAGTATCTTATCTTGACATATAGATTCAGTTTCTACCTCAACTGTTCTCAAGATTAAGCTGTCCTGAGCAATTAGTTACTTGATGATGATGGACCTTGCATTGGACAGATCACCAACCGAGCTTTCCCCAGTGTTGCTTGGTCTTTGTGTCACATGTTTCATCTCAATTATGAGGTTTATAAAATTATATTTTGGGAATGGAGCATAAATGAAGGTGTCCTCTAACTTGTTCTGCAGTTCTTGCATGGTTTGTTTTTTTTTACAAATGAAAATAATTCGATTGTTTTACTGAGAAGATAGAATAACTTTTGTATTCATTCACAAGATATGGGTGTCATTGGCCAGGCCAACATTTATTGCTCATCTCTAATTGTCTGTCGGGGATCAAGAGTCAACTACATTGCTGTGGGTCTAGAGTCACATATGGGCCAGATCAGCTAAGACTGTCAGTTTCCTTACCTAAAGGACATTAATGGCCAGATGGGTTTTTCCCTGACAATTGACAATGGTTTCTTGGTCATCATTGGATTTTTAATTTCAGACTTTTTAAAAAAATTGAATTACCTGGCACAGAATGACTTGAACCCAGGTCTCCAGAATATATCCCCCTTTAATAGTCTCGCTGTAATACCATAGCCATGGCGGTATGCACATTAGGATACAATGGCAACAGTCTTTGCTTAACCACGAGTAGACTTTGAGTCTCCTGAGATCGCAGCAAAGTTTTGTTGGATTGTAAGCAGTTCTGTAAATAGTTAATTTACATGCAAGATGAAAGGCAGTTAGGATCAAAGATAGTTCATTAGCATTTCTACATGAACACAAGGCTAATATTTCAAGTTGCCATAGGGAAGAAGGTAAAGGCAAAAAACAGCGATTCTGTGTGTAGAGCATGAGGAGGCACGGGGTGGGGGGAGGTGTGGTGAGGTGAGGAGAGAGAGGTTTGAAGAATTCCTTCTTTACCTTGCATGCTACCATAACCCACTTCAGGAGATAAGGTGCTCTGACATTCACTTTGGATATTTGGCTGGAAGACACAATCTTCAGAACAAGCTTTAATGCTGGTGGTGAATTTAAGAAACTCTAGAAACTGAGGAAAATGGTGACTCAAAGTGTCTGCTGAAAGAAAAGAGTGTCTGGAAAATTATTGGAAACTGGGGGCAACTGTAATCTGCTTGCTAAATGAACCATAATTCTGTGGAGAGTAATATGAGTTATAAGTATACATGTAGAATTTCATTTTCTGCAGCTAAAAGTATAAGTTGCTGACACAAAAAAGTCTTAATTTCTTTTAGTAGATTGTCACAGTGAAGGTTTTAAAATGTAAAATCTTGTTGAAGCATTCTTCAGCTAATGATTATATGTTTGAACTTTTTGGTTGGTCTCTAGAGGATTGTAACAAAATATATTATAGATGTCATGTTGCCTTTTATTGGTCAAGTTTAGCACATCAATCATGATGGTGATGGAGCTGTTCATTTTAATTAACTCAACTAAGAAATGATTTTGCCCAGATATACTCTCCATATGGTGGCTAGGACAGTGTACGTATTGTCAGCTTAGGAGAAGATTGTGTTGTAGCAGCAGTGTTACTGGACTAATAATTCAGAAGCCCAGACTCACATTCTGGGAACATGATTTCAAAGGTAAAATTGAATTCAGTCAGAAGTACTATAATTAAAAGCACGTCTAATGGCAACTATGTAATCAATGTGAATTGATGTAAATATCCATCTGGTTCACTAATATTCTTGAGGAAAGGAAATCTGTTATCCTTCTGTGGCCTACCTGTGACTCCAGACTCATAGCACTGTGGATGACTGCAAATATGGAGTAATCTGAAATGGTCCTAGCAAGCCACTCTTAGGCAGTTAGTGATAGGCAGTAGTGTTGGCCCAGCCAGTGATGTATATATCTTATGAGTGAATATAAAATCCCCCTCAGGTCTTAGAGCCACTGACCTCTTCAATCATTTTGGAACAAAGCCATTGAAATCTAAAATGAACAATACTGACAGTAAAGTTAAAACCCACTGTGCAATGAAAGATAACTGTTGCAGCTGTATTTTTATCATTGCTCTTTTATGTCTATCACATTAAACAGTGTCGCTTAAATCACTCCAGGATTTCCCCAATTATGTTCCAATCTCTGTGTTTCCTGTACGGCATCAGGTAAAACACATTTTCATATTTGGAGACTTGATACTGGTCTCCATTAATATTAAGGCAGCCAGGAACAAAGTGTGTTGGTAGCAGGGATAATGTTTCCACCATTTTAACATTTTGCCTAATTCAGGATTGAACTGCAAAGTGTGTTTATTGTGGTTGCAGCTTATAGCTGTAAGTCATTTAATAATTAAAATTGACACCTGAACGATCCATTCCAAAAATCCAAAGTAAAATCAATGTGAGTACCATATCTTCAACCATAGCTCAATGTAGGAACTCTGAAGTGAATTTTTCAGCTTTTCTTTGCTTCACATGTTCTTGTATTTAAGATTATATCACACTTGACTTCGTATCATTCCTGTTTAATTTGTTAATCAGCCTGGCAGACCAGACTTGAAGGGCTGAATGGAATACTCCTGTTCTTGTGTTTCTATGTTTTACTCCATATTTGCAGAAGTAAGCAGGAAAAAGTTCGACTTAATTGTAAAACCGTGTTGAGGTAACAGGTTGTCTTTTTTGTGCAGGTTGGTGTACTTAGTTACTGTTTTTGTTAAACTTCATTATTGCGATTAAATTACTTTTCCTTAAAGCTGTGGTATGTTTTATACTATTATCATCTCTCCAAAATCCAGGTAACGTGTGAATAAAGTAAATTATCTAACTGAAGGAGAGGCTTGTTTACTATACCATTTATCATGTTACAGCATCCGAATATGATTTATGGTTAACTTATTTCAGTTTTTATTAGTAGAGATAATAATATAGGCATTTGAAGGCATGGTTGCAGTTAATGATACATTATGGTCAAAGCTACAGGAGGGTAATACTACCTGGAATAGGTGACTAGAAGTGAATTACTAAGCTGTAACTTAATCAAGCAATTCAATAACGTCCTTGAATAGTTAATAATTTGTTGCCCCCACGATGATAAAATTACTATCCTGAACAAGCAAGTAGATTATGCTAGTTTATGTACAAATGAATTCTGTTCCACTGTGATCCATATGCTTTAGAGAGTTGGTTTTAAAAAAAATAAGAGTAATTGATACGTGCTCACATTACAAAATTTCACTTAGAAGTGCCTCTCAGGGATCTCTACTGGGACTAAAACTGAAGTGGCAAAACTATGGCAAATGACATTTGATATACAGGAATATGAGGTCATCTATTTGGGCTCAAGGTAGACGAGTGTATTTTCTTATGGGGAATCTGAAACTTGTGAAGAACACGAATTTAGAGGCTATAGAACAGAAATTATCCAGAAGCCGCTGGTTACAAAAATTAATTCTTCCTTCTGAGGTGGTTTCTTGGCATTAATAATAACTTGCTTGCATTCAAACTTGATGGATTCTGAAATGGTGAAGATGTGAATCTGCATTCTCCTTATTTGCATGATGGTAGGTGGTGTGTGGAAGGTTGGGTAAATTATGTTTTTTTTCTGGAGGTTTTGTGCATTCTCAGAAGTTTCTCAATGTATTCAATTCCTTCTCAATGAATCTTCTCCATTTTGGTCAGGTCACAGACCAGGGTTTCCCATTATATTTGAGTGGGGATATTTTATCCCTGAGGGATTCTTTGAGGACATTCCTAAAGCATTTATGCTGTCCTCTTGGGAGTGTCCTCCTGTGACCATTTTGAGCAAAGCAGTTATTTGGGATTTCAGTGTCAGGCATTCGAACATATGTCACAGCAGACCTGATTTTGAGTGATGAGTCCCTTGATGATGGGCAGTTTGGCTTGGGAGCGGGCAATGCTGTTGGGCTGCCTTCCTTGACATTGGTTTTGGAAGATTTTGTGGAAACACTACTTATGGTTCTTCCCTAGTAATTTGTAGAAACTACTGTAGGGCCATCCAAATCTCCAAAACATTTGAGTACATGAGCATCATGGTCAAACGTGAGTTTCAGACCTTTATCCTCAAGTACTCATTTTCTTTGTCAGTCAGCTCAATGTTGAATCGGCACATTGGAAATGACGATCAATTTTGCTGTCTGTCTGCCTTCATGGAGAGGAGGCTTCCAAAATACGGTGTATGGTCCATATTTTAATCTCACTGTTAATCTTAATTGACAGGAATCAGTTGTTTTGCTGAAGAAGCTGGTTCAAAGAGAACCTTAGTTTTCTAGCTAGTTCATGAAAGGCACACTTTCTCATATACATCAATAAAAATGTCGACAATGGCTTGGAGTTACATTTCTGAGGAAATATGCACAATAATATTGAAGCTTTATGACTGAAGTTGGAGTTTTGCTTCTGGTTGAAAGCAGTGTAGGCCTTCACAAATTTGTTTGACACTGATATCAAAGGCTTATGAAATGTTCTGCTTCAGTTTGGCTGTCTTCAGAAATTTGTTACTGTCCTCTGCCTATGTCATGATGACTGGGCAACATCTGGAACTGCCACAGACCCTCTTGGTGAAAGTAGAGGTCAATAAGCTGTGCTATTACACCAACTTTTCAGTTTTCTTGCTGTAATACCCAAGTAGAGAAATTTTACAGAACAGGGAAACTGATCAGTTAATTAAGACTTCTTGAATGTAGGCCTTTTTCTCTGTGGACTGGAATGAAAAATGGTGAAAAATGGCTCTGCTGTGACTCTGTTTAGAGCATTGTGTTCAGTTGTGGGCAGTGAATGTCAGGAAGATATGAGAGGAAGGCCATGGAAAGATTATAGCATAAATTCCTTCCAAATGATACTATGATTTAAAGAGTTGTGAGGACAGATTGGAAATATTAGACCGGTGTTCTCTTTCATTATCAAATACTAAGAGGGAGAGGTAGTAGGGTAGTGTTAATGTTACTAGATCAGTAATCCAGAACCCTATGCTTATGTTTAAAGGGGTTTGAGAACAGATAGATAGCAGAAGTTTCCATAAATACATAAGATGAAAGAGAGTGGCGAAAGTAAATGTTGGTCCTTTAGAGGATGAGAGGGGGCATTTAGTCATGGGATATGATGAAATGGTCGAGGCATTGAATAGGTATTTTGTGTTAGTCTTCACAGTGGAGGTCACAAATAATATGCCAGTAGTTGACAGAGACGAAGGTAGGTGAGGACCCGCACAGTGGACTCGATGGGCCGAATGGCCTTATTTCCACTTCTATGTCTTATGGTCTTATTGACCTGGAAACAATGAATATAATGGAAGAGGCTGTGTTGGGCAAGCTAATGGAGCTAAGGATAGACAATACACCAGGCCCTAATGGAATGCATACCAGGGTACTAAAAGAGATGTCAGGAGAAATAGCACTTTAGATTAGATTAGATTAGTTATAGTGTGGAAACAGGCCCTTCGGCCCAACAAGTACACCGACCTGCCAAAGCGCAACCCACCCAGACCCATTCCCCTACATTTACCCCTTCACCTAACACTACGGGCAATTTAGCATCGCCAATTCACCTAACCTGCACATTTTTGGACTGTGGGAGGAAACCGGAGCACCAGGAGGAAACCCACACAGACATGGGAGAATGTGCAAACTCCACACAGAGAGTCACCTGAGGGGGGAATTGAACCCGGGTCTCTGGCGCTGTGAGGCAGCAAGGCTAACCACCGTGCCGCCCATGATTTTCCAATTGTGGTAACTTTCCAAAATTTGCTGAACTCTGGGGCAGTTCCAGCACATTGGAAAACAGCAAATGTGACTCTAATTTTAAAAAGGGTGGTAGAAAAAGGTGGGGAATTATAGACTGATTGGCTTAATTTCTGTAGTTGGGAAGATGCTTGAGTTTATTATCAAGGAAGCAAGGCATTTAGATAAAAATTGTCCCATTGGGCAGACACAGCATGGGTTCATGAAGGCTTAATTAATCTTTTGGAATTCTATGAAGATATTACGAGCATGGTGGACAACTGGTACCCAGTAGTTATGGTGTATCTAGATTTCCAAAAGGCCTTCGACAAGGTGCCGCACGAGAGGCTGCTGCATAAGATAAAGATGCGGGGCGTTACGGGTAAAGTATTAGCATGGATAGATGGTTGCATTTACTAACAGGCAACGTAAAGAGTGGGGATAAATTCTGGTTAGCAATCAGTGTGTAACTAGTGGTGTATCTTGGGGATCAGTGTTGGGACCACAATTATTCACAATTTACATAGATGATTTGGAGTTGGTGATCAGGTGTATTGTGTCAAAGTTTGCAGATGACACCAAAATAAGTGGCAGAGCAAAGTGTGCAGAGGATCATAGATATTTTAAGTGAGTGGGCAAAGGTCTGGCAGATGGAATACAATGTTAATAAATGTGAAATCATTCATTTTGGTAAGAGTAACAGTAAAAAGGACTATAACTTGAATGGTTAAAACATTGCAGCATGCTACTGTGCAGAGGGACCTGGGTGTCCTTGTGCATGAATCTCAGAGCATTGGTCTACAGGTACAACAGGTAATTAGGAAGGCAAATGGAACTTTGTCCTTCATTGCTAAAGGGATTGAGTTTAAAAGCAGGGAGGTTATGTTGCAGCTGTATAGGGTGCTGGTAAGGCCACATCTGGAGTACTGCATGCAGTTTTGGTCTCCTTACTTGAGAAAGGATGTATTGAGGGGGTGCAGAGGAGGTTCATTAGGTTGATTCTGGAGTTGAGGGGGTTGGCTTATGAGGAGAAGCTGAGTAGACTGGGATTACATTCAGAAGAATGAGGGAGGCTCTCGTAGAAACATATAATTATGAAGGGAATAGATAAGATAGACATAGAGAGGATGTTTCCATTGGTAGGTGAAACCAGGACATAGCCTCAAAATTAGGGGGAGCAGATGTATGACTGAACTGAGAAGGAGCTTCTTCACCCAGAGGGTTGTGAGCCTATGGAATTCCCTGCCCAGTGAAGTAGTTGACGTTACTTCAGTAAATGTTTTTAATGCTAAGATAGACTTCTTTTGAACAATGGAGGAATTAAACGATATGGTGAGAGGGCGGGTAAGGGAAGCTGAGGCCATGAGAGGCTCTGCCATTCAGTAAGATCATGGCCGATCAGGCTCAAAGGGCCAGTTCGCCTGCTCCTGCTCCTAGTTCTCATGTATACTCTTATGTTATCTTACTGCAGTGGTAGTGTCTGTACTTTTGAGCTTGGAGCTGGGAGGTATGCGTTCAAGACCCTCTTGCTCCAGAGGTGTATGGTCACATCTCAACAGGGTGGTGAGAAAATATCCAGAAGATTACTGGCTGAAATAAATGAGGTGTTTAAGGCCATCAAAGATATTCACGGCAACAGATCTACCCTTTTCGTAGATAGTACCGAACAAGGAGCCGACCTGAAAATTATAGTTAGGTTGTTCACGGGTGAAGTTGGGAAGCATTTTTTTTCACAAAGGGAAGAAGAAATCTGGAACTCTACCGAAACAAATGAGGATTGACTAGTTTAAAAGAGAGGATTTCATTGAGAGATTTTTAAGGAGTATTTTACATAAGTGTTATTACTACAGGTGCAGTTTTAAATTTTCTTCTATTAGCTGATGAACTGCAGAGATATGCTATATAGGATCTAATTTCAAAATTTACATATTATTATTCACAATAAAGAACGAGCATTCTTGTTTTACCTGTAAATATTCATTATGGTCTGTTCCAATAATTTGTCTTAACAAACATATAATTATGTTCCACCTATGTTCCATGTCATTGCGGTCAGTGCAATATTTCCACACAAGGAATCCTTGCGACCTTTCTCAGCTGCATTTCATCTGCTTGGCAAACAATCATTGACCTGAAACATTAACTTGATTTCCCTCTGCCCAGATACTGCCTGACCTGCAGAATGCATGCTGCACTTTGTTTTTATTTTGGTTTTCAGCATCAATAGTCTTTTGCTTTGCTATTAGTGCTTAGTTTTGTGCTGTTTACCTACTGCTTAATTTATTTCTGATGGAAATCTTTTCAGACTACATTGATGAATTTAATCCCACAACATGCCCACAAGTGATTCATTGTGGATTGATTTTGATGTACTAGCTTTTTTATACTCCAGCCTTTATCTGACTTTACCATTCTAAATTACTGTAGAAATAATAGGTTAGAGGTTGTCTGAAATAAATCAAGGAAAAGCGATTAAGTAATGATCCTACTTAATTTAACCGTATGAGATGATTCAAAGCCATTTAGGTTGTGCAACTTTCAAGCTTTTCATTTTATCCCACTTTCCATTTGTTTGAAAAAATGTGCATTACATTACATTACATCATGTGGGATGCCCTTTAGGAGCAGAATAGGAGAGATAGGTATGAAAGAACAACAGATTTAACAAGAAACATCAGTTCAGAAGTATTTTGTGAGCTGGCTTGAGTTATCTTGAGCTTCATATCACTGTTTTAACCTTTTTTGGAATTAAAATTATGTGGAAGAAACATAGTCATAGTTATGATTTGAATTCACAAATTGTATAGAAAATTATTGATTAAGTGACTAATGAAATATTTTAAACACTTTAGAGTGTTGTAACATAATAAAACTTGTTAAAGCTGCAGTTCATTGTTTTGCTTTTCTGCTAATTAGTTATTGTCATTGAATTGTAGAAATTTATATTTGAAGTGATAATTAGAGTACATTAATAGTACATTTTGTTTGAGAGTTCTGAACTGTCATTGAATTGAAATATAGTTTTCTATAGATAAAATGGGCAAAATGAGTATATTGTAAAGTATATTAGAATAGTGCTCAGTATCTGTGGAAACTGAAGGGAAGAGAGCAGGTATATATGAATGAATATACAAATTAGGTGCCATCATAAGGAATCAGCTCCTTGAGTTTACCCCATCACTCAGCAGGTCATGGTTAATCTGGTTATTTCACATTCCACAATAACTTCCATCACCTTGCTTATTAAGAATTTATACCTCTGCTTTAAAAAGGTCCATTGACTCTGCTTCCCTGCCTTTTGAGGAAGAACATGACCAAAGATTCATGCCCTGTCTCACATCTCTCAATTTCTTCTCATCACTAGTCTGTCAGTTTGTAGGCTAGCATAGTGACACCTTCAGCAGTGGTTGAGATGAACCACTAAGACTCGCAGTTACTTTGCAAGTGAAAACCTTTATTAAATCCACTTGCTGTATGTATTGTGCTAGTGATGGTGACCTCACATGAGTAGAATGACAAAAACAGTCTTTATGATGCAAGCGCTCACAGTGAGACTTCATCATTTGACAGGAAGAGAGGTGAGGCAAATGTTGTTTCTGTTTACAAAATAAATAGGCAATCTGTTCAAATTCTGAATTGTGTGATTGAAGCTTTAGCACTGCATTTCTGCATTTGTTTTTATTTGAAGTGCACTTTTAAGCTCATGAGTGTCTCATGTTTTTACTCCTATTTTCCTGTATTATTTATTATATTTTTAAAAATCAGACAGCTAGATGAACAATATTTGAACAATTGTGCCTCTGCAGGTGTTATATATGTCATTCCCCTGCACTTTCTGCATAGACCTGAACATAATTTTTCCCCATCCATAACCCATTCCTTTTGGAAAAATTACATTTAAATCTACTTCTAAGACTCTTTCAGACAGTAAGTTTCAGGTCATAACAATAAAGTATTTTGGAAGTTTTAAAACGTCTCCTAATCTCTACATAGCTATTGTTTTTTTTTTAATCAGTTATCTTAACTATGTTATCATTCTGGCAATGGAAAAATTTCTTGTCATTTCCTTCAGCAAAACCCTTTTAAATGATCTAAAAAGTCTTCCCTTAACCTTCTGTGATCAAGGGAGAGCTATCCCAGCTACTCTGCTCTCAACCTAACTGAAATTCTACATCTTTTGTAAATTTCAGTAATTCTACTCCGCTTCCTCTTCATGTCCTTGACATCTTTCTAAAGTTTGATCTTTAGAATTGGCCTTGATATTCCAGCTGAAATCTTTATAATGCTCCAGTATAACGTTTTCATCTTCATACACCATTTAGAAATCCCATTACCTTACATGCTTTTTACTCGTCTTATCAACTTATTGCAGGATTTATTAATATTCAAAAGATTTGTACATGTAAATTCTGAGTTTTCTCTGACCCTGTATGTTGTTTAAAATTGTGCCATTTGTTTTATACTGCACCTCTGCATCCTTGTCATTGCTAAATGGTTATCACTGGGAAGAAGTTGAGTGATGTAAACCATGGAGTATATATTTTGTTATGCTATATAACCTGCTTAATCATGTAAAACGAAAGTTATGGTATTTTGCAAGCTTTGTCTCATTGTCTTATGTGTGATTGACTTCAGTCCATCTTTTAGAATTTACTGATTTAAAGATCAAATTTAAATACAGTACGTATTTCCCATATCTTTTGAACCCAATTTTTAGATATTGTTATCAAGATTGTTCATTCTGTCCACTGTTGCATCACCAATTAGTCTCGTCATGCATTCTGTGAAGAACGTGTAGTCACTAAGAGGTTCCCAGACCCAATGCAAAGTAACTAAACTTTTTATTTTCTTTCTTAAAAAAAGAAGTCCTGGCAGGTATCTCATGTCAGCCAACACCTTCTAAGTTGTCCCAGATGAGGCGCTGAACCACCTGAAAAATACACTTGCCTTAGTGGCAACTCTTTAATCTAAGGCACAGTCTCCATTGTCGGATTTGACACGCAGCCTAGACTGATAGTTCTGTTTACTACGAAGGACCTACTTCATTGTAACAGGTACGGTCTTATTGATGAGATATTAAACTGATGTTCTTTCAGCTTGTTCAGTTACATGTCAAAATCCTCCTCCACTATTTGAAAATGTTAAGCAACATTTATCATTTAACTACCACCATGGAAAATTAGACTTTAAGATTGTTGTTTCTTTCAAATCGAGCTCTTCAATGACTGCATAATGCATCAATTTGCTAACATTTATGCCATCTTGAGCATTGATTAAAGATGTGTACTTGATGTTCTCTACCTATTTGATGTAAATACATTGAATGAATTACTCTGTACTTTAACTGAATGTTTAATCAGATTTTCATCAAATAGATTTGAATAGCTTCTTAATTGTTATTGAGAATAAGCATGTATGTCAGTCCTACCACTAAATAGTTTTCTTGATTAGAGTATTGTGGACCCCATGGAATGTTGACATCACAGAATGCTTACTATGTTGAAGGAGGCCATTTGGCCCATCATACCTAGACTGGTTCTATTACCAAGCACCAACCTGCTACCTTTTCTGCATATCGTTTCTGTCTGATTAATCATCCAATGTCCTGTCGAAAGCCTCAGTTGAACTTGCCTCCATGACATTTCCAAGCAGTGCATTCCACTGTCCTAACTACTTGCTGTGTGTAAAAGTTTTATTTCCCATCACCCTTGCTTTGTTTGCACATCATTTTAAATCTATGCTCTCCTATTCTTGTACCTTTTTATTAGCAGGAACAGCATCTTCCTATCTACTTTGTTCATCCACACATGATTTTGAAAACCTTTATCAAATCTCATCTCAGCTTTCTCTCCAAGATGAATAATCTCAACTTCATTAATCTGTCCTTGTAACTGAATATTCTCATCTCTTGAACCATTCTTGTAAGTCACACCCGAGCTTTCTCCAATGCATTCTCATCTTTCCTGCAATGTGGCACCCACTACAGTACACAGTACTCTAGCTAGGGTCTAACAAGTGTCTTGTACCAGTTCAAGATTAACTTGCTCTTGTACTCTGTATGCTTGATAATAAAGCTGAGAATACTGATTGTTTTATTAATTGCACTCTCCACCTGTCTGCCACTTGCAATGATATGTGCACATATGTATCCATGTCTCTCTGCCCCTTCACACCTTTGAGTACCCCCTATTTTATATTGTCTTTCAATGTTCTTCTGACCAAAGCACATCACCTTGCAGATGAGGTTCAATGTACATCCATCTACTCTAATTTATCAAAGTCCTTTTGGAGTTCCACACAGCTCTCTTAACAGTTAGAATTCTTCCAAGTTTAGAGTCTTCTGCAGACTTTGAAATTGTCTCCTGTAGACCATTAATATATATCAGGAAAAGCAAGGGTCCCAATATTTACCCTGGGGTACTCCACTACAGATCTTCCCTCAGCCTGAAAAATATCCACTAATTATTATTCTGTTTCCTATTACTAAGGCAATTTTTTATTCATGTTGTTATTAAAAAGGAGTAATTATAACTTAAGGCATTTGGCTTCCTAATTGGTTTAGATTGTAGACTTACCTGAAGTATGAGTGCTAGAGTTTCCAGTATCGATGTGAATACAGTTATAGATTAACTTGTAAATTCTTTTCCTTTTTTTCATTTATGGATTGTTGGCAATGTTGTCAAGGGTAATGTTTGTTGCCCATTGTAAGGTGGTAGTCTGACACCTGGGTCTGTCACAGTCTATCAGATAGGGAGTTGTAGAGGTGTGACTGACTGATGATGCAGGGATGGCGACATAGATCAAGTGAGGATGTTGTATGACTCAGAGAGTAAGTCGTAGATGATCATGTTCCCATCTACCCAGTGCCCTTGTCTTTCTATGTGGGTTTTGAATTTGCTTTTGAAGAAGTTTTGGTGAGTTAATTGATCATAATGCAGATGTTATATGCTATAGTCATGGTGTCTCAGTGGTAGAGAAAGTAAATGTTTAAGTGGTAGATGGCATGCCAATACGTGAGATGAATTTTCTTCGGGTTAGACACGCTTGAATGTTTTTAAAGCTGCACCTGTCCATGCTTTGAGCTTATGCTTTGTGAATAGTGTATAGGTTTTGTGAGTGAGTTTCTTGCCCCAGAATTCCCAGCTTATGAATTGCTCTTGGAGTTGCAGTATTTTTGTAACTTGGTTAATTTTCTGATAATGGAATTTATGTTGACTCCCAAGGTATTGCTGATTGGAGATTCAGTGATGGTTATCCATTTGTATCAAGAGAAGATGGTTAGTTTTGCTCTTGTTAGAGATGGTCATTATCTGATGTTAGTGTAACCTGAATATTACTTGTAATTCATAAGCTTGTCACATAAATGAAAATAAACTTGAGTCTGGGTGGATTAATAAGGGATGGATCACTATATTGGTGAGAGAGGAGCTTAGATCAGAAAAAAAAGTGTGGAATCTGTTTGAGTGGAAATTAAAAACCAGCAAGGGGCAGCAGACATTGTCTGGACTTATTTATAGGATATGAAATAATGGGAGAGTAGTGAGAAGGTATTAGTCAAAAAGTGAGAGAAGCATAAAAACTGAAAGAACTGCGGAAGCTGTAAATCACAAACAAAAACAGAAATTGTTGGAAAAGTTCAGATCTGGCAGCTTCTGTGGAGCGAAATCAGAATTTGAGAGAAGCATGTTGCATGGATCACATGGTTATCAGAGGTGACTTCAATCTACATATTAACTGAATAAACCAACTCAGCACTAAATGGGTGGCTCATTGGTTAGCACTGCTGCCTCACAGCACCAATGACCTGGGTTTGATTCTCACCTTGGATGACTGTCTGTGTGGAGTTTGCACGTTCTTCCTGTGCCTGTGTGGGTTTTCTCCCACAATCTAAAGATGTGCAGATCAGATGAATTGGCCGTGCTAAATTGCCCATAGTTTTGGGTGCATTAGTCAGGGGTAAATATAGGGTATGGGATTGGGTCTGGGTGGGCTACTGTTCAGAGGGTCACTGTGGACTTGTTGGGCCGAATGGGCCTGTTTTCACACTGTAGGGAATCTAATCTATCTAATCTAATCTAAATCTGTAGAGAATGAGTTTCTGTGGTGTGTAAGGGCTAGTTTTCTAGAGCATATGTTAAGAAATTATTGATCTTATAACAGAATTTTTAGGAATGAACGACCAAATATCATTGAATTTTACATAATGTTTGAAAGTGAGGTAGTTCTTTTTGAAGTAATACTTATAAAATGGATGGGAAAATATGAAAGCATGAGGCACAAATTGGTTAAGGTGAATTTGAAAAGTACATTAAAAGGGATATTGCACACAATCAGTTGATAGTTGTTACTAGGCTATTACATAACTTGCAGCACCTGTGCATTCCTTGTAAGGTGTAAGAATTTGAAAAGGGTCAGCCAAAGAAGGTTGACAAAGGAAGTTTAGGACTGTTAAGATTAACGGTAAAGGTCCCAAGAGTTGCCAGAAATAGCAACAAATCTGAGGTTTGGGAGTATTTTAAAATGCAGCAAAGGAGGACCAAGCAACTGATGAGGAAAGGAAAAATAGAATATGAATGCAATCTAACAAAAAAAACCTAAAAATGGGCTGTAAAAGCTTCAATAGGTATCTAAGAAGGAAATGTTTGGCTAAAACAAATGTGGGTCCATTTCTAGCAGAGTCAGGAGAATTTATATTTGAGAGAAGTAGAGTAATTAATCATTTATATTCTATCTGTTTTCACTGGGAAAAGTACAAGACATCTCACAGAATTAAGTAACTAAAGAGCATGAGGATTTGAAGAAATTTTAATATTAGCAAGAAGATAATATTGTAGAAATTACTGGGGGTGAAAGTAGATAAATCTCCAGAACCCTATTCCACAGCCCGAGTGTTTAAGGGGGGGGCCAGAAATAATCAGTGTATTGGTGTTATTTTGTGGCAGGAATTAATTTATTGGCAAGGATTAATGATTGGCTAATAGATAAAAAGCAGAGAATGGGAGTAAATGAAGTTACTTAAGCCTTGGCAGCCTGTGACTTGTACAGCAAGCATCAGAGCTTAGGGCGCAAGTGTTCACAATATATATCAATGATTTGAATGTGGCAACCAAATGTAATATTTCCAACTTTGTGAATGATATAATCCAAGTAGGAATGTGTGTTGTGAGGAAACAGGAAGATTTAGACAAGCTTAATGAATGTGCAAGAACATGGCAGATGAAGTATAAAGTAGAACAATGTGAATTCGTTCACTTTTTGGTAGGAGAAACAGAGTAGTTAGAGTCTTAGACATGTACAGCATGGAAGTAGATTCTTTCGTTCAACTTGTCTATGCCGACCAGATATCCTAAATTAATCCAGTCCCATTTGCCAGTATTTTGCTCAGCTCCCTCTAAACCTGTCCTATTTGTATACCTATCCAGATGCCTTTTAAATGTTGTATTTGTACCAGCCTCCACTACCATCTCTGGCAACACATTTCATACACACACCACTATCTGTGTGAAAAGTTGCCTCTTGGAATCCTTTTACATTGTTCCCCTCTCACATTAAACCTATGCTGTCTAGTTTTTGACTCCTCCAAGCCAGCGAAAAAACTTTGACCCTATCCATGCCCCTCATAGCCTTATTAACTTCTATAAGGTCACCCCTCATCCTTCAATGCTCCAGGGAAAACAGCCCCAGCCAATTCAGCCTCTCCCTATAGCTCAAACCCTTTCACCCTGGCACCATCCTTGTAAATCTTTTCTGAACCTTTTAAAGCTTCACAATATCTTTGCTTAAATAGTAAGTGATTGGAAAGTATAGGTGTATGAGACAACTTGTCAATAATTAACTGAATTATTCCAAACGTGGCCTAACCAATGTCCTGTGCAGCTGAAACATGACCTCCCAACTCCTGTACTCAATACTCTGACCAATAAAGGAAAGCATACCAAACACCTTCTTCACTATCCTGTCTACCTGTGACTCCACTTTCAAGGAGCTATGAACCTGCACTCCAAGGTCTCTTTGTTCAGCAGCAATTCCTAGGACCTTACCATTAAGTGTATAAGTCCAGCTAATGTTTGCTTTCCCAAAATGCAGCACCTCACATTTATCTAAATTAAACTCCATCTGCCATGCCTCAACCATTGGCCCATCTGATCAAGATCCCACTGTAATCTGAGGTAACCTTCTTCGCTGTCCACTGCACAATTTTGGTCTCATCTGCAAACTTACTAACTATACTCACATCCAAGTCATTTATATAAATGACGAAAAATAGTGGACCCAGCACCGATCCTTCTGGCACTCTGCTGGTCACAGGCCTCCAGTCTGAAAAACAACCCTCCCCCACCACCACCCTCTGCCTTCTACCTTTGAGCCAGTTCTGCAGCCAAATGGCTAGTTTCTCCCTGTATTCCGTGAGATCTAACCTTGTTAACCAGTCTCCAATGGGGAACCTTGTTGAACGCCTTACTGAAGTCCATATAGATCATGTCCATGGCTCTGCCCTCATCAATCCTCTTTGTTACTTCTTCAAAAAACTCAATCAAGTTTGTGAGACATGATTTCCCATGCACAAAGCCATATTAACTATCCCTAATCAGTCCTTCCCTTTTCAAGTACATGTACGTCCTGTCCCTCAGGATTCACTCCAACAACCTGCCCATCACTGACGTCCGGCTCACTGGTCTGTAGTTCCCTGGCTTGTCCTTACCACTGTTCTTAAACAGTGGCACCAGGTTAGCCAACCTCCAGTCTTCCAACACCTCACCTGTGACTATCAATGATACAAATATCTTAGCAAGGTGCCCAGCAATCCCTTCCCTAATTTTTCACAGATTTTTAGGGTACACCTGATCATGTCCTGGGGATTTATACACTTTTATGTGTTTCAAGACATCCAGCACTTCCCCTTCTGTAATATGGACATTTTTCAAGATGTCACCATCTATTTCACTGCATTCTATATTTTCTTGTCCTTTTCCACAGTAAACGCTGATGCAAAATACTCGTTTAGTGTCTCCCCCATCGCCTGCTGTTCCACACAAAGGCCGCCATGCTGATCTTTGAGGGGCCCTATTCTCTCCCCAGTTGCCCTTTTGAACTTGCTTAATCCTTTGGTTTACCACTAATCTTTGCCATGTTGAAAGTTGTTTTTCTTTCAGTTTAGTACAATACTTAATTTCTTGGTTAACCATGATTGGTTTATCCCCTTCCTAGAATCCTTCTTCCTCACTGGGACATATCTTTATTACAAGTTATGAGCTATTTTCTTAAACATCTGCCATTATTTACAAATGATTTTTCTGCTTAATTTCTTTCCCAGTGCACTCCAGCCAAGTCTGCCTTCCATTCCTTTTGTAATTGTTCTTACTTAGGTTTGGAACAGTTGTTTGTGACTCATACTTCTCACCCTCAATTTGAGTGCTAAATTGTATCATGTTGTGGTCACTATTTCTTAGGTGAGCTTTTTTCTCACATAAATGATCAAACCTTCCTCATTAAATGTTACCAGATCCAAAATGGCCTGATTTCTGTTGGATTCATAGTATGTTTAGATTTTATTATCGCGTGTACTTGAGAACAAGAATACAGGAGTAAAATGAAAAGTGTACCGAGTCGTCAATTTATGGCACCACCTTAGGATACAAAAGACAGGATTAAAAACAGAAGCTGAAATAAAAGAAACAGCCTGAAGAAAGGGATGTATACAGATCTCTCCCTTGGCTCTGCCATCAGTCCTCACTGCCAGAAAAACAAAGCCACAAACTCCATCCCTCAGTCTGCGAACACTCAGGTGCCCCGAGTCCCGCAGGTCATTGCTTCTACTGTTAGGTACCCAGTCCTGGCCATATCCTGGGGCTGTGCCCCTGCTGCTAGAACCATGTTGCCATTTTTTGATGTTATCTTGCCTCCAGTGACATCGTCACTGCCATGAGTCCATGCTGGGCCGATCTCGGCAGTGTAGCTACTGCTGAAGTTGCCAGCTCCTGAACTGAGTTGAAACTTGATGCTGGGCCCACCAAGCCAAACCAGCCAGTGATTTGTTCTCGCTTACATTGCTGCTGCCTCCTGGGATTGCCGTTTCAGCAAAGGAACCCACTGCTGCCGACTTCCTGGGAAGGAACCACAATTGCTGCTGCTGATTTTCCAATAAGGGGACCAATGCTACCAAAAAAGGAGTAAATATAACATGAGCGAAAATAAAAGAAAGAGAGAAAGAAGAAAGGCGGATGGAAGCAGATGAGTCTTGTGCTCAGGACCTGGGCATGATTGCTGCGACTCTGGTGCCACCATTTGTTCTAGAAAACAGTCCTGAATCAACTCTACCATGATTTAAACTATTATCTCTGCATCATTAATCTAGTATCTGTCTTACAAATCTAGAAATATAACGACTATGTTATAACATCCATAGGGAGTGTGGCTCAGACCCCCAGCAGCCTGTACCATCCTGAATCCAGCCATTCAACACAACTGATCCTATAGTCTTTAAGCTGTTATGAAGACAGCTTAACTAGAAGTGTTAATTCCTTTTCTCTCTTTTACAGATGCTGTTGGACCTGCTGAGCATTTCCAACACTGTTTTTATTCTACAGTCTGAAGCTTTGTTTTTTTTAAAAGAAAACCTTTCCATAGTTGTACTTTAGATTACAATTTTTGAGTTGGAAATAACATTTGAACTTGTTGATCTCCATTTGTCCTGTTCAAAAACTTATCAATTTCGTTAGGGAAGTTACTAGAAATCAAATAGAGGACAGGAATTCCCAATATCAATCAAAGCGATTTTAAAAAGCATACCATTAACTTAACTGAGTTTCCTTTTAATTTTAATTTTTGTTCAGGTCAATCTTTTATTGATTTTCCTTGGCAAGGTGCAGCTGCTTTTTGCATAGTAACTAGTTAAAATAATCAGATATATGTGATAAATGGGTTTTGAAAGAGTTAATACTTGATTAAATGCAATAATCACCACCTACTACAATGATGTCACAAAGACTTGGTCAGAGAAAAGGAGAAGCTTTTAGGAGACAGATTGAGACTCGCAATCTCTGTAGTAATATAGGTCATTTAGGGTGTTATGGTGGCTCAATGGTTAGCACTTCTGCCACATGGTGCCAGAGAACTAGCCTCAGGAACTGTCTGTGTGGAGTTTGCCCATTATCCCTGCATCTGTACGGGTTTCCTCCCGGAGTCTAAAGATGTTATGTGGATTGGCCATAGGAAATGCAGGGTTACAGGGACAGGGTAGGGGTGTATGTCTGGGTGGGGTGCTCTTCAGAGGGTCAATATGGACTCAATAGGCCAAATGGTCTGCTTCCACACTGTAGGGATTCTATGTTATATGCTATCTATAAATCTGTTGCAGTTGTGCAATAAATTTTATACTGTTTATTCAATAAAACTCGTGTAGTTAGATAACTGCATTGTATGCGAGATCACTTTGGACTTGAAAGAACCCATGCATAGCAGGATACAGGAGAGAGTAAGTACTAAAGTTTGGCAAGGTCCTTCAACAAAACTAAAGTCACTGTCAGGATATTATAATTTTAGAGTGCTGCAATTTAATTTTCTGTTCTTTAGCATATCACGTGTAACATATATTAAGGGTAGACCAATCTTCTGTGAAAGTAAGGTGAAGAAATGAAATTCGGTATTGGTTCCAATTTGATATAAATTTTAATCGTTTAATGCAAGATTTGAAAGACCGGTGCATTTTTAATTCTAGATAATGATTATTGGTCTTTTTGGAATATGTTCCTTCAATACTTTGCTATATCTGGTTCTTGAGTGAATCAGTTGGACAATGTGTCAAAATTGTTGACTGTAGTCTCTTAGTAACAGGATAGAACTTGCCAAAAATAATTATTAATAATTGCCATGTTCTGTGTAAATCTATGCTTTATATGTCAAACACAGCACTATGTTGACAAGAGTGGAATAAGAAAATGATGTTACTGTAAGATGATTAACATTTGCTTATAAAGCATTGAATTAATGTTTACAATATGCCAAGAATTACTTAGTTCTTAAGTACGCTTTACATTTCAATTTCTTCTTGTTGTATACAGTGTACATTATTAAATAGAGTCATAGAAATGTTAAGCACAGAAACAGACCCTTCAGTCCAACTTGTCCACACTGACCAGATGGAGCGGCACGGTGGCTCAGTGGTTAGCACTGCTGCCTCATAGCACCAGGGACCTGGGTTCAATTCCAGCTTCGGGTGACTGTTTGCACATTCTCCCTGTGTTTGCTTGGGTTTCCTTCCACAGTCCAAAGATGTGTAGGTTAGGTGAATTGGTAGTGCTAAATTGCCCATAGTGTTCAGGGATGTGTAGGTTAGGTGCATTAGTCAAGAGTAAATATAGGTAAGGGGGAATAGGACTGAGTGAGTTACTCTTTGAAGGATTGTTGTGGACATGTTGGGCCGAAGGATCTGTCTCCACACTGTTGGGATTCTATGATATCCTAAATTAATCTGGTCACGATTGCCAGCACTTGACCCATATCCTTCTAAACACTTCCTGTTCATTAACCTATCCAGATGGCTTTTCAATGTTGTAAATGTACCAGCCTCCACCACTTCCTCTGGCAGCTCATTCCATACAAGCACCACCCTTTCTATGAAAAAGTTGCCCTTTGGTCTCTTTTAAATCTTTCCCTTCTCACCCTAAACCTATGCCCCCTAGTTTGGGACTACCACACCCAAGGAGAAGACCTTGTCTATTAACCCTATCCATACCCATCGTGATTTTAAAAATCTCTGTAAGGTCACCCCTCAGCCTCTGACGTTCCAGAAAACAGCCCCAGCCTGTTCAGCCTCTTCCTATAACTCAAATTCTCCAACCCTGGCAATATCCTTTTAAATCTTTTCTGAACCCTTTCAAGTTTCAGAACATGGGCTACAAGGGTAGACAGCCTGAGCTGATTTCATTTCTTTCTGTTTGTTGCCAGGCTGTAATAAAGTCAGGAGGTAAAAACAATGACTGCAGATGCTGGAAACCAGATTCTGGATTAGAGTGGTGCTGGAAAAGCACAGCAGTTCAGGCAGCATCTGAGGAGCAGGAAAATCGACGTTTCTTCATCAGGAATGGAGGGAGAGTGCCTGCAGAGTGGAGAGATAAATGAGAAGAGGGTGGGAGTGGGGAGAAAGTAGCATAGAGTACAATAGGTGAATGGGGGTGGGGATGGAGGTGATAGGTCAGATAGGAGGGTGGGAGAAGGTAGCAAAGCGTACAATGGGTGAATGGGGTGGGGATGAAGGTGATAGGTCAGAGAGGAGAGTGCAGTGGATAGGTAGAAAGGAAGATATGCAGGTAGGACAGGTCATGGGGACGGGTGCTGAGGTGGAAGGTTGGAGCTGGGATGAGGTGGGGAAAGTGGAAATGAGGAAACTGGTGAAATCCACATTGATGCCATGGGGTTGAAGTGTTCCGAGGCGGAAGATGAGGCGTTCTTCCTCCAGGTGTCGGGTGGTGAGAGAGCGGCGGTGGAGGAGGCCCAGGACCTGCATGTCCTTGGCAGAGTGGGAGGGAGAATTGAAATGTTGGGCCACAGGGTGGTGTGGTTGATTGGTGCGGGTGTCCCAGAGATGTTCACTAAAGCGCTCTGCTAGGAGGCGTCCAGTCTCCCCAATGTAGAGGAGACCGCATTGGGAGCAACAGATACAATAAATGATATTAGTGGATATGCAGGTAAAACTCTGATGGATGTGGAAGGCTTCTTTGGGACCTTGGATGGAGGTGAGGGAAGAGGTGTGGGCGCAGGCAGGGGAAGGTGCCAGGACAGGAGGGTGGGTGTGGACCTGACCGGGTAGTCACGGAGGGAATGGTCTTTGCAGAAGGTGGAAAGGGGTGGGGAGGGAAATATATCTCTGGTGGTGGGGTCTGTTTGGAGGTGGCGGAAATGGTGGAGATGATTAGGTTTATGCGAAGGTTGGTAGGGTGGAAGGTGAGCACCTTGGGAGGTTCTGTCCTTGTTACGGTTGGAGAGGTGGGGTCTGAGGGCAGAGATGCAGGATGTGGACGAGATGCGTTGGAGGGCATCTTTAGCCACGTGGGAAGGGAAATTGCGGTCTCTAAAGAAGGAAGCCACCTGGTGTGTTCTGTGGTGGAACTGGTCCTCCTGGGAGCAGATACAGCGGAAACGGAGGAATTGGGAATATGGGTTGGCATTTTTGCAGGAGGTAGGGTGGGAAGAGATGTAATCCAGGTAGCTGTGGGAGTCGGTGGGTTTGTAAAAAAATGTCGGTGTCAAGTCGGTTGTCATTAATGGAGATGGAGAGGTCCAGGAAGGGGAGGGAGGTGTCATAGATGATCCAGGTAAATTTAAGGTCAGGGTGGAATGTGTTGGAGAAGTTAATGAATTGCTCAACCTCCTCACGGGAGCATGAGGTGGCACCAATGCAGTTGTCAGCGTAGCGGAGGAAGAGGTAGGGAGTGGTGCCTGTGTAACTATGAACTGTGGGCTATTCTATGTAGCCAACAAAGAGACAGGCATAGCTGGAGCCCATACGGATGCCCATGGCTATCCCTTTGGTCTGGAGGAAGTGGGAGGATTCGAAGGAGAGATTGTTAATTATTAAGGGTGAGGACCAGTTCAGCCAAATGAATGAGAGTGTCAGTGGAAGGGTAGTGTTGGGTACGTCGGGAGAGGAAGAAACGGAGGGCTTGGAGGCCCTGGTCATGGTGGATGAAGGTGTAGAGAGATTGGATATCCATGGTGAAGATAAGGCGTTTGGGGCCGTGGAAACGGAAGTCTTGGAGGAGGTGGAGGGCATGGGTGGTGTCTCGAATGTATGTGGGGAGTTCTTGGACTGGGGGGATAGGACAGTGTCGAGGTAGGTAGAGATCAATTCAGTGGGGCAGGAGCATGCTGAGACAATAGGTCGGCCAGGGTGGTCAGGCTTGTGGATCTTGGGAAGGAGGTAGAACCGGGCAGTGCGGGGTTCCCGGACTATGAGGTTTGAAGCTTTGGGTGGAAGATCTCCTGAGGTGATGAGGTTCTGTATGGTCTGGGAGATGATGGTTTGGTGATGAGGGAGGTGGGGTCATGGTCGAGGGAGCTGTAGGTGGAGATGTCTTCGAGTTGGCGTCTGTCTTCAGCAGTGTAGAGGTCAGTAATAAAGTCAGGAGCTGAGTGGTCTTAGCAGATCCCAAATTTACTAACAATAAACAATTTATTGCTAAGTTCCATTTGCTCACTAACAATTCAACGTTTTAGTGGTGGTGCTGGAAGGTAAAGACCAATTTAACAGGTTCTGTCCTGCCATCAGGAGATTGGCAGCAGTTCAAGTGTAGCAGCATTCTACATGGTAAAAAATTCTATTTATTTAGAAGCCAAACGAGAAGTGAAAAATCACCTAACTTTGACTTTGTTTTGAAAAATACATGAAAATAGACTTCAGATTGACAAAGCTATAGTCACTGACCATTGACTACCTAATGCCAGAAATCCAGCCTTCCAAGTGGAGATAGAGCCCAGTTCTCAGCACCGTAGTTAGGCACCCCCAGGCATCAATCTTAAATTTGGTATACCTTGCTTTAACAATAGGAACTCCAAAAAAAATTGGTGAAGAGCTAAATACCATAGTGGAGTACATCTAAAGACTGGCACTGATTTTTCTCCTCAAGGCAATGAGCAAACTTTGGATTTGATCTCCAACTCAGATTCCCATTCAATGAAGAGATAGTGCAACCAACTTATTCACCAGTGGCCAGTGTTCCTACTGATGTTTAATTCATCGTGATATAATCTCGTCATCTGAACACACGTGGGAACTCAATATTTTATCATCTTGGTTGTTTACTGCACATCCAAGTTTGCAGGCATTCACAAATTTAGAAATTGTCCTGTTCTCCATCTCTATGTTTTAAATTCATTTCAAGACTTTGGTGATGAAGGATGGGGAGCTCCACTATATATTTTCCTCCATTCTAGAAAAAGCAATTCTACATGAACATTGCATCCTTGTTCAACAAAAGGGTGAACTGTGACATTTGTAGGTCAACCTGTGTCATGTCAGTTGGTGCATTGAAACAATAACCTGGGACAAAGTCAACTACTTGAATAAGAATGAGCAAGAAGGAACCACAGCATTGATTTGTTCAGGGCAAAATGTGTTTGACTAATTTGATTGTGTTAAGAGAATAGTTGAGCATATTTGAATGTTATTGTGTATATTGATTCTTGAAAGAGATTTTATAAAATATCATTACAAAAGAGGTAGTAAAATTCAAGTCCATTGGATAAATAGACGTTAACAGCAGTGAATGCAACAGTATTGAAGCTTTTTTTCAGACTGGAGGTGTGTGGTGTACAGTTATGTTTCTAAGGTTCTGAATTACGGCTTGCTGTTTTTAATATACATTAGCATTGAGGATGCAGAGTATAATTTGGCTGCATTTAAAGGGCATCTAGATGGGTATATGCATAGAAAGGGTTTGGAGAGATATGGGCCAAGTGCTGGCAAATGGGACTAGATTAAGTTCGTCTATCTGGTCAGCATGGACAAGTTGGAACGAAGGGTCTGTTTCCATGCTGTACATCTCTATGACTCTATGATCCTTCCTAAGGAGGGAAACCAGAATCGCACACTGTATTCCAGAAGTGGCCTAACCACTGTTCTGTACAGACACATGACCTCCCAACTCCTATACTTAATGCTCTGACCAATAAAGGAAAGCCTTCTTCACTCTCCTATCTACTTTTGACTCTACTTTCAAGAAGCTATGAACCTGCATTCCAAGGTCTCTTTGTTCAGCAACACTCCTGAAGATGTTGAAGAATCCAAGGTGTAACGTTTAATTCTGTTAGATAAGGACAACTAATGATTTCCTAATAAATTGTTGTCGAGATTTAGATTTCAAACTTCTGGATTAGATCTTTTTAAAATAATAACTTCGAAAAGAAAGGACAGAGGGCCCAGGAAAAAGAGGAGTTTAGTTGAAGAAGGATGCTTTATTTTAAAGACTGCATTTGACACCCAAGACATGCTTTTAAAAGAGCAATTAAAAAGCTGGCAAACACAACGAAGAAATTTGAATGAAAGTATCTCTTGGTCAGTACAAAATGTGTTAAGCAAAGTGGAATTTCTTTTGTCAATTTATTTTAAAATTAGCTTTTTCTCATTGCATGTGAATATTGTAGAATTAGTGAGCTTACATAGTTGACAGTTGGTGTCAGTAAACACTTTGTATTTTAAATTGTAGTATGGTATTCCCAGTTATATCATAGTCATTTGAGTTTTTGTTCGGGTAAACATGACTATTAATATTTAACATGCATCATTTGACTTTTTAATGCCTGAAAGTGAATTTTAAAATGAACAAATATATTGACTGAAAATGGTGTAATCACCTGACCAGCCACGCTCAATAAGCCATCAGTAAACAAGAAACAAAAACAGAATTTGTAGTAAAAGCTCAGCAGGTCTGGTAACATCTGTGGAGAGAAATCAAAGTTACATTTTAGGTTGAGTGACCCTTTCTCAGAACACCTCTGGGACACCTGCACCAACCAACCCAACCGCCCTGTGGCTGAACACTTTAACTCCCCCGCCCACTCCGCCAAGGACATGCAGGTCCTCGGTCTCCTCCGTTGCCAGACCATGGCAACACAACGCCTGGAAGAAGAGCGCCTCATCTTCCGCCTAGGAACTCTCCAACCACAAGGGATGAATGCAGATTTCTCCAGCTACCTCATTTCCCCTCTCCCCCCTCACCTTATCTCAGTCCCAACCCTCGGACTCAGCACCGCTTTCTTGACCTGCAATCTTCTTCCCAACCTCTCCGCCCCCACCCCCTCTCTGGCCCATCACCCTCACCTTAACCTCCTTCCACCTATCGCATTCCCAATGCCCCTCCCCCAAGTCCCTCCTCCTTACCTTTTATCTTAGCCTGCTTGGCACACCCTCCTCATTCCTGAAGAAGGGCTTATGCCCGAAACGTTGATTCTCCTGCTCCTTGGATGCTGCCTGACCTGCTGCGCTTTTCCAGCAACACACTTTTGAGCTCTGATCTCCAGCATCTGCAGTCCTAACTTTCTCTAAGGATCATTCTGAGTCAGAACAAGGGTTGTTATAAAAGGCAGTACAATTCTAATCTGTTTTTATATACTTTTCCTAAGTTACACATTGTGATGAAGGTTGCCTGAAGATTAAAATTGGAAAAGAAATTACGCCAGACACCGGAATGCATAAAGGAACTGTATTTCAGACACCAGCGTTTAAACAAAACTGAGAGTCAAAGAATTATACACTAATAATAGGAAGAAGCTAGAAGCCTCTCTCTCTGTGTCTCTCTCTCTTCCCCCGCCTGCCTTTATCATCAGCATCAAAAACCAACAACTGTTAAGATAAATCATTTGCTCGGGATTCTATTACTGCAGAATGAAGTAGCATTTTAAAAAATTCATTAACAGAATGTGGGCACTGCTGACTAAGCCAGCATTTTTTTGCTCATCCTTCATTGCCCCAAGGTGTGGTGTTTGGAATTGCATATAGGCCAGACCAGGGAACACAACAGATTTCCTTTCCTTAAGGTTGTTAATGAACCAGGTGGGTTTGTTGAGCTTTTATTCTGGATTGGTTTTATTGAATGCAAATTTCATTGTCTGCTATGGTGATATTTAAACATTACCCTGACACCACTGCTTCCCCAGTTGAACACTTTAAAATATATTTTATTCATAAAAAATCTTAATATACATAGTCAGTTGAAGCAGTTCCATTTTGTAGAGTCTGTACAGAACAAACAAACAAACATTGGAGTTTGACTTTCCCTACAGTTCCAACAAACAAGCAATCTTGCATTTTTCACTTATGCAAGATAATATTTCCATGTATTTTAGACACTGGGAGGGTCTGAAAGCTGAACGGACTCCCGTTGTACTTTGGCTGGGAGATGTTAGATGGAGTCTTTCCCCACTGTGGGTCAGCGGCAGCTGGCCCACACTTTTATGTGTCCCTCAGCAACTAGTCCTGGACTTTGGAATGTGTCAGTCTGCAACACTCAGTCAAGGAAAAAGTGAGGACTGCAGATGCTGGAGAAGTCAAAGTCAAAACGTGTGGCGTTGGAAAAGTACAGCAGGTCAGGCAGCATTTGAAGAACAGGAAAGTCCACAGTTCGGGCAGATGCCTTTCATCAGGAATAGATCAAGGTCAACTCCTTCTCTGGAAGACCCACAAGCTTGGGAGAGACCAAAGAGCATCTTTCATTGAGCTGATGATCCTCCAGGTGCTGTCGATGTTTGCCTCAGTGTGCGTCTCAGACAGCACAGAGTCCTGTGTCAAGGTGCTGCTTGGGATGAACCTCAACAAAAACCACTGCATCTCTTGCAGAAGCACATTCCAGAAGATTTAAAATTTTAATGCCTCAAGCGTTCTTAAAAACTTAAAACTTCAATTGCCTTTATCTTTCTGTATGTATTAGACACACTTCGAACCCTTTTTGTTAGATGTCTGTATCTGATGTCATGATTTTATTTTCTCAGGGTTAGCAGACAGTGAAATTCCTCCTTACACACTTAAACCGTATAATTTGGTTGCTTCTTCTTTATGACCTAATTACTTACATTTAAATGGAAGCGTGATAGCTTTATCTTTAGAACACAAAGTAAGACCGAGCGAGAGGAGGTCAAAAAGAATGGCAACGATTATACCCATCCACCCCGGTCGTCATACTTTTTATACTTCAAATTATCCAGTGTGGTTTTAAATCTGTACTGTAACAGGTAAACATATGATGGGTAAAGGGGCTTTTTAGAAGGTTTTTCATGATGGGAAACAGGGGTCACGAAGTTCTTTCGGGAATGATTGTCAGAGGAGAGAGTTTTGATTGAACAACTGACATCCTCCTGGTGAAACAGTTCGGGAACATGCAGAAATCATGCAATGTACAGACAGGAAGTCACAGCTGGATGACATCATTGCAATAGAAAGAAGTGAAATCGTGGAAAAGATTTGAAATGAGGATTTAAGCTGATTTGCAAAACTCCTCTTTTTGAATTTCTGCTTTAATAATTATGTTTGTATTATTGGGAGGATGTCACCAATGCAAAGAAGTTTTTGACAAAAAGGTTGCCATGTACTTGAGTGTTTTTATATATTCTTGATCATTAAACCAAGAGACATGGACTTTAATACATCCTTGTTTCCAAACACTCTCCTATTAGGAGATCAAATACAAATTCTACAAATTAGGCCAACCAAAAGCTGAACAAGCAATTTATCTTTTATGTGACTTTGTTTACCATGGCGATTAATAGAATTAATGAGTTAAATGCTAAATTGAGAGTTTACAAAGAGCTGTACTGTAATATATTTTGAGTTTGTTAATGCTGATGTCTCTAGTCGAGCACATTGTTAATACTACATTCTCTAAGGGATTGCAATTAATTTGTGGAGAAAACTGAATAATACAAAACTCAATGTCCATAATACACATTTAAAATAAGGCATTCTTTCTACATAGAAAATGTGTAGGGTTGGTAAATAAACAGGTAATTTCAAAGAATGATGGAGAGATTGTCAATTGTGAATTACTGATCATATTGCCAACTTCTGCTAAATGTAAGTGGGCAATAGGGGTGCCCAATAGAAAGATCTGCATATATAAAAGTAAATACAAAATTGTAGCAGGGAGTCTTTAAACCTGGCATATGTCAGATCAAAGTATCAAAACAGTATGAAGCAGAATCTCAACCATAAAAGCAGCAAATGTTTTTGAATCATTTAAATGTTTACCTCTAAACACTAGATGTTGCTGGCCTGACTCTGACAGAAGCTTTTAGATTTTTCCTTTAGTTTCTTCTATTTTTTAAAAGAAAATATATTTTCCGTCATTAACTTTGCCCCATACATATTGCTAGAGTGACAAGTTGATAACTATGGTTGAATGATGATACAGTTTGATATTGTTTTAAGCTGCGAACTATCTGAGTATTGCTTTTCGTTTTGAGGTCCAGCAGAAAGGAAAAAGATGAGAACCACGGCAGGAAGGGGTGGTGTGTTGTGGGAAGAATGAGTAATGTTGCCAGAAGAACAATTAATCAAACTGTGTTACAACACATCATAAGCATAGAAACTATTCTTGAGCTTAAGGTGTAAAGACCTAGCCAGAGGTTGGAAATGGGAGGCCAAGCAATTGATTTTCTTCCCTAACCCAAGATAGCTGAGGCTAATGATAGCATTTTACCTCTGGTGCAGCTGGCTGAAGTAACTTAGTCTGAGTAGAGGGAGTTACACATCAGATCTTCCTGATCTATCTGGCTTGGTTTGTTTTCAGATTTATACAGATTGTATCCAGAGGAAGCCCTTGTTTTTAGTTGTGTGGTTCTGGATGTGGTCACATGGTGAAATGTGCAATCAAATCTCCAGGAATACATCAAACTAGAATTGTAAGATTGTGTGTTCCTGTATGACCTGTGCATGTTGTTTTACATTTTGGAAACTACACTGAAAAGCCTTTTAATCATCTAAGCCAATATTTTACATGACAAACAGTAACTAATGTTGCACAATTTGCTTAATTTCAAGTTACTCTAATTTAGAAAATGCAGCTTTGATTCATGTTGTGAGCTGAAGTTACTTTATAAATCCTTAAAATGACTGAAAATAAATCCTTGGGAATGGGATCTTGCTATCTTACTCATGTTTCAGTTCAAATTGCCACAGACTGACTTGTTTAGGGAGCAATGGATATATGAAGCTGACCTCTCCCTCAGCTTCTTGTGTTGAAGATTACCTCATTTAGCTGCCAATCAAAGCTATGAATCTGTATGAGAAACATCCCCTTTTAGTGTGAAGCTATAGCAACTGTATTTTCTGTTTAGCTATGCAACCACCTCACAACCCCCATACTGAGTTTTATTAAATTAATGTATTTCTGACAAAGAAAGTGGGAATGTGTTCAATAATATGCATTATCTCCAAAATTAATGAAAATACACACATCTAAGATGGTGTATTGGTCTGGTATTTCAACTGGTTAGTTTTAAACATTCCATAAAACTTGTATCTTTCTCCAGGAATTGCTGCCTTATGAGCCAATTCTAACTTCATAGCAGTCACATTACTTAAATTAAAATCTCTTACAAACCAAGTCGATAAATAGCTCAGTTAAACCAGGGTTCGAGTGGACTGATTACAGCCTTTAAGTATTAATGCTGGCACAGCCTGTAATGTTTAGTTTCTTATGACCTCATCTTGTTAGGTAAATGTTACAGCTATGTGGTTTAAGTAGGCAATTTTTGGGTTTTATCCACGAATTAGGGTTTTTTGAAAAAAAATCTAGTATGTGGACAGAGTGGTTTTTGGACTTGTCCATGATTTCTCCAGGTCAACTCTCAATGTAATTTGGTTTGTGTTAACTTCTTGTGAAACACCCTGAGTGGTATTAACAACCACACTATTGGAAGGATTTTGATAGGACGCAACACTGACTAGGATGCTGCTTGATGTAAGGAAGTACAAATAAAAAGAGACTGAAAAATTGTGCATTTATTTGTTGCTACAATGAGCCAATACAGCACTTTTTTTTTAATTCTGAAAAGATTGATAGTCTGCTAGCTACCCTATCACTCGTGCTTTCAGACCCAGGACTAAAGGATTTCGTTTGATTTAGGATGTTTGTACACTCCTTTTTTATCAATCTTTCATTATTCTAAATCTCTTCACCAAAACAGAGATTGGGAACAGACAGAAAAAGCTTCTTTTGAGTTGTGAAGTTTTTTTTGTCTTTTAGGCATTCATGGGATGGAGTATTTCTGTTGAGGCCAGCATCTATTGCCCATCCCTAATTAAAAATCAGCAACATTGCTGTGGATCTGGCATCAAATGTAGGCTAGACCATGTAAAAATGGTCAATCTCTTCACTAAAGTATAATAATGAACGAGATGGATTTTACAACAGTCAGCGACAGTTTTAGCATCACTATTATTGAACCTTTATATTACACAAGTTGCCAGGTTACGAATCCAGCAGCAGTTGTACAATACCAATGTCTCCCTTAGTTTTCATTTAACAAAGTGAAATTTAAAATCAAGTTAGATGTTTCATTATTGAGTTCTTCTTTCTTTGCCTCCATGCTCATTTTTTTAGGTAGGTGTTCCCTTCTCCACAGACCCTGTCTCCAATACTCTCCCTCCACTTGGTCCCTTTCCTCTGACCTCTTGCCTGCCTTTGATCTCTTCATTGAGAACTGCCGGTGTGACATCAGCTTTAATTTCCCTGTTTCTCTTCCTTATCCACATTAACCTGTTGGCGATTGAACTTGCTGCATTCTGTTAACTTGTATCTAACCCTGACTTTGTCGTTAAATCAACTGACAAGGATAGTGCTGTTGTCATCGGAATTACTGATCTCTATTTTTCAGAAGTTCAATGTCCATTTTCAAACACCTCTTTCTGTCTCTCTTCGACCATATCTCACCACTGATCATCAAGCTGTTGATTCCAGGACACAATACCTGAAGATCATCCACCTGCAGCTTCCCACCTCGTAAACCCCCAAATCCACACAACCTGCTTCTACATTTTTCCCAAAATTAACAAACAGGTAGACCCATCATTTCATAGCAGGTCAGGCAGCATCAAAGGAACAGGAGAATCGACGTTTTGGGCATAAGCCCTTCTTCAGGAAGGAACCAGGATTCCTTCCTGAAGAAGGGCTTATGCCTGAAACGTCAATTCCCCTGCTCCTTTGATGCTGCCTGACCTGCTGTGCTTTTCCAGCAACACATTTTTAAGCACTGATCTCCAGCATCTGCAGTCCTCACTTTCTCCTCGACCCATCATTTCAGTCTGTCCTGTCCCACCAAACCTATTTCTTTCCTTTTTGATTTTGTTCCCTTCTCCAGTGCCCCAAAGTACATTTTATGATTCTCTGATGTTTTACGTCTGATTCTAATTTCCTGGTCCTAACCTCCACCTCTTCACTAATGGATGTGCAATTGCTCCACATCTCCACTGCATTGGGCAGGTTGAGGGCTCTCCACTTCTTCCTTGAACAGAGGCCTGAGCAGTTCCTATTCAACACCACCTTTGTTTGCCTGGCTCAACTTGCTCTCACTTTGAACAATCTCTCTTGTAACGCATCTCATTTTTTCCAAGTAAAAAGTGTCATCATGCGTTCTAATTAAGCCTTGTTGAGATATGAGGAACATTCCTTCTTCCAATCCAATCCAATTTGGGTTCCCTCCCACATTTTGTTCTTGACAAATTGATGGCTCCATCAATTCTAATTCCTGTTCTTATCCAGAACTGGAAATTGCTTCCAATTTCCATTCTCCTCTCATCTTCAACAGATCTTTTTCTGACTGTTCCCTTTCTTGACTTTATCTGTATCCATTCTGGGAATAGGCTGGTTACCACTATCCACTACAAACCTACCTATTCCCACATTAATGTCAACTATGCTTCACATTTTTCTTCCTTTAAGGTCTCCTTTCCATTCTAGTTTCCTATCTCTGCCACATCTGGTCCGATGATGCTAACTTCTGCAAGGGTGCTTCTGACATGTCTTCCTTTTTTCTCAACCAAAGATTTGCTCCCCATCATTGTTGACAGGGACCTCAGCTGTGTCTTATAGATTTCCAACACATCTGTTCCCCTCCTCCCCCCACCCCACAAAAAGGGCTTCTGCTTGTCCTCCTTTCTCACACCACCAGCCTCCATGTTCAAAAAAAAACTTTCTCCACCACGTCTAGTAGAATGCCAACACCCATTTATCTTCCCCTCCCTGTTAGAATTTGGCAGGCACTGATTCCTTGCACAACTCCATCACTCCCAACACCAACTCTCAGTTGTGACAGCTTTCCAATCAAAGTTGTAGCACTTGCCCTATTGCCTCTTCGTTCTTCACTGGCCAAGACACTAAATACACTTTTCAGAGTCAAAAAGTGAGGCGATGAAGCAACAATTTACGTGCGTTTTTTTAAAAACATCTAGTGTGCTATGTTCATTGCTCATAGTGAGGTTTCCTCTACATTGGCAAGAGTGAATGAAAACTGGGTCACCACTTTGCTGACAACCTATATTCAGTCTGCACGCATGACCCTGCTCTTCTGGTTGATTGCCATTGCAATACACCATTTTGGTTTTGTACCATCGGCACTGTCCTGGGCTTGCTAGTTCTAGTAAAACCCAACACAAGATGGAGGAACAGCATTTTATTTTCAATTTAGCAATATGTAGCCTTCAGGGCTCAACCTTAAGTTCAACAACTTCATACAATGAACTCTTAGTTCCATTTTGATTACTTCCCACTCCCTCACCTACCAACCACAATATCTTGCATCAACTTGCTGTCAGTATAGGTGACTTTTATTTTTAATACTTGCTAAACACATCGGCTCTTAATGTTCATCTCTTCCCTACGACCATAAGCATTCCCTTGAACTTTTGTTCAAGGGGTAAGGACTGTGTCTTTTTAACTTCTTTTTAAATGTAGACTGAATTGTGAAAGTTGTTTTAAAACCAGGATTTGAAGGGTGTCTATCTGTTTTGAAAATAAGTAACCTAACTTGCATTGCAGGCATTCTGTAGACCATATTTGAACAAGCAGCAATTGTGTTGCAGATGATTTGGAGCTGAGTGGGTGCTGGGAGCTAAAATCCAGCTTTTGCTGTCAACAAGTAGTTGATTGGTCTATGGAATAGTGACCAATACTTGATTACAGAGACCTTTTGCCTGCCAACAACTGTGTGATTGGTTCTCAGGTTAATGAATAGCATGGAGCTGAGAACAAAGTGTTAGAGAGAGAGAAATGTTCAGAACTTCCCCAGCTTAGAAATGGTCTCCTTGTGTCTGCAGTCAAAGTTCACTGTAAACCTGCTGAACACCAGGTAATCTTTCTTGCAACAATTATAAGCTGTGACTTCTAACTGATTAGTCAAAAACTTTTATAAGGGAATCTGTCACCTCATGTCTCTTATCAACCAGTGGAAGAACCTGGAGAAAGCTGACTAAAGTAACATGCTGGCTAGCAAAATAATTATAAATATGATCTCATCAACAGAACCTGGAAACAAAGACTACTGAATTGTCTTTATAATTTTTTCTCCTCTGCCCAGTAGCCTATTTTCCCAGCCTGCTGATCAGTGTGTAAGGGAAGTTTCTAAGAGGATTCAAGGACTAATTAGAAGTATTAAGTACAGATTGTTTATAACTCTCTTACCTAAAGCTAAAGCATTACTTGTAATAAATAGTCATTCTTGTTCAGTACAGAACCAGTGTTTGAAAATCAGATAAATTAGGACCTTTGAGTATTTCTAGTATTTTCTCTTCTTTGTTTCAAATTTCTACATTTGCAGTATTTTGCTTTTGCAATAACAGAAATTTTCTTATGTTTTAGAGATGAAGAAGGACTCTATTCAAAATGTGATTTTGCTTATTTTTTGTTTGTTTTTAACCATGGAAGAATCAGGATAGTTGAGGGGAAATTCAGCTGCACTGAGCTGATGGTAAACCTCGTTTTGGTGTTCTTTATGAGCATTGATGAAATTGAAGAAGCTAATCCTTTTCTCAGTATTTGCTGTCAATGAATTATCAATGTAGTTCAATACATCAATTGTGACACACTTTCCTAATAATAGGAGATGGAGAAAAATGGTTTTCTATTTTGACTGTTTAATTGGCTATTCTATAATTCACAGGTTTTTAGGGATTAAACTGTATCATTGTTTAAAAAGAGTGAGTGATGATGTTGTGCATTTATCATGGAATTCGTCCCTTTATGGCAGTTAATAGCTAGTATATCATTTGCAACTTTGCCAAATGCTACTTGATTTAAGACATTTCAGACAGATTATGCCTGAATTCCAAGCAAGGTTTCTAAGTTCTTGGTATATCTTAGAGAGCTATTTAACGTAATGAATCACTGTGGCCTTTAAATGTGTAATTTACATTGCCAAAACATTTTGCAGATACAGGCTGTTTGTGGGTGATAATGATTTACTTCAAATTCTTAATTTCTTGGTCAAGGTTATGTCACTACTTGAAAGCAATGTGCAACGCAGATCTGAAGTTTCAAAGGAAAATCAGTACTAAACTACAATGTTCACCTGCTGTTTTTGTTACTTATTCCCTTTACTAGAAAAGCAATCCAAAATCTGTGCTGAGCAAATTGCAGGAGGTGGCAGATGCTTTAGATTTTTGAACCAAAACCATCACGACATTCAGTTTAACATATAGTTGGTAAAGTTTGAGCAAGTAGCCACAATATCATTGAATATTTCTTTAAAGTAGAATAATATAAACACTGCAGTTTTTAGAACAGGCATTTAAACGAGTAGCTGAATACATTGAATATGCAAAATGTCTTCGACTTTGAATTATGATTCATAACACAGGAAACAGTTTTGAGAATTTCAGATGCACTTAGCTGCAGTGAATAATACAAATTAGTGTGATTGACAAGAAAGATCTGTTGAAAATAAATAAATTGAAGCAATTATTAGCAAGCTTTAGGGCTCTCAGCATGCATGATCCAGTATTAAAACTAACATCATGGTGACAATTATCAATGTTGTGGTCTTTCTCGGCTTGATGTACTGTGATGGCTCTAGCCTAAGTGTAATTAGTTTATTATCCTAATGGATTGAAATTAATGTTAATTATGATTGTGCTTGTTTGTGCAATCTAAATGGAGTAATTTAGAATGAGTGTATTTATGGTCCAACTCACATTTTGAAATAAAATATGTATTTTTGAGTTAAAGAATAATTATTTAATGTGATGTCTATTTTCTGATCACTGTCAGTGCAGCTTTATAATTACCTGACAAATTATTTTGTTTTCAGCTTTGAGTGCAGTTCCCATTTAATGCTTAGCTTGTAATATACTCAATCTGGTTAAATCAAAGCAGTCTCATTTGTTAGTTAACACTGGGATTCAAGCTCATTACTATGTGCTTGGTAATTAGATTTCTACATGCTGAGTCAGTTGAACTAATGATAATTAATGAGAAACCCAATGTATGGATACATTTATCCAGTTTCTTTGAATAGTTAATATTGTGCACAAAGCAGAAGTGCTATTCACCCTAAAGCTAGGCCATACGTTTTTACAAATATTACCATTAAGCTGTTGGATGTATATATCTTTTCACTCACACTTTCAGCATCAGGTTATTTATTTGACAGTATCTGTGAAAAAACATCTGTGAAACTTGTGAATAAGACTGTTTTGTATGTACTTGTGCGTGTTTTTTAGACCAGGGAGGGAAGATTTTCTCTTTATCACATTTTCAGTTTCTCCTCTTCACTGATATCTTTCTAAATTACACACTGCCTTTTTGAGCTAGAACTTCTTTGTAGCTGCCATCAATGCTGTGCTCTCTGTGGGGTAGAATCTTCAGCATTGAAAACTAGAATAAGCCAGATTTTCAAGTTCAGTGCACCAGTGAGATGTCCATGTTGTCATTTATCATTACATAGAACATTCGTAGTAGTTAAACATAATCGTACTACATGTAAGTGGGTTTCTGTTTTGTTCAGCTCTTCATGACCAAATATTTATGAAAAAAAAACATTTGGCATCCATCCTTTAATTTACATTCTCAATTTGTTATTATCATGTCAAGCTGAGTTATTAGTTTGATTGTTACCTTAACAGTTTGTAGCGTCTGCTGGATGAAAGCAAATTTGGTTGTCATAATACAATAAATTCAAGCTAAGGGGCAACAGTATATTTTATCATACACCACACTTCCAGCTAGCTGTGCTGAAGGGTTTAGTAGTTTCATGAAAATTTTGTTAAAATGAAAATCAAGATGCTGGAAATATACAGCAAGTCTGTCAACACTGAAAAGAAAATAATAATAAACAAAACATAGGCACTGGAGTAGCCCATATGAATTGTTGAGCTTGCACCTTTCCTGCCTAATCTCTTAGATTCTTAGATTACTTACAGTGTGGAAACAGGCCCTTCGGCCCAACAAGTCCACACCGCCCCGCCGAAGCGTACCCACCCATACCCCTACATCTACATCGACCCCTTACCTAACACTACGGGCAATTTAACATGGCCAATTCACCTGACCTGCACATCTTTGGACTGTGGGAGGAAACCGGAGCACCCGGAGGAAACCCACGTAGACACGGGGAGAACGTGCAAACTCCACACAGTCAGTCGCCTGAGGCGGGAATTGAACCCGGGTCTCCGGCGCTGTGAGGCGCTCAATCCCTGAGAAGACAAAACTCCACCTACCCCAATCTTAAATATTTTCAGTAGTAGAAGATAGGAACAGGAGTAGGCAATTTAGCCTGTTCCACCATTCAATGAGATTCTGGCTGATCTGTGGCCTAACTCCATAAATCTGCCTTTGACCCATATTCCTTAATACCTTTGTTAGGCAAATATTTATTTATCTCAGGTTTAAAGTTAACAACTGATCCAGCATCCACTACTGTTGCGGAAGAAAATTTCAAACATCTGCTACCCTTCTTTGTGTAGAAATGCTTCCTACATCTCCTGAATGATCTAGTCCCAATTCTCAGACTATGCCCCCAGTTCTAGAATCCAAAACCAGTGGAAATAGTCACACTATCTTTTCCTGTTAATATTGAAAATTTTGATCAGATAATCCCTTAACCTTCTTAATTCTAGTGAATATTGGCATAATTTATATAATCTCTCCTCAAACTTAAACCCTGAAGTCCAAGTATCATTCTTGTAAATCTATGTTGTAATCCCTTCAAGGCCAATATATCCTACCTAAGAAGCTTCCACAAGTAAAGAGTGCCAAAGATTCAGAGCTAAAGATTTGAATTAAGTAATTTCCCCTCAGTCAGAAATAACCAGCCCCTTGTTTGGATACACTGTCCCTGCATTTCGGGTTTCCAGACCAGTGGAAAGTGTCACTCGGCATATAACTATAAGCAGAATTGTACATGCTTCAGTAAGCTAAACTTCAGAGAAAATAGGTCTAATTTACTCACCTCACCATAGGGGCAACCCTTTTATCTTCAGGACAAATCTTTTTAAGCCTTTTTCTGTGGCCAGTGGACATTGGTGGCTGGCATTTGGTGCCGTCTCTGATTATCCTTAGTGAAGGGCTTTTGTGATGACTTTAGAGGGCAGTTAAGAGTCGACTATATTGCAGTGGATCTGGAATTACAAGTAAGATAGCAAATTTTCTTCTAAAAGTTGTAGTAAACCAGATGGGTATTAAGCAACTTTCCCTGTGTGCTACTGTGCATGTCCCCCACCTGTTCTGATGTTCAGCATAGGGCATTCCAGTTTCAGACATCCTTGCCGTCCACAGTATTCGAAGCCATGTGCAGCTGGTGAGAAAATTAGATGGAATACTGGTAACATTACATCTAAACCCTGTACAATTCTAGCAAGGCTTCCTTAATCTTGGATTCTGGATTAGTGGTGCTGGAAGAGCACAGCAGTTCAGGCAGCATCCAAGGACCAGCGAAATCGACGTTTCGGGCAAAAGCCCTTCATCAGGAATGATGAAGGGCTTTTGCCCGAAACGTCGATTTCGCTGGTCCTTGGATGCTGCCTGAACTGCTGTGCTCTTCCAGCACCACTAATCCAGAATCTGGTTTCCAGCATCTACAGTCATTGGTTTTACCTTCCTTAATCTTGGATTCCAGTGTCCCTTCCCAAAGGGTTTAGGTGAAATCAAATCTGAACACTGTGTGCAATTTTTATCTCCATCTTTAAAGATAGATGTACTTGGATGTGGTGCAATGAAGGTTCACTAAATTCAGGGAGAAGATGCTGGTACACTGATGATGTCACTGGACTAGTTATCTAGAGGTCCAGGCTAAAGCTCTGGGGACAAGGGTTCAAGTTCTAACAAGACAGCTGGTGGAAGTTGAAATCAATTAATAAATCTGGAATAAACCAGCGCCAGTACCAGTTTTCCCTTTTACTTGACTTATTGTACCTGCCTCATAACATTGTATTCCTTTTCCAAGTCTCTCTGATAATTAACAGTTACATGTTAGTGCGTTTTGAGAAGATTTGTAGCTCAGGCTGAAGTTCTGGATGTAGGTTCGCTCGCTGAGCTGGAAGGTTCGTTTTCAGATGTTTCATCACCATACTAGGTAACATCATCAGTAAGCCTGCGGGTGAAACACTGGTGATCTAGCTCACTTTTTTATTTATGTGTTTAGGTTTCCTTGGGTTGGTGATGTCATTTCCTGTTCTTTTTCTTCGGGGGCATGACATTCCATCAACTCTATCAACAAACACATTCTCTTGGATCCTATTTACCACAGGAAATGGCATCACCACAGGAAATTACATCACCAACCCAAGGAAACCTAAATGCATAAATAAAAAGCGAGTCATATCACCAGTGCTTTATCCAGAGGCTCACTGATGATATTACCTAGTATGGTGATGAAATGTCTGACAATGAACCTTCCAGCTCAGCAAGCAAACCTACATCCAGAACAGTTACATGTTTCACACCTTTACAAAAAAAAAGTTAGTTTTTTGTTCTCCTAACCAAAGTGAATTAACTCATAGTTCTGACATTATATTTCATCTACCATCTTGTTACTCACTATGTTAATCTGTCTATGACTTGGAGGTGCATGTGTTGGACTCGGGTAGACAAAGTTTAAAAATAATCACACAACTCCAGGTTATAGTCCAACAGGTTTAGTGGGGAGCGCCACTCCTTCATCAGGTAGTTTTGGAGAATAAGATCATGCTCTCAGAATTTATAGCCAAGGAAGTCCAGTGTCATGGAGTTGTGATACATTAAACAAGCTTAGATTAAAAATTTAATCTTTTATACTGGGATATGCTGGTTTCTGCTCTTTTGATCTGTAAATCCCAGAGCTTCTTTTAAATTACATTCTCAAGATAGCTCAGGTTTTTAAACAATAAGTGTGAAGTCTGTCTATGTCCCAATGCTACATTAGACCAACAAATCTTCTCAACGTGGTCTATCTCATACACTGCAGGCAAGAATGCCCTGATGCATGGTACATTTGCAAGACCGAGCAGACACTACGACAGCGGATGAATGGACACTGCACAACAATCACCAGGTAGGAGTATTCCCTCCCAGTCAGGACACCCAGCCTCGGGCCTTCAGGTGACCATCCTAGAAGGCGGACTTTGGGACAAGCAATAACGCAGAGTGGCTGAATAGAAGCTGATAGCAAAGTTCGGTACCCATGGAAATGGCCTCAACCGGGACCTTGGGTTCATGTCACAGTACAGGTGATCTCACTGCATATATATATATATATAATACACACACACACACCCCGACATACTCTCACAACCACGCAGACCCTCTTTCTCTCATATGCGCACGCATACACCCCCAACACCCACACCAACACACACCTTCTCACATATATCCCATCACACACTCTCTCTCACACACACACACACACACACACACACTTAACCAAGCTTACTCACACGCACACTCACATACACATTCAATCTGTCGCTCCTACATGCGTGTACACAAATGCTTATGAGGTGAATTTGATTTTGGAGAACATTTATTTTGCTCAAAAGCTGCATAAGTCCGTGTAAAACTCTAAAACTATGCAGAGGATTTGTTGGTCTAACATAGCATTGGGACACAGACAGACTTCACACCTATTTAAAAACCTGAGCTATCTTGAGAATGTAATTTGAAAGAAGCTCTGGGATTTACAAATCAAAGAACAGAAACCAGCATATCCTAGTATAAAAGGTGAAAGTTTTAATCTAACATTGTTCACTGTATCACATCTCCATGACACTGGACTCCTTTGGCTGTTAATTTTGTGAGCATGATCTTAACTTACACAAACACCCGATGAGGGAGCAGCGCTCCAAAAGCTAGTGCTTCCAAATAAACCTGTTGGGCTATAACCTGGTGTTGTGTGATTTTTAACTTTAACCAGGCCTATGACCAGTGGAGTGCTACAAGGATTGGTGCTGAGTCCACTCCTTTTAATCATTTATATAAATGATTTGGGGTTGTGAGAGAAGAGGTATAGTTAATAAGTTTGCAGATGATACCAAAATTGGAGGTGCTGTGGACAGCGAAGAAGGTTACCTTAGGTTACAATGGGATCTTGATTAGATGGACCAATGGGTTGAGAAGTGGCAGATGGAGTTTAATTTAGATAAATGTGAGGTGCTGCATTTTGGAAAAGCAAATCTTCGCAGGACTTTTACATTTAATAGTAAGGTTCAAGGGAATGTTGCTGAATAAAGAGACCTTGGAGTGCGGGTTTATAGCACCTTGAAAGCAGAGTTGCAGGTAGATAGGAAAGTGAGGGCATCATTTGGTATGCTTTCCTTTATTGGTCAGAATATTGAGTACAGGTGTTGGGAAGTCATGTTGCGGCTGTACAGGACATTGGTAAGACAACTTTTGGACTATTGGATGCAATTCTGGTTTCCTTCCTATAGGAAGGATGTTGTGAAATTTGAAAGAGTTCAGAAAAGATTTAAAAGGATGTTGCCAGGGTTTGAGGATTTGAGCTATTAAATGAGGTTGAGTAGGTTCGGGCTGTTTTCCCTGGAGCATTGGAGGCTGAGGGGTGACCTTATAGCGGTTTATAAAATCATAAGGGAAAAAGGTAGGGTAAATAGACAAGGTCTTTTCCCCAGGGTGGGGAAGTCCAGAACTAGAGGGCATTGGTTTAGGGTGAGGGGGAGAGATATAAAAGAGACCTAAGGGACAACTTTTTCATGCAGAGGATGGTACATCTGTGGAATGAGCTGCCAGAGGAAGTGGTGGAGGTAGTACAATTGTAACATTTAAAAGGCATCTGGATGGATACATGAATAGGAAGGGTTTGGAGGGATATGGGCTGAGATCTGCCAGGTGGGATTAGATTTGGTTGGGATATCTGGTCAGCAAGGATGAGTTGGACTGAAGGGTCTGTTTCCGTACTATACATCTGTATGACTCTATATATCTTTGCAGTATCTCTGGGTCCTCATTATATTCAGATGTTTGCATTATAGATTGAGGCTATTCAGACCATCATTTTCAAAATGGTCCATAAAGATGTGACTACATTAGTTCAGTTTTCCAGCTTTTGGCTCATAGCGTGCAAGCGAATATCTAAATATTGCTTAAATGTTACGAGAGTTTCTGACACAACTACCATTTTAAGCAGTGAGTTCCGAAGTCTCAAACCCTCCTTAGTGAACAAAATTTCTTCTCAACTCTCCTTTGAGTTACCTTAAATTATGCCCCTTGGTTATCAACCTCTCTACTTATGGTGGGGGAAGAAAGTGCCTTCCTTGACACCTCAACTATCTCAATATCTTATATGCCTCTATCAAATCCCCTGTTAACCCTCAAAATGCCAAGGAAAGCAAACCCAGTCTGTCCAATCTTTCCTCAAAGCTCTGACCCTTCAGCCCAGACAGCATCCTGTAAATTCACCTGCATCCTGTCTCATTACACCCTTCCTGTAATGTGACCAGAACTGCATGCAGTAATTCAATTATGGCCTAACCTGCATTTTATACAGTTTCTGCATAATGACTCTGCTAATGAAGGCAGATATTCCAAATGCCGCTTTGATCATCTTTGTAGACCTGTGGCTATTCATACCAGGGTTGCTCTGATCATCATTACTTTCCAGGGTCCTACCATTCATTGTGTATTCCTTTGCTTTGTTAGCCCTTCAAAAATGCATTTCCTCATATCCTCCTGTAGTTTATGGCTATCCTCCTTACCAGCCTACCAACCTTTTCATAGTTGAGTGCAAATCATTTGTGTACACTACAACTAGCAACAGCCTTTCAGTCACAGAAACTTCCTCCACCATCTCCCTCTATTTCCTATTTCTTAACTAATTTTGGACCAACATGCTACATTTCCTTGGAGCAAATTCCTTACTAAAGTTTATTGTGACCCTATCAAATGTAGTGCTTCTGGTTATCTCCTCAAAAAATTCTGTCAAATGCCACCTTACCTGACTAAATCTATGCTGAGTATCCCTGATTAATTTGTATTTCTGAATGCAAATATGTTCTATCTGGCAGAATTCTTTCTAATAACTTGCCAGCCACCAAGGTTGCACTGAGTTGCCTGTGATTTCCTTGTCTATCCCTTTGTCTCGTTATTTAAAAAAGACAAATATTAGAACCTGAACACCTTTTGACCTCTGATGCAGTCCTTTGATGCCTCACCAATGGCCAAAGAGGATTTTGAAAGTACATCTGGGGCTCTTGATATTTATATAATCTCCTTCCCCAGTAGCCTGGGATATGTCACATCTGGGTCTACAGATTTATCCTCTCTAGGCTGCTAAACCATCTGACACCTCTTCTCTCTTAAGTTATTCTAATATCTCACAGTCCTACATCCTGATTTCTATACTGTGTTGTCTTATCTGGCAATATTAATTGAAGACTGTGCCCATGTCTTCTGGGTTCACACACATTACCTGTATGGTTCCGAATAGCCCTGCTGTATCTTTTTTCAACTAGCATGGAGTAGCAGAAGCTGTAATGCAAAAATTAGAACAAAGAGTCTTACTGCAAATTCAACCCAAACTCTGGGTCAGCTATGTGGATGACACCTTTGTAATCATTAAAAACACAGAAATAGAAAACACACACTGGATCATCAACACCACCCTCTCAGGAATCAGATTCACTAGAGAGGAAGAAAAGGACAACTAACTCCCATTCCTAGACGTGATGGTACAGAGAATACCGAACGGAGAGTTCACCACAAAGGTATACAGGAAAGTCACGCACACAGACCAAGTCCTAAACTACAAAAGCAACCACCCCAACACACACAAAAGAAGTTGCATCAAGACACTGTTCAAAAGGGCCACAACACACTGCAGCACACCAGAACTGCAAAAGGAGGAAGAAGAACACCTCTACAATGTATTCGCCAAAAACGGATGCCCCCGCAATTTCATCAACAGATACCTCCGGTAAAGACAACGGAATGAGGACATGCCACAACCCAAAGGACTATCACGTAACCATACATCAAGAACATTTTTGAACTGACAGCCAGACTACTATAACCACTAGGACTTATAACAGCACACAAACCAACAGCAACTCACCAGGACAAAGGACCTGATACCCAGCATAAGCAAAACCAACGTAGTGTACAAAATCCCATGCAAGGACTGCACAAAGCACTACATAGGACAAACAGGAAGACAGCTAACGATCCGTATCCATGAACGCCAACTAGCTACGAAACAACACGACCAGCTATCCTTAGTAGCCACACACACAGATGGCAAGCAACATGAGTTCAACTAGGACAACACTACTATTATAGGACAAGCCAAACAGAGAACAGCCAGGGAATTCCTAGAGGCATGGCACTCATACACAGATTCTATCAACAAACACATAGACCTGGACCCAATATACCGTCCACTGCAGCGGACAGCTGGAACTGACAACCAGAAGCAGCAGAGACAAACCACTACAAATGCCGGAGGAAACAAGACAGAAGCGCTTCACGGGAGGCTCCCAAGCACTGAGGATGTCACCTAGACAGGGGACAAAACGTCTACAACACAAATTCCCAGCTTGGCGAACAGAACCACAACATGGAGTAGCAGCGCAATGTGTGGGCTCCTCTGTCCAGCAGCCCGAAGATCATCTAGCCTGTCCACTTTACTTTTTCAAAATATTTCCATTGTTATGATACCTTACCTTTTAATGACTTCTGCTCAAGACATCTCCCAAACCAGGCGCTGCAATAAGGTGGCTTTTAATGACTGGGAATGGCAGTATAGGCCTAACGTCTGGCAGGCAGTCTCTTGGTGTGGCACTCTTGTCCAGGAGGGGTGATCTTGGCCCAGAGTGGTATCCTTGTCCCAGATTGGAGGTCTTGTACCATTGTTGGAGTTCTTTTTCAGTGGCCTTCAGATACTCCAGTCTTGTGTGAAGGTCTAGTCCTGGCATGGAATTCTCAGCCTTGCTTTGGAGGTGGCTTCTGGGTCTTCCAATAGCCTAGCGTGGAGGTCTCCTCTCAGCCTGGCGCTGTGTGCAGATTCAGCCTGGTTTCCTGTATACCCCGCACCCAGGATTCGTTAATCGAATTATGATGAACTTTTAACATTTTTTTCTTGTTGTTCATGACTTCTTCCATCAATTTAGGTGCTGTGGTGCGACGACCAATAAAACTTTTCACTTATATTTAGTAAAAATACACATGACAATAAATTGCCTTGTATTCTATCTCCAGTTTCTCTCTCCATTATATATTTTAAAGAAAACACTTTTTGGATTTTCCTTTATTCTTCTTGCTAATACTTTCTCATGCATGTCTTTTGTTTTCTTACATTTCCACTGTGTCCCCTATCTCTTTCTCCACAACAGCAACAGAAATTGTAAATACAGGAGGCCCCAGCTTTGCTCCTTCAGATGCTCCACTAGTCTCAGTAGACCAAATTAAAAATGGCTGTACTTTTTTTTGTGACTTCTTACATCCTGTCCAACCTATTTCTATCCATACAAATGCATTTCAACAAAATTCCATGAACAAATTAAAACATTCTGTGGTACACTAACAAGTGCTTTGTGGCAATCCAGATACATTACTTAACCTTTTTTCAGTTTCTACCCTTTGTCAAAACTGGATTCCAATTCTGGTTTAATTTTTGTCACTGCTGAGCTGAACAACAGGAGGTTACACGACAAAGTGATTGCATATGGACATTTCACAAAGTTAGTTGTCATTGAAGAGGCTGATAATTGATGTCTGAAAATTTTGCTCTGTTCTGGGTGCTAAGAAACGATAGAGGAATTTGTTTGTTCACCACTTTCGAGGGTGACTGGAAAATGTGTGAATGCGACTTTTATATTGGATTGTTACGCATTTTCAATATGAATATTTAGTTTAACACTATATCAGATCAGCAAATCTTTCACTGTCATCGTTAGGATTTTGCAATATTGCCAGTCAACTAACAAGCTTGGGTAGATTTATAATAAATGTTATTCTCTAACTTCGTCTGTCGTCCCAAGCACCTAGAATCTCTAAAACGATCAAACATTGGAAGTAACAAATGGAAAAGGATTTACCAGCTGAACTTTTGCATGCTTTTATAATGGAAACAGTATGTGACAATACAAACTTGCCTATCACACCCGAACAGATACAGTCTGAGTTGTTTTTTTTTCTTGCTGCAACAAAATCGCAACTGGTTTGAACAAAATGTATTCCATAGCTTGCACTTATTATTTACAAAAAATGTATTTCCATCTGTTTAGTAATACAGATTAATGTTTCTTCTATCTCTTATTAATTTATAAGTATCTCTATCTTAAATTCTGAGTTTATGGAATAACCATATTAATCATCTTGGGAATTGTAGCAACATTTCTGTGAACAGTTGTTACTTTGGATATAGGAATTTCATTTTTGGCATGTAGGCAGCTGTATTTTTATATAAAATAAAACAAAGAACTGTGGATGCTGGAAATCTGAAACAACAATGGAAATTGCTGGTGAAACTCAGGTTTGGCAGCATCTTTGGGGAGAAAGCAGAGTTAATGTTTCGGGTTTAGTGACCCTTCAGAGCTATTAGTAGCAAAGAAAAGGGGGACAGAGGGTGGGACAGTGAGTTCAGGGGAGAAAGGAGTAAGTAACTAGGTGGAGATGGAGCACAGAGAGACAGAGCTAGGTAGACAAAGGGGTAGGTAGTGGTGCGGCAGGGAGACAGAAAAGCTGATAATGGGGACCATAAGTAGGTGAAAATGACCTGGTTGTACTGAAAGCAGCCCATGTCATGACAGGCCAGGGATACAAGGATGGGTAAAGGACATGGTGTAAGGTGTTCAGGTTCTAACATTATCAACATAATCTTGAGTCCTAAAGACTGCAAGGTTCCCAAGAGGGAATTGAGATGCAGTTCTTCCAGATTGTGCTGAACCTTGCTGGAGCACTGCAGCTGTCCTGAAATAGAGATGTTGAGCAGGGAGCATGCTGGTGCAGTGAAACGGCAGGCAACCAGAAGATCAGGTCATTTTTATGTTTAAGTGTTTCGCAAAGTGTTCACCCAGTCTGTGTTTTGTCTCCCTCGTGTGGAGGAGACCACACTGTGAGCAGTGAATACAGTGGACTAGATTAAGTCATCTGATGAGAGATGGATGTGTAAAGGGATTGCCTATCCAAAGTGAAGCGACACAGCTGATGTTGGCAACCTGGAAAAATCTGAAACTGTCATTAGAAACTCAGATATAAGTGGGAAGGGACTGGATAAAGGGGAGAAAAAGTCATGTCAAGGTATGAAAGGTCCACCAGTCAGGACCAAGCAAAAACAGTGAATCTGCCTAGGCAGTCCTCTTTATAGACTTGGGAAGAAAGTAGAAGTAGGCTGTACAGGATTGGGGATTATGAGCTTGGAGGTGTGTTGTGGGAGATGCCCAGATAAAATTAGATTAGTGGCAGTCATGGACTAAATAGCCTGATATTTGATGGTGGGGTCGTGGTCTGGGAGAAATAGGAGGAGGTGGCAGAGAGCTGGTGCTCAGACTCCATAATATAAAAGTCAGTATGCCACATAACAATAGTATCACCCTTATTGGCAAACTTGGTTACAAAGTCAAGGTTGGATCCAAGAGCATGGAGTGCAGGCAGTTCAGAGGGAGATGGATTCGAATGGGTGCAACGGGCAGAGAAATTAAAATGACCAATGTTACATCAACAGTTCTCCTTGAACAGTTAAAGTGCAGGTAAAAGGCCAGTGGGAGGGGTCCAGGTGGAGGGAGGGTGTTGGAGGCAGGTAAAGGGGTCAGTTGGACAGGGAGAGGATTCTTGTCCAAAGAAATTGGCATGGAGGCAAAGGCAACAGAAGAGGAGTTCAATGTCTTGTCATGCCTGAAAATCATTGAAGTGGGGTGTGCAGAGGAATAAAGCGAAGACCTTTTGCTGAGTATGGAACGTTAAGCATCAGAAAATGAAAGATCTGAGGGGATAGTAAATCTGACGAGGTGGGGTTAGGAGAAGGAAAGAAGATTGAGAGCAGAGGAGGGGTGGAATGATCGAGAGTGGCATGGTCACCTCTGAGTTGTTGAAGCTTGCTTTCCTTATTGCTTGAATGGAAGAAAAAAATGTCTTGTTAGAAAGTCGAATGAATCAGAGAATGAAATGGAACTGAGGGGGCTGGCCAGATCTGAGATAGTGTGTGGTAGTGCTGATGTAGAGTGAGATTGAGAGTGTGCAAATGGCGGTTCAAGGCAGAGTGTGGATCTTAGGATGCAGTGAGAACGGCTATTGGGAGGAGCATTGTACATCCTAGGTAGATCTCAGGTAGATTTTTATATATATCTTTTGTACCTTTACCGTGTTTTGTTCTATAAACTATGTAACAAAAACCAAACGTTAATCAAAACTGGTATTTAGCTGAAATCTTGATCAATTGGCTGTGAATGCGTGCATTTGAGTGGATTTACTCAATTTTTATAACCCAGCAGCAAGTCCTTGAATATTTTAGAATTTTAGATTACTTACAGTGTGGAAACAGGCCCTTTGGCCCAACAAGTCCACACCAATCCGCCGAAGCGTATACCACCCAGACCCATATACCTACACCTACCCCTACAGGCAATTTTGCATGGCCAATTCACCTAACCTTAAATTCACTTTAAATTTTTATGTTTCACAGTTTTGCTCCAGAGGTTAACAGAAACATGATGTCTACTGACTCAACTTACCCACACTATTCCTCTCTGTCACAGACAAATTTGCTAAAATCTATTTCAGTGCAGGATTTATGTTTATTTATTGAATTGATGCTTTGGTTAAAATGAGGTCATGAAATTGCAGAGATTTCTCTGTGACTGCCATGGTGCTTGGAGTTGGTCTCCCTGAGGTGATTTTCTCTCATAAACATAAGGCAGAACCAGTATAATTCTTTGGCTGACTATTGCATTGCAGTTTATTTCCAGCCGATGAGTGAAGGTTGTGATGGTTTATAATGCTTTTGCTTTATAATGCTGTGTCTTATGATCCTGATCCACAGGATCCTGCTTAAGGAGCAGCGCTCCAAAAGCTAGTACTTCCAAATAAACCTGTTGAGTTATAACCTGGCGTTGTGTGATTTTTAATTTTGTCCAACCCAGTCCAATATCAGCACCGCCACATCTTTGGTTTTCCTGATTGTTTTTGGGGTAAATAATCTGCAGTTCTTAAACCAATTTTGGTCACATCACTACAGGGTAAGTGCTTCGGAATTACATTTCCTGCTACATTTCCTGTGATACCTCAAAGGTCCACGTGCAGAAGTCTCTTCCAGATTGGAAAGTCAATGCATGGCATCCCAATTGACATGAGCAGAGCCACTATGCAACTTTTTTACTTAGAACATTGCTTCTGAGTCTCTCTCATTTTGCCTCAAAGGGAGGAACTGCTGTGACACAATAGCATGTTAATGGTGCTTGTTCACTTTGACTTGCCATAAGTTCAGATAAACTTTACCTTTGTTCTTGAATGAAACATAGAAGCAAGCTGTTTGCAAATCCCAACCCTAAATAATTAGACATATGAATTTCATAAGTTGTAATTATCAGTACATTATTGAGGTTTCTTGAGTTTTGAATCTTATTGGAAGTTGATGTCGCAAAATTCACGTGATGTATTGTCAAATATCTTAAAATACACAACCACCTGATGAAGGAGCAGCGCTCCGAAAGCTAGTGCTTCCAGTTAAACCTGTTGGACTATAACCTGGTGTTGTGTGATTTTTAATCTTAAAATACAGCTGTTTATTTTAAAAGCAAGCTTTGAAGTTTAACCCAAGCCTGTACTTTGCATGGCAAAAAAAAAATGACTGTTATAACGACAGCTTGGCCTAGCTGCCATGTTCACGTCGCTTTCATTTGATTGCCTGTGCCCATGGTGTACTTTTCCCCTCTTAAAAAGTGCAGATTGTCTTTAAATTGCTTTATAGCCACACAATATTTACACCTCTGATAAGATTAGCTGCTAGGCAACAAGCAACTAGTGTCTAGTGCTGGCCATTGGTGTATTGTGATATTGATGACCTCTGAGCAATTTGACTTTTTATCTCAACTTGTGATTAGGCTTAGAATGAGTACACAGTGTGAATCTGGGCTGAAAACCAAGTCTAAACAATGCTTTATCCTCCAATATCATGTTTGACTTAGTGTCCATTTTGTGCTTTCACTCCTGCAGTCATGAGACATTTTTTGCCATTAAAGGAGCAACATAAATGAAAGTTATCATTGTTTGAGTCTGTCTTTGCCACATACAGTTTACCTAGGAACCAGAACTTTAGACAAAATTAACAATAGGGACAATTATGTGAGTACCGTTAAAATGACCTCAGCCTTGAACTGCATCATTATCAAGCCACCTCAGAAGATATATATGAAGTTACTCACTCCACAATTCACTGGAGCATGAAGAATGTGATAGATGCTTTGTTGGCCAGGGCCAGCTCTTTCATCACTTTCCCCATGGAATATTGCCAGTAGCATGAAACAGCAATACAGTTTCCCCAAAGGGCTTATCATTATAATGGCAAACAAATGATTTTATTGATCTCTGTCCCTAAAACTGTAAATGGTTTACCATATTGCCATTGTTTGCAAATAGCAGACTTAGTGAGAAAGCTTCTAGTCACATTCCACGATTTATTTGGATGATTCTTATTGAGGAAATATTTGAAAGTAAAAGTTACATTTAATTTTGGCATTTTGTATAGAAAATTATATTTTCATAGAAGTTGATGTGTTCTATAGGTAATATTTTCAACATAGACTAAAGCTTGTACTTTTTTAAATCTGTTGGAAATCACACAAAACACTTGATCTTTGTTATTTTTGGAGTGTTCTTTGAATTCTGTTATTGAGGAGAGATAGTGATTGTAAGAGACAGAATGAGATAAAGTTTGTCCAGGTTTTTGTTTGAAATAGGGAGTCTGCAAAGGCAATAAAATTAATGAAAAGGAACACCGGAAATGCTTTCACCGATGAAAACAGTTTAGAAATGCTGAAGAAAGACCAGAGTGAATATTTCAGTACAACAGTCCTTAAGCATCTTTGCTGAATATCTGTACCATTTTTCTGTTTTAATTTAGCTTTCCAGCATCCACAGTATTCTACTTTTAGAAATACTAGGAAATTTACTTAGAAATCATTGTTTCCGTCAGGTAAGTTTTTTGTTCTTTCCCTTAGTGCTTTCCTTTTGTGATGTGCATCTTCTGTATTGTTACAGTACTTCTGTACTACTTCTATGTATGTCTCTATTGTGAGGAGGAAGTGATGTTTTTTAGGATACAATTGAATTTGGGTCAACTCATATTATTTTAGAAAAAATGTCAGTAGTATTAATATTTGCAAAGCAGAAAAATGCTCATGCATATACAAAAGGAGTTGAATAGCAACTTGATTGCTTTGCATCCTGCATCAGAATAGGTTTACCAGTTGAAACTATCTTTGTGGACTGCGTTCTGCAGTCCTATTCTGGGTATGACCATGATAATTTAACTGAGTCTTGAAAATCTCGCTTTTTTTGCATAATCTATAAATTTTAGGAGAGTGTATTCAATTGATGTTACTGTGAGGAACTTTACGCTCTTCTAGGATTTTTTTTGCATCTGCTGTAGCAGTACATCTCAAGGGCAGCTTTGACAAAGATTCTTTCTCTATCTCCTGTAACGTATTATCACTGGGACAGAACAACTAATACATTATTCAAAACAGTCACTGAAGGACACTGAAACTTCTTGTAATTCTTTTTTGAGACTAGCTCCTTCATAAATTTTGGAAAGCAAAGGACTTCTGTTTAATGGTAGCCATGAAGTGGAGGTGCCGTGTTGGACTGGACTGGACAAAGTTAAAAATCACACAACACCAGGTTATAGTCCAACAGGTTTATTTGGAAGTACAAGCTTTCAGAGTGCTGTTCCTTCATTGGGCCGAAAGCTAGTGCTTCCAAATTGTTTATTTGTTGTTTTTAAAGAAACGGTGCTAAGAGTTGTGATTCATAATCAATTAATTGTTGCTGTTGTAATAGGTTGTATTTGCTTTATGGAAAAGTTCTGCTGCTTCTAATTAAGTGTAATTGTCCCTTCAGCATATTGATCTCCTTATACCCTGGAAGTTGAATAAGACATATTTATGCAAAGTCATGCCCTGCTAATTCTTTCTTGTGTAGAAACATCATATAGACCATTTGAATTCCTGAATTACGCTTGAGCTAGCTGAACAAACCAGCAGCAGTCATTCAACCTTGGTGAGGAAAGCATTGTTGTAGATAAACATCTGCATTTCCTGGAAAAAGAATTATTGCTAAAATATGATATTGGTGCAATTATATTACAAACTTTGCAAATTCAGTTTGATTCTTAATAATCAGGATACAATAATAAAAAAAAGTTGATAGCAAAATGTTTTAGGTATCTTTGAGGACAAGAACTCCATGTAACATTTTGTTTGATCTTATTTGACGTGGAATAGCTTCTGGGAGGTTCTATAGTTCTATTGTTAATTATTGCTAAGTATATAATCCCAATAAATCAGTTGTGTTAAAAAAAAACTTATGTCTGTTAAATAATGGCATGTATTTTTAAAATAAAGCTAGTTATAACACTATTTAAACATACTGCATCTTTAATCATTAGTGATTATATTTAATGAGACATGTACAGTAAGCTCAGATGATGATCAATGACTGAACTGACCCAATTTGTCTTGAGCAATGACAGTTTAATCAGGGAACATGTTGTACTTGCATGTGGATCTGGTATCCTATGTCCAGAATAAATGAAAAGTAGTTTAGTACATCAAATTCATATTGGAATTATACTCAAGAGTAAGTCTGTATTGCGCCTTTATTCAAAGTCATCAGTCATTATTGTTATTGCCTAATATTCATTGTCGTCCTTTTTCTGTATAGATCTGACATAATGACACACAAGTTACAGTAGCATGGCTGTGAGTTTCATTGTTAGACGTACCTCATATTAAATCAGCGTCAGAAGACTCCAGTTTGGTAAGATTCAACATTTTCTCAAATGTCCTTTAATTGCTGTAAATGTTTTATTAGAAGCAAGAGATAAGTTATAGACTGCATTAATTTTGTATTTAATTGGATCTTGATGCTTTGTGTAATTGATATGAGTCAATGCAAATTAGCACAGGTCCCAAAGCATATGTATGATCACATTTTCTATGAGAATAAAATATAGTTTAGATTTGTTGTATTATTGAATGGCTTGTATTGTCAGAATAATTCAAAAGCAAGAAATTATACTTTTTGGTTGTGTCATTATGTACTCTGTCCAGTAAATATTTAAGTGTTGTCCTCTCTTTCACCTCTGTTGGTCAACCCAGTAAAACTTATTGGAAGAATGAATTTGCAAATATATACTGTCAGTTCAGCTATAACGTGTGTTTCTTTGACGCGAATTGACTATAACGTGATTGAAGAATTTAGACCATTATTTGTAGAGCGCAAACTTTCCTTACCTGTAATGGCTATAATGTGATTCTGGCCCCGTTAGATTAAATGGTGCTGCTATTATGCAATTTTCTTATACTGTGGGGGTCGCACAGGAATGGAACTATCGTGTTGTATTAGAACCGACTGTAGTCCTTTCATGTCCTGATGACATGTAAGTAACTTCACAATGAGTGAACCGTGGAAAGAGTAACAGGACTGTGTTACGTGACCCTGATCTTGGCAACTATTATACCTTTTGTAGTGCATCCCTTCTCTTCCTGTGGTGTCTTGTCAAGATGAAGCAGCATTAACTGGTGGCATTCAGGAGCTGTGCACTTCACCCTAATTTGTCACATGTCACTTTGGATCTGTGATGGTGCTGATGCATTGACCTTGGGTGAAAAGTGGACAATAAATTTGAAGATGATGCAACAGCTTAAAGTAACCATTACCTGTGAAGATAAACAGATTTTTGTGGCAACCAAGAAATAACAAGCAATTACCAAGCATCACAACCCAAAATACTCCTGTGAACATTCTAAAGAATGAGGAGTTTTTTTTCCCATTTGATCAGTCTTCAAAAATGAGTTGATCAGTCAGTGGCATTTTTAAGATAATGCTGTACACTTTGCAGGAATTTTTGCAGTGTGTGCAGCCATGCATATGTTTTGTAATGTATTTTTGTTATCCTATACATTACAGTTACTTATTATCTTCAAGGTGATCTGGAGGCCAGAAGCAAGGTGAGACACATTTTCTTCCTTTTGACCACTATCTCTGGAGGTGTGAACCCTGTACTCCAACTTAAAAGCAGGAGGCTGTTGATACCAGATCAGTTTGAGACACCTTTGATGGTGTGAATTATGTGTCACTGAGACGTGCTACAGTCTGGTTTTGTGTAGGTTGCTGGTCATTTTGATGGGATGCCATGCATATTGGGATACAAAATGAAATGGTAAGCATCCCACTTATACAGTGACTGATATGTCTTCAACATAGTCTACCCTGAACAATTTCTAGTTTAGGTGCTGGAAGATGCACTCCAAAGAACAATACCAATTCTATGCTATCACAACACTTTTTCTACTCACTCAGTAAATACTTAAATGCTGCAGCTGGCTACACTTCTGTTACCACTAAAGAGATTTGTATGATGAGCAAGGAGCTCTGCCCTATCTAAGTATTGCTATATATTCAGGTCAGATGACTTCAATGTTATGCTCATAATTCTGGTTGAGAAGGGCCATGCAGAGTAGTGTAGTGCAAGAAGCCAGTTAAGGTAGTAAGAAAATATGTCTGCTGCATTAAATATGGCTGCAGTGCAATTATCCATTTCTTTTTGTCCTATTCTAACACTACATACTCTCCTGCTGTTTCAGCATTGACACTTTTCTTCATGTTGCTTTTGTTACCCTTTTGTGAAAAGAGTGTGCTGATAAACTAGTCCCACTGTTCCACAAGCTGACATAAGTGTGTGAGTACCAGATTAAGTGACCAAGATGATCAGTTTGTTAAATGGATTGCTATTCAGGATAGAAGTAATTCACAGCAGGTTTTGTCATTAACAGAAAATAACTCTATTAATTGTAACAAAGTTATTCTTTAAAAATGGCATAAAATGGACAATTAATTTACTACCGTGCAACTTAGGTTTTACCCCTTTTAAAAACCCATGTACATTTTTTTAAAAAAAATATTTTTATTGAAAAATAGATTTTTTAATATTACAACAAATACAAAACAATAATTCAAAACAATACAAAGAAAGAACACAAAAAGGTTTAAACCGAAACCGCCCTCATGTACAAATATATAAATTTATTTTAAAAATTGTAAAAAGCACAACTAACTACTTAACTAAATAAATAATTACTAACAAATTAATAAATAACAATACAGCTCAGCAAAACAAAACACTACATCTCGAATATTGAGGGCATTAATTTTCACATATTCATACATTCGCAGCTCCCCCCCGTTTGGATATTGAACCCGTAAAGCACAATTGTTAAGGTTATATAAAAGCCCTTATTAGTGTGGCAGACGAATCTGTGTCCAGATATTCCAAAAAGGGCCGCCATGTCTTGTAGAAATTCTGTTTTATGGTGTACCATATTTGTAAGAAAATTCAAGGGGATATAATCCATAACAATCTTACACTAACCTGATAGGCCCGGAGGCATTTCAGACACCCAAACTATCAAGCTATCCTTTCTTGTGCAGAAAGTGAGGATGTTGAAAAGTTTTTTTCCTATGCGCATCTATAGGGAATACACTGGGCTGGCCAACAAGAAGAGAGATTGGATCCTTCTCCACCCTTAAACCCAAAATCCCCTCCATTGCACCTGCCACAGCACTCCAGTATGTTTGAAACCTACCATAGGACCAGGGACAATGGGTAAGAGTGCTCATACTAATTTTACACTTGGGGCATGTTGAAGACACTCCTGGTTTAAATTTTGACAAACGATCTGGAGCCAAGTGGACCCTGTGGGGAATCTTCAACTGTAAAGCATGGGTCCTATTGCAAATTGATATCTTTCTTGCGTTTTCCTAAATATCTTCCCATGCCTCTGAGGAGACCTCAACGTCTCTCCCACACCCTGCAGAGTCGATCGAACTCATCTGAGGGGCTGCCCCTCAGTTGATAATGTAGAATGCTGACAGAAAGTGTACTCTTAGTGCTGAGCATCATCTTCTCTTTGTTGGATTTGTGGGGATCAGTCAAAAAATGAAAGAGGTTCCTGCTAGATAGCTCGTATTTCCGCGCTAACTGACCAAAAGACATCCTTGTGTCTCCCTCAAATTAATCATCCATGCAGACACACCCCAGATGCCCAATGTTTGAATCCTGAATCCACCATCCCCGGCTGAAAACTTGGCATACCCACTATAGGTGTAAGCGAAGATGTTTTGACAATATTGCCTTCCGTCTGCCGAATTGCCCTCCCTGTTTTAACAGTATTGACAACTATTGGGTTATGGCAATAATCCCTAACTGTCCTCATTTTGTCTAAAAACAGAAAGGTAGTAAGGGGGGACCTTGCCTGAGAGGTTTCAATATCTAACCATATTGAAAGAGGGTCCCCACAAGTCCAATTACTCACTTAAGATAAAAGCAAGCTCAGTTGATAGTTTTTAATGTTCAGGAAATCCACTTTAGCTAATTTAATAAAGGGCCGCTTACGATGCCGGATAAAAGAATTGAATGAGCCATTTAGTCTCCTGAGTGTTTGCTTATCGAAAATTAGGGGCAGCATTTGTATCGGGTATAACAAATGGGGTAAAATATTCATCTTTAATAAGAACTATTCGATGTAATATTGAGACAGGAAGCGCCTCCCATCTTTGAAGGTCTTGTTTGATTTTGTCGAATAATTGAACAAAATGAGCTTTAAACAATTGATCAAGAGCTGGAGTGATGAATGTGCCCAAATACATAAAACTCTCCTGTGATTACTTAAATGGGAATCGGGATTCACCCTCAAGACCTTCTTAAGACCACCCATTGGTATAGCCTCGGACTTTGCAAAATTAATCTTGTACTCGAAAAGGTGCCAAAAGAGCTGATGCATTGTATTAGGCAAGACTCTGAAACTGCTGGATTTGACAAAAAAATGAGGACATCATCCATGTACAACGAAATCTTACATAATTTTGACCCCACTTCAATATACATTGGGAGCCGATGTACAAAGGTACCTCGATTATTCGAATGAGATGGACGGGTTGTATTTTGTTCAGAAAATTGATTATTCGGTTAATTGATTCATCGCCTCTCCTCTGGGGCTCAGAGTTTTCTGAAGTTTGCTTTTTCCTCGTTCAGCCTGCCCTGCACCCTCTCTCTGTCTCAGGGTTTGTTTTTGAGCAGCGACACACTTGTGTGTAAGGGACCTGCAGCATTGCCGAAGCCTCTTGCATCCCGCCTCCCCCACCCCCCAATATCAGTTCAATAGGATTGACACAGCGAGCACTTGCTCAGTCCACTCCCCATTCAGGAGACAAGGCAATAGCACACTGCACGCGAGCTGCTGTCCCCACCCTTGCCCCATGCCCTCATCTGCTGCCCTGCTCCCTTCCGCCCCCACACACCATCTGCGCCCTGACCAATCCTGCCCCCATCCACGCCCTCACCCCCATTGGTATTTGCATCCTGCCCACCCCAACCCCCCAACTCTGCCCCCCCACTCCTGTACCCATCCAGCCACAACCTTCATCCCCCCCCCCCACCTGCGTCCCCCAACCCTCTCCAAAACTGCCCCTGTCCGCACCCCTTCACCCATCCAACCTACCTGTCCCGCCACCCATCCATGCCCCCCCACCCCCATTTGACCCAGCCACCCCGCCCATCTGGCAGCCCCTGTCAGGTCCTCCGCCCCCCACATTGGGGCGGTTGGACTGGACACCAGCAACAAGACTGTGGCTGCCTTTGGGGGTGAGTCTAAAAAAAAATGCACACGTGCTCACACAACACTTTACTGCAACCTTTTGACAAGTTCCACCTTTGCCCTCAGGGCAATGTTGGAGAAATTATCTGGGGAAGGAGGATTTAGGGTATACCCCTGTGTAGAACTCCAGGTAAAGTGTGGGGAGAGAGGGAGGGAGGGTGGGTGGTCAGTCATTTGGAGATGGTGCCTGAGCTCCCATCGATGTCCAGGACTGTTCTCGGCAGCATTTCAGTAAGTCGAGTTCACTTTTAATCTTTGTCAACAAAAGATGCCTTTAGTGTTGGAAGCACCTCTTTAGTGTAATGTTTCTATTGGGACCTTGAGATCTTCTTCAGATAACCCGAAATTCGGATAATTGATATTCGGATAATCGAGATTCTTCTGTATTGGGATCCCTACGAATGGCCTCTGTCAATGGTTCAATCACCATTGTAAAAAAGCAATGGTGAACGGGACAGCCCTGTCGGCTGCCCTTAAAAATACTAAAAATGCTTTCTCGTACCCCATTGGTGATGACCGCAGTGAGAGGGTCACTCTAGAGAACCTTTACCCATCTTATAAAAGCTTCACCCAAGCCAAACTGCTCTAGAGTATAAAAAAGGCACAGCCCTCAACACAGTCAAATGCCTTCTCTGCATCTTGAGAAATCACCAATCCCTGTATTGACTGTTTTTGACACACATGAATGACATTAAGCAGCCTCCCTACATTGTTGGAGGATTTGCGGCCCTTTATGAAACCAGTCTGGTCCTCTTTAACAATAAAAGGTAACACACTTTCAGCCTTAACACAAGAGTCTTAGAGAGGATTTTAAAGTCAACGTTTAACAATGAAATGGGTCTGCAAGAAGCACAGTCCTCTAGGACCTTCCCTTTTTTAAGAATAAGTGAAATATTGGCCTCTCTTAGAGATGGCGGGAGACGATCATGAGTGTACGAGTCATTGAACATGTTGAGCATCGGGCCTGACAATATACTTAAATTCCTTATAAAATTTGTTGGGATGTCTGTCAGGACTGGGCACCTTTCCACTCTGAAGCTGTTTCACAGCCCCCTGCACCTCTTGCTTTGATAAGGAGGGATTGTGAAAAGACTGTTGTTCGAGGGTCACACCTAGAAGGTCCAGATCCTTGAAAAAGGACTCTATTTTGGCCCGCCCCTCCTCACAAACCTCAGTTTAGCATAATTTCAGAGTAAAATCTCTGAAATGCTGCATTAATTATTTTAGAATCACATAATAGATTCCCAGCACCTTCCCTAATTGACATACTGGCTTGAGGGACACTGCTTTTCCTGGCAAGATATGCTAGGTACTTGCCTGGTTTGTCACCATACTCATAAAACCCTTGTTTTGCGAATGTAAGCTCCTTTTATGCTGTCAGCGTGAGCACGGAATTCAATGCAGGTCCAGCGTTGTAATCCTCTGTAGCTTGGCCAGTGAGGCCTGTCAAAGTAAACCTTCTTGGCTGCCTTCAACCGTGCTTGGAGGAGACATTGCTGCTCACCCTTCTGTCGCATCCTCCTGGCAGGGTAGGAGGTAACTAACCCCCTGGAATAGGCTTTGGCAGTTTACCAAAGGATGGACGGGATACTAACGAGCCTGAGTTAATGTCTAGGAGTGCCCGAAACTCCTTAGAGAAGTACTCCACAAATTTATTATCTTTAAGGATAAAGGGATCCATTCGTCAGTGCCTCTATAGAGTCCCTAATCTTAACCCACAGGTACACTAGAGCGTGGTCAGAGATGGTAATATTATCAATCGGACAAGATGCCACCAAGTCCAGGGTTGCTACGGAGGTCAGAAAAAAATCAATCCTGGTGTGACATCTGTGTGGATTGGAACACAACATAAAAACTCCCTGCCTGTAGGATGGAGACGCCTTCAGACACCCAACAACCCTATCACACAGAAGCAATAATTGTTTAGTTTGTACAGAGAGTATCTGGGGGCTTTTGGGCAACTTGTCTACCATGGGATCCATGAGACAATTAAAAGCTCCCCCTATGATGAAATGCCGAGACTCGAGACTGATCAATTTAGCGAACGCATCAGGAAGAAGGGCTCATGCCCGAAACGTCGATTCTCCTGCTCCTTGGATGCTGCCTGACCTGCTGCGCTTTTCCAGCAACACATTTTCAGCTCTGATCTCCAGCATCTGCAGTCCTCACTTTCTCCTCCTAACCAATATAGCCTACTTCTGGTATTAAAAGATGAAAAGTAAACCCGATCAAAGCCATTCTGTTGTAGTTTGAAATGCTCTCTATTATCTAAGTGTGTCTCCTGTAATAAAGCAATAGTCACGTTTTCCTTTCTAAGACTCAAAAGTACCTTTTTCCTTTTAATTAGTGAGTGACTAATGTTGACGTTCCAGGTACACCATTTAATCAAGTCATTAGCCATAACCTTCTGCAGTAATATTTAGATTCCAGGGAGGAGGAACTCCAATTACAAATTGCCGAGTCTTAGTGTCACAAGATCCATTGAACATAAAAACTATATAAACCACTACAGTTAACAAACCTACAAAGCTGTCAAAGACGACATACAACAAAAACCAAAAACAAACCAAGCGCCAATCACGCTGGATAGGGGAACTCACCCCCTGCCCAAAGGGGGCATCTACATATCCCAAAATCCAATTTCCCATCCTGCTGCCAAGACTGTAGCCCAGGCATATAAATATCTGAGCCAGGCATAAACTGCCCATAAGTAGGCATCTAGCCATCCCAAACATTTTCTCTCCTCTTAGCTAGAGCCACACCACAAACACAAGCAGCAAAGAAAGAAAATACACCATGAAATAGCAATGTGAATAAAGACATTTTGGAAAAAAAGTATCCCACTCATTCTTTAGTATAACTTAGGAATTGAAAGCAAACATCCCTGCTGCCCCCCAAGCATAGTTTAGACCAGATTTTTACCAATAAAAAAATAGGAAAAAGAAAGCCCCGACTAGATTTCCTCTTTTTTTTAAAATGTAGAGACATACCCAAACAACACTTTTCATCTTTCTGCTGTAACTCAATTAATTTATCTGAGCTGAAGATGTCAGCACTGTCATCTATCTGTTCCTGGTTTGTGCCAAACATCCGATCAAACAGGGTCTCTGGGGGTGGCACGGTGGTTAGCACTGCTGCCTCACAGCACCAGGGTCCGAGGTTCGATAGCAGCCTTGGGTGACTGTCTGTGTGGAGTTTGCACATTCTCCCTGTGTCTGTGTGGGTTTCTTCCAGGTGCTCCGGCTTCCTCCCACAATCCAAAGATGTACAGGGCAGGTGAATTGGCCATGCTAAGTTGCCCATAGTGTAAGGTGCATTAGTCAGAGGGGAAACGGGTCTGGGTGGGTTGCTCTTCGGAGTGGACTGATTGGGCCAAAGGGCCTGTTTCCACACTGTAGGGAATCTAACCTAATCTACTATTTGTACATACTAAATTGTTCAGATTAAGTTAATTTGTCCACAAAGTCTCTTGCCTTCTCTGACGTGTCAAAGAGCTGTATGGATCCATCTAAGGTTAAATGAAGTACCTGAGGGAGTACTTGGCCCTGAGCTCCTCAGTCTTTTCTTGATGCCATCCTAGCATTTTATTTTCTGGATCACTGCTGCTGAGAAGTCCTGGAAGAACATGATCTTAGAGCCCTCATAAACTAGGGCCTTCAGATTCTTCTCCTGGATTCTGGAAGCTTCCATGATTCTCTCCGTATCTCTATAGTGATAAAACTGCATCAAGATAGGATGAGGACATTGGTCCAGACCTGACCTCTGCGCCATGACCCGGTGAGCCCTTTCAATGTTCAAGCTTCCCATTCCAGCCTTCACACTAAGGACTTTCTGCAACCAGTCCTCAATAAATTCGACTGGCCGCTCACCTTCCTTATCCTCTGGCAGACTGACGATCCAAATATTTTTTCTACTGTCCTGTTCTCGAGGTCATCAACCTGGTCAAGCAAATTACAGACCTGTGTCCCCAGGGCTTGGATCCTATCCTTGGAGGGATCTGTATCAGCTTCCACCACTGTCACTCTACGTTCTACCACCTCCATTCTTTTCTCCAGGTGTCCCAGCTGCTGTTCATGTTTCTGCAGCATGATAGAGATCAGGGCCAGCTTCTCCTCTATCTGCTTCCCCAACATATCACAGAATTTCGCAAGTCCTTTACCAGGACCTGGTAGGAAATAAAGTCTGAGGATCCTGCAGGCTGGGCCGTGGGTCCGGCCTCTGACGTACCTGCTCCCTTCTTCGGCATCTCTGGACAGCGAAAACAAAGGTAAGTTGTTCTGTCACGGTTTCTTGGGACTCCACAACCTTTCCAGAGTCCCAGGATATCGCGGTGGTGCGGGTAGGATGGATTAGGACTTTGTCCCGCTTGCAATGTGGTGCGGAGCTCTTTCTAGGTTGCCACCATCTTGAATCCCCCCAAATGCACATTTCAAACAGTATTTGTAAGAAGCATCGAGGATGGCAAGGATATAGAATGTACTGTGAGTGGGAGACTTCAACATCCATCACCAAGAGTGGCTCGACAGCACCACTGCTGACTAGATGGTTAACTCCTAAAGGATAAAGCAGCCACACCAGATCTGCAGGTGGTAGAGAAGGAGTCAACAAAAGGGAAAAATATACTTGACCTTATCCTCACCAATCTGCTTGCTGGAATTGCATCTGTCCTTGACACTATTGCAAGAGCAACCACCACACAGTCCTTTTTAAATACAAGTCCTTTACATTGAGAGATACCTTCCGTGGTGTTGCATGGCACTATTGCTGTGCTAAATAGGTCAGACTTCAAACACATCTAGCAACTCAAGACTGGACATCTATGAGCAACAGTAGAATTGTGCTCTAAAATAATCTTCAAACTTGTGACCCAACATATTCTTTCTTTAATGTTACTATCAAGCCAGGGGATTGCCTTGGTTCACTGAAGGGTGCTTGATGGCAAGCCAAGAGCAGCATCAGGCATAGCTAAAATTAGGTGTCAATGTGGTGAAATTATAAATCAAGACTACTTGAGTGCCAAGTAACAAGTGATTAGACAGGACTAAGTGTATCCAAAACCAATGGATCAAATCTAAAATCTGCAGTTTTGCCATATCCAATGGTGATGGAGGATTAAACATCTCACTGGAGGTGTAGGCTCCACATATCTGAATAAGGGAGAGCACAGCACATCAGTGTAACAGATTGTTACAACTATTGTTCAGCCCTATCATCCAGTTGGCTGATCCATTTTGATTTGTGCAAAGATCCTCAGATCTTTCAACTGCTAGTCTTCAGCAAATTTAATTCACTTCAAATGATATTAAGCAATGACTGGAGGCATTGGATATTGTAAAGACCAGTCAGTCAATTCCCAAGCTGTTCCAGCACAGTTAGAATAACGACATCCTCAAACAATGTGGAAAATTGAACAAAGATGTCTGTTTACAAAATGGAGGACAGATTCAATTCTGCCAATTACCACCCCTTCAATTTCCTCTCAATTATCAATAAAGTGATGAAAGGTGTTGTCCTTATCAAGCTCCACCTGCTTACCAAACCTTGCTCACTGAAGTTGAGTTTGTTCCTCCAAGGCAACTCTGGTTCTGACCTCATTACAGCTTTGTTTCAAACATGGACAAAGAACTGAATTCCAGAAGTGAGATGAACAAGACTACCCTTGACATCATGACCACGTTTGAATGCGAGTAGAGTCAATGGAAATCAGGGAAAACTGTCTACTGGTTGGAGTCATACCTGGCACAAAGGTTGTTGGAGGTCAGTCATCTTAACTCCAGAGCATCTCTGCGGGAATTCCTCAGGGTAGTGTCCTAGGCCCCCTCATCCTGAGCTGCTTCATCAATGACTTTCATGCCATCATCAAGTTAGAAGTGGGTATGTTCACTGATGTTTGCACAATGTTCATTGCAATTTGTGACTCCTCAAATAGTGAAGTAGTCCGTGTCCAAATGAAACAAGAACTGGACAACATCCAAGCTTGGGCTGGTGCGTTTCAAAGAACAGTTGCACACACATACCAAGCAATGACCATCTCCAGCAAGAGAGTCTAACCATTGTGCTTTGACATCCGGAAGCGTTACCATTCCTGAATCCACTGCAATAAATGTCGTGAGGTTACTATTGATCAGACACTGAACTGAACTGAACTAGCCATATTAATACTGTGGGCTACAAGAGCAGGTCAGAGACTAAAAGTCCTTTGGCAAGTAATTCACTGTCTAACACAGTAAAGAATATGAAGGAACACTTTCCATTAGTTTGGATATGTGCAACGCTAACAGCACTCAAGAAACTTGACACCATCCAAGACAATGCAGCTGACTTGATTGACACAACATTGTGGAGCATTCACTCCCTCCACAACTGACAGAGTAGCAGCAGTATGCATCATTTGATTTCTATTTCTGTCCTTTTTTATATAAAGGTGTTAGTTAGTTTCCAATCAAAGGAATCTTCCCAAGTCGAATGAGATTTGGACAGGTAAAACCAGTGCTTCAACTATCTCATTAGCTACTTCTTTTAAGATCGGAAAATGCAATCCATCAGGACTCAGAGGTTTATTAACTTGTAGTTTCAGCAACTTACTTACAATTGTCAGGGACGTAATACTAATTTTTTAACTTCCTTTTTCCTTTCAATCCCTAATTTACAGTGATTCTCAGGATACTGTTTATTTCCTCTTCAGGAAAGACTGACGCAAAATTCTGCTCAATTTGTCTGCCATCTCTTTATCATCCATTACCAATTCCCCAGAATCCTTTTCTGGAGGACCAACACTAATGTTGTTAACTCTTTCCTTTTTCTTCAAATGTCTGAAGAAACATTTCTTATTTGTTCTTATACTTTTGGCTAACTTTCTCTTGTATTGTAACTTCTACCTCCTCATTAATCCTTTAGTCATTCTTTGCTTTTTAATATTATGTCCAATTTTCTGACCGGCAAGCTATCTTTGTGCAATTATATGTCTTCTCTTTGAGTTTATTACCTTTTATCTTTTTAGTTAGCCACAAATGACAGGTCTGTTGCTAAGAATTTTCCTGAAGTGTTGGAATGTATCTATTCTGTGCTTCCTCGAATATCTGTTTAAATATTTGCTACTGCATCTCTTGACTTATTCCTTGATCTAAATTGCCAAATCTAATTTGTCTAATTTTGTGTCATTTGGCACCCATGTACGCTTTTGAGTGCCTTGCCTCAAAGCCACTGATTGCATGAACAGAAAAGCTTCAGGTTGTGACTCACTAGAGAGTCTGCAAGGCTGTGTGTGATGTTGAGCTTGCCTAGGCCCTGTGAGATGTAACCTATATTCTTTGTCTCAGTTTTTATTTTACCCTATGATCTGTATATCTTTACTATGATCTGCTTGTACTGCTCGTAAATGAAGCTTTTCACTGTACTTAGGTATACGTGACAATAAATAAGTCAAATCAAATCAGACAGCATGTTAAGTCACAAGAAATTACACATTCCTACAAGATAACTTAGTTTCAATCAAGCTCACATATGTCTGCTCCATTTGAAAGTTCCAACTTCTTTGCAGTTGACTGAGGGATGCACTTTGATCAGGCTGCTGGAGTATTGCAATGAGATATTTTACCAACTTCAAAAGACCTAATGAGTTCTCTGAAATTCATGCTTTCCTCTAGAAAAATTGAACATCATCAATGGAGTCTCTGATAATTGCTTGATATATCTCGTTCTGTGCTAACACTTCTCTCTGTGCCTCCATAGGATCTTGCGAATTATTTGAACTATGTTTAAGTCCTGAATCCAATTAGTCTTTCATATTTGAACTATTCCAGAATGAGTTTCTTTATAGAATTGTACCAGCCTCCACCACTTCTGGCAGCTCATTCCATACATGTACCATCCTCTATGTGAAAAAGTTGCCCCTTAGATCTCTTTTATATCTTTCCCCTCTCACCCTAAACCTATGCCCTCTAACTCCCCGACCCCAGGGAAAAGACTTTGTCTATTTATCCTATCCATGCCGCTCATAATTTTGTAAACCTCTATAAGGTCACCCCTCAGCCTCTGACACTCCAGGGAAAACAGCCTCAGCTTGTTCAGCCTTTCCCTATAGCTCCAATCCTCAAACTCTGGCAACATCCTTGTAAATCTTTTCTGAACCCTTTCAAATTTCACAACATCTTTCTGATCGGAAAGAGATCAGAATTGCATGCAATATTCCAACAGTGGCCTAACCAATGTCCTGTACAGCCGCAACATGACCTCCCAACTCCTGTACTCAATACTCTGACCAATAAATGAAAACATACTAAACACCTGCAACTCTACTTTCAAGAAGCTATGAACCTGCACTCCAAAGTCTCTTTGTTCAGCAACACTCCCTAGGACCTTACTATTAAGTGTATAAGTCCTGCTAAGATTTGCTTTCCCAAAATGTAGCACCTCGCATTTATCTGAATTAAACTCCATCTGCCACTTCTCAGCCCATTGGCCCATCTGATCAAGATCCTGTTGTATTCTGGGGTAACCTTCTTCGCTGTCGATTACACCTCCAATTTTGGTGTCATCTGCAAACTTGCTAACCATACCTCTTATGTTAGCATTCAAATCATTAATATAAATGACAAAAAGTAGAGGACCCAGCACCGATCCTTGTGGCACTCCAGTCTGAGAAGCAACCCTCCACCACCACCCTCTGCCTTCTACCTTTGAGCCAGTTCTGTATCCAAATGGCTAGTTCTCCCTGTATTCCATGAGATCTAACCAGTCTCCAATGGGGAACCTTGTCGAACGCCTTACTGAAGTCCATATAGATCACGTCCATGGCTCTGCCCTCATCAATCCTCTTTGTTACTTATTCAAAAAACTCAAATCAAGTTTGTGAGACATGGTTTCCCACGCACAAAGCCATGTTGATTATCACTAATCAGTCCTTGCCTTTCCAAATACATGTGCATCCTGTCCCCCAGGATTCCCTCCAACAACTTGCCCACCACCATCATCAGTCTGTAGTTCCCTGGCTTGTCCTTACCACCCTTCTTAAACAGTGGCACCACGTTAGCTAACTTCCAGTTTTCCGGCACCTCACCTGTGACTATTAATGATACAAATATCTCAGCAAGAGGCCCAGCAATCACTTCCCTAGCTTCCCACAGAGTTCTAGGGTACACCTGATCAGGTCCTGGGGATTTATCCACCTTTATGCATTTCAAGACATTCAACACTTCCTCCTCTGTATTATAGACTTTTTCAAGGTGTCACCATCTATTTTCCTACATTCTATATCTTCCATATCTTCCATATTCTTTTCCACGGTAAATAGTGATGCAAAATACTCGTTTAGTATCTCCCCCATTTTCTGTGGCTCCACACAAAGACCACCATGCTGATCTTTGAGGGGCCCTATTCTTTCCCTAGTTACCCTTTTGTCCTTAATGCATTTGTAAAAACCCTTTGGATTCTCCTTAATTCTATTTGCCAAAGTTATCTCATGTCCCCTTTTTGCCCTCCTGATTTCCCTCTTAAGTATACTCCTACTTCCTTTATACTGCTCTAAGGATTTACTCGATCTATCCTGTCTATACCTGACATATGCTTCCTTCTTTTTCTTAACCAAACCCTCAATTTCTTTCATCACCTATACCTATACCTAACCTAACAGCATTCCTATACCTAACAGCCTTTCCTTTCACCCTAACAGGAATATACTTTTTCTGGATGCTCGTTATCTCATTTCTGAAGGCATCCCATTTTTCAGCCGTCCCTTTACCTGCGAACATCTGCCCCAAATCAGCTTTTGAAAGTTCTTGCCTACTACCGTCAAAATTGGCCTTTCTCCGATTTAGAACTTCAGCTTTTAGATTTGGTCTATCCTTTTCCATCACTATTTTAAACCTAATATAATTATGGTCGTTAGCCCCAAAGTGCTCCCCCACTGACACCTCAGTCACCTGCCCTGCCTTATTTCCCAAGAGTAGGTCAAGTTTTGCACCTTCTCTAGTAGGTACATCCACATACTGAATCAGAAAATGTTCTTTTACACATTAACAAATGCCTCTCCATCTAAACTCTTAACACTATAGCAGTCCCAGTCTAGGTTTGGAAAGTTAAAATCCCCTACCATAACCACCCTATTATTCTTACAGATAGTTGAGATCTCCTTACAAGTTTGTTTCTCAATTTCCCTCTGACTATTAAGGGGTCTATATTACAATCCCAAAAGGTGATCATCCCTTTCTTATTTCTCAGTTCCACCCAAGTAACTTCACTGGATGTATTTCCAGGAATATCCTCCCTCAGTACAGCTGCAACGCTATCCCTTATCAAAAACGCCACTCCCCTCCTCTCTTGCCTCCCTTTCTATCCTTCCTGTAGCATTTGTATCCTGGAACATTAAGCTGCCAGTCCTGTCCATCCCTGAACCATGTTTCTGTAATTGCTTTGATATCCCAGTCCCATGTTCCTAACCATGCCCTGAGTTCATCTGCCTTCCCTGTTAGGCCCGTTGCATTGAAATAAATGCAGTTTAATTTATTAGTCCTACCTTTTCCCTGCCTGCCCTGACTGTTTGACTTGCTTCTGTTCTCAACTGTACCAGTCTCAGATTGATCTCTTTCCTCACTATCTCCCTGAGTCCCACCCCCAACCTTACTAGTTTAAATCCTCCCGAGCAGCTCTAGCAAATCTCCCTGCCAGTATATTAGTCCCCTTCCAATTTAGGTGCAATCGTCCTTCTTGTACAGGTCTTTATTAGAGAAATGTACTATTCTGGAGCATAAGTTTAGCTGGTTTTCATAAATCCGGAAAAGTATTTTCTGAATGACAACCGAAATGTTAAATGTTGAAAAAGTTTGAAATAAGCACCTCTGGTATTTGTTGTACTGCATGTTTCAATAAAACGTCCATGGTATGTGAAGCAGGAAGACTTTCCTCCTTCCTATGCACGAGTGAGCCAAGACTCCATTTGGTTTTTTCCTGTTTTATTTAGGGATATACAGTGGAGAAAATGTCTTAATGAAGCTGAAACATGATCTCTTTTGACTTAATTATAACCAAAAACTTTATACTTCATTAACATCAATCTACTTTGACAGCTGTGCAATTGAGACCCTGCACACACAATTCATGCACAAAACGCATGATCACTGGCCAATGCCACGAGCTTCATCTAAATACACTATACTGACCAGTTGTAGCCATGCACCCTGTAAATTTACTTCTTATTTCAGTGGAAGGTACAAACTAAGGATATCTCTTAAATCCCTTTTGTGACAACTAGCCAGTGGTAAGATACGAATCTTAACCAGTTCTACTAGCTTTTCTGTATTTTCCCCTTTCAGCGTTACTCTTAAACAGTTATGGTAATGCCATTTACTCCTGTCAGGTGATGTTAGTATTTTCAACATTAACAGTGTCACTGCTTGCCTGTCATATGCTCAACTATACTGGTTTCCTTTGCATAAGGACCAGTTGAGGCCATTAGCAGTCATAGAGATGGAAACAGATCCTTTGCCCATGCTGACGAGGTATCCTAAATTAATCTAGTCCCATTTGCCAGCACTTGGCCCATATCCCCCTAAACCCTTCCCATTCATATACCTATCCAGATGCCTTTTAAATGTAATTGTCACAGCCTCCACCACTTCCTCTGGCAGCCTTGGGTCCCATCTGGCCCGACATCATCTGTAAGACTAATTTAATTCTGTGTTTGTGGTATTCCTCCTTCTCCATCTGAAGTTATATGTTCTGAAACATGTCACCATCTAAAATCCGATCAACTCTATTTGCTGACATTCTGACATCAATTTCCTAACAAATGCCAACTGGTTTATTTCTTAAGTCAGTATAGAGCCATAGAGTTGTACAGCATGGAATCAGACCTTTTGGTTCAACTTGTCCACACCGACCAGATATCTTAAACTGATCTAGTCCTATTTGTCAGCATTTGGCCCATCTCCCTTGAAAACCTTCATATTCATATACCCATCCAGATGCTTTTTAAATTTTGCAATTGTACAGCCTCCTCCACTTCCTCTTGCAGCTCATTCCAAACACGCAAGACCCTCTGCATCAAAAATTATGATTTGTGTCAAAATCTTACATTACGTTTCCACACTAACTTTAGAATCATAGAATCCCTACAGTGCAGATGAGGCCACTCAGCCCATCAAATCTGTACCAAGTCTCTGAAGGACATCCCACGAAGACCCAGGCCCCCACCCTTTCCCTGTAATCCTGCATTTACCATGGCTAATCCATCAGAAAAGGCATTGAAGATTGCAGGGTGGGATTTACTATCTTTTGAAGTGATGTAGATCCTTATTGGATTATTGTCATATAGGTGGTATTCTAGTTTGCTTCTAATAATGGATATTTTGGGTGTAATAATTGATAAGTTGTAATGATCTGAGTGGACTGTGTTTCCTTTTTGAAAATCGATCTTTGTTGGCTTGTTTTCCATCTCATGGTATCATTTCAGCATTTAGTAACATTCCTGTGATTGTGCTGGCATTTCACATGTCTACTCTCTCTTATCTCTTTTAACAGCTTACTGGTTTAAGCACTTTCAACTTGTTTTGAATATTGCAACATCCAATAAGCAAAGAAAATGTATTCTTATCTGTTTAGTACTTCAAAAAATAAATCTGTGAAGTTTTCTGCTTGTGCTCAGATACATTCTCCTTGTCATTGCCATCTTTTAAGGTTCTACTTTGTTATTGATATACTGAAATTGTTCTATGTTGTGTTTGGCATCTGCACCTATACTGATCCCCAGCCCTTCCTTCTTGTCATTTTGACAAGTATTTTCTAAGTGTGTCTTGTAACACTTATTTCATAATTAATTCTGTCTTATTAATCTAATTCTGTTTTATTTGCAATCACGTTTTGGAGTCTACTCCAGTTAATCTTAGGTCTTACTGCATGATATTTTGAGGTCTGTAGGTATGAATAACCAATTTCCTTCCAATTACTGTTTTAGTGGCATTTTGAAATTCATGCTTCTGGTTACATGCAGTGTTGCCACAAAAAATGAATTTCATCACCAATCATGTTTATATTCACCCATACTAGAAGTACTTTAACTTTGATTTATATATGCCTTCAGATTATGACGTAATTAAATTCAGTTGAAAACTATCACCATGCCTCCCCTATCACAATGGATAGTGGAGCAATTAGGCATTATATTTTCCAATCCTAGCTCTTAATGCTCCAATGAAGCTCTTCTTTTTATTCTGAGCTGGCAGTCAATTAGCAAGAGCAAGTACCTAGTGTTATATTAGGCTTCCTATATAAGAAATATTTGGCATGAGTATGTTACTCAGTTGCTTTTCCCCTACTGTCATATTGAATCTCCTTTCTTTGCCTCTGTAAAGTTGAGGCCATTATTTAACCAGTGCCGTGTGGGTGTTAGTCTTTGTATGGAGTAATTTAATGATTAACTTGTCAATATTTCTGGAACCTTTTTTAAAAATCTGTATGAGATTGCGGTAATGGGAATTTATTTACATTTCAAGCAATAGCTTCCTTTTGGTTTTGAACAAACAAGAATTAATTTTTGATCTTCTTGTGGAAAATTCTACAGTTTGGAGTGCTTTTGTTTCAATTCGCAGATATCTTGGTGGAAGTTAGATGTAAGTAACCGTTTCTCTTGATGAAAGGAGAGTTCAGAATAGTTATGAAATGGGTTACCTCAGTGTAAGGGTTTTAGTTGGAAAGTTTTGGACTAGATGTGTTTGGTTAGAACACTGAAGGAATGTTTGAAACTGAGAAAAGTTTAAGCTCAATTGCGTGCTTAATGTAGAAAAAAGCTATCAAACTCTTGAGACAAGGAATTGGAAGTGTCACTTCAGCTGATTAGTTGTGATGGAGAAGGGAACTTGTTCTGCTGTTTGAGTACTACAAAGTGATAATGATAGGATAGATGGGATTATATGTTACTGTGTGTTTTAAATCTTACAAATTGTGTTATAAGTAAATGGTTTGATTTATTTTAATCTCTTTTTTGTGTAATAAACTTTTTTCTTTGAGTAGTTAAAAAAAGCCTTGTTAAATAATTTAATAAATGACCTACCAAGCTAGATTTCATTCTGGGATCTGATTTGCCCAGTAATAACATCAACTGGGATCATAACAAGCTACGTACAAAGATACAAGCATACAAATTAGGAACAGTTGTAGGCCATTCAGGGCGTTGAGCCTACTCTGACATGCAATAAGGTTATGGCTGATTTTTGTTAACTCCAATTCACATTCCTGTCTACTCCTGATAATCTTTTAGCTCCTTGCTTAATGAGAATCATGCCTTAAAAATATTCAATGACTCAATCACTCCATTTTTCTTATTTCTAAGTTCACTTGTATGTGGAAGTGGGAGTAATCTTTATACAACTGCTTTAGAGGTCCTGCTTTTCAATCTCCTACCTCGCTCCCTGAAATCTCTTTTCAAGACTTATTCTCATTTCTATCCATATCATTAAACCATGGCCTCTGGCCGATCACCCATTCCAAAGGCATTCCTAAACATTCATCTCAGCACCATCCTGGAGTCACAACAATGGCTGCAGAAATGCCTGTCTGATTTCCTGATTTTGGAATCCCTTATCATAAATGCTGTTCTGTTTTCTTCTTCCCTCTCCTTTCCTCCCTTGGTACAGCTTATTTATCTGCAGTGCCACTGACTTGGTCGCTAGCTGGATTCTCCTAAGGTGTCATTGCCTCTCACCCTCACAAGCAGCAACTAGGAGTCGTGGTTGTTGGAGGTCAGACATCTCAGGTCCACGATATCTCCGCAGGAGTTCCTCAGGGTAGTGTCTTCGGCCCAACTATCTTCAGCTGCTTCATCAATGACCTTCCCTCAGTCGTAAGGTCTGATGTGGGGTGTTTACAGATGTTTACTCAGTACCATTTGGAATTCCTTCAATACCGAAGCAGTCCATATCTGCATGCAGCAAAACCTGGGAAACATTCAGGTTTAAGTTGATAAGTAGCAAAAAGCACTCTCATGCGTAAGACCATCTACACCAAATGAGCATCTGATCATCTCCCTTTGACATTCAACTGTATGTTGTTCTTTATTGTCCTTCAACAGCATCCTAAGAGTTTACCATTAACCAGAAATTTAAATGAGCAAAAATACTACAGCTTCAAGTGTAAGTTGGAGACTGAATTCTGAGGTGAGTAGCTCATCTCGTCACTTTCCAAAGATTATCCAACATTTAGAAGTGTGATGAAATATGCTCCACTTGCCTAATGAGTGCAGCTTTGAGAACTCAAGAAGCTTAGCACCATCCAGGGCAAGGTAGTGTGCTTGAAAAACACTCTTTCTACCAGCAGAGCACTGCTGGCTTTGAAGCTTGATATCGATAATCAGTTCATATTACTAAATGGAACATTGGAATAATGCCTTCAGTGGGCCAAAAGATGCAGTAATATCAATGCCCAATCAATATTTTCTTTTCAATTTCCTTTCTTTACCTTCCTCAATATGCAAGCATGATATTACACTAAAATTTACTCTAACTGCAAGAGCAAAACAACAGTAGACAATCGTATTACGGTATTGAGGGGAAACACCAGGGGAGTACGACTAGTTGAGTAGCTATTTCAAAGAGCTTGATGGGCTGAATGGTCTGAGCTATGCTATAGGAGTCTGAACCATCTGTATTGCTAATTGGTATGGACTCTACAAAACTATTTTTCAACAAAGAAAATGTTTTAACGTAAATAGACATCAGGCATTTTTGAATATGTATATAGTCAAAACTCGGAAATATGTTGTGAAACTTGAAAGGGTTCAGAAAATATTTAAAAGGATTGGGAACAGTTTAGACATTAGCAAAAGAGGACCAAAGGATTGATTAAGAAGGAAAAAAATAAAGTATGAGAGTAAGATTGTAGAGAACGTAAGAACTGACTAAAGGTTTCTATAGGTATATATCGACAAAAAAAAAACTAAAGTAGGTCCCTTCCATTCAGAAATGGAGTAATTTAGAATGAGGAACAATGAAATAGCTGGTGGAGCAAGTTCATACTTTGCTTCAATCTGCACAAAGGAAGACATGTATACCATACCAGAAAAGATGGGGAACAGGTTTAGTGAAAGGGAGGAACTAAAATAAATCTTTTAGTAGAGAAATGGTGTTGCACAAATTAATGGAATTGAAGACAGATAAATCCCCAGGGTCTGATAATCTACATCCCAGAATATTTAAGGAAGTGGTCTGAGAAATCGTGGATGCATTGGTAGTCGTCTTCCAAGATTCTTTAGACTCTGGAACAGTTTGGAAGGTAGTTAGTGTAACCCCACTATTTAAAAAGGAAGGTTGAGAAAATAACAGAAATTAAAAATGAATGAGTCTGGTTGGTATTGGGAAAGATGCTCGAATCCATTATCAAGACTTTATTGCAGAGAGCTTAGAAAAAAATTGGTAGAATAAGAAACAGTCAGCATGGGTTTACAAAAAGGAAATCATGCTTGACAAATCTATTAGAATTCTTCAAGGATGTAACTCGTGCAGTTAATTAGCGGGGTCCAGTGATTGTGGTTTATGTGGATTTTTTGAAGTCTTTCAAAGATGTGCTGCATAAGAAATTAATATGTAAAATTAAAGCACATGGGATTGGAGTAATGTATTGACATGAATAGGCAGTGCCTAGTGGTGTACCACAGGGATTGGTACTAGGACTCCAGCTAGTCACAATATACGTTAGTGATTTCGATGAGGGAACTAAATGTAATAGCTCAAAATTGACAGATGACGCAAAGCTGTTTGGAGGGTTGAGCTGTAAGGCGGTTGCAGTGATGTCTTACTGCACTTATTGGTGAGGCCAAACCTGGAATATTGTATGCAGTTTTGACCTCCTTATCTAACAAAGGATGTTCTTGTTTTGGAGGTTGTGAGAGATTGCAGAATTCTGCAATTTAGAGAGACCTGTGTTTACTTGTGGGCATGAGTCACAAAAGGCTAAAATGCTAGTACAGCAAGTAATTGGGAAAACTAATAGAACTGTGGCTTGTGAGGGGATTGAACACAAAAACATGGAGGTCATGCCTCCATTATAGGGGACTTTGGTGAGACCACATTTGGAATATTGTGTACAGTATTGGCCATCTTTTATAAGTTTTTAAATACATTGGAAATAGTTCAGAGTATGTTTGCCATGTTGATACCAGGAATATTTCCAAGAATGGGCATCTTAGAGGGAAAATTTGGACAGGTTAGACTTGTACTTGCTGGAGTTTAAAAGAGTAAGGGGAGACTTGAGTGAATCATACATAAATCCTAAAGAAATTCTGTTCCCCTCTCCATGGATGCTGTCAGGGTTGTTTCTCCAGCATTTCCTTTTTATTTAAGATCCTGACTGTTCTTGACAGATTGAATATGAGAGAATGTTTCTTCTTATAGGAGAATCTCAAGCTATGGATCACTTTTAAATAAGGTGTAATCCATTTATAACATAAGGCAATTTTCTTTTCTCAGAGCCATGGGTCTTTGGAAAACTCTTCTTGTAAAAATGGCAAAAGCAGAATCCTTGAATACTTTGAAGGCATTGATTCTTCACAAGCAAGTGGATGAAGGATTATCAGGGATAGATGGGAATATGGATTTAAGGTTTCAGCCAAGTCAACCACAATCTTATTAAAAGGCAGAGCAGACTTGAATGACTGAAGGGCCTACTTCTGTGCCATGTTACCCGGTTGTCAGATAGATGCCAACCTAGATGTCAGATAGTTGAAACTGTACTGTAAAGTTTGACTTGGACTGTGGCTAGTTCTGGAGCACAAGACCTCATTACTACTATCTGAATGTTGTCAGGATCTACAGCCTATTCGATATCCCATGTCTTCAGCTATTCTTTAAAATCATGTGGTGTGAACTGAATTGGCTGAAGACTGGCATTTGTTCAGAACAACCTCAATTATCCCAACGAGATGGGCAAGGAGTATTTTGTTCAGATAACTGAGAGTTTGGATAACGGATTGGTTGAATAATGGATAGCGTTTTTACAGGACTTTGAGATCTTGTTTGGATAATTGAGGTTGTTTTGTGTATTGGTACCTCAGAAGTGGGCGGTGATGCATCATCTATTCAGCACCTTTGGCTGAAGGTGGATCCAAATGCTTCAGCCTTGTCTTTGCATTGATCTACTGAGCTTCTTCACGTTGAGGAATAGGAATATTTATGGATCTTCTTTCTCCTGTTATTTGTTTAATTGTCTCCTACTATTCACAACTGTGGCATGATCACAGAGCTTTGATTTGATTTTGTTTTTGGCTTTGGGATTACTTAATGCTACACATCATATGCTGCTTCTTTTACTTGATATGCAAGTAGTCTGTGTTTCATCTGCACCAGGTTGATACCTTGTTTCTCATTTTAAGGTATGTTTGATCCTGCTCCTGTCATACTCCCCTCTGCACTCTTCCTCAGTGAGGGTTTGTTGTTGATAGTAGGATGGCGAACACATTAGTGTCCGAGGTTACTTATTCAGATTGAATGCAATTCTGTTGCTGCTAATGGCCTGTCGCAATTCATGGATACACAATCTTGAATTGCTAGATTTATTTAAAATCTATTGTATTTAGCACAATGATAGTACCACACAACATGACAGAAGATGTCAAAGTAAAGATGGGACATCATCATTACAAGGACTGTCTGTTGGTCACTCCTACCAATATTGTTATAGACAGACACATTTGTGACAGGTAGGTTAATGAAGATGAATAGTTTTTTTGCTCACTACATGCTGTAGATCCAGCTATGTCCTTCAGGACTTGGCCACTGTTGTCTGTAGTGGTGTTACCGAGTTGCTCTTGTAGTGAACTTTGAAGTCCTCTACTACAGTACGTTCTGTAACCTGACCATCCTTAGTGCTTCTCTTAATTTGTGTTTAACATGGAGGAGAATTGCTTAACCAGCCAGTGATAAGTGCTAATTAAGGTGGTTTTCTTTCCAATGTTTGACCTGATGCTCTGATACTTCATAAGATTTGGAGTCAGTGGTGAGTATTCATGGTAAAGGGTTAAAAATCTCTTTCGGTAGATGGTTTGGCAATGAGATTTTTTTCCCTATATTTATTTGTCAATGAAGCAAACAACATGTTGATGGAGTCAAATGAGAAAAAGTGGGAAGAAGCTTATATCAAACACAAACATTGTATGGAGCCGCTGGGCTGAATGGTCTATTTCTGTGCTGCAAATAAATCATGTAATATTTGTAGTATAACTGACTATCCCACTATATTTGGTTACTAAAAGGCTCAAGTAAATACATTCATTTACTGTTTGAGGAGCATTTTAAAATCAATTTTCCATATTCTTTTATTTCCCTCAGCAGTTTTGTTCTACTGAGCCTGTGAACAGCTTGGTTTTTTTTTGCAGTTTCACATGACTCATCTAAGAGCTTCTTGACGTAAGGTACCGCAAAGATGAGAGAGTAATCCCTATAGAAATGTTGCGCAGGTTGCGATGTAGAACAAGTGTTTTAAGCCCATACACTGGTTTCCACATTGACAGACATGGGTGATAAAATAATTAGCACATCCTGAATGGTTCTTTATTGGATTGTGATCACGGCATGTCACGTGTTATATGCTGCAACATTTAAAGTTTGTCGTCCAAAAAAGTTGATTTGTTGCACTTGCCAAGGAATTGCCAATCATATTATTATCAGGCTTTAACACTTAACCTGGCAATGATGCTGAGGGTATATCCTTCAAAGGTTGGGTTAGGATAGTAGATGCAGAGTTATGGCATCTTCTGGAAGATCACTTGGCAAGAATATGTATTTTTGGGCTGGCTGAACCAGTGACAATCAGTCAACTAAAGTCAGCACATAGGACATTCTCTTTTTCTTTGTCAGTTGTTGAGACTTTGTCTGTTCATTCTTTGGTTAGGTTGAGAATAGTTAGAGTGTCTTTTAAGCCAGTTTTAACCAACCATCCAGATATAAATGGCTGGTGGCCATGGAAATCAGAATGTGAGTGACTGACCAACATATAAAGCCATCAGAGAACTTGAACCTGGAACCCTGAATTGCTCAATTGGTGGCACTCATATCTCTAATCAATTAAGGAAACTGTAACCAGTGCAGAGAGTGTGGTGCTGGAAAAGCACAGCAGGTCAGGCAGCATCTGAGAAGCAGGAGAATCGACGTTTTGGGCATAAGCCTTTTCCAAGGATGTATACCTTGAACAAGTTCTCCTCCTCTCTCTGCAAGGATCTCAGGGAATCTCTCTCTCACTGCACTTCTCAGGTCATCTCCTCTGCCCTGAAGCTCTTCAGTTACAACTTGAAGCAGACTCGCTACCACAGCCACATCTCCTTCCTCAGTGCCTGCCTACGGAACTGACTGATCACGCATGTACTCCAGACTAAATTCAGACCAACACAATTTGGACCTGAACAGGGCAACCAGTACGTTCTACAAATCCGAAACCTTCAGAAATGGTTCTCTTTCTGGATCCTCTGCTCCATACTCGTTGCCATGCACCTCCACCTAATCTCCTTGCAGTCAGCTCTGCCTCAGCTCAGGGCCACACTCTCCCAGACCTGCAAAGGACTCTGCTTTTTTACATCCTTAGTAGAATTCACACGCTTAACAAACGCTTTCTCTCCACCATATCAGACATAAAAGAATGTAAGTTAAACAAACTTTCAGGCTTCCTTGACCATTCCAGAACCTTCTCTTGGCCTCTGGAACTACCCAGATGCCAATAGCTATGCAGCCACTGAAGCCATGATTGCCACGGTGAAATATGACATCATTTCTGCTCCTGCCACCCCACAAACCACAGCCACTGCTGACCACGCCGCCTCTGCAATTGCCGGGAAGGCAACCGCCTCCGCAACCGCTGCTAGATCCATTGCCGCTGCCACAGCCGCAATACCTACTCTGCACATCACTTCTGGCCCTGCAGTTGCCACTGCCGCAGCCACTTCTGCCCCCAGAGACGTCACTCGCCGGAACACTGATGATTACATCGCCGACGTCACTTCTGCCATTAGTGATTCACTCACTGAAACTCAGCTGACGATGTCGCTGAGGTCATGCGTCACATCATTTCCACCCCACAGGCACTGCCGTAGGCCCCACTTCCAACCAGATGGCGAGTGTCACTTCTGTTGGTGATGTCACTCCCCACCCCATAACTGCACCCACTCAAGTAGCAATCCACACCCCCACTCCCAGCTCCAGCCCTACCCCAGGTCCTAGCTACCAGCTCTGCCGTGTTTTTACTATCCGCCTAGACCTCCCCCTCACTGAGGATGAACATTCAGTCCTCAGCAAAGGCTTCACCTTCATCCCTCTATGCTCCTGGATTAATGAGTTTGACTTCCTGGTGAAGAGCTTATGCCCGAAATGCCGATTCTCCTGCTCCTTGGATGCTGCCTGACCTGCTGTGCTTTTCCAGCACCACACTCTCGACTCTGATCTCTAGCATCTGCAGTCCTCCTTTCTTCTCCCTGTAACCAGTGCACTTGATAATGAAGTCTTGCACAGTAATTGCAGACATTCATTTCTTCTTTCTTAAGGATTACTAAATCTATAACTGTTACAAATTTAAAGAATTAAAGCATAATTATTGCTGTTTGCTTACTTTGTTGTTCCATGCATTTTGGAAGTTTATAGCTCTCATCTTTGTTAATAATATTTTGTGAAGAAGCTTGATCATGTTTTTAGAGCAGAACCTCCCAAAGTGGGCTGTGGTCCAGAGTGCAGTTGTGAGCTGAGACTTTGATACAGTTCTGAGTTCTGAGACACCATTAGTGACCACAAAGCTTGGCTGTCATCTCCCAATTTCCTCAGATCTTCTTACTCCCACCATCATCTGCTCTGTCAGCTTTTCCCCTTAACATTCGCATCCTCTGAGATTTCACCAAGGTGTTACAACAATTTTGCAGATTCACAATGGGGTTACAAAAGGGAAAAAGCTTGGGAAGCACTGCTTTATTGATAACATCCACAAATCTTTCAGTGTGACAAATCTAAGAAAAGTGCAAGGAACAGCACCAACCTCTATACATGACCTTCTTCAATCTCACAACAGCCTTTGACTCTGTCAATTATGAGGAATTGTGGAATATCCTCAAATTCAGCTGCCTGCAGAAATTTAATATCATCCCACTTGCTTCATGATAACATGCAAGCCATGATCCTCTCAAATGGATCCACTGCAGATTACATATGAGTGCAAACTGGGGACAAGCAGGGCTGCGTCATTGTACCAACATTCTTCTCCATCTTCCTTGACACAACATTCCACCCCAACTCGATGAAGCTCTCCACCAGCATTAACTCCAGTGTGTCAGTGCAGCCTTTGGACATCTGTGAAACAGTGTTTGAAGTATGAGACATCAAACCTAGCACCAAGCTCATGGTCTACAGAGCAGCTGTGGTCCCCACATGCTTCTATGCACCAGGAACATGGACCATGTACACCTCAAATCCCTGGAGAGTAATCACCAGCACTGCCTTCACTAAATTTTGCAAACCCACTGGCAAGATAGGCATGACAACATAATGAAGGACTTATTTCCAAAGCGCTGACTCAACTCCTTGGATGTTGTGCTTTCCAGCGCCACATTTTTCGACAATGCAAACATAAGTACCTTCTTCCAAGCCACTATCCCCAGTATCGAGGCGCTGATCATTCACAACCAGCAACAATGGGTGGCTATACTGTCTGCGTGTCCGACATAAGATTCTCTAAACAAGTGCTTTACTTGGGAGTTCCACAGTGACAAGCTATCGCTAAGAGGGGATAGGGAGCGCTACAAAGACTCCCTAAACATCTTCCTAAACAAATGCAACATCCCCACTGGCACGTGGGAATTGCTTTCCCTAGAATGTACATAATGGAGAAGAGTAGACAGGCAGGAGGCTGGAAGAGCACAGCAAGTCAGGCAGCATCAGGAAGTGGAGAAGTCTGACATTTTGGGTATAACCCTTCTTCAGGAATGGAGAAGCATCCGCTAAGGTGCCAGTCACTTTGAGCATCACCAGGTAGAGCATGTGGAGGGCAAGCACAAATGGTGTGAACAACGTGCAGAATCCAGAGCATCCCATCTACCCACCTTATCAAACAGCAGCTGCCCCCTCCTTATGGCAGAGTCTGCAGCTCCAGAATTAGACTATTCAGCCATTGTTCAGCCAGTTCTGGAGTGGAAGAAAGTTATCTTCAACCCTGATGATCTGCCAAAGAAAAAGAAGAAATAACCCCCTATTCAAATGTGAGCAGTCTCAAAATAATTTACTGGTCAGATTTGACTTATCCTGCTCGATTCCTTGCTGCCTGCCTTTGATAAAATGATACTTGTTCCAGAGCTTAAGCTCTGTCTTAATTGATGGGTTCCAGTAACTTTATTTTGGTACTAATACTCTGAAGCCGCATGATGAACAGGGAATGATCATCTCCAAGAGGGAATCTGACCATTGCCAGTTGATATTCAATGGCAACTACATAATTGAATTGTCTACTACTAACATCCTGGAATTATCATTGACCAGAAACTACACTGGACTAGCCATATAAATACAGTGCCTGCAAGAGCAGATCAGAGCTAAGAATCCTGCAAAAGGTAGGAGTGACTCCCTAAATCCTATCAATTATCTACATGGCACAGGTCAGGTCTGTGCATGAATTCTAACTGTTTGGCTGGAGGAATGTAGTTCCAACAATTTTCAAAAAGCTTGATGCAGTTCAGGACAAAGCATCTTGTTTGACACCACAGCTACAACATTTGCTTCCTCCTCCACCAAAACACACAACAGCAACAGATGCACTACAGATATTCACAAAGGCTTAAGCAACACCTTCCAAACTCTCACCACTACCATCTCAAAGGGCAAGGACAGCAGATATGTGAGTGCAACACCACCTACAATTTTCCCTCCCTCACCACATTGACTTGCAACTAAATTGCTATTCTTCATTCATTTCTGGGTCACACTCTTGACATTTCCTCCCTAGCAGTACTGTGGGCGTACCTGCACAAAATGGACTACAAGGTTCAAGAAGGCAGTTCACCACCAGGACAGCTGGTGGATGGGTAATAAATGTTGGCCATGTCAGTGAAGACCAACACTGAAAAATGAATTAAATTTTTAAAAAAGCTAGTGTTAAATGGTTCACTGAAAGTGGAGTCACACGTAGACAGGGCAGTGAAGAAGGCTTTTGGCACACTGGCACGGCACTGAGTATAGAAGTTGGGAAGTTTTGTTGCAGTTATACAGGATGTTGGTGAGGTCGCACTTGGAGTATTGTGTTTAGTTTTGGTCACTTTGCTGTAAGAAGGATGTTATTAAACTGGAAAGAATGCAGAAGAAATTTATAAGGATGTTGTCAGGACTCAAGGGCCCGAATTATAGGGAGAGGTTGGACAGTCTAGGACATTTTTCTTTAGAGCGTACTAGATTGAGCGGGGAATATTATAGAAGTATATAAGATCATGAAAGACATGGATAAGGTGAATACACTCAGGGTTGGGGAATAAAGGACAAGGAGACCTCAGTTTAAGGTTAGAGGGAAAAGAATAAAAGGGGATAAGAAAGGTTTAGAAGGATATGGGCCAAGTGTAGGGAAATGGAGTTAGCATGGATGGACATTTCGGTTGGTATGGGCCAGTCTGGGCTTGTCTCTGTGGTGTAGGACTCTATGACTCTGCATGAATCTAAACAGGTTGAAATCATTAATTAAGTGGTAGTATGAATTTTGTGTCCCAAGTTTGCATGTCCTATTTTTGCAAAAAATGTCAATGGAATGTATCAGAAATTGACAATGGTGATGTCAGAGAGGAAAAGCTTTGGTTTTGTTGAAATTAGAGAAGTTGATGTTCTATTTTGAGAGTATGACCGCAAGGAAATCTGATAGAGGTGCTAAAAGATCTGAGGGACTTGAAGGGTCAGTTACTTTCATATTAAAACCATAAAGTTATCAGCATCAAATAAATGATAGAAATTTATTTTACACTCTATTTAGGGCAAGAATGTTCTTCAAGAAACAGTTGTGGAAGCAGAACTCATAATCAGCTTTCAAAACCATGGTGGCAAAATATTTTAAGTAAAAATTGACCATTATATCATGAGACAAATGAAGTCCAATAGATATTTAGTTCAAAGGCCTGGTGGATATAACTAGTTTAGTGATTTCCATCTATGCTGCAGCACTTAGTGATTCTGTGGAACAGTTTAAAGATCGGTATACCCTTTGATTTATAATTGCTGTTGTGTGATAGACAGTATTGCTATGTTAGTCAACAAGTATATCTAGAAATCTAGCTTTGTAGTCTGCGCTAGCTAGTTGTGCAATCACCTTAACATTGTAATAGGCAATATTATAATGATATGGTTGCTGTGAGATCATTGCTAATTGCCAGTTGAAAGACTTAGGAGCAACTCATCTGTGGAATGTATCTTGGCATCTCCTTAATATAAACACTTGTTGCTATGTATCTTTTGATAACTTATTAATAAGTCTATTGAAATAAAATCTAGTTATAAAACATGATTTATTTCATCATAAACTAAAGGGCTACATAGCTATAGTTACAGGAGTATGACATGCTCTTGGATATTTGTTTTTCATAATAACTTTGTTAACCCTGTAGTGTTATAATCTGAGTAGGGATTTAGCAATAAAGACTTTACTCTATAAAAGCATCGATACAACTTTAGAAAGAACTTAAAATGATGTGGTGCTGGATGTTTGTTTTTATTTTGTACCATTTACCATCTTGAATTCATATATGATACTACATTTTCAATTCTGGACTTTATTGGAGCACCTGTAAGCTTCTGTTTTTAGTACAAAAGACCTCAGCCTCTTCAGTTGGTTCTGATACTCTATTTTTTGGGCATTTGTGCAAGTATGGTGGACTGTCACTGTAAAAGTTTGATCACATGAAGTAATGATGACATCATCAGCCAATTTGGATAGACAACAGATTAGTCTAACCTTGCTGCTGGTAAACACATCCAAAATAAAGCTCCTGCTGTTTAACATTTTGGTCTCCTGGACCTTTTTGGAATGTAACACCTGTTTATTTGTTTTTGTCTTCTTTGTGCTTCTCTATCCATTAAATGGGGACCAGTGCTGTTCACAGTGTTCCATGTGAGGTATAACCATGGTTTTATACTTATTCTACAAAACCTGCCTGCTTTTATTTCTATCCATCCACAGATGAAATTCTGTGCTTTGTTTCACTGTTGCATTGTTTTGTCCCTAATAATCCTTTGTTCCAAATGTTAGGTTCTTGTATAGAATTTGTTGAATGCTTTTGGATGCCGAGGAGTAATGCATCATAGTTTCATGGTCCACTTGGAATTTCAAGAAAAAAACCCAACCAATCAAGCAAGTTGATCAAATCAGCATTTTCTGTTTGAATTCTTGTGGGCTTAACTGCTCTTATTAGACAAAAACCTTTAAGTTTACTTCTGATACTTTTTTCATTATATTGCACACTATGGAGGTAAGCAAATATGCACTCATCACTATCAACCCATTTACAATTTCCTGGAACCTCCCCAGAGTTTACTGTTGATAATTTCCTTTAGCATCTCTTACACTGCTACATTAACTTCCACATAAATTTGTCAGAATTACCCTCTATATGTGTGAATAGGGTTTCCAATGGACTTGTGATAAAGGTTCGGCAGCAAAGTAGGAGAAATTCTGAGAAAATTCCCAGGAGTTGACACCCTATTGGTATGAATTTTATTTGCCAATTTCACTTCATTTACCATTCTAATAGCATTGTAAATATACCTATATAGGTTGCAACTGTTGAAGAAGGCAGCACATCACCATCTTCTCAAGGGCAATTGGAGATACAATCACATGAATTAGAATCATAAGTAGACCACTTATTTGTGTCATGGACTAGGCCAGACCACTCAAAACATTCTTAAGTAGGCAGCACAGAGCATAACATTGCAATTTGTTTCCGTAAGTGTACAGTGAAAATTATCTGGATTAAGTTAGCGAGGTTGACTACCAGGTTTAAAACAGTCAAATATTTATTCACAAAATTGCACACGAATGAAACACGAAGAACAGAATAAAGGACTCTTACAGAACTCAGTCTATCCAAACTAAACTTAAGTATGCTTTCCGAATATATACAACAGTCCCAATAAGCAAACCCCCTTTAAAATACAGTACAAAAAAGGATCAGATGCTTACAGGTTGAAATGAGAAGAGAGAGTTTCCATACAGCTCACTGTTGATCTCCCAACCAGTTCTGGACTTAACTAAACTGCTTAGCTCAGCTAGAGAGTTGACCACTCCCCTTTCTTTATATTTGTCATTTTTAAAACATGACCACTTTGGCCTGAAGTTTCACCTGTTTACATATAAACAAAAAGGCCTCTCAATGCCCTTTAATCTCTGTACCAAACCAGGCTGATTGGAGCCCGGCCTGGTTTGTTACCCTCTGAAAAGAAAATCAAGGACAGAGTATCCTTGAGCCAAGGAACAGCTTTTAGAAAAAAAGGACTAGCTTTGTGACATTTGAATTCTCTCTCTCTATCTATAACTTCCTTAGTCCTCTTCAGAACATACTTTCTAATATTTGTCAACTACAAATTTAGCCACCATGCCTTTGCTCCATTATGTCATTAATGTAAATTGTTAAATACTGAGATTCCTGTGTGGGTCTCTTTAGGTTTCCAATCATCATATCCTGGCAATCAAAAAAAAGACTCAGAAGCATACACTGTTTTCTGCTAGTCAGACACTCTTTTATCCATGTTGATAGTTACCCCCTACAGCATGAGCCCTGACTTTGCACAATAGCCTTTGATGTGGTACTATATCGAATACTTCCTGGAAATTACTTCCTGGAAATCTTTATCCACCGTGCAAGTCATTCCTTCAAATAATTCTGATAAATTGGTTAAACATTATTTCCCTTTCATAAAACCATGCTGACTTTTCCCAATTACCTTGAGTTATTTTTTAAACAGTAACTTTTAAAAAAATTTAACCTATTCTTCTAATCAACCTGTTCATACATGTTATTACACACCTTTGGAGCAGGTCAGACTTGAATCCAGGTCTCCCAGTTCAGGGATTTTCTCTTTCTCTTACTCTACACAACAAGAGGCCCACCTTAAGTTTTTCTTAGAGCTAAAGCTCCTTAATGATCACTTCCCTGAGACAGACATCAAGCTATCCGGCATATAATTCCCTGTTTTCAGCCTCCACAATACATTTTAGCATAGCCAACAGCATGCACATCCAGTGAAAGGCAAAAAGAAAGTCAAAGCATTGTTGGATTTGCTTTTTGAGATCATTATATATACTTTGTGTAACCACCATTTAGTATACTAGTGATGTGGCAGATTCCAAAGTATTGTCTTTGTTTAAAATTAAGTTTCAGAATCAGTTTTCTGCATAAATATGTTAATAAATATCTTTTGTTTAAAAATGAAATTAGAATTAGGAAGGTCTGAGATGGTTACCTGGCTCCAGTGTATTTATTTTCCAGAAGATGGCTTTCATTTTTGACTTGCAAATAGTTTTGAGTAAATCACTTCTGTGAGGCTGACTCTGGAATTTGCGAACAACTCCCTCTTGTGGATTATTCAGTTTAGAAATAGCTGTGATTATTTTATGCATTATTTTACATCTGATTGGAATTGGTTGTACAGTCCCAATATTTTAAGTTAGCTTTAGAATTGAGAGGCAAAAAAACTTCACCACAAAGATTAATGGAAACTGGTGAAGCAGAAATGAAAAGAAGTGCAGATAAATGTCACTGGCCATTGATAAAGAGACTCTTATTGAAATAATTTTATTAGGTATTTTCTTTCTGCAATATATTCTTATATATATTTACAAGAAAACATTACATGGAAAAGTTCAATTTCAGTGAAAATTACTTCGTGCCTATGTTTTCTTTATCTACTTAATAGTTCCTTAATACAACATTTTTAACAGTTCTGAAAATCCAAGTCTTTTGAATTTCTCTATCATTTTGCCCTGATTGTTCATTTGTCAGTTTCATGCATTCAATATCTGTTGACAATTTTAATACAATTGTCAAACCATTAATTCTGTCAAGTTTATTTCAGACATCACTTGTTTTAATTACTGTTAGGTATATACTGTAAATATGAATGCATGTTTTCCTTATTCTTGCATTTAGTGAAGTCTAAAAATGAAGGGAAAAGGCATTATCATTGCTGATGAGGCAGATTTCATTATACAATTTACTCACCCTGCATGTCAGTAGGCAAGAACAGATATAATTGGTACTGAAAACTTAGAGAATTTACCTATGGCAATGAATATTTTTCATAGTTGTAATAAATGTTGCTGTTATGCATTATCCTTCATATCAGTTTGACCACAGTTTTTTCAGATTTTTCTTTGCTCATTCGAATATCGTTAGTTTCTATTTTCATTTGAATGTGCATTGAGCAGTATTTTACAAATGAAGTTCTATGATCCAAAAGTTATTAATCAATCCATATTTAATTATTAGCACCATTCTTATGCATGAATCACCGAGTTTGACTATTAACGTTTAACTACATAGCAACGCTTACTTTTACTCTTGTTTTAAACTTAACTGGTTAATCTGTTTCTCATGGAATTTATTGTGTAACTCATGTTGGGGAGCAAACAAAGTCTCTGGGCTTATTCAAAGTGAGATTTATTATTAATGAGAATAGAAATGCCAAGTAATTCCATAGTTCTTTGAAGTGACAGTGAGTTGCTTGGTGTGGTATGGTTGCATACGTAGATTGTCAAGGTACATTTGCACAAGTATAAGTTAGTAGAATTGTTAGCAAAAATGAAGCCCGTGTGTTTGAAGGGCAGTATGGACATTAATCTAGCAATGGAAAGAAGGCAGAGTATCGTGGTACTGTTTTCAAACCAAAAGAAAATTTATAATGCTGTTCCCCAGGAGTCCATCTGGAACTACTATATTTTTGGTATAAAGTCTGACCTGGATTAGAGTAAACAGGATATTGTTTTGAAATTTGTTGATATAAAACTCTGAAATGAAGTAAAAAATGAAGAATAATATCTTCATTGAGTACAGAAGACACTCATGTAATAGCTGTAAATCAGGAAGTGAAAGAGAGACAGGAGCTTGGCGAAATTGCAATTATGAGGGAAGTGATACGATGCAGACTGAGGGAGCTGTGGGCTGAAAAGTCTCCAGGTTCAGATGAATTTCATCCTAGGGCCTTAAAAGAGCTAACTAGTGAAGTGGTAGATTCAGGAAAGGTTCCATTCAACTGGAAAGTAGCAAATATAACCACTCCATTCAACAGGGAGGCAGAAAACAAGGAATTGAAGACTACTTAGCTTGATGTCTATCTTGGGGATGGTGTTAAAATTGATCATTAAAGAGAATGTGGCTGCACACTTAGAAAAACTCAAGGTAATTGGAAAGAGTTGACATCATTTTGTGAAAGAGAAATCCTGTTTGACCAATTTATTGGAGTTCTTTGAAAAAGCAACATATGTTGTGGGTAAAGGGCTCCCTGTAGATATACGACACTTGGATTTCCAAAAGGCATTTGATAAGGTGCCAAATCAAAGGTTATTGCAGAAAATAAAAGCTCATGGTCTAAGGGGTGACATTAGCATGGATATAAGGTTGACTGGCTGTTAGGAAATTGAGAGTACGTATAAGTGGGTCTTTGGCAGAATGTAATGGGTGAGGTTTGTGTCAACATTTTTCAGTTTCATCAATGATAAGGGAGCAACAGCATGGTAGTTAAATTCGCAGATGATACCTTGGTAGGGAGCAAAGTATCTTGTGAAGAAGACGTTGGGAGGTTGCAGGTATATGTACACAGGTTGAGTGGGCAAATATCTGACAGAGTATAATGTGGGAAAATGTGACGTTGTTCACCTTGGCAGGAAGAATGTAAAACCAGAATTACTTAAACACAGAATGACTGCAGAATTGCAAGATGTAGAAGGATTTAGGAATTCTGATGCATGAATCATACAATGTTAGTATGCAGGTACAGTGTTTAATGAAGAAGACTTTTGGGATGCTTTATTATGAGAGGAATTGAACACCAAAATAAGGGAGTTATGCTTCAGTTACACAGGATATTGGCATCTTGAATCTGTGCAGTTTTGGTCGTTTGATTTGTGGAAGTGTGTAAAAGGCCAATGGACTCAAAATATTAACTTTTTTTTTCTCCAAAGATGCTGCCATATGTGCTGAGTTTCTCCAGCACTTTGTTATGATTTCAGATCTCCAGCATGCGTGGTTCTTTGTTTATTTTAATGTACTAGATAAGAGATAAGAACGGATAGATGCATGCAGTCTCATCCTGTTGGATGACAGGAGGGAGTTATCGGAGCAGGATAGTTTTAAAATTGTTTCAAGTGCTTCAGATGGTTAGAGAATGATGATGAATAGTTGGTCTTTGTCACGAATGTGATTTGTGACTTCAAAGTATTTCAATATTATAGCAGGGATAGAAACCTCGTTAAAATTAAGAAAAATGGGCATTTCATGAATGATGGATATGGGTTTTGGAGGTGACAGCATCTCCAAGGACTTTGGAAAGATTAGGGAGATTGGAAAAGTTTGGCAATAGTTTACAAGGTGGGTCAAGGATTTTTTTATGCAGAGAGACTTGAGAGAGGACTGTCAATGACTAGGAAGGCAAAATGGGTGGTCAGTAGTTTAGGAGTAGGTTCAAAGTAAGAGGAAATCAATCTAATGGACAAGAGATCATGAGAGAAGATTGAAAAAGATGCCGGGCCAAGGAGGGCTTTAGAGGAAATTTAACTAAGTGCTTTAGGACAGGGAGGGGAGCAGCAGGTCAGATTAGTCTAATGTCTGTGACCTGACTACACTGGTTGGAGCTGAGGATGGAGGAGAGACTGAGTTTTTTTATGGATGTTTGCAGGATCTCAGCCAATCAGTGAATCAGGAACTAAGATATAGAGATTTTCCTTAATAGCAACTTCTTCCATGCAGTCTCCTAGATTCATTGGCTCCGGTGACCCAGCTGTCCCTTTTTGTATTCGATTGCAAATCAACAGAAAAACAAATTAAAGAAAACTAACTAGTGGCAGCCTCTTAAAGTGGCAGTGTAACAAAAGTTGCATTGTGAAAGGAAACTTATCAAATTTAAATTATGTTTCATTTTTATACTTATTTTAAGCAAATGGAATAAATTAAATGGTGACAGTCTCTCAAATTTTTAACATTTAAATTAATTTAGCTGTGGTTAGTGATGATGCCTTCAGTTTTTATGGGACCCATTCATTACAGTGGTCCTCAAGTGTACCAGCAGATACCATGTGCTCCCTCTCCAGGGTCACCTTTTGTGTGGAAGTAAAAATACAGAGGGCAGGCAGTTGGATCTAAGAAATTTGTTAATGGCCCTAGTAATCAGGCCCAGGAGCAGAACTACAAAGAAGACCTATCTACCTGCATCCCTCAGTACAGGATGACCATTTTAATGTAAATCAAATATTATAAGCAGAAATAAATTAGAATGAAGATGTTGTTTTGGTTAGAGAATAATGCCTTCCAGCTCCAGCCCTACCCTTCGCATCCACTGTTTGTTACAAGATACAAGCATGCTAGCTCCCAGCACATACTCCAAGGACAACCAGGCTCAGAAGTAACCTTAGAGGAGAGACAGGCTGAGTTTAACCACTCCCACTAGTCTGCTGCTTAGACCTATTATTGACCATGTTGTCAGGCGTAGGGGCAGACTCCTGAGGATATTCTCCAATCTTCCTGTCCCTCTACTACACACCAGATAGCCAAAAATCAGGAGCATGCAAGCAAAGCTTGAGGTGCAGCCCTCTCAAATAATGAAACAGGGGCTGCAGTCTAATGCACATAATGAATACATGGAATACGAACACTTTAAGGCAACAAAGATTACAGGGGGCCTGGGAGTCGGAGGACCACCTTTTAAGAGTTTGTTGCATGGGAACGCTGAATACAACACACTCAAGTCAAATGCCTGATGGAAAAAAGGAGAATTGCCAGATAGAGACCCTCCCACCTGGGACACACTTTTGGTTGTGGTCCTTTTTTATTACTATTTTTAATCAACCTGTTTGGACATTATATATTATACCTCCCAGTGCAAGTAGGACTTGGACCCAGACTGCTGGAACCTTTCAAGATTTCTGTTATGGTGTTTTTTTTTACAGACCAGCTGCACACAACTTTAGATGCTATCACTAAACACTGGTGATCAACCATCATTACTGAAGACCTGACCCAGAAAGCAAAACTCAGTGCCTACTTCCTGGGAAAGGCACCAAGTGCTTGTGTCCAGGATAGTGGAGTGGACTGTAATGGTTTTCTTTTAATGCTGACTGCTCCAGTACGTCACACCACCAGTCAGAGCCAGCTGGACGCAGATAGAAAGAATAGTGTAGAAGAGCCCTGTTGCATAATTAATGAGCCGAAGAGCAGAAAATTGGATGAAAAAGGTTGCTCTGAGTCACTGCCAACTGAGTGCTATGAATCAAAGACCCAACAAAACGCTTCAACTGAAAATGGGACAATTTCACTGACCATTTCTAGTATACTGTCTGCATTTCTTGTGAAAGTTTACCATTTCTGTCTCCATGTCTGACTGACTGACTGACAGACACACACACATACACACACACACACACACACACACACACACACACACACACACACACACAAGAATTCCTTCTGGATTTTTCAATATCTATGTCTCCCTGGGCTCCTATTGCAGGAGTTTGTTTTAATGCTCTAAACTGCAAACTCCTAATTCTTCACTTAATGTTTGTAAAACACAATTTAAAATGCATTTATACAAACAGGCCTCCAGATCTCTCATCACAAAGCACATAAGAACAACTCGAAAAATAAAACTCAAATCATGTTTCCTGATTCTTAGAATGCGAAGTACAAAGTATGAATTAAATTACGCTATAGATGACACCAGTGAAGTTGAACATTAAAGAAAAGTCTTATCTCTTTGGCCAGGTTGCAGCAGGTTTTGCCTGGCAAGTAGCAGGCGTTGCATCCCTCACTAATCATCCTTACAGTTAAAATAGCACATTGGCCCACACTGATGCAATTGTTGGTGTCAAGCTCAACCTACCAATAGCCCGAGCCATTTTGCCACAGCAAAACTTTTGAAAACAATTTTCTGTGAGCCACACATTAATTTAATTCCTTCAGGGCAAATACGATCCAATTGTAGCAAAACTGCTAAAATTTGAGAAGGTGGCTATTTTTGTACTACACTACACTACCAGGGTGTGCAGGAAGTCTCTGGTGGAAAATGTTCAGATTAAAACCAAGCAGATAGCAAGGTTACAAATACAGCTTTTAAAATTAACTTAATAAATTATATTTTCAAGTTTGGATTTTGGCGACCTAATAAACGCATTCTAAACCATATATGCTCAACTGTGTTGAGTAGATAAATGCAATAACCTTGCCAAATGAACAAAAATCACTTGTTATTAATGTCAAGGACCGTGTTACTACTTTGTCATTTTACTTTGTACGTTTTCATTTGCAATCCATATTAAAGAAGATTACTAAAGTTATTTTGTACAATGTAAATATTACAAGTTCTGTAGTCAATTTAACATGGATATAGTAGCTTTGAGTTTTTGATCAGGAGCATCCCTAAATTATCATTGATTAATTTAAAGTAATGGTGATTTTCATTAGTAAACATGCTGTTATATACAATTAGTGGCACACACCTCAAATAAATAGAGCCCTGACTCAAAAAATATGTTCTAAATATGCTGCATTAAAATATTTATCATTTCTATTTCACAGCTTCTTTCTGTTGGCCTTTTGTTGTCAATGGATTTTATATTTGAATTGACAACTCTGAATAGATATAGGATTTTGTGTAAGCTAATCAGCACCTCAAATCTAATTCATGATTCAATCAAGTCACCGTTAATGTGTATTTCACTCCATCATGGATCTTGCCTGTCCTTGATCCATATCTCTTGATACCCTTACCTAACAAATATGTGATGTCTGATTAAAAGTTTCAATTGACCCTGCAACCACAGCTTTTTGTGGAAGAGATGTTCCAGACTTTCATATCCTTCGGAATAAGTATTTCCTGAGTGCATCGTAGTACTCAAAAAAAATCTATTGACTCAACTGAGTGTCCAACTGTCTGGGCTAGAGAGTTCCAACATTTGCAACACCGACTGAAGAAATTTTTCTTTCTCTCAGTACTAAATGGCTGACACCTTCATCTGATACTCTGACCCCCTTGTCTAGATTCCCCAGCCTGATTAATCATTTTCTCAACATCAACTCTGCCAAGTCTGTGGAATTTTTGTTCCAATTTGATGTCTTTTTTTCATCATTTATAGGGAATATGGGTTTGGCCTACTCAAATCTTAAATGACAATCCCCATTTCCTGGAACCAGTCAAGTGAATTCTTGTTGTGCTCCCTTTGGGACATGTTTGTCCTTCCTTAGGTAAAGAGACAAGCTCAGTATCAGTACTGTGTTCTGTATTCTAGGTAAGGCCTTATCAAAGCCCTGCATAGTTGTAATAAGTCTGGTTTAATTTTGTGTTTTGATCCCTCCAAAATCCAAAATGCTGTTTGCCTCCTTAAATACTTGCTGCACCTCTTGTTAACATTCTGTGATTAACATGGGATTTGTACCATTGGGACCATCTGCACCTGAACTGTGCTTCACCTCTGTTTTAGCAAGCTATGTAAAAGAAGGAGAGTATTTTAAACTGATTAGTGGGGCAGAGGATTGGATTTCAGAAGATGTGGTAAAGAGGATAGACAAGGTGATAGAGAAAAGTATTCATATGGGAAATGATACGGTCCAGAAGGATAGAGAGCACAAATCTAAGAATAAAGTAACAGATAAAGCAAGAGGTTATAAATATACCAAAAGGACCTGAATGTTTTGAAAGAAACAAGTGAACTAATAGCATATATAGAAGTAGATGAGTATGATTTGCTAGCCATTACTACATGGCTACAGGATAATATGGATCTTGGTAACATCACTCTTAAGTGGGAATACAATAATGTGATTGAATTTTACATTCAGTTTGAGGGAGAGAGAATTGGGTCAAACATTAATATTTTAACATAAATATGAGTTTGAAGTTGTTGTCCTAATAGCAAACCCATTATTTGTGGTTAACTAAAGAAGTTTAAGATAGTCTAAATTTAAACAGAAAGCATACAATTGTGTATAGACATGTCAGATCAGAAGATTGAATAGAATATTAAAAAAAACAAAAAAATGACTCAAGCATTAAGGAAGAAAAAGTTAGAGTATGAAAGAAAGCTAACTTAATTATGTGACTGGATCTTACTTTTTTTGGCTAAGTACAAGTTGCATCATGTTTTGATTTTGGAAGGATTCTTGCTGTAAAACCCAGTGAGATTTTTCGCCATATCTTAGCAAATATACCTCATTAGCTACCCAGCCTGCACTATGAAATCCCTCATGTCCAATTCTATCCCCACCTTATCATGTACCATTCCTGGACAAATTGCTATTCACTTGGTGTCTGTGTCAGTTCAAAGCTACCCAGCATGGTTCCTGACATTTGTCTTGCACATAGTAGGCAGGGATCTGGAGGCGTGGCACAGAAGCAGGATGACCTCTTCCCCAAGACATACAATGGAGGCTACCACTCTAAGACCATGTCAACCTGATCTGAGTTTGCCACCCTGATTAAAGCAGTCTCAACTTTCTGGACAAATACACAGCACTTATAGAAACAGGATCAATTACTTTATACGCTCTGCCTGCACAGGTGCCATAATCTTTTCTGCTACGTAAAGCTCACTCTATCTCCGGAATTGCACCCTTCTATCAAGGCTCGTGCTCTACCACTCTTTCTAATGCATGCACCATCTCCCTAATTTACTCTCACTCGCAGTCTCATTAATTTGACATGTTTTATTTCTGAGACAGTTACAAGACCTTCCCTTCCATTACCACCTTTCCTATGTGATACCGTCATGATGTTTATTGTGTCTTCCACCGTGAAGAAAGATGTAAAATATTGGTTTAAGTTATCTGCCATTTCTCTGTTCCCTGTTATCAATATCCCAGTTGCATCTACGAAGGGTTCTGCATTCTAGCTACTCTTATTATATACCTATAGAAATTCTTATTGTTTGTTTTTATGTTTCATGCTGGTTTAATTTCATAATAATTATTTTTCCTCTTTATTAGCTTTTTAGTTATCCATGTCTGGTCCCAAAAAAGAGGAAAGCTCAATCCTTTGGCCAATTATAGTTTCTGCCATTTTGAATGCCTTTGCTTTTTATTGGATGCTCTCTCTAACTGCTTTTGTTAACCATGGTGGTTCATCCATTTCATTGGGCCTTTTGAGTATCTCATTGAGAATAAATTTTTGTGGCGAGATAAATACTTGAATGCCTGCTACTACTGACTTTCCCCTTGACTTATTTTCCTTGCCCTCTTCCAACAACTCTTTCTTCATTCCTCTGTAATTGCCCTTATTTAAGTTGCGAATGCTGGTTTCAGAAGATAAGGACAGGAGGAGGCAACTTAGCCCTTCAAGTCTGGCAAGCCATTCAACATTATCATGTCTAACCTTAAATTTCAGTGCCTTTTAGGTATCCCATCCCATCCCCATGACCCAGTACACTAATGGTAATCAGAAATCTATCAATTTCCACCTTAAACGTACTCAAAGACTGAGCTTCCACAAATGGAGGGGCTAAGGAGCTTCCTCCTGAAATTTGGTTATCCATAGAAATATACCAACATCTGCTTGCTGCACAATGGCATAGAACCCACACTCCTTATTGGATCTGTGGTAGATCTATTCAGAAGTGTGAAAACTGGAATCAAGTGAGGCTGTATCAACACACCAATATGTTTCTCCAGGAATGAAGGACTTTATGCACTATGTTCTTTGATCTCTGAGGTTGCTTCTGCTCGGTGCACTTGTCTTTAATGCGACTTACTTTGCAGATCATTGTCACTTTACCCTTCCTGGACCGAATCTGTACTGTGACTTGAGAAGAACCTCTTCAGCCTTGGGAGGAGGTGATTGAGGAAGACTTTTGCAATAACCTTCCATGTGACAGATAACAGCAGTACCTCTGTAGTTACTGCAATCTGTCTTATATCTTTTCGGGAGGATGTTTGCATCTTAATCATTAGTCATATGCTCCAGCCCTAGAAACCACAGCTGAACTTGATTCTAGCCTCAGCTAAGCTGATTCTCTTTATCGATTTCAATGTCTCCGTTATGAGGGAAAGGTGTGATTGGCAAATAAAGTGTAGGAAAGAAGCACACTCACAGGTACTTCATTCTGAGGAACTGCCTACAACCTAGCCTGACCATAACTAACACCCTACTTCATCAGAAACCAGTAGGAGACTTAATGGCAACACCCTCAATTTGAATATTGTCACCTGCTTGACCATGTCAACATATACATCATTCTGGTATAACGTGCGTTTCTTCAAACCAAATTGACATGATCGAATTGTGGGCGATGTTTGGATAATGCAGACTTTGTACTGAACGGGTATATCGATTTTTCTCTTGTGGTTTTCCATAGCGCGAGGCTGCAGAAGAATGCAACTGTCATGTTATAGTAGAATGACCTGTGTGAGTGAGGGACGGCAAAGATGTTTGCATTCCAGTTTACCTGATGATTATAATAAACAGAAGCCACAGAATGTCCACAGTTCCAGACATTCCTGAACATGAAACACCACCACTACTCAAGAGAAGAGAAGCAGTTCTACAGACAAAGGAAAGCTGATTTCCAATAACAAACTTGTGACTCGAATGACAGATAGTGGATGGAAAGAGCACAGGAAATATAGCAACTCATCAACAAGCATAATGTGCACGGATTCTTTGGTGTCGTCAAGACCAACTATGGCCCAAGAACCTACTCCACTGAAAATTGACAGAGTGGTACTTAGCAAGGAATGAAACATAATGGAAGCTTGTTTGAAGGAGCACTTTGAGCGTCTCTCAATTGAGACTTGGACCTTGATGGGAGTGCCCTTGACTACCTCCCCCCAGCTTCCTATCTGTCACGACCCCCACACAACCCCAACTTGATATTAATAAGGCCAGCCAGCAGTGGCGAATCAATTTAGCTGCTGTTGAAAATGGAATCCCTGCTGAAATGCTATTGTACACAATTTTATCTCCCTAATCTGGAAGGCGAGCATGCCGGAGGATCTTCGCGAGACTATAATTGTGACTATCTTCAAGAAAGTTTGTTGACCGTGCTATCAAATAGCACTTGAGCAGCAATCATTTATTCAATGATGCTCAGTTTGGATTTCACCAGAGCCACTCAGCCCTGAACTTTTATATCCTTGTGAAAACATGGAAAAATTGCTGAATTCAAGAGATGAGGCAAGAGCGACTGTCTTTGATATCAAGTGATAATGGCATGAATAAGCCTTAGCAGAGTTGAAGTTAATGAGCATGGGATAAAACTCTACACTGGAGGAGTGAATATCCAGCTTGACATTTATCTGACACAAATTAAATTTGCTTTAGCAAGACTAGTTTCTAGATTTATGAATCAGGAGATCACGGAGCTGTTAAGTTATAAGCCCAATACATTCCTGAATATGAAACACCACTAATACCCAAGGAAAGGAAAGCAGGCCTACAGACAAATGAAGGCCAAATCTGTGAATCTAACCATCTGTCAATGACATTCAACTATCTTGTCATTTTTCAATACCTCATTGTCAACGTTCTGCGAATAACTATTGACCAGGGACTGAACTGGATTAGCCCTATAAAAACTGCGTTTGAGAGACTGGTAAGGGACCAGGAATTCCGTGGAAAGTAGGTTGCCTACTGTCTTACCATAACCTGCCCATGATCTCGAAGGCTTATGTTAGGAGTTTGTTGGAATATACTCCTCTTGCCTGTATGAGAGGCTTAACTAATCTGGGGCAAAACAGCCCACTTGATTATTATGCCATCCGTCACCTTCAACATTCACTCTCTCCACCATCCAATACATTGTGGAAGCCTTCCTCATTTTTTTGTCATCCTGTGATATATTTACTGGAAAGATCCTTGCTGCTAAGAAGCTTGTGATTTTATTTTCTTTTTGTAAATAAAAGCGAATGCAATGTTGTCTCTTATCTCAAGAGGGTTGGAATATAAAAGCAGAGATGTACTACTAAGACTTTATAAAGCTCTGGTTAGGCCCCATTTGGAGTACTGTGTCCAATTTTGGTCCCCACACCTCAGGAAGGACATACTGGCACTGGAACGTGTCCAGCGGAGATTCACACGGATGATCCCTGGAATGACAGGTCTAGCATATGAGGAACGGCTGGGATTGTATTCGTTGGAGTTTAGAAGATTAAGGGGAGATCTAATAGAGACGTACAAAATAATACATGGCTTTGAACAGGTGGATGCTAGAAAATTGTTTCTGTTAGGCGAGGAGACTAGGACCCGTGGACACAGCCTTAGAATTAGAGGGGGTCATTTCAGAACAGAAATGCGGAGACATTTCTTCAGCCAGAGAGTGGTTGGCCTGTAGAATTCATTGCCGCAGAGTGCAGTGGAAGCCAGGACGCCAAATGTCTTCAAGGCCGAGATTGATAGGTTCTTGTTATCTAGAGGAATTAAGGGCTACGGGGAGAATGCTGGCAAGTGGAGCTGAAATGCGCATCAGCCATGATTGAATGGCGGAGTGGACTCGATGGGCCGAATGGCCTTACTTCCACTCCTATGTCTTATGGTCTTATGGTCTTAAATGTTAATAAATAACACTGTAAAATGCACATTTTCTTCAGGAGCTGAAGGAGACAATTTTGCAATTTTGTTCCTTGAAAGTGTATTAATCGACCATATTTCACAATTGACATTGCCAGGTCTCCTAGATCCACACCGTATCTCCAATATTAATTATAATTAATCAATTCCTTCTCTGGTAATAAATATTTGTTCTAATAAAATGACTACAGTATCCTAATTTCAGAATGAATGTTTTTCTTTAGTGGCTGTATTTGACAATAACTATTTGTGTTGGTCCCATCCTTGACTATCATAAGATTTGCTGGTTAGCTGTGAGCAAACACTTCTAGTTTCAATAACCTCTCATGAATGGAAAAGACTTCCCATCTAAAGAATTCTGCAAAGAATCATTCGGTGCAATAATCTCAATCATTGAATGTCTGTTCTGTCATGTAATTAACTTTGTCAAAATATGTGGTATGTTTGTTTCTTTTTGTATCTTCTGCTAATTAAATTCTTGGATTATTATCCCATTATTTTCTCACTGTAAATTGTACATCACTAATATAAGACATTATGAAAGGTACTTGACCTGAAATGTTAACTGTGGTATATCTCCACAGACAGCCTGCCAGTCATGCTGAGTATTTTTGGCATTTTCTGTTTCTTTTTCAGATTTCCATTTTCCCCAATATTTTTCAGATGCCAGTAAAAGCCACAATTTGTTCAAGGCTCCTTTCCGATTGCACACCTTATTTCTTGCAGGATTTTGCTGTTGCCAACCAGAAAGGGAATGTGATACAGGGAATGTGACATTATTTTATTGACATACATTAAACACTAAACACAATCTTTGGGATTGATTTATATCACCATTAGTGTTTCTTATGTTGCTGTGATGTGTTTGCTGAAAATTAGACTGATTGCTTTAACATGACATAACAGTTCTGTTCCTCCAGACAGCAAGTGCTGGTAACGGTTCTGTTCTTATCATTCTTAGCTCCTCCAGACCACCTTTTGTTCCATTACTACCCTTTCACCATTATCTCATTTGTCATCCTGTCTTCCAAATATATTGCAGATGTTCCCCTTTTTTTATTCTTCCCTTTCTCCTCCCTGCCTCTGTACTTGAAATTTGTTGCATCAATAACCTTTGCCAATTTTAATGAAAGGTTTTTGACTTGGAATGTTAATTCTCTTTCTGTCTTCGTAGGTACTTCCTGATCTACTGGGTATTTCTAGTGTGTTGTTTTTATTTCAGATTCTTAGCAACAGAGTATTTTGTTTTTGTAATTATTGCAAAAACTACAATATTATTCAACTTAATGCATTCATTTCCATTTGCAGGAAACTGAGATTCCTGTAAGATGCCTTCACAGCGTGCCACTGTCAATAATGCTGAATACAAGGTGGTACCTCACACCAGAGTTGATGATGAATTTGCTATTCGGGTATGTGGGTTATTTTAACTCTTAAACCTTTGGATTAATGTGAAAAGCTTTCTCCAGCTATTTTGATTTTTGTCATATATTTTTCTCATTTGGAAAAGTAACACTTTGAATGGATAAGATGTACACGATTGAGTTATACATAACGTGGTTTCAAATCCTTTTCTACCAAATGGGTTATTATGAAATGGACTGAAATGTTAAAGTATTGCGAGTAATAAAAAAATTTTTTGCAGACAAATGGGTGAGATAATGCAGTATAAAAATTGCTTGATATTAATTACAAAATTGTATAGACCCCTCTGTACAGCAATAAGTGATCAGCTTGTTAGTGCTATGATTAAAATGAGCAAGCACCAATTTAAGATATTCAATGCATGTAACTTGCAGTACGCATGGAGCTTTTAATAGATATGACTAACATTAGTCTTAAAATCTGCAAAAGCTTTTAATGTTTTTTTTTGACTGGGATTATTTCCAAAGTTATCCTTTTTGTTTTCAAATTTTAAAAAATGACTTTCCCTAAAACTTAGGTTATACTCCTGTGTATGGATGAATTTCTTTTCTCTTTGTTCAGAATATATTCAAGTGTTGGTTCATTCTCGTTTATTTTGACAAACAGTGTTGTATTACTAGAGTAGAAACTATGTATAAATTTAAATAGAACAGTCATAAACTTGTGTAACTGGTTCAGAAGCAGCAATTTTAATACTACAAATACTCAATTGATTTTACGAAAAGGGCAGTTTTCTTGAAGTATTGAACTTTGAAAGGAGGATTATGATGAAAGATAGATATAAATTTCTTTTGAGTTATGATTTTAACTAGTGGTATGTGAGTGTTTTTTTGTGTGAAGAGGTTTAGTAATTAACTAGGTCAGTCATTTTAAAATGGTATGTGTCTGACAGCAGATAACTAAAGGCATTCTAGATGGTTAATCATAATTTGTTTATATCGTGAGTTTTATGACAGGAAAAGGAAAAATTTGATGCCTTAATTTAGCAGTACCTGGATGAGCAAGTTAGTTTTCAATTTAGTTAAAAGCTTTAAGTTCAGTTCAAGTAAGACCCAACTGAGGTCAGATGTTAGAATAGCTTCTCTAAGACAAAGGCGTTTGTTCTGAACAATTAACGGAATATTACTTCAGTATAAGGATTTCAGTTGTGAGAGCAAAGGTTTTGAAGCTCTCAGGACCAAACTGGAAAGAAGCAATTGAGTTAACCTATTTTTGCTAGGAAAAAAAAAATCTTTTTTCTTCTAGATTTTGATTAGATGGAATATATAACAGTAGATTATTCAAAATCTTCAAGTTTATATTGAGAGAGTTAGCAAATGGATTATAGGTTCTGAAGAAAGGTTGAGGGAGCCAGCACTTTTCTCATTGGAGCGAAGAAGGATGAGAGGTGACTTGATGGAGATGTACAAGATGATGAGAGGCATAGAGTGGATAGCCAGAGACTTTTTTCCCATGGTGGAAATATCTATAATGGGGGGCATAATTTTAAAGTGATTGGAAGAAGGTTTAGGGGAGACTCTTTACACTGAGTGGTGTGTGCGTGGAATGCACTGCCAGCAATGGTCAGAGTCAGATACATTAGGCACATTTAAACGACACTTGAATAGGCACATGGATGATAGTAAAATGAAGGGTATGTTTGTAGGTATGAAGGTATGTATTTGACTGGGAAAACTATTGTTCAAGTACTTTAGAGTTCAAATACTTTGTCCAATGTGTGCAGGAGGGTTTCCTGACACAGTATATAGACAGGCCAACAAGGGGCGAGGCCACATTGGATTTGATACTGGGTAATGAACCTGGCCAGGTGTTAGATTTGGAGGTAGGTGAGCACGTTGGTGATAGTGACCATGATTCGGTTATGTTTACTTTAGTGATGGAAAGGGATAGGTAAATAACGCAGGCTAGAGTTATAGTTGGAGGAGAGGCAATTACAATGCAATTAGGCAAGAATTAAAATTCATAGGTTGGGGAAGGAAACTGCAGGGGATGGGCACAATTGAAATGTGAAGCTTATTCAAGGAACAGCTAGTGTGGATCCTTGATAAGTATGTACCAGTCAGGCAGGGAGGAAGTTGCCGAGCACAGGAGCTGTGCTTTAGTAAAGGAGATGAATCTCTTGTCAAGAGGAAGAAGGCGACTAATGTTAAGATGAGATGTGTGATGGCTCAGTTAGGGCACTTGAAAGATCCAGGAGGGGACTTGATAGGATCAAGGAAAACCCTAAGGCTTTCTATAGGTATATCAGGAATAAAAGAACAACTAGAATAAGATTAGGGCCAATCAAGTATAGCAGTGGGATGTTGTGTGCAGAGTCCGAGGGGCTAGGGGAAGCACTAAATAAATGCTTTTCGTCAGCATTCACACAAGAAAAAGACAACGTTGTCGAGCAGAATATTGAGATACACGCTACTAGACTAAATAGGATTGAGGTTCACAAGGAGGAGATGTTAGCAATTCTGGAAAGTATAAAAATAGAGAAGTCCCGTGGGCCAGATGGAATTTATCCTAGGATACTCTGGGAAGTTAGGGAGGAGATTGCCTAGCCTTTGGCTTTGATTTTTCTGTTGTCATTGTCTACAGGAATAGTGCCAGAAGACTGGAGGATAGCAAATGTTGTTCTCTTGTTCAAGAAAGGAGTAGAGACAACCCTGATAATTATAGACCAGTGAGCCTTACTTCGGTTGTGTGTAAAGATTAGAAATGGTTATAAGAGAAAGAATTTATAATCATCTAGAAAGGAATAAGTTGATTAGGGATAGTACACACAGTTTTGTGAAGTGTAGATCGTGCCTCTCAAACCTTAATGAGTTCTTTGAGATGGTGACCAAATAGGTTAATGAGGGTAAAGTGGTTGATGTGTATATGGATATCAGTAAGGCATTTGATATGGTTTCCCATGGTAGGCTATTGCGCAAAATACAAAGGCATGGGATTGAAGATGATTTAGTGGTTTGGATCAAAAATTGGCTAGCTGGAAGAAGACAGATGAGACAGATGGTGGTGGTTGATGGGAAATATTCATCCTGGAGTTCAGTTACTCATGGCATACCGCAAGGATCTGTTTTAGGGCTCTGCTGTTTGTCATTTATATAAATGACCAAGCTGAGGGTATAGAAGGCTGGGTTAGTAAATTAGCGGATGACACGAAGGTCGCTAGAATTGTGGAAAGTGCCGAAGGATGTTTTAAGTTACAGAGGGACATAGATAAGCTGCAGATCTGGACTGAGAGGTGGCAAATGGAGTTTAATGTGGAAAACTGTGAGGTGATTCACTTTAGAAGGAGTAACAGGAATACGGAGTACTGGGCTAATGGTAAGATCCTTTGTATTGTAGACAAGCAGAGAGATCTTGGTGACCAGGTACGTAGATCCTTGAAAGTTGCTACCCAGGTTGATAGGGTTGTTAAGAATGTGTTAGCTTTCATTGTTAAAAATCACACAACACCAGGTTATAGTCCAACAGGTTTAATTGGAAGCACACTAGCTTTCGGAGCGACGCTCCTTCATCAGGTGATAGTGGAGGGCTCAATCCTAACACACAGAATTTATAGCAAAAATTTACAGTGTGATGTAACTGAAATTATGCATTGAAGAATTGATTGTCTGTTAAGCCTTTCATCTGTTAGAATGCAGTGATAGTTTCACTTCTTTCATGTGTAAATCACAAAACCTTTTTTTAAAAAAAGTTGCATTCTCGGGTTAGCTGTTAACAATGGTGATAGCTAGACAATATGTTGAAGGTGTTGGCCTCCTGTGTTCTCTGTCTATGCCATGATGTTTAGATTGATTCTAATCTAAAAAGTGAGATAACGGAGTTTTACATAAATTCATGCAGCTTTTGAGCTCAGAGTTCTACATGAATGCATGCGGTTTTTGAGCAAAGTAATCCTGCAAGTATAAATTCACCCCACAAAATATATGTGTGCATGTGGGTCTTTGTCTGTCTGTGTGTCTGTCTGGGTTGGAGGTTGTGAGTGTGAGAAAGTGTCTGTGCGTGTGCAGTGAGTGCATGTGGGAGTGTGTGTGTCTGTAAGGGTCTGTGTGGGTGTCTGTGTGTATGTGTGTCCATGTGTATAGGAGTGCGAGTGTGTGAGTGTGTGTGTAGGAGTATCTGTGTGCGTGTATAGTGCAATGGTGGTCACCTGTAATGTGACATGAACCCAAGGTCCCAGTTGAGGCCCTTCCTATGGGTACCGAATTTAGCTATGAGCCTCTGCTCGGCCACTTTTCTCTTCTGCCTGTCCCGAAGTCAACCTTGGAGGATGGTCACCTGAAGGTCCGAGACTGAATGTCCTGGACCACTGAAGTGTTCCCCAACTGGGAGGGTACCCTCCTGTCTGTTGATTATTGTGCGGTGCCCATTCATCCGTTGTCGTAGCCTTTGCTCGGTTTCCCCAATGTACCATGTCTCCGGGCATCCTTGCCTGCAACGTATAAGAAGGACAACGTTGGCTGAGTCACATGAGTACCTGCCATGTACAAGGTGGGAGGTGTCCCCACGCGTAATGGTGGTATCTATGTCTACACTTTGACATGTCTTGCAGCGCCTACCGTGACAGAGTTGTATGGAGTTGTCCTGAGAGCATGGCAGCTTGCTACGAACAACGATCTGTTTGAGGTTTGGCAGTTGTTTAAAGACAAGTAGTGGAGGTGTGGGGACCTTGCCCAACTTTAAGAGCATTAAAATGGTCATTGGATAGGCATTTGGATGAGAATGGAATCGTTTAGATTAGATGGGCTTCACATTAGTTTCACAGGTTGGCACAGCATCGAGGGACGAAGGACTGATACTGCACTGTAATTTTCTATGTTCTAGGTTAGTTAGGTTTTAGAATAGGATAAAAGGTCAGCATGACATCGAGGGTTAAAGGTGTCTGTACTATGCTGTACTGTTTTAAGTTTAGATGTAGAAGCAGGATCTTATAAGAAGGCGATACTCAAAGTAATTGTTCAACACTTAGAATTAGATGCAAGGGAACCTGAAATTGAGATGTCACATAGAGAATTATTTAAGCTACAATTAGAAATGAAAAGATTAATGTTGGGGAAAAAAGAAAGAGAGGAATTAAAGAAAAATGTGACTATGCAGAAGATGAGAAGAAAAGAGCAATAGAAAGGGGTATAGTTAATGTCAGAACAATTGGAGAATGTATCGGATATTCAAAAGTCATCAGATATTGGAGGTGTTTAAAAAAGATAGCATAATATTCTATCTTCCTGAAAAATATCCAAGTGACTTACAAAAGATGTCATCAAACTGTAAATTGTTTTTTTTAACAGGTAAGGAGAAGAAATTCTTGGCTCTTCATGAAATTAATGTAGGGAATGTGTTACCTATAAAACAACATTTACAGACTCAATCCAGAGAGATTAATTGATCAACATCATGATGGACAATTAAATTACTGAACCATGTCATATGGTTCAGTAGCTCCCCTATCATGGATCTCCCCTATCATGTTGGTGCAGAAACTGAATAGGTTGCAAAAATTTTTTTTATTACATTGACTTTGCGATAATTAATAAAAGTGAAGTTAAATCCTAATTCACAGCTGGAGGACTACATTGAAAGAAACAGATTTAGGCATTTATTTAAACTAAACTGGACTTACTGAAGGGATATTGGCAGGTCCATTGACTGATGGAGCCAGAGAAATATAAGCTGTGATAACACTGGATGAACTTTATTAATGCAGAATCATGCGATTTGGAATGAAGGATTTACCAGGAACATTCCAATGATTATCTTTAAAAAAGCAATCTTTTGAGGACCATGCAACTGTGTGATTTATGTTTACAGTTTGGTTGTGTTAATCCAAACTTGGGAAGAACATTTGCACCCTTGGCAACTGTTCGGCTACAGACAAAACAATTTGGCTATAAATCTAGCTAAGATTGAATTTGCCAGAGTAAACATGACTTATTTGGGCCAGACTGTGGGATATGGTGAAGCACCACCTGGAGAAGTGAAAAGAAGAGCTATTTTGGATTTTCCTGTGCCGAGGATGAAGCACAAAAGTTTGTAATACGTTATAACAGTGGTTTTTATCTAAAGTTTGGTCTGAACTTTAGTACTATTGTTGGTCCTTTAACAATTTTTTTACTAAAAGCAGAAACCTCAAATGGGCAAAGAACATCAGAGTACCAACCAAGCCAGTTTTAGGAGTGCTGAATTAAGATAAGCCATTCAAATTAGCTGTTGATGCTAGCAGCATTGGTGAGAGTGCCACTTTAGTTGATGATAATAAGATGAATATTAAATGGCCTATCAGCTATTTTATGGGAAAAAAACTGACCATATGCCAATAGAAGTATTGAATGATAAAGGCATGGTGGTTCAGTGGTTAGCATTGTCGCCTCACAGTGCCAGCGATCCGGGTTCGATTCCACCTTCAGGCAACTGTCTGTGCGGAGTTTGCACATTCTCCTCTTGTCTGCGTGAGTTTCTGTTGGGTCTCCAGTTTTCTCCCAAAGTCCAAAGGTGTGTATCCATGCTAAATTACCCATAGTGTCCGTGGGTGGATTAGCCATGGGAATTGCAGGGTTACAGAGATACGGTAGCAGGGTGGGTCGAGGTGGAATGCTGTTTGGAAGGTCAGTGTGGACTCGATGAGCTAAATGGCCTGCTTGTAGAGAGTCTAAGGAGATATTGAATCTAGTGTTGGCTCTGCAGCATTTTGAATTATACACCAGCAACATTGGGAGAATCTTTTTTTTAATGGATCTCAATTTTTTGAGTTTGTTTTAATAAGAAATTTCAGGTCAAAAACTTGCATTTTTTACAATGGAATTTCATTCTCTAGCCATACAATTTTAAAATCATTTACTTGCCTGGAAAAGACAGTGCTGTGATGCAAGTGGTCTTATTGTATAATTAGTGTAAATATTGTATTACTGATTGCGACATAGAAATCATGCCAAAAACAATTTGTAATAAATAAGGTAAATATCTCTATTCATTTTTCTTTGCTGGGAGCGTATGATGTGATTTATATTAATATCTTTTATTTATTAATACCTTTATTTCAGTTTAGATTTCAAACCAGTGTTTTTTTGGGGGGAAGAGGATTAAATTTAAATTAACTAGGTCAGTCTTTTTGGAACTATGATTTGAAATTTCTTTCAGAGAGCTGATTACTGAAGATGACCTGGAGGATTATTGGAAGTTAGTTTAAATTTTGTGGGCTTTTCTAGCAGAAGGAAAGAACATTAAGCCATGAGCTTAACAGAATCTAGGATGAGCAAGTTTTTGTTTGAATTTATTTAAGCTTTTGAATTAAATTAAAAGGAAATCTGACTGAAATCAGATGCAATAATAATTTCCCCAACACAAATGAGTTGGTCAGAAAAAAATTGGGGAACATGTTATCTCAGTGTAAGGTTCTCAGTTATACGAGTCAAAGAAAAAGACTTTGCAGCTCACAGGACCAGAACTGGAATGAACCAGTTGAGTCTACTGTTTAGATAGGGAAGGAACATTTCTCTGGGTTTTGATTATCTATAAAGTAATGGTGTGGTGAATAAATAGGATTTTGATTTACCAGGTGTTTGAAATATTTAACATTGTTATAAATGGAGATCCTGGTTTGTTTTATTTCATTTTTATTTCTTTTGCACAGTAAACTTTTAGTCTATTATTAAAACCAAACTTGCAGCTTTGTGCATGTATATTTTAGTGAAAGACTGCTATGCTAAAGGAAGTAAGGGAATTACGATCTACCAAACTAGATTTCATTTTCAACTTGTTCAGGTGTTAACCCAGATCAAACAAAAAAGCAAAATTGAGCATTTAGCACATTATGTTATGGTGCAAGTATGATTGAAGTGTGAATACTATCCTCTTATTTTTCATAATTTTGGTTGTGGACAGAAATGGGAAGAGTGCTGTTTAAAACACCACGATTGCAGAAGAGATTCTAGTACTTTTTAAAAGCAAAGTAGCAGCACTTACTTAACTCAAAGGGGAAGGTTAATGGCAAATGAATTGGAAGCAGGGATTGTGTACAAAGGGAGATTTGTCTGGCAACATGTAGCTGATAGAATAGTGATTATTTGTTGATCATGAGGCTCTGCCTGTCAACATCTGCATATTTAGCTGAACAGCTTGCGCATGAACAAGAAAGCCAGAAAACTGCAGACCTCTGGAAAGGGAGGTGATGTCTTTACTCTGCAATAAAAATAATCTATAAGCTGAAGAAAGCCAGTTTATTTTCTCTCACCAGTTATTGTAAGCTGTAACTTTAAACCATTAAATCAAAGATTTTATAACTTGTGAACCTGTTGCTCTGTATGCAGCGAAGTCTACTATGTAGAAAAATCTTGCTGCTTTATGCATGAATTATAAATAAACTGCCCTTGTGAAAGTTGATTAAACCTATTTATAGGTGCAACATCACTTATCTGACCCATATTTTAGCTGTTTCCTACTTTTGTCTATTCAACACACTGCCAAAAGAGAGAAAAAAAATAGTTGCAATTATGTTGATTTCAGAAAATTTGTATAATAGGCAATGAAGTAATTTTAAAGTATAGTTACTGTTGTACTATTCAGTGTAAGTTGAATCTACAAGGTCCCAGTGACAATAAGATAATGACTGGATAGATTGTTTATTGTTAATTGACGATGAAATATTGTCCAAAACATCCTTGCACTTCAAATAGTGAGTTGGGGTTAATTTACTTACACCTGGAAGGGAAAGTGGAAGCTCAGTTTAAAATAAGATCTGAAATATGGCATCTCCCACAAACAGTACTTACTGTATATTGTACTGAAATCTCAATATATATTCTGTGCTCAAGTATTTGATTCCACAAAAATCTCTGTGACAAGCGATTTTGTCCAATTGTTGAAGAAAGCTATATGTAAAATTATAGAGGAAAGAGCATCTAAAGTGAATAATTTTTAGTAAAATATTTCCATATTTTGATTCACGCATGATATTGAAACCTGCAGTGATAATAACACTTCTTATAGCTGGACAACAGCCAGTGTCAAAATCTGGCCACTTCTCGTATGTGGTGATGACTTTGGATAGCTGACCACTTGAGGAAGGTGATAAGGACCTTGGATTAAGAAAGTGCTATCAAATGAGTTAACACAACCTGTAAGCTGTGATATAACTCAAATGAAAGAATATTGATGGAGCAACTATGGGTGCCAAAGTTCTGTTGTAAGCAGTTGCATGAGTGTTAATGATCTAACCATTAAGATGACTCCTCCATTTTACTGTATACTTAAATATATCTGTATATTTTTCACTGTACTCCTGTACTTCTGTGACAATAAAAGATATTTTGTATAAAAAGTTAAGAGTAATATTTTCAGAAGTGTCAAAACATTTTGAATGGAAACCTACCAGATTTCATCTTTATGTAAGGCACCTCCATCAGTTCACTAATAAAAGGCATCCAGAATGCTCCACTGAATTCAATGCAATGGCTTAACAGTCAATCCATGTGCAGTAATTGTAACGGGTTCACCCAGGCTTACCTCATCGAGTATGAGTTCACTAATTGGACCAGATTATCAGCCCCAGTCAGGGACCCCTGTCTGATAGATATAAACAGGAGCGTCAGAGGTTCTGCTCACAGAGCTTGCTCTAAGGAAGCTGGAGCAGTGTCAAGGACTCTCCACGTGTAAAATAAAGGGTGACTTGATGACAGGATACCAGCCTCTATGAAGTTTTTTTTACCAGGTATGCTCCTAACTCTCCCCCCTAATTGACTATCTCCAGGAAAGCATAATTTTGGATATTATTCAATATATAATGGCTAGATGTGCAGAGCTCAAACTAAAACCTAAGAAGTAGCCCAAGATTGAGTAAAATCTTTCCAACAAGTTACTATTTATTGAATGTATCATGAGGAGCCTTAAGGTTAAAATGATCATTATGAGTTATACAAATTTCCTTTATGCTATTAATACAGTATAGCAATACGAGACGGAGTTTTCAATATACTATGTATTCTTGTATTTGAGTTGAGTTAAATTTTTGTTCTGTCAGCAAATAATAGCATATTGTATGAGTCTATTTACCTTTTGAAACTTTTTTTTCAGCAAATCTATAATTTTGGTCAAAGGCTGGGTCAAGGCAGCTATGGGGTAGTGATAGAGGCCACACATAATGGCACTGGCAAGAAGTGGGCAATCAAAAAGGTCAATCGGGAAAAGGTAAATAATGTTGATTATCATCTTTAAAGCTGAATTTAAGTTCAATTTTAATACAAAGCTGAATTAATTATAATCAGAATGGTAACTGGAGGGAATTTTCTTAAGTTTGAAACAAATGGAAATTACTTAAATGACATTTTCTGAGAGTAAAACACTTTTAGATCGTACTCTAAATTTTTACTTAAATTCGACCAAGTAACTTTGGCATGAAACCTGTGTGTTTCTATAAACCAAACTCAAGCTTTAAAATCTTATAGTTTGATTTGTTAATCTAGAATGTTTTTTATATATTTATATACTTTGACTGAATTAGTTCTTCTATTTATACAGGCTGGGAGTTCAGGGGTGAAGCTGCTGGAACGAGAAGTCAGTATTTTAAAGCAAGTGGACCATGAACACATCATTCATCTGGAAGAGGTGTTTGAAACACCCAAAGTAAGATATATTTAGATTTGCTCAACATTCTTGAGCCATTTTATTTTGCAAATGCTATATTGTATAACTTTCAAAATATGTAATAATTTGCATGACTTCCTCTTTGCTTGAGCAAGTAATAAGCACTTAGATCTGTTTGACTTTTTTCATTCATTCTTTCATTATTGTTAATCAATTGTATAAAAATGACCTTGCAATATTTATGAATAAGAATGGATTAAATGTCAATATTTAAGTTGCTTTTTCGGTAATTTGAAAATAAATAGAAATATGGTGTTGTGCATTTAATGCTCATCTAGCTCAAAATAACTGTGACCAGCATGAAAATTTCACAAGTACTTTGGGGTCAGTTTTACAAGCATTAATCTGCTATGAATCTCTTTTAAGCTCCCAGTCTGTCACACTACACCCCCTTGAGCTGCTGCAAAGTCTCCCCCAGGCATCCCCAGCTGCAGAGTCTTTCTGTTTCTCTGGCTTCTATTCTGCAGCATCTACTTTGCTATCTCTCCCATATCTTCTAGCCTTTTGCCTTCCCTGATCAGGCTACATATCTGTCATCATTATTTACTCCCTCTTTGCTGTGCCCTCATCCAAGAATTTTGTTCTTCATTGCTGTCCTTTTCCCCTCTTTCTACTTCCTTCCTGGTTACTTTTCTTTCTGTCTCAATTAACTCCCTTTTCAATTTATCTTTATGAAATGCTATGTATAAAGATTTTTTCAAAATTGCAAATCAACCCAATTAAGTTATATTGAAATAAAGAAGTTAGTTCATATGTTACTCATCTGATGATGCATTTTTCTCATTGCTCCAGTGGATTTAAATGAAATAATTAATAAAGGCACATCCAATTGCTGATTAAAATAAAATAGTTACACCATCATATGCTTTGAGTAAATTTTTACCTTCACATGTTGAATGGTAACCTGGCGTATTGTTCTCACTTTGCTGATCCAACCACTTGGTTTTCATTTTGATTTCAGAGATTTTGCTACAATTGGAAATCCACTCTTCCACTTTTCTGTCCAAACACTATCTTGTCAATTTACTAAAGTAGATTGTCTTTTGAAACTTTTTTTTTATTCATTCATGGAGAATAGGTATCATTGGCTGGGCCAGCATTTATTGCTCATCGCTAGTTGCTCTTGAGAAGGTGGTACTCAGCTGTCTCCTTAGAGCAAAAAAGTTGAACCCACATGGCCACGAGGACTGGGAGTTCCAGGATTTATTAGATAATATCGTGGTTGTAACAAAATTGAAACTGAGCTGGGCAAATGAGGTAACATTTGAAGCTTTTGCATCATCTTGCTCTCTTAAAGTTTGTTTTGTCAACACATCTTAGACATAACTGTGATTTTGGCTTACTTTCGATTGTGAAACTGGCATGTATCTGTTTGAGAAGTGATTGTGATATTTACTTTTGATCGTGGTTGAGTTTTTTGCCCTGGGTTTCATTAGATGACCAAAGAAACTGTTCTTGCTGAAAATTGCTAGTTAAATAGGGATCAATAGAGTGCCATTTTAGTTATAAATTTCAGAAAAAAAATGTTTGTATATGTCACTTTCTTGCCTTTCCTATTTTATAATGAAACAACATTTTTTGAACTATCAGTGGAAGTGATGGAATTGATGTAGTAATTGCTTACTTGTTTAATTAAGCAACTGTAGATTGTGACATTTTATACTTTATTTATAACAGAGATAGACTGGACCAATTCAGTCATTCCAACTAATATGGTTACATGCATTTTAAGCTCTCTAAGAACAGCATTTATTATTAACGAGATGCCTGGGGTGGGGGGGTACAATCGCCTTGAACAAAACATATCATCATTTAAAAAGAAACCAAATACTTTGATAATGAGGACTGTAAGAGCTCCATAATAGGTAACATAATTATTGGCTTCTTTCAGCGGGTATACTTGGTGACAGAGGTCTGTGAAGGTGGAGAACTAAGTACAGTCCTTCATAGAAAAAAACGCTTAAGTGAGAAAGAGACGAGACATGTGATTCGAAGCCTAGCAAGTGCAATTGCTTACCTACATAAAAATGGTAAGAATTCATTGCAGGAATTAAGAAATTACCATGTACTTATGGTAAGTAAAATAGCCATTTTATAATTCTAAATTATAAAATACATAATATGTATTCATTTAATGAAAGCTTATAGTTCCGGTAGTAATTTTAAAAGAAATTATTTGCAATAACAAAATTATTGAATATGACTACTTAGGAAATGGGAGCAGGTATGGATCAGTGACCCCTCCACCTTGGTCCTGGGGCTGATCTGCCTCAAATCTATTTTTCTGCCTGTTTTCCATATTTTTTGATTCCCTCGCAGATTAGAAATCTATCTATTTCAATCTTGAATATATTTCATATTCTAATGGAGCAACACAGTGACATAGATATTTCCAAAGATTTAGACCCCTCTGATTCTGACTCTGTTTCTACCTAAATACATCTCTTCTAAATCTCTTTTGTTTCATATAGCTCATCTTTCGTCATTCCAAGCTACACATAACATGGGTCAAATAATCACTGGAGCCCTATGCACTTGTACAATTACAATTGTAGTAAGTCTTCCTGTTCTTCTATTCCATTCCCTGGCAATGAGACTACTATGTAATTGAACTTCTTGCTATTTCCTTGGTAAAAACCCCATGTGGAGTTATGGCAGTAGGGTGAGATACTTTACAGATGGTCAGTGCAGACTTGATGGGCTGAATGGCCTCTTCCTACAATGTGTTGGGATTCTATGATTCTAACTTTGTTCCTTGTATGTCTCCACTATCTCTTAGCATCAAATTTTAAAAGTTTCACACCTTTTAAAAAGAGATCTTAAAATTTTATTCACCTAATAAAATGTTAATGGATCAGAAATGCAGAATTAATGAAATATATTTTATTCACTTGTTTATCAGTCTCAAATTTTGCTATATTTATGCCTCATGTAATATGACTAAAAATAGAATATCAAGCTATTACGGCATTGCTGTTTGTGGTATCTTTCCTTATGTCTGTTGGCTGTTGCATTTCCTAAATTTTAAACTTTCACGATACTTTTAAAATAGTTTTCTAGCTTTGAGACGTCATGAAGGTAGTATAAGGAGTCTTTTAGTAAGTCACTGGTGACCAGGGAAATTTTACTAAAGATAACATATCTGACTATCATAACTTGGCTTGCAAAGTCTTGGTTGTTTTTGCACTTTTGAGTTTTGTAAGTAGTTGAATCAATGGTGATCGCATGTTTTTTCACTGACTCTCTGAAAGATTTCTTTTTGCTGTGATATTTCTGTCTCACTTGTCCTATGGTTTCTCAGTCAAATTTAAAATTAGTATCAAATGTAACGTGTATGTCTGTTAGAATCCCAAGTCAGGCAAATAGCAATTTATTGCTATTAATACAAACAGTAAACAATATGTTAAAAAAACCCATCATTTTATCTGTCGAGAAATATTGCTGGAACACGTTGTTGGTTTTCCTCATTGTTCTAAGTTTGTTGCACTCATTCTATTATTTATTGGCAGATATCTATCAAAGTGAATCCTGTTTTGTTATACTGCACATTACTCTTTGTCTTCCCTAATGCGTTGTACAAAATTAACATTGTGTGAAGATTAGTTTGCTGTAGATGGGGCATTGTATTAGAAATTTCAGAATATTTTGTAACATAATTGCAATGTGATTTCAATTTTGATTGAATAACCAAAAGGTTGGATACTACCATTTTTACAAATTTGAATTGCACCAAAATATACCTAATATGCCACATCATTGAAAACACCTCTACATTACAGTGGAAAACACACCTGGTTTGTCATCTTAAAAAGATTTCTTGCTGGGTTTACAGTTTTCAGAGAACGTTAATTTTCTAATACCTAGCCAAGTGTCATTATTTATGTGAGAGCCTTGAATGTGGAAATCCGAAAGCTACTTGATAGTAGAGACCATCTGAGCAAAGTGTAACATTAAAGACAGGTTCAAATGAGGCATTCAGGAGGTGTTGTTTCTATTTAGGTAATCTTCCAATGTGCTGGATTACGGAGAAAAGGCAAGGCATTGGCACGAATTATAAATGCTCAGAGAGCCAGTACAGACATGTTGGCCTGAACAGTCTCCTTGCATACCATTAAAATTCTGAGATTCTGTAATCTAATCTCAATCTATAGTCACATATATGCCCTTCTTCAACAAAAGTCAATGACAATCAGGAGGAGGAATATTAGAAATATAACAGCCATTTGCAACTAAAAAGAGAACAAGTTTTAAAAGGTCTGGTCTATACCTAGGAAATAATAATTCTTTTATTTGATGTTATGGTGTTCAATATTTTAAAAGGTTGGAGAAACTTGTAAGTTTTAAAATTTTTATTGTAGAGGCCCAATTAGAAATATCTTGGGTACAGTGAGCATGGGTGTTTTTGAAATATTCAATTTCAAAATAGTAGTTGCAAAATACATTGACCCAGACATTCTGATTGCAATAGAAGCATTGGACCTGGTAGACTGGAGTTGTGTGGTGATGCCTGCAGAATCCCCAACACAACATATTCCATTGAAATTCTTTCCCAATGTGTACTCTTCTGCATCTGAAATCTTCTGAAATAATTTATTAAAGTTGGATAATTTGAAGAGTTGAAATAAAATTAAGCTTGATGGTCACTCAGAAAAAGTGGAGATTTAAAAAGCTACATTAGCTCCTTGATAACTGTTAAACTGAACCTCTATTATTGCTGGAACTGATTCCACATCCCACCACCCCCCCCACCCCCATCCCCCCCCTCCCACTGCCATAAACACCTGAACCTCTACCTTGCAGCTCGCAACAGCCCTTGGTCCTGCCTTCTAGTTCCTGTACTCTCTCCAGCCCAAACCAGCACCTGACCTACCCTAAGAATATCCATTTACATATCACTCTACTTCGCTCACCCACTTGGAACCCTACACCCTTGCCACATTCTGTCACCGTCAAAGTGAGTTGATACTTTGAATGCCTGAAATTTGGCAACTAGTATCATAGAATAAGGGTGTGTTTGAACTGCAAGATCTTAGGCTAAGTACATCTTTCCCCATATCTCCGATGGGCTCAAATCTGTACCTGTGGACTTTAGCATTGATAAGCTGGTCTTTAGCTGGTGTAACTTTACCTCCTGTTTGAGTTAAAGGTTCAGATCTATTCTAGAATTTGGGTAGGTAATCTGGAATCTTCAATCCACTATGTTATTAAGTAGGTGTCGCATTGGATGTTGTGCTATTGTTTTGGTGAAACAGTAAACCCTGTGGTTAAGGCTAATGACAAAGATACCATAGAATATTCTAAGAGCAAAGAGTTACACCGTATCCTATTCAATATTGATCCCTCACCCAGTATCACAAAAATAGATTAACGTTTTGTTCATCCAGTGGCTGTTTGTGAGATCTTGCTGTGTTTGTTTACATAATGACCCTTTCTCTATTTGATGGCTAACCCATTTCTTGGGAAGTGCGTTAGGATGTCTTCTAGGTGGAAGAAGTTAAATTCGTTTTTTCTTACTTTGGGTCCAATTTAAAGTACTTATTAAGAAGCAGTGTCTGAGAGGAATTATCTATGTGCTTAAATATGTTAAATTCAGCAGTTTACTTACATTGCATATGTACATTTTGAATATTATGTGGTCTTTCTACAGATATTGTCCATCGGGATTTAAAACTGGAAAACATCTTGGTTAAAAATAATGAAAGCGACAGTGAAATTGACATGAAACTGAACATCAAGGTAAATGGCATCAATTGTGGAATTAAATAGTTGTTAAAGGTCTGTTTCTGAGGTAAATAAAAACCAGTAGAACTTGGATGCTGTAAATCAGAAACAAAAACAGAAGTTGCTGGAAAACCTCAGCAGGTCTGGCAGTATTTGTGCAGAGAAATCAGTTAACATTTTTGGTCTGGTGACCCAGAGTTCAGGGCTTTTCCAGCAACTTCTATTTTTGTTTCAGTTTCTGAGATCATTGGTTTGTTTCTTTCTGGCAGCATGAGAAGAACTTTTCTGGAATGAGATAAGTCTTAGAGTCTGCACATGCAAGTAATAAACTTTCAACTGCCTCATGATTTTAGCAGAAGTTGAGAAACCTGATAAAAATCATCCAGTTTGATTTCAATCATTTCAGAGCATGGATCGAGTAACCAATTTTTTTAACATTAGCTAAAGTACCAGCAGTTTCCATGCTGTGACACTAACTCTGTCATCTCTCAACTTGTGTTTCTGTGCTGTCAGGCAGTTTGTTAACAATCCCCAGAAACTGAACATTGAGAAGATTGAAGTTATTGTCTTTGTCTAAGACCACAAGCTCTCTATCGTTTCCAATGACCGCGTATTCCTTTTCAGCCACTTCTTCAGTCTGAGCCAGACTGTTTATAGCTGCAGATTTTTACTTACTGTCAGGATGAGCTTCTAATACTGAAAATGTATTGCTGGAAAAGCGCAGCAGCACATTTTCAGCTCTGATCTCCAGCATCTGCAGTCCTTACTTTCTCCTATAAGCTTCTAATACCACAGCAGCTGTGCCACATAGAGTCCTGGTTTCTATTCATCTTCAATTCAAAGTTAAATCCACTTCAATTCAAAATTCAATCTAACATATTTAAAACACCTTTATTATTTTGCTGCATGTAACTTCTTCCTGCTCTTCAAAGCCCTTCCTCTGCTCCTCAACTCTGGCCTTTTGTGCATTGCCCTTTAAAATCACTCCAATGTTGAGAACTGCTTTTGGCCATTAAACTGTCATTCTCTGCAATTTCTTCCCTACCTAAACATTTTATGCTTGCTGATTTGCATAAAGGAATAAAGAGTTGTATATCCAAATAAATTAGGAGGCACAGCTTGTGGAAATGGGAGCAGATGTGAGAATATCTATGGCAAATTGAATCCAACATTGGGAAATATTAAGTTTAGGTTAGCTCAAGACAAGTCCGGAATATTTTCTTAAGACTAGATCTGTGCAGGTGCAAAACAATTGAAGTGCATTCGTATACAAATCAATACAAGATAGTGCACAGGTGAATAAGAAATCAAAAAGGTTATTAAAATGTTGCCTATCCTCTGAAGGAGATTGAAATTCAGAAGTGAGGGAGCAATTCAAGAGTCTTTCTCAGATACCATTTGTGTATAGTTTTGGGAACTGCACCTGAGCAAAATTAAATTGGCCATGAAAAGGGGTATAGCACTGATGGATTTGAATGCTAATGGGGCTAAAGGAATGGATTTATAAGGAGAAGTCTGATATACTTTGTAGATCTTTGAGTTTAGAAGGCTGGGTGGATGAATTCATTGAGGCCTTTAAAATAATAATAGGGTTTTCTAGAATAGATACAGAGAAACTATGTCCTTTACTAGAGGAAACCAGAATATGGGGGGGCATAATTCTTCAAATGAGATCTACGGAAGTCAGAAGTGAAATCAAGAAGTTTTTATTTTACATATGCAGTAGTAGAAACCTGGAATGCTTTATCTCAAAAGATTGGATGTTGATTCAGTTGACATTTTGTGACTAAACTTAATAAATGTTTCAAATAAAAGCAAAATACTGTGGATGCTGTAAATCTGAAATAAAAATAAACAATGCTGGAGAAACTCAGCAAGTCAGACAGTATCTATGGAGAAGGAAACAGTTACTGTTTTGAGTCTAGTATAGATGAGTCTCCTTCAGAACAGTTGGATGTTTGTTGGGTATGAGTAACAAGGACTACTGAGCAAAGAGGGATAAATGGAAGAGGTACAGATCACCATATTCTCTAATAGAATGGCACAATAGTTGTGAGGGATGGAATGATCTCGTCTTATTGATCACCCTTAGGGAAGCATGGTGGCTCAGTGATTCGCACTCTTGCCTCTTAGAACCAGAGACCTGGATTCAATTCCAGCCTTGGGTGACTGTCTGAATGGAGTTTGCATGTTCTCCTCATGTTGGCATGGGTTTCAGCCGAGTGCTCCAGTTTCTTCCCACAGTCCAAAGATGTGCGGGTTAGGTGGACTGGCCATGTTAAATTGTCCTGTAATGTCTAGGGATATGCAAGTTAGGTTGATTGGCCATGGCAAATGCGGGATAATGGGGGCTGGATTCCAGTGGGATACTGTTTGGAGGGTTGGTGCAGACTCAATGGGTCGAATGGTTTCTTTCTGCAATTAGGGAGTATATGATTTTGTAATTCTATGTTTATATCTGCTTGCATGAACTTGTTTGCTTTTGTAGAATTTTCTTGAGCCAATATGGCACAGAATGAGGGAAATTAGTTCATTGTCTCCATGGCTGGCTCTCTATAGAGCAATTCCGTCAATCCAATCTCCCTCTTCACCCTCTAGTCTTGTAAATTTTCCTTTCAAAAGTTTCCTTTCAAAATCATTTATCATTGCCGCCTCAATTATGTTATCATCTCTGCCTCATATGCAGCTAGTTCCAAGTCATTACCACTCAGTGTATATAGAAGTCTCCTCCTCATTGCTTCACAATCTTAAAACTATGTCCCTTTGTCTTTTAAAGCATCAGCTAATGGGAAGTTTTTTTTATGTCTATGTCATTTAAATCCATAATAATTTTGCATATCTCCATTAAACATCCCTTGTTCTAAGGAAAACAATATTAGATTTTCCAACGTAATCTTGTAGCTAGAATTCTTTATCTCTGGAACTATTCCATCAACTTATCTGTATACCTTTTCAAGGACACACATCCTTTCTAAAGTGTGGGGTGACCAAAAGTTGTAGTTGTCTATTTTGACCTAATGGGAGCCTTGTAAATGTTCAACATAATATTCCTTCTTTTTTGCTTACTGTGACAAAAGTCTATGCTTTCTTTAAAACTATTTTAAATACTTATCTCTGCCTAAACCTTTAGTGTTTCTCTTTAAAATCTCCTTTGCTTCACTCACTTCTTTGTCTGATTGCACCTTTTGACAAAAGTGCCTTTTGTCAAGACAGTTTTTCTGTACCAAAAATAAGTGCAGGCTAATGTTTTCTTGTTTTGAATGACTTGCATCTAAATTTATATACCTAAGTTTGCATCTAAGTTTATATACCTGTTGTGTTATGCACATCAATTCTTTTCATTAATATTTCTGATTGAGTAAGCATTTTAGGAAAGGTTTTCCTGGGTTTGTGATCAGATGCCCACAATAATTGGGTGCAGCAAATCACAGAAAATTGACCATGTCATTATGCATATTCACAAATACATTGTCTCATTTTTCTCCATCTAAAATTATGAAAGTAAATGAGATATATTTCTGAATAGATGTGTATTCTGACCCATGCAGTTTGCCATTTTGAGATTGTTCAGTATCCATTGGTATGAGACCTGAGGGAAAATCTGTTAAATCTGTAGTTATTCATTTGCAATGGTTTTAAATTCACAAACTAGCTCCTCTTCTTGTCAGAACCAGTAATGTAGATGGAGTGTTATGTGTTCTATCTAGATTTCAATTACAAATTTATACAAATTTAAATAAATTAAAATTTCTCTGACTAGTCAGTTTTAAGCATGATCATACAGTAATGAAGAAATGAGTTCTGCTTCATTGGCAAAGCATTTAAAAACCCCCGGGTCTCAAGACAAAGATTTTGTATTTGTACTTTAAACAGTTTCCATTGTCAGAGGAGCAGTCTTTGACAGGTAAAAATACTTTGTAAAGATTAAGCTTGTTATCATCCATAATGGAAACTCTACAAAGATTTGTCAGTGAAACACCTTGCTGAAGAATTCACTTAATGGGAGAACTGTAGAAAGTTGATACTCAGAGAAATGCATTGCAGTGTATTCCATGCTATGTTCTGCAATCCATTCTAAAATGTTTTCTTTACCCAGGTAACTGATTTTGGACTTTCTGTACAGAAAGGGGGTGTTGGTAGTGACAAGATGTTACAGGCAACCTGTGGAACTCCTTTGTATATGGGTAAGCAATCTGTTGATGTTTGCATGTGTTTCTCAGCAGAAGTTTCCAATTAATATTTTACTTATAACCAGTGCATTTACTACCTTGTACTATTTTGTATGACTAGAAAATAAAATACAAAAAACAATTGAAAGCTATAGTTGTCGTAAAATGTCACTTTTGGCAAATATATTCCATAATGTGTTATATTTATCACTATTATTTCCCAGATTGAAGTAACTGAGACAGAAATAAGTAAATATTAACACGAACATGCACTTTCCATCATAATTCTGTGTGGCATCATACCTTGTTGGAGAGATTCCTTTTGCACAACAAGGCTTTTAATGGCCTCAAACAATAAAATTTAAAGCTGCAATCATTAATAGTTGACATTTTTCCATAGAAAGCTTGTTAGAACACAATAGATCAAAATTTTGCAAAAAGTTATGCTGAATGATAGCATGCTTTATCATAAGGAATAGAGACCATTCAGTATGTAGGAGGAAATATTTATACTGGAGAAAAATGAGGGCAGATCAGGACAATGGAACTAGGTTAGTCTTGCTCTAGCAAAAGCAGGAGCATTTATGTTGTGCACATTTGCCCCTTCTGTACTGTCAACATGTTTTGTTCAATGGTTAGAAAATTTCATTCAGATGTTTGTGATATTGCAATCACAAAAATGTTATTTTTGATTTCAGACCCCAAAAGTGTTTTGTTACATAATTGTTCTCACATCTCCAGTTGTTTATTTTTAATCTAATGCTGTTTAAAAAAAAACTTTTCTGATATCACCAAAATAAAGGGTATTGTCAGTGGAAAATTGAGAGTTTACTTTTGCAATACATTAGTGAGAGATTATGCACTTTCAATCACATTTTCTATTATATATTCTACATAATGAAAGATACGTGCATGTTGCCTTTTAAACATATTCACTAACATAATGTCTCGTGGCATTAGCCTATTTCTAAATCCTCCCTCCTTGGCAGACCCTCAAGGTTGAAGATGATTTGCTTCCACCTGGGTTGTGGGTTTTGCAGTGATTGAACAGTCCAGTTCTGGAACTGGAGGCTCTGCCATTAGGGCAGCTGGTGTTTGAAGAGGTGATTGGGTGGGATGCTCTGGATCCTGCACACTGTTTCTGCTGCTAGTGTTTGGCCTCCACGTGCTCCATTCGGTGATGCTCAAAGTGGTTGTGCCTTAGGGGATATGTCCACTCCAGTTTGTGCTCCAGTGCCTCAATACTGTGTTGCTGGAAAAGCGCAGCAGTCAGGCAGCATCCAAGGAGCAGGAGAATCGACATTTTGGGCATGAGCCCTTCAGGAATGAGGAAAGTGTGCCAAGCAGGCTAAGATAAAAGGTAGGGAGAAGGGACTTGGTAGAGGGGCGTTAGAAATGCGATAGGTGGAAGGAGGTTAAGGTGAGGGTGATAAGGTGAGGGTGATAGGCCGGAGTGGGGGTGGGGGGGCAGAGAGGTTAGGAAGAAAATTGCAGGTTAGGAAGGTGGTGCTGAGTTCGAGGGTTGGGACTGAGACAAGGTGGGGGGAGGGGAAATGAGGAAACTGGAGAAATCTGAGTTCATCCCTTGTGGTTGGAGGGTTCCTAGGCGGAAGATGAGGCGCTCTTCCTCCAGCCGTCGTCTGGCGATGGAGGAGTCCAAGGACCTGCATGTCCTTGGTGGAGTGGGAGGGGGAATTGAAGTGTTGAGCCACGGGGTGGTTGGGTTGGTTGGTCTGGGTGTCTCAGAGGTGTTCTCTGAAACGTTCCGCAAGTAGGCGGCCTGTCTCCCCAATATAGAGGAGGCCACATCGGCCACACCTTCCTAACCTGCAATCTTCTTCCTGACCTCTCCGCCCCCCCCCCCCCCCCAATCCGGCCTATCACCCTCACCTTAACCTCATTCCACCTATCGCATTTCCAACACCCCTCCCCCAAGTCCCTCCTCCCTACTTTTTATCTTGGCCTGCTTGGCACACTTTCCTCATTCCTGAAGAAGGGCTCATGCCCGAAACGTCGATTCTCCTGCTCCTTGGATGCTGCCTGACCTGCTGCGCTTTTCCAGCAACACATTTTTCAGCTCTGATCTCCAGCATCTGCAGTCCTCACTTTCTCCTGGAAGTGGACACTCATGTAACGCCTGTCCTGTCAATGGATGTTCAGGATTTTGCAAAGCCAGCACTGGTGTTAACTCTCCAGGGATATGTGGTGTCGATATATATGGTTTGTGTTTCTGATGTGTACAGGAGGGTGAGAAGCACAGCTGTTCTGTAGATGATGAGTTTGGTGCTGGGTTTGAGGTCTTGGATTCTGAAGACTTTGTTCCTCAGGTTGTACTGGCTATACTGGTGCCCAGCTCTGCTGACAGCCGAAAGGAAAGTCACTTGTCAATGACCAAGAGGCAGTCAACAATGTGCTGGAGAGAGCACTGTGGGGACCTCCTCGACTAAGATGCAGTCTTCGAAGCAAATGCTCTCGACACCATCCCACCACCATTGCAGCACACCTCCAGTACAGTGCAAGATTTGAAAAAAAAAACATTTCACAGCTGAGAAACAACAGGCCTCTGGCATAGATGGAATCCCCGATAACGTACTACAACATAGCAGAGAGGCACCGTTGACACAAATCCATGACTAATTTTGAAATATTATACAAGCGTTTGACTGAGATGATATTCGCAAGCAGCAAATGGCATGTTCTGATAACAAGTGGCTTGATTTTTGCTACGAATGGAGGGTGAGGAGTGTGGTCTTGATTGGGAGGGGTTGGGTGGTGTGAGCTAGGAAATTTCCCAGTCCACTGCATCTAACTTTCTAGAACCCGTCATGCCATTCCCCGCCTTCCCCCAATCAAATGGCAGCATTTTCACACTGGAGAGGGGGAAGTGGGGTGCAGGGTAGAATTAAGACTGGTACAAATTCCCTGCTTTCTCTGGAATTTCATCCCTTTTCCTTGCTTATGTTTTACTCCCTCTTGCTGTCAGACCTTAAATCCCACTCCCAATGCATCCATGTTAAACCCACCCACTCATTCCCTTATTGTGCTGTGTCAACCCAATGTCAACACATACCCTTTCACCCCAATGGCCCCTCATGTCAACTCCTGGAATCTCTATGTCCATTTAATGAGTATATGTTTTGCACAGAACTAATGGATTATAACAATGGAATGCATAAAACTTAGGAAAAAAAATCCATCCATAATTCTTTTTTACAAAAGCACACTAGTGTTCCTCAATCTCCATTTAAATGTCAATGGAACATATGATTTAATGTTTCGATGATAACATTGTAAGCACTTCACACACTTAGTTTTCTGGAAATAAGCATTAAGACATCAACAGAAGTATTTATAGAGAAAAAGAACTTATTATCACCACATGTCGATCAAACAAAATTAACATTTTTGTCCAGTTACATAAACAACCTCCCTGTCACATAATCCTTTTATAAATTTGACTTCTCAGCATGTATAATGTACAATTATATAGATTGCTGGGTGCATGACAAGGAAGGCCCATTAGTTGTCATTCTGGTGGGGGGGTGGGGAAAGGGGAGGTTGGGGTGTGGGGCACAACATGCAGTAGGAAGAGGTACACACCTGTGTGAAGCGTTTTGAATTTGACTTCCAAGAGATTCCTGAATCTAGACTGTGGATCACGAGTCATGCAGAAACTGGCTCGTCTGCACGAAAATTGCAGGGGCTTGGGAATACCTCCCCTACAATGGGACCTATCAAGTCGGGGTGCAGTGTGTGATTTGTTATCTTCAGCTTTTATTTCATGCCTTTAATAGTTCAGAGTGCTGGGAATGGGGCTGAGAATCCCAGTGTTTGGCCCTACCTGTCATCTTTTAAATGGCTCTGGAGTCTATCTGACTCTATGACTATTGTACATCCTATAATATTTTAGCGAGTAAAGAATAAGACTAGATTTTTTTTCCCATGCTTGAGACTTTAATAAAGTGAAGATTTGTATTTTGCAGGGGATGATTTATGTTGCTGACAGCAATCGGCTATATGCATAACAGTATAAAAGTAACAATGCCAACCAGTGGTCAGCAATGGTGTACACTGAAATAAATCCAAATCCAGCAGGCAAACAGGTTTTGTGGGTCAGTTCAAGTTGCTTACCTGTTCTTCTTTGAAGACATTTTTTCTGTCCTCATTTTGGTTCTTGATCCTAGAAGAACACCAGATGGTGCTATTATTACTGCTATTCATTAAGCATTGGCTACTGACTTGCACTATAAGAGAAAAAGTATGTTTTGAAAATAACAATGCTTTCATACTGGTTTGCAGTTAGTTCTATTCATCAATTTTCAGCTGCACAACAATAAAAGAACTGGAACTCTATGTAAATCAGTAATTCGATTTTATGGATGTATCTGTTTCTCAGTTACCTGTAATACCAGATTTTGGAACTTGGGCAATGTTTGCTTCATGTGTAGTCAGTAACATTTGGATACATCTACTGTGTGGTTAACATGGATTCTTTAAGCAGTTTAGCATTCATATCAAACAAACATGCAAAAGCTTCATTCAAATATGTTGATTGCTCATACATTATTGCATAGCAGGACTTCAGATAAGTTTAATTCGCATTGCATTAACAATAGAGTTCTTAGTTTGCTGTATGATTAAGGGAAAATGCATAAGCATTGCAGATGAGACAATGGAATCAAGGTTTCTCACTGAACTAGTCGCTAGGAACTGTCCTTACCATCTATGATTTCTGTTCATTTTTAGTAATAGTTTTAACTGTAGCAGAAGTGAGGAATGGGAGATTAACCATTTAAGCATTTGTATAGTTTTAAGATCTTAAATAAACTGTTCTTCATTAGCTTGCCAGTACAAATACTTGGATTATAATTACATTTTCAATGATTTTAAAAAGATACAAAAGTTATTTTAGAATCATATTCTCCCTTCTTTACATGTATTTAGTCAGAATTTCAGACTGCACTTAATCCTCATTTGAACATAAGAAATAGGAGCAGGAATGGCCATCTGGCCCATCGAGCCTACTCCACCACTCAATAAGATCATGGCTGATCTTTTCATGGACTCAGCTCCACTTACCCTTCTGCTCACCATAACCCTTAATTCCTTTACTGTTCACAAATCTGTCTACCTTTGCCTTAAAAACATTTAACAAGGTAGCCTCAACTAGGCAGGGAATTCCACAGATTCACAACCCTTTAGGTGAAGAAGTCCCTACGCAACTTAGTCAGAAATCTGTTTCTTCTTATTTTGAGGCTATACCCTCAGTTCTAGGTTCATCCGCCAGTGGAAATGACCTCCCAGCTCCTATACTATCTATTCCCCATATAATTTTATACATTTCTATAAGACCCCCGCCCCACCCTGCCATTCTTAATTCCAGTGAGTTCAGTCGCAGTCTACTCAATCTCTCCTAATAGGGCAACCTTCTCTGATGGAGGCAATATGTACTTGAAGTACCTTTTATATCATATAATATTACCTGTCCCTAGTTGCTGTTGGGAAGGTGGTAGTGAGCTGCCTGCTTAAACCACTGCAGTCAGTGTGTTATAGGTAGGCCCACAATGCCATAAGGGAAGGTGTTCCAGTGACCATGAAGGAACAGTAATGTATTTCCAAGTCCGGGTGGTGAGTGGCTTGGAGGGAACTTGCAGATAGTGGTTTTCCTATCCATCTGCTCTCTTAATCTTTATAGCTGAAAGTGATTGAGTTTGTAAGGTATTGTCTAAGGAGTTTTGGTGAGCTTCTGCAATGCATCTTGCTACTCAGTCGGTGGTAGAGGAAATGGATGTTGTGGCAATTTAGTGGGCTACCTTGTCCTGGATTTGTTGTTTTTGTGTACAGGAAATAGCTGGACAGTTTTCCACATTGTTGGGTAGATGCCAGTGTTGTAACTACACTGGAAGAGCTTGGCTAGGGGAGCAGCCAGTTCTGAAGCACAAGTCTTCAGTACTGTTGCCTCCAACTGTTTCTTGATATCACATGGAGTGAATCAAATGGGCTGAAGACTGGTGTCTGTGATGCTGGTGACCATTGTGAATGCTTCAGCCTTATGTTTGCACTGATCATTGAGGATGGGGATATTTGTGGAGCCCCTTACTCCAATGAGCTGTTTAATTGTCCATCACCATTCATGACTTTGTGTGGCAGGACTGCAGATCTTAGATCTGATCCACTGGTTTAGGTTCACTTAGCTCTGTCTATCATTTGCTGTTTATGTTGTTTGGCATGCAGATAGTTCTGTTTGGTAGCTTCACAGGTTGATGCCTTATTTTTAGGGTCAAGACTAGAGTGGTGCTGGAAAAGCACAGCAAGTCAGGCAACATCTGAGGAACAGAAAAATCGGCGTTTCGGGCAAAAGCCCTTCATCAGGAATAAGGCAGGGAGCCTCTGGGGTGGAGAGATAAATGGGAGGGGGTCGGATTGGGGAGAAGGTAGCTAAGAGTACAATAGGTGGATGGAGGTGGGGATGAAGGTGATAGGTTAGAGAGGAGGGTGGAAAGGAAGATTGGTGGGTAGGATAGGTCATGAGGATGGTGCTGAGCTGGCCGGTTGGAACTGGGGTAAGGTGGGGGGAGGAGAAATGAGAAAACTGGTGAAGTCCACATTGATGCCCTGGGGGTGAAGTGTTCTGAGGTGGGAGATGAGGCGTTCTTCCTCCAGGCATCGGGTGGTGAGGGAGTGGCAGTGGAGGAGGCCCAGGACCTGTATGTCCTTGGCAGAGTGGGAGAGGGAGTTGAAATGTTCGGCCACGGGACGGTGGGGTTGATTGGTTCGTGTGTCCCAGAAATGTTCCCTAAAGTGCTCTGCGAGAAGGTGTCCAGTCTCCCCAATGTAAAGGAGACCACATCAGGAGCAACGGATACAATAAAATACATTGGTGGATGTGCAGGTGAAACTTTGATGAATGTGGAAGGCTCCTTCGGGGCCTTGGATGGAGGTGAGCGGGGAGGTGTGGGCGCTTGTTTTGCAATTCCTGCGGTGGCAGGGGGAGGTGCCAAGAGGGGGAGGTGGGTTGTTGAGGGGAACGTGGACCTGACCAGGTAGTCATGGAGGGAATGGTCTTTGCGAAAAGCGGATAGGGATGGGGAGGGGAATATATCCCTCCTGGTGGGGTCCGTTTGTAGGTGGCGGATAATGCAGTTCATGCGGAAGTTGGTAGAGTGGAAGGTGAGGACGGGGTGGGGGGGGGGGGGGGTGGTTCTGTCCTTGGAGAGGTGGAGTTTGAGGGCGGGGGTGTGGGATGTGGATGAGATGCGTTGGAGGGGATCTTCAACCACGTGGGAAGGGAAATTACGGTCTTTAAAGAAGGAGGCCATCTGGTGTGTTCTGTGGTGGAACTGGTCCTCCTGGTAACATATACAGCAGAGGCAGAGGAATTGGGAATACGGGATAGCATTTTTGCAGGAGGTAGGGTGGGAAGAGGTGTAATCCAGGTAGCTGTGGGAGTCGGTGAGTTTGTAAAAATTGTTGATAATAAGTCAGTTATCAGCGATGGAGATGGCAAGGCCCAATAAGGGAAGGGAGGTGTCAGATTGGAATGTGTTGGTGAAGTTGATGAACTGCTCAACCTTCTTGCGAGAGCACAAGGTGGCGCCGATGCAGTCATCAGTGTAGCGGAGGAAGAGGTGGGGAGTGGTGCCAGTGTAACTACAGAAGATGGACTGTTGTACATAGCTGACAAAAAGACAGGCCTAGCTGGGCCCCATGGCTACCCCTTTGATCTGGAAGAAGTGTGAGGATTCAAAGGAGGAAATGTTAAGGGTGAGGATCAATCTTAGGTACGATTGGTGCTGCTCTTGCCATGCTATCTTGCACTCTTCATTGAAACATGGTTGATCCCCTGGCTTCTCTTGCGGGGAAGGCAGTAGAGCAACAATGGCAGAAATTTCTGGGTGTAATTGAGGACACAGTACAGAGGTTCATCCCAAAGAAAAGATTATCGGGTAGAGGTGGGGGTTAGTGGAGGTTGGGGGGCCAGGAGTACTGGACAGCCATGACTGACAAAGGAAGTCAGGAAATGTATCAAAGAAAAAGAGAGAGCCTATAAAGTGGCCAAGAGCACTGGGAAACCAGAAGATTGGAAAGGCTACAAAAACAAACAGAGGATAACAAAGAGAGAAATAAGGAAGGAGAGGATCAATTACGAAGGTAGGCTAGCCGCTAATATTAGAAATGATAGCAAAAGTTTATTTCAATACATAAGAAACAAATGAGAGGCAAAAGTAGACATTGAGCCACTCCAAATTGATGCTGGAAGGCTAGTGATGGGAGATAAGGAAAGAGCTGAAGAACTTAATAAGTACTTTGCGTCAGTCTTCACAGTGGAACACATGAGTAATATCCCAACAATTAAGGAGAGTCGGGGGCAGAGTTGAGTCTGGTAGCTGTTACAAAGTGAAAGTGCTAGAAAAGCTAAAAGGTCTAAAAATTGATAAATCTCCTGGCCCCGATGGGCTACATCCTAGAGTTCTGAGGGAGGTGGCTGAGGAAATAGCGGAGGCATTGGTTGCGAGCTTTCAAAAGTCACTGGAGTCAGGGAAGGTCCCAGATGATTGGAAAATCACTGTTGTAACCTCCTTGTTCAAGAAAGGATCAAGGCAAAGGATGGAAAATTATAGGCTGATTAACCTAACCTCGGTTGTTGGTGAAATTCTAGAGTCAGTCGTTAAGGATGAGATTTCTAAATTCTTGGAGGTGCAGGGTCAGATTAGAACAAATCAGCATGGATTTAGTAAGGGGAGGTTGTAGCTGAAAATGTGTTGCTGGAAAAGCGCAGCAGGTCAGGTAGCATCCAAGGAGCAGGAGAATCGATGTTTCGGGCATCAGCCCTTCTTCAGGACTGATGCCCGAAATGTCGATTCTACTGCTCCTTGGATGCTGCCTGACCTGCTGCGCTTTTCCAGCAACACATTTTCAGCTCTGATCTCCAGCATCTGCAGTCCTCACTTTCTCCACCTAAGGGGAGGTTGTGCCTGACAAATCTGTTAGAATTCTTTGAAGAGGTAACAAGTAGGTTCGAAGGAAACAGTGGATGTTATCTATGTAGACTTCCAAAAGGCCTTTGGTAAGGTGCCTCACAGAGGCTGCTAAGTAAGGTGAGGTTCCATGGTGTTCGAGGTGGGCTACTGGCATGGATTGAGGATTGGCTGACTGACAGAAGGCAGAAAGTTGGGATAAAAGGCTCTTTTTTGGAATGGCAGCCTGTGACAATTGGTGTCCTGCAGGGTTCGGTGTTGGGGCTGCAGTTGTTCACTTTATATATTAGTGATCTGGATGGAGGGACTTGGGGGCATTCTGGCAAAGTTTGCTGATGGTACAAAGTTATGCAGACAGGCAGGTGATACTGAGGAGGTGGGGAGGCTGCAGAAAGATTTAGACAGTTTAGGAGAGTGCTCCAAGAAATGGCTGATGAAATTCAACGTGAGCAAATGTGAGGTCCTGCACTTTGGGGAAAAGAAAATACAGGCAAGGACTATTTTCTAAACAGTGAGAAAATTCATAAATCATAAGTACAAAGGGATCTGAGAGTGCTCGTCCAGGATTCTATGAAGGTTAACTTGCAGGTTGAGTCCATGATTAAGAAAGTGAATGTGTTGCTGTCATTTATCCCAAGTGGGTTGGAATATAAAAGCAGCGATGTGCTTCTGAGACTTTATAAAGCAGGAGAAAGTGAGGACTGCAGATGCTGGAGATCAGAGCTGAAAATGTGTTGCTGGAAAAGCGCAGCAGGTCAGGCAGCATCCAAGGAGCAGGAGAATCGACGTTTTGGGCATGAGCCCTTCTTCAGGAATGAGGAGAGTGTGCCAAGCAGGCCAAGATAAAAGGTAGGGAGGAGGGACTTGGGGGAGGGGTGTTGGAAATGCGATAGGTAGAAGGAGGTTAAGGTGAGGGTGATAGGCCAGAGTGGGGGTGGAGGCGGAGAGGTCAGGAAGAAGATTGCAGGTTAGGAAGGCGGTGCTGAGTTCGAGGGATTTGACTGAGACAAGGTGGGGGGAGGAGAAATGAGGAAACTGGAGAAATCTGAGTTCATCCCTTGTGGTTGGATGGTTCCTAGACGGAAGATGAGGCGTTCTTCCTCCAACCGTCGTGTTGCTATGGTCTGGCGATGGAGGAGTCCAAGGACCTGCATGTCCTTGGTGGAGTGGGAGGGGGAGTTGAAGTGTTGAGCCACGGGGTGATTAGGTTGGTTGGTCCGGGTGTCCCAGAGGTGTTCTCTGAAACGTTCCGCAAGTAGGTGTCCTGTCTCCCCAATGTAGAGGAGGCCACATCGGGTGCAGCGGATGCAATAAATGATATGTGTGGAGGTGCAGGTGAATTTGTGGTGGATATGGAAGGATCCCTCGGTGCCTTGGAGGGAAGTAAGGGGGGGGGGTGTGGGCGCAAGTTTTGCATTTCTTGCGGTTGCAGGGGAAGGTGCCGGGTGTGGGGGTTGGATTGGTGGGGGGTGTGGACCTGACGAGGGAGTCACGGAGGGAGTGGTCTTTTTGGAACGCTGATAGGGGAGGGGAGGGAAATATATCCCTGGTGGTGGGGTCCGTTTGGAAGTGGCGGAAATGATGGCAGATGATACGCTGTGTGTGGAGGTTGGTGGGGTGGTAGGTGAGGACCAGTGGGGTTCTGTCCTGGTGGCAGTTGGAGGGGCGGGGCTCAAGGGCGGAGGAGCGGGAAGTGGAGGAGATGCGGTGGAGGGCATTGTCGATCACGTCTGGGGGGAAATTGCGGTCTTTGAAGAAGGAGGCCATCTGGGTTGTACGGTATTGGGACTGGTCCTCCTGGGAGCAGATGCGGCGGAGACGAAGGAATTGGGAATATGGGATGGCGTTTTTACAGGGGCAGGGTGGGAGGAGGTGTAGTCTAGGTAGATGTGGGAGTCGGTCGGTTTATAGTAACTGTCCGTGTTGATTCGGTCGCCCGAGTTAGAAATGGAAAGGTCTAGGAAGGGGAGGGAGGAGTCTGAGACGGTCCAGGTGAATTTGAGGTCGGGTGTTGGTAAAGTGGATGAACTGTTCAACCTCCTCGTGGGAGCACGAGGCAGCGCCGATAGAGTCTTCGATGTAGTGGACGAAAATGCAGGGGGGCTAGTGCCAGTGTAGCTGCGGAAGATGGAAGCACTAGTTAGGCCCCATTTAGAATACTGTGTCCAGTTTTGGACCCCACACCTCAGGAAGGACATACTGGCACTGGAGTGTGTCCAGTGGATTTTCACACTGATGATCCCTGGAATGATAGGCCTAACATACGATGAATGGCTGAGGATCCTGGGATTGTATTCATTTGAGTTTAGAAGGTTGAAGGAAGATCAGTAGAAACTTACAAGGTAATGCATGGCTTAGAAAGGGTGGACGCTGGGAAGTTGTTTCCATTAGGTGGGGAGACTAGGAGCCATGGGCACAGCCTTAGAATTAAAGGGGGTCAATTTAGAACGTAAATTAGGAGACATTTCTTCAGCCAGAGTGATGTGTCTGTGGAATTCATTGCCACGGAGCACAGTGGAGGCTGGGACGTTAAATGTCTTCAAGGCAGAAATTGATAAATTCTTGATCTCACAAGGAATTAAGGGTTACGGGGAGAATGCGGGTAAGTGGAGTTGAAATGCCCATCAGCCATGATTAAGTGGTGGAGTGGACTCGATGGGCCGATTAGCCTTACTTCCACTCCTTTTTCTTATGGTCTTATGGTCTTCATGGTAATGGTTAAGTGGGAATATGCAGGGCCATGAGGTTGCAGATTGTGCTGGAATACAATTCTGCTGCTGCTGTTAGGCCACAGCGCCTTAAGTATGGCTAGTTTTGAGTTGCTAGATCTGTTTGGTCTTTCCCACTGAGCATGGTGATAGTGCCACATATCATGGAGTGTGTTTTCAATGTGAATGTGAGACTTAATCTCCACAAAGTCTGTGTGATGGTCACTCTTACTGATACTGTCGTGGATAGATGCATTTGCAGCCGGCAGATTACAAGGATGAGATCAAATGATTATAATTCTATTAGTTTTAAAATGGTTATGGAAAAGGATAGACCTGATCTAAAAGTTAAAGTCCTAATTTGAAGTAAGGCTAATTTTGACAATATTAGGCAAGAACTTTCAAAATTTGATTTGGAGGAAGCTACTCGCAGGTTGGGAAGTGGGAGGGCTAAGAAAATGAGAGTTGAGAGACAGTATGTTCCTGTTAGTGTGAAGGCAAGACTGGTAGGTGTAGAGAATGCTGAATGACTGAGAAACTGAGGCTCTAATCAAGAAAAAGAAGGAGACATATGTCTTGTATAAACAACTGCGATCAAGTGAGTCTCTAGAGGAGTATAAGGGCAGTAGGGGTACACTGGAGGGATCAGGAGGGCAGGTGGGGACATGAATGAGAACATTGGCAAATAGGGTTAAGGAGAATGCAAAGAGATTCTGGAAGTACATTAAGGGCAAAGGAGTAACTAGGGAGAGAATAGAGCCCCTTGAAGATCATCGTGGCCTTCTATATGTGGAACTAAAGAAGATCAGTGAGATCAGAATTTACCGTGGAGAAGGGCATGGAAGTTAAGATCCCTGGGGAAATAAATAGTGATATCTTGAAAAGTCTTCTTATTACAGAAGAGGAGGTGCTGAAGGTCTTAAACATATAAAGGTAGATAAATATCTGGACCTGATCAGGTGTTTCCCAGAACTTTGTGGGAAGCAAGGAAAGAGACTGCTAGGCCCTTTGCAGAGACACTTGTATCATGGAGAGCCATGGGTGACGTGCCAGAGACTGGAGATTGGCTAACGTGGTGCCGTTATTTCAGAAAGGCTGTAAGGAAAAGTCAAGGAACTATCGACTGGTGAGTCTGACATTGGTAGTGGCTAAATTGTTGGAGGGGATTTAGTGGAGTCACAGGTAGATAGGATAGTAAAGAAGGCATTTTTAGATTAGATTCCCTACCATATGGAAACAGGCCCTTTGGCCCGACAAGTCCATAGCGACCCTCCAAAGAGTAAACCACCCAGACCAATTCCCCATATTCGCCCCTGACTATGGGCAGTTTAGCATGACCAGTTCACCTAATCTGCACATCTTTGGATTGTGAGAGAAAACCAGAGCACCCGGAGGAAACCCACACAGACACGGGGAGAATGTGTAAACTCCGCGCAATCAATCACCCGAGGTTGAAATCGAACCTGGGTCCCTGGCGCTGTGAGGCAGCAGTGTTAACCACTGAGCCACTATGACACCCAAGTCTTTCCTTTATTGGTATGCTTTCCTTTACTGGTCAGAGCATTGAGGATAGCAGTTGGGACATCATGTTGCGGTTGTACAGGATATTGGTTAGGCCACTTTTGGAATATTGCGTGCAGTTCTGATCTTCCTCCATTGGAACGATGTTGTGAAACTTGAAAGGATCCAGACAAAATTTACAAGGATGTTTGTGTGGGTTGCAGGATTTGAGCTATGGGGAGAGGCTGAATAGGCTGGAGCTGTTTTGCCTGGAGCGCCGGAGGCTGAGTAGTGACCTTACAGAGGTTTATAAAATCATGAGGTATGGATAGGGTAAATAGGTAAGGTCTTTTCTTTGATGTGGGGAAGTCCAGAACTAGAGGGCATAGGTTTAGGGTGAGAGGGATAGGTATAAAAGGGACCAAAAGGGCAACATTTTCACACAGAGGGTGGTGTGTGAATGGAATGAGCTGCCAGAGGAAGTGGTGGAAGCTGGTACATTTACAACATTTAAAAGGCATCTAGATTGGTATGTGAATAGGAAGGGTTTAGAGGGATATGGGTCAAGTGCTGGCAAATGGGACTAGATTAGGTTGGGATATCTCTTCGGCATGGATGAGTTGGATTGAAGGATCTGTTTCTGTGCTGTACATCTTAGATTCTATTTACATGCATTTGAAAAGGCAAGGGCTAATTAGGGATAGTCAACATGGCTTTGTGTGTGGGAAAGTGTGTCTTACTAACTTGATTGAACTTTTTGAAGAGGTGACAAGGTTGATGAAGGCAGAGCGGTAGATGTGATCTATATGGACTTCAGCAAAGCATTTAACAAGGTTCTGTGCAGTAGACTGATTTTTAAAGTTATATCACATGGGATCCAGTGGGAGCCAACCAATTTGATGTAAATTTGGCTTGAAGGTAGGAGACAGAGGGTGGTGGTGGGGGTTGCTTTTCGGACTAGAGCCTGAGACTAACGGTGTGCCACAAGAGTTGGTGCTGGATCCACTGCTCTTCATCATTTTTATAAATAATTTGGATGTGAACATAGGTGGTATGGTTAGAAAGTTTGCAAATGACACCAAAACAGGTGGTGTAGTGGTCAGTAAAGAAAATTACCAGAATCAATATTGAGAGATAAGATCAACTCTTACTTGGAGCATTCTGGATTAATCAGATTTTGTTGGCATGATTTTGTTCAGGGAAGGTCATGTCTTACTAATGTAATTTGAATATTTTGAGGAAGTAGACATTTAGGAGGAGCATGTGAGACTGCTTAGATCAAAAGATAAAGGCAGTGATAATGGTGGTAAAAGAAAGGTATGTGAAATAGGTGTAAAAGTTGGCTATGAAAAGGAGTCGACAGCATTAAAAACTCACTATTTCCAGCTCCTTTCAGTTCAGAAGAATTTGTGCTCATCTCAAAATTGTGATTCTGACTCTGTTTCTATCTACATAAATGTTGCCAGAACTACTGAGTTTCTTCCTGTTTTTATTTCAGGTTCCCAACATCTGCAATATTTTACTTTTATTTAATGCCCTGTTTGTTACTTTAGCCAGTTAGATTAGATTACTTACAGTGTGGAAACAGGCCCTTTGGCCCAACAAGTCCACACCGACCCTTTGAAGAGCAACCCACCCAGACCCATTTACCCCTTCACCTAACACTACGGGGAATTTAGTATGGCCAATTCACCTAACCTGTACATTTTTGGATTGGGGGAGGAAACCAGAGCACCTGAAGGAAACCCACACAGACACTGGGAGAATGTGCAAACTCCACACAGATAGTTGCCTGAGGCGGGAATTGAATCTGGGTCTCTGGCGCTGTGAGGTAGCAGTGCTAACCCCTGTGCCACCGTGCCGCCCACTAAGGTGAATTCGCATTCCACCATCTGCCATGGCAGGATTTGAACCCAGGTCCCCAGAACACTCCCTCATTTGGAATTGAAAGATCGATCCCATACCTTTATTCAGATATGAGAAGTGAGTTTTTTTGATGTTGATTCTCTCAAATAAAACTACCTAAAATAGATCACCATGTCATCACCTCATTGCTGTTTGGAGAATTATGGTGTCTGCAAAACAGCTGCAATGTTTACAACAGTCCCAGCACTAGTTTGTATGTCGCCCAGTATCAAGCATTTTATACAGATGTACTAAGATTCTATAATCAATACAAAATGTTTTGTTGTTGAATTTTTGAATGGTTGAAGGTGAGTAGGGAAGTCTAAGAGGTGTTTCAAATTTCTCAATGGTATATGTATACATTTTCTTCAAATTATTGGTGTTAGGAGCAGTGTATTGTCTTCCTGGTGAGAAAAACATATAACTTACATAAGTTATGCTTTTGGTATACAAATATTAGATCCTTTCATGAGATTTAGGATTGCTAATTCACAGTTAGCCTTTGTGACATTGTTGCTGAGACTTCTTGATGGTTCAATGGCTTAGGCTGTTACCACGAACAATTATTATTGATGTCTGGATCTGGAGGCAAATATCGGACAAATCAGCTGAGAATGTTGAATTTCCTTTCATGTAAGAACATTAATCAATCAAATAAGTGTTTGGTAACAAATGCATAGGCACATGATGACACTACCAATGTTGGCTTTTTATTTTAGTTTTTATTATTTTAATGTCAACACAAATTGCACCCATATATAATCTGCATGTAACACTAAAATGCAAGAATGAGGTAAAATGATGATACAATTAATAGTTTGGAAAAATATTATGATGCAGTTGGTAAGACAAATATCATGACTCATGGAGGTGGTATGCTCGAAATTAAATCCTATTATTCCCAGAATTGTATAAATGTGAAACATTTATCTCTCCATAACTTAAACATTACGCTTTCTTAAATGTTCCCCTTCACAAACAGGTACACAAAGACAAACATGACATACATATTAAGGGTGGGAAAATGGAAACACAATTTGACAGCACCAACTTGGACCATGGGATTCAATGAGTTTTATTTTCTTTAAATTGTTTTTTGTTCTTGCTGGAGACACAATGTTGTCTACATACCGATGCTGTCCTACCTTGGTTGACAGAGAATTTGTCCTTTCAGTGTCTTTGAAGGTATTTTAGTTTTCTCTGCAAATTCCCTGTTGAGAAGAATGAGTGGAAAACAGCTAGCTGTCTGTTATTGGAAACTTTCCTAGATCTCTACACAGGGACTGAGAGAGACAGAGAGGGAGACAGAAAGACAGACAACAGATTTTTAAAAATACCTTTCTTTGCAGGTTGGGCAGTTCTCTGATGAACATTTCAGCACATGGCAATGCTCACCTGATCAAGCGCCAATCATAGTGTTGTTGTCAAGCAGCTTCATGCTTTTGCTCTCACTGTTCCAAGGAAAATACAAGATTGTATTTAACTCGAGATGTGATCCCCAAACATGATTTTTCGAAACTACAACTATCCCTTTGCAAACTCTCCTGGATTTAAAACAATATCTTCCTTTTTTAGTCTGCTATCCAAAAAGTAGGAAATAAAAAGATCTGATTTTTACATAAAAGACAAATGAAATTTAAAACTGAAATTGTGAATCATTACAAATTTGCGTATTTATGTCACACCTTTTTTGCAGCAGTGATTTAAAATTGCTGCATGATGCCTGGGATTAATAATGGACTAAAGTACACCTTTACTACCTAACATAGTCTCTGCTGCTTGCTGTGATGGTTCATGCTACCAATAAAACAAGGTTTGCAATCTGTCATAATAGTAGTAAGATATGAACAATCAACTTTTGGCCTCCATTGTTTGATTTTAATATTTAAGACCTTTGTGCACTAAAATCCTTTTAAAAAAGATAAAAAAGGTCTTAAAATGTAATAAACTGACCAAAGTTCAAAAATTATTGGAAGTTAGATCTGGATATTCAGTTTGAATTACACATTTTGGATAAGCTTCACATGTTGGAGATGAAAGACTTAGTTGTAAATTATGCAGCTCAGAACACAATGAGGTACAAATACATGAGGTACCTATATTTTAAGCTATGGTAGATCAGAGAGAAAGATGAACCAGGTCTGGAGAAGGCTTACGCTTTCTGTGTTTTCTCTCATTCTCCCTCAAAGACCATTACCCAGAGGAAAGCAAATTGGAGAAATATCCATGCACTAAGAACTAAGATATATCTACAGTTTTCACTGCTGTTGAGGATACAATTGTGGTGTCAGGTTGAATCTAGTACCTCAAAGATACCCCAAAGCTTTAAAATTTCAGATTCTTTTATCATTTTTTTAACTGGACATGCTCCACTTTTTGATCTTGATAACTGTAATTGTGTGTTTGATGCAGCCTCTTTATTTTACTTGGTGTTAGCAACTAATAAAATTGCTCCTTTTGTTTTCTACTCAAGAAACTTTGTAATTTGATTCTGATGAACTGCATTTTTATTTCAACAAGTTATAACTGCATGTTCAAAATAATTCAAGTTTTGCTGTGGCTAACTAACAGGATTAAAAAGAGGGGTGGGGGGCACTATACACTCCTCTCCTGGTCATAGCATATCATTCTGTCTTATTCTCTCTTGAACAATTTTCACTACGTCAAACTACTCATTTCAGTCCCTCTGTTATGAATGCCACCCAATTACTGAACATACTTCCTGTATATTACTTTCCAACGTAAATTCTGGATTATCAGCATAACTAATCATTGTACTTTGTCTTTTTTCAGCTCCAGAAGTTCTCAGTGCCCATCAGTATACCCAACAGTGTGACACATGGAGCATTGGAGTCATTATGTATACATTGTAAGCAACATTTTGAAGGGAATTAAGTGTAAATGTATCCCATAGTGTGCATAGATATGCATTTTTATATTTCCTGAGTTGCAAAGACTCATCAGTAATTAATAGGCTAACTGAAAGATGTTTCAGAAAAATTCTAAATAATTTCAAAATCTGTGTCTATTCAGTGTATTTGAAACTTTTGAGCAAGTTACTGACATGACCTAAAACACCACAATTGGTAACATCATCGCTCAAAGATATAAAAAAAAGTTTATTTTAGAACTATCGTGGTTTAGAGAGATGGCTAGAAGATAAATTAATATTTCTTGTATTTCTATTCTATCTTTTGTCACAGTCAAATTCCACTTGTTTGTTTTTCCCTTCTATTCCCTGACTTCCATTTCTTTTACAGTGCCCAGTTTTGCCAGTTTTGACTAGCCTGAGTCTGCTATGTTGTTATAACAGGCATGGCTCTGCTGCTTTTTTTAATAGTAGACAGGCAGGAGGCTGGAAGAACACAGCAGGCCAGGCAGCATCAGAGGTGCAGAAGTCAATGTTTCAGGTGTAATATTGACTTCTGCACCTCCTGATGTTGCCTGGCTTGCTGTGTTCTTCCAGCCTCCTGCCTGTCTACTTTGGATTCCAGCATCTGCAGTTTTTTTGTCTCTAGTCTTTTTTAACAGTCCAGATCTGTTGCCTTATTTTCTTGCAGATTGATTACCCTGTTCCTTTCTTTCTTTGAACTGCTATTTGATTATCCAGCTGCCAGTGCACCTTGTTTTACAATAATTATTTTTGATTATCATTTGATTTTTTTTAAGCCACATTGTCCAATATGAATTCCTACTCTATGTGTTTACAGAATTTCTCTTCTTCCCTTTTTCTGAACACTCATTCCCCGCTGTGTTGCTCAATTTTCCAACTGTGTCCTTTTTAACCTTCAGACTCTCACCAGACCAAAAGCATTCCAATTTTTTTCCTGCTCCAATCCTTTATTCTTTCAACCTCCTGAATACTTGGAACTCCCATTACCTCCAGCATCCCCTAACTCATTTATTGCTCATCCCTCTAACATTCAGTGTTTTGCCCATTGCTCACTGCGATTCCTTGTAGGAGCAACATAGTTGTGACAAAACCGTGGTTGTGAGGTGGTCCCAACATTTGGAAGGATTGAATTGTAATTTTCAGAGAGCTTTTTGCTAAAGTTGAATTATTTTTATTGTGATTAGTTCCAGAATATGTATGTAGGTTTTGCCAGTCTCCTTTAGTTTGACATACTTTGGTATTAATAAAAATGACTTTTTAATTAAAAATATTTTTTAATCCTACTGAAAATATAACTAATTCTTTTCAAAACCATAATTAAAATTATGATGGATTAATTTCAATTGAGAAAAATCTTTTATAGTTCAAACATAAAAGCTGCAGTATGTGTATAATTAACACAAACTGTCATTTCTAGTTAAAAATCACACAACACCAGGTTATAGTCCGACAGATTTATAGTCCAACAGTATAAACTCCACAACCACCTGATGAAGGAACAGCACTCCAAAAGCTAGTGCTTCCAAATAAACTTGTTGGACTATAAGCTGGCATTGTGTGATTTTTAATTTTGAACATCCCAGTCCAACACTGGAATCTCCAAATCATGTAATTTCTTTTCTGTTCCAATACTTTTTGAAGCACAGACAAGCATCCATGATCTCTGAATGCTTCTTATGGATATGATCAAAATATAGGATCTTGTAGCTCTGAGCAAAAAAAAAATTTCAAGCCCTGGCTTTTGACAAAGGCTAGTGATTTGTGTTAAAAGCCATATATTCATTTCCATTGCCCTTTTTTTGATCAAACATATTATTTTAAATATCAGTTTTTTTGAATACTGAGGGGGTAAAGTGATATGAAATTGTCTGAAAGAAAAATATTTTGTTTGAATCCATTGGTTTGCTTGTTTTCTTCGCAAATTAGTACATTTGCCTGACTGGTCATTCAGGCTTAGTTATTTTTATAATTTTTTGTACTTCTCAATGTCATTTTTGAAGCTGTTTTTCTCACTTCTGTTTCTTTACTTACTACCTCTTCAATCCTAACATGCACCTATTTCATTTTGAGCCAGTCAATTATATACAGCACCAGAAGTGTGATGGCTAAGGTCTAGCTGTCAGAGGAAGTGATGTCAAGAAGTGAAAGGACAAACAATTGAAATTGTTAATGAAATTATAGTGAAAGTTGATGAAGGGAATGTGGTGGATGTTCATATGAAGTTTAAGAAAGTGTTTAACAACCTGCCATGTAAAAGGTAGTTAACAAATTTGGGAATCGTGAATGAAAGGATCAACACTGTATTGGATTAAAAAACATCATTGACTTAAGGATCAAATAATCAAGTTGATAAATGGCTGGAGATGGTAGAACAGGTTATTCTCCCAACAGTTAGTTCTAAGATCTTTTTGTTTTTAAATACATAAGTAACTTTGATATTGGATTACAAAATTAAATTTCTAAATTTGCCAGTATATCAAACTGAATGCCAGACAGTGAGGATGATCTGTGACAGGTCACAGACTAGTAGTATGGGTGAATAAATGGTGAATGGAATTTAACGCAGTCAGCTGTGTTATGATACATAGAATATACAGTACAGATGATCTCTTTGGCTCATTGCTGTTTTGGTAGTACAGATTCATTAAATGTACAATAATCCCCCTTCCCAGCACTTGATCCATTGCCTCGAATATCATGACATTTCAAGTTAGAGTCATAGAGATGTACAGCATGGAAACAGACCCTTCGGTCCAACCCGTCCATGCGACCAAATATCCCAACCCAATCTAGTTGCGCCTGGCCCATATCCCTCCAAACCCTTCCTATTCATATACCCATCCAAATGCCTCTTAAATGTTACAATTGTACCAGCCTCCACCATATCCTCTGGCAGCTCATTCCATACATGTACCACCCTCTGTGTGAAAAAGTTGCCCATCTGGTCCAGATCCTGTTGTAATCTGATGTAACCCTCTTCGCTGTCCACTACACCTCCAATTTTGGTGTCATCTGCAAACTTACTAACTGTATCTCTTATGCTTGCATCTAAATCATTTATTTAAATGACAAAAAGTAGAGGGCCCAGCACCGATCCTTGTGGCACTCCACTGGTCACAGGCCTCCAGTCTGAAAAACAACCCTCCACCACCACCCTCTGTCTTTTACCTTCGAGCCAGTTCTTTGAGCCATTTTAACCATGGCTAGGTCTCATTCAAGTATTGTTTTAAAGGTTGTGAGGTTACTGGCCTCAACTTGGCGATAGTGAAGACTGCAGATGCTGGAAAGTCAACTAGAAAAAGCGGCAGTTCAAGCAGCATCTGAGGAACACTGGAGTCAGTTTCAGGTGAAACCTTTCATCAGGGAAGGGGCTGAGAAATAAATAGGGAAGGATGGGTCTGCGGGAAAGGTAGGTGGGATGGCGATAGCTAGATGCAGGTAGAAGGTGATAGTGATTGGTCTGTGGGAAGGGTAGAGTGGATAGATGGGAAGGAAGATAAACCAGTAGAGTTGGGTTAAGGGGCGGGGTGGCGAGGGAGTGCTGGACCTGGGATGAGGTGGGGGGTGGGGAGATTTGAAAGCTGGTGAATTCTGTGTTAAAGCTGTATGGTTGTAAGCTCCCAAGGTGGAAGATGAGGTGTTGTTCCGCCAGTTTGTGTGCATTCCAGACCCCCACCACATTATAAGTGAAAGAAACTTTCCTCAACTCTCTTCTAAACCTCTGGTCTTTCACCTTAAAATTGTGCTACATTGTTATTGATCCTTCAGGTAAGCGGAGCAGCTGATTTCTAATTATACTGTCATGCCCCTCATAATCTGTATACCTCTTTCAGATGTTCTCCTGACCTCCCTACTCCCAAACTTTCCCTGCTCCAAAGACAACAACCTGAGCTGCAGCTCTCTTTGTTGCTAAATGCTCTATCCCAAGTAATGTCCTGCTGAATCTCCTCTCTGCTCCCTCCAACTACATTCTTCATATAGTGCACTTACTAGAGGTGTACACAGTATCCAGCTGTGGCCTACTGAAAGCCTATGCAGCTCAACGTAACCTTTCTATTCTTATAATGTATGCTTCAACCGATAAAGGGATTTGTGGACAAGCATCCAAAATCTCTTTGTTCCTATTGTCCTACTGTTCATTGCGTATTTCCTTGTCTTGTTACTTCTAAGTAGCATCACCTTATATTGATTTGCTGGCATAGTTCTAAACAGTGTGCTGGGTCAGTGGAACCAGAGAAAATGCATGTATTTATCTTGAAGACGGCAGGACATATTTAAAGAGCATTTAACAAAACAAATAGGGGAGGAAATAGCATCATAAACAGAGGTGATAAATATAAAAGGAGCGAAGTTATCCTGAATCTCATAAGCTGTGCTTAGGCCGCAACTAAAATATTGGAAAGTAAACATACAGGGCTGTGGGGATCACATTGGGAATTGCTATACAGAGAGCCAGCATACACCTGATAGGTTGAATTGTGACCTTTTGTGTTCTAAAGGAGTGCATTTCACATAAGATTTACTAATCTACCATCTATGTGTAAACAAAATCAAATTGCTGGAGAAACTCAGCAGGCCTGGCAGCATCTGTGGGAAGAAAGCAGAGCTAACATTTCAAGTCCGGTGACTCTGTCATCTGTGTTTCTTTATAAATTTAGATTTTGTTCTCACTTCATAATTTGATTTTATAATTAGATAACTTGCTTTTACCAGTCAGCTTGCATCATCAGAATATACAGATTTTTTGTTTCTTGACCTGTGGCTGTTGAGGAGATGTAAGCCTTCCGTTTTCTTAGCGGATTGCTTTTATTCAGTTTGAACATCTCGGGGCTAGGTAGAGAAATCATAGGGTCTGGTGCTTCTTCAAAACTTATCACCCATACCACAGTTTCCCTCAATGCTTCTCCTACCCACAATTAACCCTCCCTTTCAGATTATTCTGGTACTCAGAATTGGGAACCCTTGCCACATTCAGTGCTCCTCCAACTGTTTCTTCCTCTACACACCTTTTCTTTCTTTCTAGTTCTGTGTGTGGAATGTTAAATGGAAGGGGAAGTCATCCAGTAGAGGATGATCATGTATTCATGGGATTTCCCAGCAGCTTAAAGGAAACATGGGTTGGATTGTGGTTGAACTGTTTTATATAGGTTTATTTTTGGCTTTTGTATTTTGTGCCCCTGTTTATAAAACTCATTGAAAGCTTGGTTTGAGCATGATACATGTTACAATCTTGACTTTGTCAGACAATTGTGCACAACTTGGTCAGTCATATTATGCAGCCAGCTCTGCCCTTTTGAGTACTTCCTTATCTTGCACGTGTACAAAATTGTAAAATTTTAACCAGGCAGTTCCTACTCTTCTTCCTGTATCTCAGACTGCAATCTTAGATTTAAATCTAATAATAGTCAGTATTCACTACAATAATAGCCACTGCATTTTCTGCAGATAGGAGCTCACAATCCTAAATTAGAGATTCCATTTTCATCTGCAAGTAATTAATTATCTTAATGATTTTAGATTTTTTTTGCCCATTAGCTGAATGTACATTTTGTTGGCAAGTTTAAAACTCTTCTCTCTTTCTTCCCATTGCAGTTGGCCACTCCCTCCCACTCTTTGCAGATTCTGTCTCCCCACTCTCCGTCCTTTTTTAGCTTAACCCATTCCTCTTGCAGCCTCCTCTCCCTCTCATGTACACCTTCCCCCTCTCTTCCTGCACCCCTTTTGCATCCTCCCTCCCTTCCCCTATTTTTGAATATTCTCCATCTCTACCTGCTCCTTTACATCCTTGCTCTCATTTCTTTCCTCTTCTTTGAATCATCCTTGTATCTTCTCCCTCCTGGTATTCTCCTCTTCCTTTGCCAACCAGCTGAGAGTCTCCTTTCCTTTCTCCCACTCCCTTTCAGCCTTGCTCTCTCTCCAATTCTCTTAGTCTCCCACTCAACCCTCTAACCTTGCAGTAACCCTGCCTTTCCTCCTTTACTCTTTTGTAGTCAGCACCCACAGCCCCCTTGCAATCTCCCTAGTCCTTCTTGCAACTTCAGAAACCCCAGTATCCTCTCTGTTTCTCTTCGTTGTAACACCACGGTTTAGCAGAAACACCCCTCCAGCACAGGAGATACACAGACTGCAACTGGCGAGCAGTTTCTCGCAAATTATACTTCTAGGAGTAACTTTTCTCTGGCCACCCCATACTTAAATTTTCCCGTGCCCTGACTTGGGGATCTTGTGGATATTCTTGAACATTGGTGACTCCTGTTGCTGTTTAATGGATCCAGTCTTCATGGGAAGAAACATGACTAAGGGTGGATTACAACACCCAGAATGCATCCTGGCTGTTTATACCACTGGCCACAGAAACTCGGGCCATCATTCCAGAATAATTGGATCTCAAGTACTGGAATTTTGTGCCATCCGCTGTGTGCTCGTTTGTGAGCATTCTATGAGCATTGAGAGAAGGTGGTGCTACTCATACCCTGATGACAGAAACCCTGATGATTATTGCCATATTCACACCTTTCTCCTAGGCAGTAGTGCTGAGAGACAGGTTGGGAACTGGTGAGCACAATTTTATCAAATTCAGTTTGTTTTGGATGTTCACTGACATATTTCTAATATTAACTGTCATATAACAATCAGGGTGGGTGAGAAAACCTTGACTGTTTTTCTCATACTCAACACTTTGGTGCTTAAACCTAGTTGCTGTGGCTGTAAGAAGTTAAAAATCACAGCACCAGGTTATAGTCCAACAGGTTTATTTGGAAGCACTAGCTTTCGAAGCACTGCTTCTTCATCAGGTGTTGTGAAGCAGGATCATAAGACACAAAATTTATAGCAAAAGATTACAGTGATACAGTGATACATTGAACAAGCCTAGATTGTTAAGTCTTTCATCTTTTAGAATGAGTTTGCTGGTTTCAGTTCTTTAATATATAAATCACAGAACTTCTTTTAAGTCACATTCTCAAGATAAGTTTACAACAAAAGGTAACATCTCAGCTCGGACAGTGCCTTAAAGGTGTGAAGTGAGAATCTGTCTGTGTCCCAATCTTGAGTCAAACTGGTTCTATTTCCAAAGTGGAATTTATAAATATTATATGGATTGTCTGCCTGTTTGCAGGTTCTGCATTTTTTGAGGAAAATAGAAGGTATCTGCAAATATAATTCTGCAAGTACAAATTCACCCTATAATCTTGTGTATGCACGTACAATACAGAGAGACAGAGTGAGTGTGTGAGTGCACGTGAGAGAGTGTGTGTTTGCATGTGTGCAAGCTTAGTAAAGTGTGAGTGTGATGGGGCATAAGTCTGTGAGAGGATGCGTGCGTGGGTTTGAGTGTGGGAGGGGAATGTGTGTCCATATGAGAGAAGGTCTGCGTGAGTGTGTGAGTATGTAAGAGTATGTGTGTACACTCGCTTGCGAGAGTATAGTGCAGTGGGGTCACCTGCAGTGTGACATGAACCCAAGATCCCAGTTGAGGCCACCTTTACGGGTTCCAAACTTGGTTATCAGCCTCTGCTAGGCCACTTTGTATTGTTGCCTGGCCCGAAGTCTGCCTTGGAGGATGGTCACCCAAAAATCCAAGGCCAAATGTCCCAGACCGGTGAAGTGTTCCCATCTGGGAGGGAGCACCCCTGCCTCGTGATTGTTGGGCAGTGTCCATTCATAGTGTCTGCTTCATCTCATCAATGTACCATGCCTCAGGGCATCCTTGCCTGCAGTGTGTTAGATAACCAACGTTGGCCGGGTCACATGAGACCTGTCGTGTACATGCTAGGTAGTGTTCCTAGGTGTAATGGTGGTATCCGTGTCGATACTCTGACACATCTTAGGGTCATAAGGCAAGCGACTTGCCTTATGATAGGGTCGTACGGTGTTGTGGTCGATGTTGTCCTAAAGGCTGCGTAGTTTGCTGTGAGCAATGATCTGTTTAAGGTTTAGTGGTTGTTTAAAAGCGAGAAGATTCCTTACACCTCCACTTCTCGCCTTGGTTTGTTCAATGTATCATTGTATCACTGTAATCTTTTGCAATAAATTCTATGTTTTATGGTCCTGCTTCACAATCACCTGATGAAGAAGCAACGCTCCAAAAGCTAGTGCTTCCAAATAAAAGTGACGGACTGTGAGAAACGAAGCTCACTCACTTCAATAATTTCAGTCCGAGACAAGATCTGAATCGATAGTGTCATTTATTTCGCTCTTGCAAGAGGGGTGTGGTGTCTACTGTGTACAAAGGCAGTCACACACACACACACACACTGAATTCAACTAGTACACAGTGTATGTAATTTGTTTCCCTTCTCTCCTCCCATTGCTCCTCACCTGTTTACATCTCCCACTTCTCTAAGACTGGCGCCCATTACTCTTGTTTATCTCTTGCCTTATCCGGCCCTATCTGTGACAAAATGCTTATTTCTGGCCTCTCAAGGCCATTTGACCACCTCCCTCTGTGGTCCATTGTTAGGTATATCCTCCTTCACTACCATCCATTTCCCCTACTTATGACCTCATGACTTCTTGATTGTGGTTTGTTCCTGTTTTTGCAGAAGCGGGAAATAGATGCTTTTAACTATTGTTTGTACAGGTATATTTAGCTTAACCCCCCTCCCCTCACAGCGCCTTATCTATTTGTCTGTAACATCTACCATTGTTTGCAGGCACATTTCATTCTTGCATGAACATTTTAGCTAATACAAAAACAATTGTGTATTTCCTTCACATAGTTTTCATTCTTGTTGACTCAGCTCTTGGCTGAAACAATTATATACTGGGGTGAGTTCATTTACCCTGCATAAGTAATTATGATTGCAGAAGTGACACTACTTTACCTATATCCCACATGGACTTGATGTTGTGATTTTTAACTTTGTCCACCTCAGTCCAACATCGGACCCTCCAAATCAGTTGTAAGAAGTCATCTGATCAGAAAATACTCAGAAAATAGGCCTTAATATTTTACTCCATCCAAACTTATTGCTAGCCTAGTTAGTGCTATTACATTATATTTGTTAGCTTTATGGTTGGCTAGTAGTAGAAATTAATATTTTTGAAAGGTGAAATAGATATTGTAATTCTAGGTAATTCCATGTGTAACGTCATTATTCACTTGAGCTGAGGGAGTGCATTAAACTGTTTGTACGATAACTGTTCCACTTCATTTAAAAAAGGTTAGATGGCAAACTGAGGACAAAGGAATTGAAAAGGTTGTGACATTTCAAACAAAGATTCTTCATTTGTAATCTTTTGCAATCAGCAGCTTTGTTGCCTATGATTAAGTGTAACTGTTAGGCCCACGAGCTAAATTTCTTATGCTATAATTCTGAATGGCATACTATTGAGGGGGTTTAGAAGTACTGTTAATTACAAATAAAGTTAAAATATCACCCATCTGTTTTCATACAGGCTTTCAGGAGATCCACCATTTGTGGCCAACTCAGAAGAGAAGCTTACTGAGTTGGTAAACAAAGGAGAACTACACTTTGATGATTCAATTTTACAGCAAATCAGTGATGGTGGTAAGTGGAAGATTATAATTTTTAATCATCCTGATTTAGATTTGGATCAAAGTTTGCTGTTAAGTATAAATAAGCCGCTGCAGAGGAGGTGATGACCTAGTGTTATTATCACTAGACTATTAAGCCAGAGACTGAGGTCACGTTCTGGTGACCCAGGTTTTAAATCAGTTTTAAAAATGTGGAATGAAGAGTCTACTGTGAGACCATTGCTGGTTGTTTGAAAAGCCGACCTGGTTCAATAATGTCCTTTTAAGGAAATGAAATTTGACTTTCAATCTTACAGCAATGTGGCTGACTCTGGACAATTAGGGATGGGCAATAAATACTGGCCTGGTCAGGGATGCCCACATCCTATGAATGAATAAAAAAAAGGATTATGGACACTGGATGCGATTATTTGGGAAGAAAAAGTTAAGGGATGAAATTTTCAGTTTGCTACCACTTAACCAAATCAAGGAAATTTGCAGTACTATATATTTTGAAATTTATAATAGAAACTATAGTATTTTAAGGTTTTATCTTGTCTTTTAGAAACAGTTCAATTGTTGTTTTATTATGCATGTTTGGTTTCATAAACTTATTAGAATTCAAAAAGCAGAGATGGTTATGCCGATGACTGAACTAGACTTGCAATTTGTTTAGAATTATGTGATTATGACTCCCTAAAAAGCAAGTAACTTTGGTGACATTACAAATTTGTAACAACAACAAGTAGTAAAGATCAAAGGTGTGCAAGCGTTCTTTTTTTAAAGAAAAGTATTCTGATTAAAACCCAATTTGAAAACCAACAGTTTTGTTCAGGTTAAAAAAAAATGTGACATGTAATCTTGTTACTATTCTTAAGACTTTTGCTCCCCTACAATCCGCTTTTGTGTATGTTTTTTAAATAGCACTGCTATGCTCCAGAGTTAATATAAGCATTATTTATTGAGTTTTTCTTCTCTCTGCTGTTTGCAGCAAAAGATGTGCTGTCTCGTCTTTTAAAAGTGGATCCTGCGCATAGAATAACAGCCAATGAGCTTCTTGACAACCCATGGGTCACGGTAAATCTGTAACTGATGTAGTTTGAGAAACTGTACGTAATTAAATATGGACAGCAGACAAAAGGGCTACTCCTTCTAACTCTCAAACATTTTCTTCACAAGAGTATTCAAGTACTTGTGTATTCAAAGTATTTAATTTTGCAGAATAAAACCAGAATACAGCTACCTTTTAGCAGGACATTCACTGCTGCAATTTTTTACTCCCAGAGAAAGAGAGCAGACCAAGAAGACTGGGATCATCTTGCTGTCCAGTGATGATCCTGTAAAGGTTACTAATGGCTGGTAGTAATATTCCAAAGACCTGTTTGTGAATACTCAGTTCAGTTTTGACCTTTACTTAAAGAAGGATGTCAGGGCATCTGATGAGGTTCAGAGAAGGTTTGCTAGATTGATACTTGGAATGAGTCGCTTGCCTTATGAAGTAGGTTGGATAGACTGGGCTTGATTTCACTGATGTTTAGAAGAGTGAGGGATTACTTCAGAAGTGAATAAGATCCTCATGCTCTTGAGGAGGTGGATGTGAAAATTATGTTTCCTTTTATGGATGAGTCTAGCACTGTTTTAAAATTATGGGCAAATCTTAAGATAGAGAGGTAGAAAAATAATTTCTATCAGAGGGCTGTCTAACTTTAGAACTTTCTACTTCAGAAGGTCAAGAACATTGAATATTTACAAGATAGATCTAGATAGATTCTTTTTAGGCAGGATATTTGGATAGATGGGATTGTGGAATGTGAATCACAAATCAGCCATGATTGTATCGAATGGTGGGGCAGGCTCAAGGGGCTGAATGGTCTACAGCTGCTCCTATTTGATACGTTTGTATCACAATAAAGTTAGCTGATGAAAGCAGACTCTGGAAAGTAGGTTAGGTGCTCAAAACCTGTGTGAGGACAAACTTGCAGACTTAAAATATTTCTTAAACTTTGTTTCTGCAGTGGAAATGTTTGGAGATAAGACATCGGAGCAGAAATTGGACCATTCAGCCCATTGGGTCTGCTCTGCTATTCAGTCATGGCTGATGTTTCTCAACCCCATTCTCTCGCTTTCTCCCTCTAATCCTTGATTCCCTTGATACTCAAGAACCTATCTGTCCCAGTCTTAAATATACTCAATGACCTGGCCTCCACAGCCTTCTGTGGCAATGAATTCCATAGATTCGCCAGTCTGGTTGAAGAAGTTTCTTCCTATTTCAGCTCTAAAAGGTCTTCCCTTTACTCTAAGGCTGTGCCCTTGGGTCCTAGACTCTCATATCAATGAAACATCATCCCAACATCCACTCTGTCCAGACCATTCAGTATTCTGAATGTTTCAAGTAGAGCCAATCTCACCTTTCTCAACTCCATGGAGTATAGGCCTAGAGTTCTCAAATGTTTCTCATATGATAAGCTTTTCATTTCTAGGACTATTCTCATAAACCTCCTCTGAAAACGCTCCAAAGCCAGTACATCCTCTCTGAGATATGGCGCCCAAACTGCATACAATAATCCAAATGTGGTCTGACCAAAGCCTTATAGAGCCTCAGAAGCACATCCCTGTTTTCATATTCAAGTCCTCTCAAAATAAATGCCATCATTACCTTTGCCTTCCTAACTACTGACTCAGCCTGCAAGTTTATCTTGAGACAATCCTGGACTAGAACTCCCAAGTCAGACTTCTGAATTTTCTCCCCATTTAGAAAATAATCTATGCCTGGACCTCTCCATCTCCATTAACGACGACTGACTTGACACCGACATTTTTCACAAACCCACCAATTCCCACAGCTACCTGGATTACACCTCTTCCCACCCTACCTCCTGCAAAAATGCCATCCCGTATTCCCAATTCCTCCGCCTTTGCCGTATCTGCTCCCAGGAGGACCAGTTCCACCACAGAACACACAAAATGGCCTCCTTCTTTAGAGACCGCAATTTCCCTTCCCACGTGGTTAAAGATGCCCTCCAACGCATCTCATCCACATCCCGCACCTCCGCCCTCAGACCCCACCCCTCCAACCGTAACAAGGACCGAACGCCCCTGGTGCTCACCTTCCACCCTACCAACCTTCGCATAAACCAAATCATCCGCCGACATTTCCGCCATCTCTAAACGGACCCCACCACCAGGGATATATTCCTCTCCCCACCCCTTTCCGCCTTCCGCAAAGACCGTTCCCTCCGTGACTATCTGGTCAGGTCCACGCCCCCCAACAACCCACTCTCCCATCCTGGCACCTTCCCCTGCCACCGCAGGAATTGCAAAACCTGTGCCCACACCTCCCCGCTCACCTCCATCCAAGGCCCGAAAGGAGCCTTCCACATCCATCAAAGTTTTCCCCGCACATCCACCAATATCATTTATTGTATCTGTTGCTCCTGATGCGGTCTCCTCTACATTGGGGAGACTGGACGCCTCCTAGCAGAGTGTTTTAGGGAACATCTCTGGGACACCCACACCAATCAACCACACCGCCCTGTGGCCCAACATTTCAACTCCCCCTCCCACTCTGCCGAGGACATGGAGGTCCTGTGCCTCCTTCACCACTGCTCCCACACCACCCGACGCCTGGAGGAAGAACTCCTCATCTTCCACCTCGGAACACTTCAACCCCAGGGCATCAATGTGGACTTCAATAGTTTCCTAATTTCCCCTTCTCCCACCTCACCCCAGTTCCAAACTTCCAGCTTAGCACTGTCCCCATGACTTGTCCTACCTGCCTATCTTCTTTTCCACATATCCACTCCACCATCCCCCTGACCTATCACCTTCATCCCCTCCCCCGCTCACCTATTGTACTCTATGCTACTTTCTCCCCACCCCCACCCTCCTCTCATTTATCTCTCCACCCTTCAGGCTCTCTGCCTGCATTCCTGATGAAGGGCTTTTGCCCGAAACGTCGATTTTCCTGCTCCTCGGATGCTGCCTGACCTGCTGTGCTTTTCCAACACCACCCTAATCTAAACTCTGGTTTCCAGCATCTGCAGTCATTGTTTTTACCATGCCTCTATTCTTCAAACTAAAGTACATGGCCTCACACTTTGCCACATTGTACTCCATCTGCCACTTCTTTGCGCACTCTCCTAACCTGTCCAAATTCTTCTGCAAACTCCCAGCCTCCTCAATGCTATCTGCCCCTTTACCTATCTTTGTATCATCTGCAAACATAGCCAGAATACTCTCAGTTCCTTCATGTAGATTTTTCATGTATAAAGTGAAACGTTGTGGTCCCAACACTAACTCTTTTGGAACACCACTTGTCACCAGCTGCCATCGTGAGAAGGATCCTTTTATCCCCACTCTCTGCTTTGTGCCAGACAGCCAATGCTTCTATCCATGCTAGCACTTTCTCTCAAGCACCATGGGCCCTTATTTTACTCAGTGGTCTCCTGAACCCCATCTTGTCAAAGGCCTTCTTGAAGTACATTGGTTTTCCTGGGTCTAAACTGCTTGTTACTTCCTCAAAGAATTCTAGCAGATTCGAGCAGAATTCTAGACCTCTCCTTGTTGAAACCATGCTAACTTTGTTCTATTTTACCATACACTTCCAAGTATTCAGAATCTCATCCTTCACAATGGATTCCAGGATCTCACCCATGACTGAGGTTAGGCTAATCAGTCTATAATTTTCCCTTTTTTGCCTTACTCCCTTTTTAAACAGGTGTGTCATGTTAGTAATTTTCCAGTCCTCTAGGATCCTTCCTGATTCTAGCGAGTCCTGAAAGATCACCACTAAGACCTTCACTATCTCTTCAGCTTTCTCTCTTAGAACTCTGGGGTGTAGTCCATCTGGTCCAGGTGATTTATCCACCATCAGGCCATTCAGTTTTTATAGCACCTGCTCTTTGGTGATGGCTACCATACTTGGCTCTGCCCCCTCACTCTCTTGAATTTTTGGGATATTACTTCCACCGTGAAAACTGGTGCAAAGTGATTATTCAGTTTTTACCCATTTCCTTGTTCTCCACTGCTATGTTTATAATGTCATTTTTCACTGGTCCAATGTTCACTTTTGCCTCTCTTTTTCTCTTTAGATACCAAATAAACTCTTACAGTCTTCCTTTGTATTACTGGCTAGCTTACCCTCATATTTAATCTTGTCCCCCCTTTTTTTTGTTGCCCCCTATTGATCTTTGTAAGCTTGTAAATCCTCTGGTTTCCCATTGCCCTTCACCAAATTATATGCTTTCTCTTTTGCTTTTATACTATCCCTGACTTCCCTATTCAGCCATGGTTATCTTATCCTCTCTGTACCATGCGTATTTTTCCTTGGGATGAATCTCTGCAGTGTCTCCTGTATTACTCCCAGAAACTCTTGCCATTGCTGTTCCACTGTCTTTCCTGCTAGGCTGCTTTCCCAGTAAATTCTGCCCAGCTCCTCCCCCAAGCCTCTGTTGCCTTTGTTCAGCTATAATACTGTTACCTCTGATTTGATCTTCTCCTTCTCAAATCGATGAGTAAATTCAATCATATTACGCCCCCTTATCAAGTCTGCCTCATTGCAGAACACTAAATCCAGTATTGCCTGTTCCCTAGTGGGCTCCACCACAAGGTGCTCCAAAATGCCATCTTGTATGCATTCTACAAATTCCTATCCTTGCAATCCACTACCAACATAGAACATAGAACTTTACAGCGCAGTACAGGCCCTTTGGTCCTCGATGTTGCGCCGAACTGTGAAATTAATCTGATCCCCATCTGATCTACACCGTTCCATTATCCATATGTACATCCAATGCCCATTTAAATGCCCTTAACGTCGGCGAGTCTGCTACTGTTGCAGGCAGGCCGTTTAATACCCCTACTACTCTCTGAGTAAAGAAACTTACCCCTAATATCTGTCCTAAATCTATCACCCCTCAATTTAAAGCTATGCTTCCTTGTGTTAGCCTTCACAATCCAAGGAAAAGGGCTCTCATTGTCCACCCTATCTAACACTCTGATTATCTTGTACGTCTCGATTAAGTCACCTCAACCTTTTGCTCTCCAACAAAAACAGCCTCAGTTCCCTCAGCCTTTCTTAGTAAGACCTTCCTTCCACAGCAGGCAACATCCTAGTGAATCTCCTCTGAACCCTTTCCAAACCTTCCACACCCCTCCTGTAATGCAGTGACTAGAACTGCACACAGTACTCCAGGTGAGGCCTTACCAGTGTCTTGTACAGCTGAAGCATGACCTCATGGCTCCAAAACTCAATCCCCCTACTAACGCCAACCCACCAAATGCCTTGTTAATAATCCTATTAACCTGGGTAGCAACTTTCAGGGGTTTATTCACCTGGACACAGAGATCGCTCTGTTCATCTACACTGCCAAGAATTTTACCATTAGCTCTGTAGTTGGCATTCCTGTTGTTTCTTCTGAAGTGAATGACCTCATACTTTGCCGCATAAAACTACATTTGCCATTTCTCAGCCCAGCTTTGCATCTTATCTATGTCTCTCTGTAACCCACACTATCCACAACTCTGCCAACTGTTGGTGTATCTTGCAACTCTGCAAATTTACTAACCAATCCTTCTGCATCCACCTCCAGATCATTTATAAAAATGACAAACAGCAGTGGCCCCAAAACTGATCCATGCGGCACACCACTGGTAACTGACCTCCAGGATGAACATTACTCATCAACCACCATCCTCTGACTTCTTTCAGCCAATTTCTGATCCAAACTGCTAAATCACCTTCAATCCTGAAACTCCTTATTTTCTGCAATAGTCTACTGTGTGGAACCTTGTCAAACACCTTACAGAAGTCTATATACAGCACATCAACCGCCTTACCTTCATCCACCTGTTTTGTCACCTTCTCAAAGAACTCAATAAGGTTAGTGAGGCATGACCCACCCTTCACAAAACCCTGTTGACTATCCCTAATTAAATTATTCCTTTCCAGATGATTATAAATCCTATTTCTTATAACCTTTTCTAACACAATAGCCACAACTGAAGTAAGGCTTACTGGCCTGTAGTTACCAGGGTTGACAAGACTCCCTTCTTAAACAAGGGAACAACATTTGCTATCCTGCAGTCTTTTGGCACTACTCCTGTTGACAATGATGACATAAAGATCGAAACCAAAGGCTTTGCAATCTCCTCCCTGGCTTCCCAGAGAATCAGAGGAGAAATCCTGTCCGGCCCTGGAGTCTTTTCAATTTTCAGATCTTCCAAAATTGCGAAAACCTCCTCTTTGTCAGTCTCAATCCCATCTAATCTTGTAGCCTGCATCTCCGTATTCTCTCTAACATTGCCCTTTTCCAGTGTGAATACTGCCAAAAAATATTCATGAAGCACTTGCCATATGTCCTCATATTCTACACACAACTTTCTACTATTATCTTTGATTGGCTCTAATCTTACTCTAGTCATTCTTTTATTCCTAATATACCTGTTAGAAGGCCTTAGGGTTTTCCTTGATCCTATCTGCCAACAAGTTCTCATGTCCTCTCCTGACTCTTAGCCCTCTCTTTAGATCTTTTCTGGCTAACATAACTCTCAAGCACCCTAACTGAGCCTTCACGCCTCATCCTCACATAAGCCTTCCTCTTCCTCTTGACAAGAGCTTCAACTTCTTTATTAAACCATGGCTCCCTCTCTTGACAACTACCACCTTGCCCGCTAGGTATATTCTTACCAAGGATTGGCAGTAGCTGTTCCTTGAATAGCTCCACATTTCAATAGTGTCCATTCCTTGCTGTTTCCTTCTTGATCTTCCCAGTCCACCTGCATATTGAAATCCCCCGTGATCACTGTAACTTTGCCTTTTTTACAAATCTTTTCTATCTCTTGGTGTATCTTGCACCCCAGCTCCTGACTACTGTTTGGAGCCGTTTTGTGGTTCCTCAATTCTACTCACACATATTCCACACCATCTGACCCTACTTCGAGATGGGGGAAGAACTCATCTAATTAAGAGCAAATTGTAGTCTATGAATTTATTGAAGTATATCTATTTAATATTAGCAGTTGTAGGTAATCTTTACAATGCATTCACTATTTTTAATACACATAATGGGTATTCAAGATATTCTTTGAATTTCCTCTTTCACAGCGAAGAAGGTTACCTCAGATTACAATGGAATCTTGATCAGATGGACCAATGGGCTGAGAAGTGGCAGATGGAGTTTAAGTTAGATAAATGCGAGGTGCTGCATTTTGGGAAAGCGAATTTTTGCAGGAATTATATACTTAATAGTAAGGTCCTAGGATGTGTTGAGAACAAAGAGACCATGGAGTGCAGGTTCATAGCTCCTTGAAAGTAGAGTTGCAGGTTGATAGGATAGTGAGGAAGGCGTTTGGTATGCTTTCCTTTATTGGTCAGAATATTGAGTACAGGAATTGGTAGGTCATATTGTGTCTGTACAGGATGTTGGTTCGGCCACTTTTGGAATATTGCAAGCATTTCTTGTCTCCTTCCTATCAGAAGGATAGTGTGAAACTTGAAAGGATTTAGAAAAGATTTACAAGGATTTTGCCAGGGTTGGAGGATTTGAGCGATAGGGAGAGGCTGAATAAGCTGGGGCTTTTTTCCCTGGAGCGTCAGAGGCTGAGGGGTGACCTTATAGAGGTTTATAAAATCATGAGGGGCATGGATAGGGTAAATAAGCAAAGTCTTTTCCCTGGGCTGGGGAGTCCAGAACTAGAGGGTGAAAGGGGAAAGATATAAAAGAGACCTTATGCAGAAGGTGGAATGGAATGTATGGAATGATCTGTATGGAATGCGTGTATGGAATGATCTGCTAGAAGAAGTGGTGGAGGCTGGTACAATTGCAACATTTAAAAGACATCTGGATGTGTATATGAATAGGAAAGGTTTAGAGGGATATGGGCCAAGTGCTGGCAAATGGGACTAGATTAGGTTGGGATCTGGTCGGCATGGACGAGTTGGACCGAAGAGTCTGTTTCTATGCTGTGTATCTCTATGACTCTAAGTTAAGCACATATGAAAAGAAATTCCACCTCATTAGGAACATGAGAACATGAATACGTCAGTTGGTTAGTCATATCTACATCACTCAAATTTGTAATGGTAAGAACTCTCCATTTCAATTTTTTGCCCTTTCTTTATATCCCAAAGCATACTAACTTCCTAAATAAGTATTTTTCGTGTTTTTAAACTTCTCAGTTGATTCTGCAGCTATGGCAATCTTAAAGTGATCTTTTTAAAACATTTTTTTCCAATTTCTGTATTTTTAAAGTAGAAGTGTCATAGAGTCATACAACTCAGAAGCAGACCCTTTGGTCCAACCAGTCTATGCCAATCATAATCCCAAACTAAACTTGTCCTACCTGTCTGCACCTGGTGCATATCTCTCCAAATCTTTCCTTTTTATGTATTCATTCAACTGTCTTTTAAACATTGTAATTATGCCCACATCCACCACTTCCTCTAGAAGTTCATTCCACACACAAACCACTCTCTATGTAAAACAATTTACTCCTCTTGTCTTTTTGAAATCTCTCCCCTCTCACTTTAAAAATGTGCCCTCTAGTCTTGAAATCCCCCATCCTAGGGAAAAGACAACTACCATTAATTCTATCTATATTCCCCATTATTTTATAAACTCCTATAAGGTTTCTTGTAATATGTTATTTTCTTAAAAACGTACAATGTCGGACTTCGCATTTCTAAGACTTCCATGAAACTGTACCTTTGACTATTCTACTACATACTTATTTTGTACACTTCTGTCTTCTTCTGATTTCTCACTAATCACGGTAACTGTTACAGTTCACCATAACTAGGAACTCTTCTCTTTCTCCTCGTTGGGTGCTTCCAACTGTTACATATGGCATTGGTTTTTTTGGGCTCAATGAATATTGTTTAACTGCTTTATAAAATGAAAATAACTGATTTTTTAATTGCTCAATGAGAAGATAGTTAATATCAGTTGAAGCAAGACAGTTTTGCAGCTCATTGGTTAGTACTAATCGAAATTTTGAAGAAATATTTAGGGTCATAAGATACTTTAGTAGTTATAGTACTGGACGAGCAATGCAGTGGCTGACTGTCTAAAATTCAGTATAGCAAATTATAAAATTCAAATTAATATTTCTAAAATGTGGCCTCATACATAACAATTGTTTTAGCCCTCATGGCAGTTGCGAATAAATTGGTAATAAATCCTGCCTTCCAAGTGTTGCTACAATCCCAAGAACAAATTTGATTCTTTTAAAAAACGATAACTAGTTCCAATGTTTGGACAGTTTTGCCATGTACACTAAGAATGTCTTTTCCTTGAAGGCTGGCCTCACCAGAAAAAAAAATTGACTTCAAATACTCTTGGTACCAAACACCCCATGCACTTGGATAATAGTTTGGCAATAGGCACACATTTAGGGCATACTGACTGTAGAAGGTGGTGTGATGCATTGATGTCTCCAAGTTTAATTTTTTTAAAAAATAAATTACTTTTTCCCTGTCATCATTTATTTATTTCAAATTATTATAATTCAATGTTACAAATATCAGTGAAGCCTTTCCTAATTTGAGATAGCTATGTTCTGTCTCTGCTGGTACAATTTTTTTTCAGTTTACCAGTGCAGGTACTTTTTGGCACTGTCACTAAACATATTGTGAAATATCCAGAGCACAAATGTGTACCTGCAATAAAAACACACACTTACATTGCACAATGCAATGAGGATATGGCCTTTTTATTGATGAAAGAGCTATTCCAAGAAACCTTTGTTATTCAACCTAAAAATGAAAAGAAAATGACAACTAGTCCACTGCGTTCGTAGGCAACAAAAAAAGGAGAGGTATTATGTGTTACTTTTTACAGGTTTACCATGTTATGTGTAGATTTCAAATCTTAACTAAGAATGCTGAATTTCCAAATCTACAAAGCCTATCCATACAGATCTTCAGCTATAAAGTATGTGAGTTTCAGTTTTCTAAGTTGCTCAAATCTCTGAATATAGTTCTTGAACTTTAGGGTGATACTACAGCCATACAAAGACCACCAAACGTGCTTGAAATGATGAAACAGTGGAGAGAGGACCTGGATGGAGATGAAGAAGAATCAAACTCAAGTTCTGTACCGAGCAGTATTTTTCATGACATGGAAACTAGCCAGGACGGTGGGGAGAGTTCTACCAGCAGCAATGGTACATCAAATAGTTCCAGAGAAATTGATGGGGGTAGTAAGCAGCCCCGCTTTCCATCTACACAGGTAAATTGTCATTAAAAATAATACCAAAAATTGAATTTCTAGAGAAATGAAGTCACATATCCTCCTCCATGCCCGAGGTAACTGAATAACTGTATAACTAGAGTGAAACTGAGCTGTATAAGTTTGAGCAGGTTTTTGAAGTCCTGATGAGGGCAAGAATAGAAACTGGCAGGTGCTGAAAATAGCAGTCAGCTGTTTGTATCGCAGTTCCCAACACTGGCAATTTTCCTTGGGACAGTGGAAGGCAGATATCTTTTGGTGATAGGCCAATTAATGTTAATGATTGCTTTGCTAGCTACAAGGAGGTGACAACAAAGTGGATGTGTGGTCATATCCACACCATGTTTTAGATGGCCCCATAAAAGAAAAAAACAACTGAGATGGGGACACAGCCATTGAAACACTGCTATGTGATGTATAAAATTTCAAGAGGAACGCTTTATTAGTGCTCAGGCAGTAGAGGGGGTTGTTGTTCAACATGTATTGCAATGATTTAGGTGGGGTTAGGGTTCCAGAGATTGAGCTGAGCTTAAGTAAGGCAAGAGAGTTGTAGAGTCATAGAGATGTAGAGCACAGAAACAGACCATTGGTCCAAATTGTCTATGCCCACCAAATAATCTAATCTCATCCCATTTTCCAGCATTTGGCCCATATTCCTCTAAACTATTCATATTCATACACCCACCCAGATCTTTTTAAATGTTATAATTTTACCAGGCTACCACTTTGTCTGGCAGCTCAGTCCATACACAAACCACCCTTTGTATGAAAAGGTTGCCCCTTAGGTCCCTTTTAAATCTTTCCTTCTCACCTTAAACTCCCAGGGAAAATACTTTGTCTATTTATCCTATCCATGCCCATCATGATTTTACAAACCTATACAAGATCACCCCTCAGCCTCCGACATGCCAGGGAAAACAGCCCCAGCCTATTCAGGCTTTCCCTATATCTCAAACCTCCAACCCTGACAACATCCTTGTAAATGTTTTTTAAACCCTTTCATGTTTCAAAACATCCTGTGGGAGGGAGACCAGAATTATGAGAAGAAAGTGAGGACTGCAGATGCTGGAGATCAGAGCTGAAAATGTGTTGCTGGAAAAGCGCAGCAGGTCAGGCAGAATCCAAGGGGCAGGAGAATCGACGTTTTGGGCATGAGCCTTTCTTCAGAAATGTTGATTCTCCTCCTTTGATGCTGCCTGACCTGCTGCGCTTTTCCAGCAACACTTTTTCAGACCAGAATTATGCACAATATTTCGAAACAGACATTATTGAGAGCATGATTTTCAGATATTGGGTTCACTGGCAATGAGGGTCAATTTCATCAATACTAGAAAGCATGTCCTGAGCATGAGAATGTCAGTAGATGGATGTGGGTAAGATAGCAGATGAGGTCAAATTGTCAGCAATGCAGTATGTCACTTCATGTGTCACTAATGGGGTCACTGATGCCTTCTTTGCCAGAGTGTGCAGTACTGACAATCTCAAACAGATAAGCCCTCTTGGATACGAAGAACAGTGCAGTTCATTTTTGGATTTCTTTTGATGCAAGCTATCTTTGATTGCACCTGTGTTGCTAGCAAAGGACCAACTGATTAACCAGAGAAATTCGCCAACAGGAAGGGCTTCCATCCTTTTGAATATACAACTGACCTGGAACCACACAAAAACTTCATGTACTATACTTTCTTGGATTCCCAGGGACAAAGGTTATTTTTCAAAGATTTGGCTCCTTCATCTTTAAGTAATTCCAAGTACTGCTACAACTGAAGCTTCAGCTCCCAAAGACCACCAGGCTATTCATTTTCCGAAGATGTGATTCTGGTGCCTTACCTGATTAGGTGGCACCTAGCATACACTCCTTTCAAGGTCTCTGGTATTGGGTGGTTTGCTGTGCTCCCCATAGCATGGCCCTTTGATGATGAGGTGAGAAGATGAGAACCTGAATTAACCAGATCACCAGAGGGAGAAGAGAAAAAAAGTAGTTCCACTGTAGAGAGATGCCCTGAGCGTCCTGCCTGTCTAGGGAGGAGGCTGGACCCAGCACAGGACTCTACAATCCTATCAAGTTCACATAACCTTCTCCAGGAACTTTTAAAGTTCACTTTCCTATCCAAGGAGGATGAAATGATCTGGAACTCATTTTGAGCTGTTTGTGAAAACACATCCATTGAGGACAAAACCACTCTTACTGCAATGCATGATGCATATTTGATCAGAAGTTATACTATCCCTCTTCAATGACGTGATTTCCTTCAGCCCTCCTTTCTTCTTTTCATTATTCCCTTGCAATTTCACACACCTAACGTTATGGCCTGAAGTTTTGTTGAGTCTGGAGGTATTTAAAAATGGCTGTCAGGACCCAATTCCAAGATTCCCATTTCCATTCCTGTTTCCAGCAGTTGTGTGTTAAGGTCTGGGCAGCAAGCACACATACATCACTGCCATAGGTCAGTCGAAGTAGTTCATGTCATTTCAGAAAAGTTGTGAACTAATAAGGTGGATCCTTAGTATTGAGTGGTGAACAAGAAAAACAGAATGTCAAAATTCCCATTGTAAAACATTGACAGCTTAATGATGAGTCAAAGAGGAACAATAAATCAAAGCTATTCATATTATCAAGCTTTTAACTACTTTGGATATCTTAATTTTGTGTCAATTAACTCAAAAACAGTAAAACAAAATCTTCAAAGAAACACAGGTTATTACAAGTTAAGAGAAAAGTCAGTCAAGTAAAGCTCACCCATCCTCCTACTACAGAAATATTTTGCTGAGGGCTAAGCCATTTATGGAATGCAGGCATACACACATTTGCAGCCTACTTTGGTTGGTGCAGATGTAGTTTGGTGAAGGCTTAATGTCCCAATTTGTGAATGGAACTGGGTTGATGCTCTAATAATGAAGGCAGGTCTTCTCGCTGGCTGGCCTTGCCATCTGCTTGCCTCTATTGCTCCCTCTGATACATTGCGCCTGACTTCACTCTACCCTGCCTCCCCAGAATGAAAATTTGGAAGACACGCACCTGCCTAACAATGGGTCTTAGGTTTCCTTCACAATAATCTAGTCCCAGGTATCAATATTTCCAATTCTTCTTGAAAGTTGCAGAACATTGCATGCACTCAGTGCTGCTATGTATGGGATTCTATGAGATTGCCAAGTTTCTATATAAAAGAGCTAGAAATCCTGAGCCAGGATGGCGTTTATGAGCCTTTTGGAGGACTCCTGTATTCTCAGGTAAGACCCTATATTGCCTCAGGGGAGTCTGGTATTTAGGTAGTATTGCTGCTGGTCAAATATAGCCTTTATCTTGGAATTTCTGAGGCTATGCATTTGTCCAGAGCTGAGAATGGCTGTGTCAGACTCCTTATCCTCAGATGATTGCCACAGCCTCGCCACCATTTTGAACTAAACCATACCTCGTTCAGTGCATCCTGACCTCATTCAGCACAATTAATGTTTATTGGCATGACAGTATCCTCACTCATGCTCCATTAAGGAGTATGCTTGTAGACTAATTGCTAGTTTAGTACTTCTGTCTGCTCCATGAAATATAGCAATTTTTGCTGTGTTTTATCACCCATGAAATTTCACTTTGCACTGAGAGATTTTGTATTTTCTAGATTGTTTCTCTTTTTCACAAGTAAAGTGGCTTTAATTTTCGTTGATTTAGTGGAACTGCTATGGTACTACTGCAGCAACAATTAGAGCATCAATTCAATACTGTTTTCAGGCTCCAGCAGGTGATACTAGCAACATATGCACAACATAGAGATTTATCATAGTGGTCTGCTACACACTCTATAAAGAAAGGTTGGTAAATGCGGTTCCATTGAATTATGCCTTGATTCAAGAATCCTAAACTTTTCAGGCTTCCCCATGGTGCAAGCACCAATGACTGGGCATATATCACTTTGAGAGCTCCCTACAACCAGCTTGGAAAAGGATTGTGCTGCCACTTACAAGCTATGGCTGTGCACCAGTTGTATGTCATGAAGGTCTATGCCCTCTCTCCTAGTGGCAGTCATAACTTTTATCCTTTGCAAATTCTGTGCTATCCTTAATCCAATCAGGCTGCCAAGTTATTATCTGGCTATTGCCTTATGATGCCTGAAAGCACAGTTATAACAAGATCAGTGGCTTCTGTGAGGACCATCACTAAGAGCACTCACGTAATGCATGGATTGTTCGAGAGGAGCTTTGCAGTACACTCCTCTCTGCTTATTCCTATGCTGCATGCTCCGTAAGGAGCAATTATGTTGACCGGCTCTTACCACCACCTGTGAAGCAACAAGAGCAAGAGAAGGAGCATACAAGAGGACAACCTTCATCTATCTGAGCTGTTGGAGCATTTCATTAAAGATTGCTTGAACTCTCATGTTTCCTCATATTTGTGTGAATTTACATAGGATTTGTTCACGATACTGAAGTGGATGTATAATGTTATTTCTAATGTATGCCTGAGTATTTTTGATCATATCAGAATCTTTATCTGAATTATTTGCAATGTAAATACAGTCCAACCTTGCTGTTTGGCACACTATCTCCTGTGCTACCTATATTGCTGTGCCCAGTTTCTGTGCACTTGTGCCTGATGAGTCAACAGATCCAGATTCTTCCTCTAACTTAGCCTCTAATTTAACCATTATCTTGTTACCTGAGTTGAGGTTTTTTTATTATCAGACCAAGTGATAGTATATCTTCAAAAATACTGCACTGCTTAGCCCTAGATATTTTCTAATCAACTTGTTCAGAGATGTAATTTACACCTCTGGGGGCAGGGCATGAACCTGGGACTTTGGCTCAGAGGTAGGGACACTACCAGTGTACCACAAGAACCACTTCTTACCACTGTGGTGTGATCTAACATTGAAAACATCCACAGCTTGTCAAGCAAAGACAAAGCTTTGGTCTAATGAATGGTTGTGTGGCTTCTCCTCTAATGTTGCCACTAGTCATGATATTCACTGTACTCCCTCCCTTGAAAGGTGAAGTGGTGTGTGGGGAGGACATACAAACTCACTTCTTCCCTACTTATTGCCTTATGTTGTGTTATACCTTCTACATGAAAAATTGGCATGTTTGAAAAATGAAGCTGTAATGAGTGCTGCTGTGAGTAGAAAACATTTCTTCCTGTGACTACTCTAGTGAGATCATTAGTTTTATTTTTCTGGCACTGTAGCTGTATTCTTGTGGCAATGCTCATGGTATTGATGTAAAACTAAGAAATAAGAACATGAGTAGGCTGTTTGGCACCTTAAGCCTGCTGCACCAATCAATAGGATCATGGCTGGTCCCCTACATGTTGTCCTTTCCTTGTGTCTTCTTCAGATGCTTGGTGCTTCCCTGACCCGGGGGGGGGGGGGGGAGAAAAACAGGGTTCTTTAACCACTGCCATTGATATCAGTACAGCATCAGAAATTACTCGCTTGCTCCTTCAGCCACTTGCTTCAGAGGTTGCATGCACGTTTTGCAATCAGAATGAATTTCAAAGAATAACAAAGAACAATAAAGCACAGGAACAGGCCCTTTGGCCCTGCAAGCTTGTGCCACAAAATCTCCTCTTGAAGAGGTGCTGATTGCCATTAAATGACATCCTGGCCTCCTGGCATCAGTTGCTTCACTGAATAGCCAACAACACGCACCACTATTTCCTTGCAGAAATTATTATTATCCATAGGAAGATGGATGTTGGCAAAAAAAGCTCTTGCTTATATTACAACTTCTGTATTGAAAAATAATTGATTACACGTACTGTATATTGCAACATTCCTGAGAGATGTGATGAGGTGCAATATGAAATCAGAACTTGCTCTTGTCTTTACCACTTGGCTATTTTCCTTTTTTTGAAAGGAGTGACAGGATTTTTTTCTTCGTGCATTTTACTATTGAACATCACCATAGTGGAGATTAGAGAAGAAAATGTGATGAGGAGGATAACCTCTCTATGGTGGAACCTACCTGATTCTTGTCTAGTTAACATTATTGGAACGAAATATAGAAGATTCTGTAGTGGGCTGTTCTCTTTGTGCTGTGCCTAAGCGATGATTTTCTTTTTGTCTAGGTGGTGCTGCTTGAGAATTCGTGCACAACTTTGAATCCACAGTAAAACTGTCCCATAAGAAAATTGATTGAGCAGACAAATGATCTCAATAGTTTTTCTCTCTGTGTGGGGCTGGGATTGAATGCAATAAAATTAGTCAAATGAGACTGATTAAGTGCAAGTTCTCTTACATGAATGAATTACACTGATATTCCACATAAGTACTTTGCAGCTTGTAACAGGTTCTAATTAAATGTGCTATTTGTTCATCCTATCTGTTTTTTTTTCATATACATCTCTATGACTCTATTTAGGAGTTATTTGTGGTACTGGCGCAGGAGCTGAATTTTACAATTAAAAGTTGTTTCCACAATGGGGAGATTGGTTTTGTTTTAGTGGAAAGCATTTACAAATAGTTATGTGCAATTTTATCTTTTTGAAGATGGTTAACCTGTTCTAAATGTTAGCTTTGGCAATGTTTTAGCCATTGAATCTTCCTTCATGTTTCTTCTTAATTCAGTTTGACCTCATTCTGACACTCATATGGGGGACAAATCTTATTTCAATTATTTACCTGAACCTAATTCTAAAACAGAAAACATTGGTATATGAATAACTCAAACTGCTAATGAGAGCTATATTAAAAAAATTTAATTTTCAGAGCACGAAGAAGAATACCATTGCAAGTTTTTCTGTTGATGGATCACTTCCTGTGAAGAAAACCAACAAATTCAGCAGCAATGTGAGTGCCAAAAGAGATAATAAAAAAAATCACATTTGTAATGAAAGAGTTAATTGAAAATCAATTGGTAAATAATCAGAATCAAACTGTTTAGTCCAATGAAATTGGCATTTCATCACAATAAATGTCTATTTACTATCTAGGTTGTGTATATATTTATAGCAAAACAATGGGCCTTCTGTTACAAATTGATAATCTTGGTAACTTCAAGAATTTTAGACATAAACAAAACTACTACTTTAAGTGCTGTTGGGTTTGTAAAATATTATTCCATTTTTGCTTTGCTTCTGGAACTAAAATTTTGGCAGCAAAAGGTAACATTGATCTTGTTAATTTGTTTAAAGAATAGTGAAGATTAAGAGTGATGCTAATGTCCCTTAACTTCGTATTTGTAAATTATTGTTATATTTTACTAGTGGTGATTGTTAACTATTAAAGCAGTGCAGTTAAATACTTTTCTGCTGTGCCAGGCATGTTATACTGTCCTGGGATATGGAGTATTTTTGGCTATTTCCCAGATTCAGAACATCACCCTTGACAATAGCATTTTAATAATGTGCATTACGTTGCAATAAGGTTCAAAAGACAAAAGAACCAGTATAATCTGGGTGGCACATGTAATATTTGATTACTGGAAAACATCTGTTAACCTAATAAAACAGACTTGCACCAAACAGGTAAGTTAAATACCAACAATGCAAATCAATAGGATCTATATGAAAGGGGTTTACAAAACTCTGTCTTAGCTCACTATTACTTTTGAATCAGAAGATTGTGGGTTCAAATTTAATTCCATAGTTTTGAGCACATGACTTAGACTAATACTTCAGTGTTATGCTAAGAATTGTAGAATTGTACTTTTGAATAAGGCATTAAACTAAATGCTTGTTTTCTCCCCATTGCGAGTTAACAAATATTGTGATATAATTCTACAAAGAGCTTTGGAATTCTTATTCTACTGCAAAAAAGAATGGGACAAGATTAGGTTGGGATATCTGGTCGGCACGGACGAGTTGGACCCAGGGGTCTGTTTCCGTGCTGTATATCTCTATGACTCTGTGACTATAATTGGATACAAAGGTGCTTGGAACATTCCTGGGTTGTAATATATGTTATGTGATTGTAAGTTATTTATGTTGTGGATGAAGCTCGTGAATAAGTAAGGGCATGCTCTTGATTACGGATCAGATGCAATTTTGAAACTGGGAGTTAGAATGTGTTCTTGATGAACTATAGAGTTGTTCTGCAGAAACGTTCTAGTCTCTAAATGTTTTCACACAACATCATAAGAACATAGGAGTAGGAATTGGCATTTGGCCCCTCAAGTCTAACCTCTGATTCAATAAGATCCTGGCTGATCTGCCTCAGGTCTCAACTTCTTTATTTGTGCCGGATCAGCATAGCCATCAATTCCCATCAAAAATCTATCTACCCACTCCACAGATCTCTGAGCTAGATAATTCCAGACATTCACTATCCTCTAGGAGAAGAAATCCCTTAAAAATGTTCAGTTTTAAATGGTGTCCTTTTATTTTGTAACTATGTCCCTTAGTTCAAGATTCCCCCAACTAGTAGAAACATCATCTCAACATCAACCCTGTCAAGTCCAGTTGGAATCTTGTGTGTTCCAATAAGATCACCTCTAATTTTTCTTAACTCTAATGAATAAGCACATGATTTGTTTAGTCATCCTTGATAAGTCAACTCCATCCTAGGAATCAGCCTAGTGAATCTCTTTTGAACAGTCTCTTTTTTAAACAAAGGTATCAAAATTATACCTAGCACTTCAGGTGCAGCCGCACCAACACCCCACGCAGTTGTAACAAAACTCCCCCTACCACCTCCACCCCACCGTAACAATAAAGCCAAAATTACTGCACCTGCATGCATCTTGTTGTGTTTCATGCACAAGAACAGACATGTTCCTCTACGTCTTTCCCGTTTAAATAATAGTCTCCCTCTTGAGTCTTTCTACCAAATTACATGACAACACGCCTTTTCGTACATTAAACTCCGTCTGCCATGTTTTTACCCAATCATTCAACCAATCCATCTCCCCTGGCGTATTTCCAATGTCCTTTTCATAACATGACGTCCACTTTATTTTTGTATTTGTTTTGGATACGGTGCAATCTACCCCTCCTCCAAGTTACTAAAATGGATAGTAAATAATTGAAACCCTTAGACCGATTTTGTGACACTCCTGACACTCGAAAGCCTGTCTACCCTCTACAAGGCACAAGTTATGAATGTAATGGAATACTCCCCACTTGCCTGAATGAGGTCAGCTCCAACAATACTCAAGAAGCTTGACACTGTCCAGGACAAAACAGCCACTTGATTGGCACCAAAATCACAGGCATCCACTCCCTCCACCACTGATGCTCAATAGGAGCACTGTGTCCTATCTAGAAGATGCACTGCAGAAATCACTAAAGCTCCTTAGATAGAACCTTCCAAACCCATGACCACTTCCACCTAAAAGGATGAGAGCAATAGATACATGGGAACATGGTGGCTCAGTGGTTAGCACTGCTGTCTCACAGCGCCAGAAACCCAGGTTCAATTCCCGCCTCTGGCAACTGTCTGTGTGGAGTTTACACATTCTCCCCGTGTCTGCGTGGGTTTCCTCCGGGTGCTCCGGTTTCCTCCCAAAGTCCAAAGATGTGCAGATTAGGTGAATTGGCCATGTTAAATAGCCCGTAGTGTTAGGTGAAGGGGTAAATGTAGGGGAATGGGTCTGGGTGGGTTGCTCTTCGGAAGGTCGGTGTGGACTTGTTGGGCCTAAGGGCTTGTTTCTACACTGTAGGTAATCTAATCTAATCAAAAAAAATCTCTACCTGCAATTTTCCCTTTAAATCACTCACCCTCATGAGTTAGAACTATATTGCTGCTCATTCACTGGTGCTGGGTCAAAATCCTGAAATTCCTTTTCTGAGGGCATTGTGGGTCAATCTATAGCACAGGAACTGCAGTGGTTCAAGAAGGTAGCTCACCAATACCCTCTCAAGGGCAACTAGGGATCAACAATAAATGCTGGCAGCAGTGACACATGTCCCATGAGTGAGTGACTAAATACATTTTAAAATGTTCAGCCCATGCCAATATCCAAACTCCACACAGACAGTTGCACCAGGTCTCTGGTGCTGTGAGGCAGCAGTGCTAACCACTGTGCCACCATGCACCAACTTGGCAACACTGCAAGGAAGAGCCTTGATGCCTGAGTCATCGGAGGATCGGATTATAGAATACAGTGGAAACTTGATTAACTGAACGAGATGGGCAGGCACTATTTCATTCAGATAACAATTATTCGGAAAATCAATTAAATGCCTTTCCTCTGGGGCTCGGAGTTTTAAAGTCTGCTCCCTGTTCAGGAGACTGCAGCAACACACATTGCATGACACCCCGCCCCCAACACCGCGCCCCACCTGTCCTCCCGTCCAACACCACCTCCCCCACTGCCCCATCCAACACCGGCCCCCCAAACTCGTCCAAACCCGCCCCCTCAACCCGGTCCAGTACCACCCCTGCCCCCCAGCACAATGCATGCAAGCCCCCGCCCACAAAACAGTCCCCTGGCCCCTCTCCGGGGCATCTGGACTGCACACCAACAATAAGACTGCTGCTGCAGCTGCCTTTCTGGGGTCAGTCTCCAAATAGCGCACAGACACAGCCACAGCCACAACTTTTTACTGCAAATTTTTGACAGGTTCCACGTTTGCCCTGCACAAGACAACGTTGGAGAGATTATTCCTGGGAAGAGGGGGTGGGGTTTAGGGTATACCCCTCTGTAGAACTCCAGGGAAAGTGTGGGGAGAGAGAGAGGGCGGGAGGCCAGTCATTTGGAGAGGGTGCCTGTTTAATCAATGTAAACAAAAGACGTGATCACTATTGGAGACACGTCTCCGACGTAATGTTTCTATCGAGACCTCAAGATCTCCTTCGGATAATCTGACTTTCAGATAATTGATATTCGGATAATCGAGGTTCCCCTCTATAGGTAACATTTGCTACCAGAAGATAAAATCATGTGTTTACTCCCATGAAAGAAAGCATTTGTGTGTATGATTGCTTGCTGCTGGGTGAAAGTAATTTGTATAAATGTTCTAAAAACAGTCAGGAATGATCCAAAATTGTGAAATTAAAACATGGTTGTGACCTTAGCAGTCACTTAAAGTACTTTTGAGTGAAATTTTGCTACAGTCCTACTTGTAGCATTTGGCATTATCATGTAACAGTGTCTTTTATAAGTGAATCATACGCAAGCTCCCATTCTTGGTTAAGGTAAGAGGACTGTTGGGGTTACCGGATTCTGATAGCTGTAGTACAGCTGCTGTCATTGATATTCCTCCATTGCACTTTTTTATTGTAGTCATTCATAGAATTTATGAAGTCTTCAATTATCATCCTCACTAGTAACTAAATTTCCAAGTTGTTTATTATCTGCAGATTTGAAATGATATCCCTACTGCATGTCCAAGTATTAAAGAAATTAAAAAGTGTAGTGTAGTGTAGTAACCATGGGGAATATCGTTGTGGACTTGTTGCCAGTTTGTAAAACAACTGTTTGCCTATGATGTCCACTTCCTATCACTTAGTCAGTTCTGCATCCATGCTGCCAGTGCACTTTTAATTCCCACAGATTTTTCACCTAAAAAGTGGCTGAGTCAGAAATTCTCAAACAGTATTTAATATCTTGTTGCACTGTGATAGCCTCCACAGCTTTGGGCCAAGAGGTGGAAAATGCAATTAGCATTACCACATTTTTGTTGACTGGCATATACACAATGGGTTAAATTGCCTTCTCCTATACTGTAAACATCTATGAGTTCCCAAAACCTTACAATGAGAAATGGTTAACCATTCTCAATTTTAATATAATTCTGCTGCTTCTTGTAACTACTCCAGCTAGGAGATGTTCTGTCATGATATGCCACACTTGTCTGCCGTGTACCATCTTTACACATTCATTTGCACCCATTCTCTGACATGTGAAATCAACTACATCTAGGTTGACCCCTCTTTCTGCTGCCCTGCACTCTTCTATCCAGAAGAGATTTTCATAGTTCTTCACCTGCAATCAAATGGTCAAAATGCAGTATTTTCTGTTCTGGGTGTCACGTCAAGTTTTTTTTTCTTGCAATTACAAATCCATGTTCATTTTTCTTATGGTCTATGTATGGAATCTTTTAGCCAACATCTTAGCATCCACATCTCAAAGGTCTTTTTTCTTATCCACAAATCTTTACTTATTGACCAAATTCCCGAGGCAAAGACAAACTGGGATAGTTTGTGGCATCTTATGATCATTTTCCTTGTGAGTTTAAGTTGTTTTGTTGTTGATATAAACTTAATTCTTTTCAAAATTACTTTTATCTATCACTGGCTTTCTTCTAACTTCTGCAAGGTGTACCATCTTCTGTTATTGTTTGTCCTAAATTGACTCAATATATCTAATTGTTCCAGTATGAAATCATCCACTTTAGTCTTCAGTTTCTTCCAATGTACTTCTACAAGGCTGCATTATTTTTTGATGATCATTTTCAATCTGTATTCCAAACCTATGAATATTACTTGATCTAAAGTATTTACCTCTTCTGATTCTGCAACCAGGGCTGTGTGGTCAGTGTGCATTCACCTTTTACTCTTGGAATTATATCTAATTCACGAAATTATTGGTCCATGTACAGATTGAATAATCTTGGCGACACTACATATCCTTGCCGTCACTTGAAACATGCCTTTTTGTGCTTTTTGAATTCAGATCTGAAATTAGAAAATAATTGTTTTTAAACCAAGCTTTGTAAGGAATGCTGCAATGCGGTCTCCTTTACATTGGGGAGACTGTACGCCTCCTTGCAGAGGGCTTTATGGAACATCTCCGGGACACCTGCACCAATCAACCCCAACGCTCTGTAGACCAACATTCCAACTCCCCCTCCCACTCTGCTGAGGGTATGTAGGTCCTGGGCCTCCTCCAACACCACCAGACCCCTGGAGGAAGTACGCCTCATCTTCCGCCTCAGAACACCCTTCAACCACAGTGCATCAATGTGGACTTCACCAGTTTCCTCATTTCCCCTCCCCCAACCTTACCCCAGTTCCATCCTGCCAGCTCAGCACTATCCTCATGACCTGTCCCACCTGCCAATCTTCCTACCCACCTATCCGCTCCACCCTCCTCTCTGACCTGTCACCTTCATCTCCACCTCCATCCACCATCCTCTTAGCTACCTTCTCCCCAGCCCCACCCCCCCTCCCATTTATCTCTCCACCCCAGAGGCTCTCTGCATCATTCCTGATGAAGGGCTTTTGCCCAAAACGTTGGTTTTCGTGCTCCTCGGATGCTGCCTGACCTGCTGTGCTTTTCCAGCATTACTCTAATTTGGACTTTGATCTCCAGCATCTGCAGTACTCACTTTTGCTTACAATGCTAAGTACCTCTTGCAGAAATTTCCTGAGACTGAGATTATCATTTATATTGAAAGTTAAGTGGATTTTCACCTGCAGTTTTTTCATACATATATCGAAAGATTGTTCTCCTAGTTGCTAAATAGGTGATCTGTGGTGTCCAGATGTGGAAAAATGAAGGATGAAGATAGAATTTTCTTCCACCTCCCCACCACACACACAAGGCTATAAGAATGCTTAAAGCCTCACCATTGTAAAGTATACAATGAGCAAAAACACAGTAAGTATTTGGAAAGGAAGAATAATACAGAAATTGAGAGAGGTTAGGAATGCAGATTTGCATTAAAATTATTTGAGTGATAAGTCATGTGGTATAACCACTGCACAGCTGTAACTGATCTGATTGGATGGTTTTGCTGTAACTCAAAGTAGCTCAACCAGGTCAAGCTGAAGCTAATGCAGTGGGAGTTCTGAAATACTGTACATGAAAATTAGATTCTGTTGATGATAGAGACGACCTCACAGATCTGCAGTCAAATAGTGTATAATGGTGCACCAAATACTTTTACATATGAAAAAATAATTTTTAAGGTTTTTATGAAGATTTGTAGCTTGAGTTGTGAATGCTTGGTGAGCAAACCAACAACGGCAAAAATAATATTTTGCCATTTATATAAACAATTTGGTTGAGAATTTGGGAGATGTAGTTAGTAAGTTTGTGAGTGGCATTAAGATTGGTGGTATAGTTGACAGTGAAGAAGGTATTCTAAGATTACAAAGAGAGCTTGATCTGTTGGGTCAATGGGCAGTCTAGTGGCTGATGGAAATTAATTTGGATAAATGCAAGATATTAAATTTGGTAAAACAGGCAAGAGCAGGACTTATACAATTAATGGTAGAGTCCTGAGTACTTTTGTAGAATAGAGAACCTGTAGGGTGCTTAAGAAGGCGTTTAGCATGCTTGCCTTCATTGTTTGAGTAGGAATTCCAAAGTCATGTAGAGGACATTAGTGAGGCCTTTTCTGGAGTACCATGTGCAGTTCTGGTTGCCCTGTTATAGGAAGGATATTATTAAATTGGAGAGGGTTCAGAAAAGATTTACCAGAAGGTTGCCGTGAATGGAAGATTTGAGTTATAAGGATAGGCAGGGATGTTTTTCATTAGAAATAGGATTTTGAGAGGTGACCTGATAAAGGTTTATAAAATCATGAGGGGCATAGATAAGGTGAATAGCAAGGGCATTTTCCTATGGTGGGGATGTACAAACCTAGGCGACAACTTTTAAGTGAGAGACGAAAGATTTAAAAAGGACATGAGGTCAACTTTTGTTACAGTGGTTCATGTGTGAAATGAACTGCCAGAGGAAATGATGGATGCAGGTATAGTTCCACTATTTAGAATACATTTGGATAAGTATATGAATGTGAAAGGCTTGGAGGGAAATGGGCCAATCGCAGGTAAGGTGGGACTAGTTGGTTTGGGAACGTGGTCTGTGTGGACTGGTTCAACTGAAAGGTCTGTTTCTATGCTATATAACTATGATTCTAACTGCGGATGCTGGAAATCTGAAACAAAAAACAAACTTTTTGGAGAAACTCAGCAGGTGTAGTAGCATCTGTGGAGAAAAAGGAGAGTTAACCTTTTAGGTCCAGTGACCTTTGCTCAAATCCTTGTTGACCTGAAGAAGGTGTACTGGACCCATAATGTTAGTTCGACCTTGGAACATGACAACCAAGTGTGAAACAGTGGGCCAACAAGCTTGCCAAATGCTGTATATATAAACCAGCAATTGAGGTGTTAGTATTTACTGTTTTTACAAATTTATGCATTGAAAGCATGATTCAAAGGTCTCGAGCACTTTCAGTGCACTTACAATTACCTCTTTTAAAGAAACTACTTCAGGTCCACAAAACTTGAAATGAATTCCTTTGTAAATCTTTGTAATCTTTAGTCCTTCAAGCAATATTAAATATAGAAAGCCAAATTGCCTTCTCATACACTGTGAGCACTCAAAGCCTTACAATGGGAAATGGTTAACCATTCTCCACTTTAATATAACTCTGCTGTTTCCTATAACTACTCCAGCTAGGAGATTTTCTGTCATGATATGCCACACTTGTCTGCCGTGTACCATCTTTACACATTCATTTGCACCCATTCTCTGACATGTGAAATCAACTACATCTAGGTTGACCCCTCTTTCTGCTGCCCTGCATTCTTCTATCCAGAAGAGATTTTCATAGTTCTTCACCTGCGATCAAATGATCAAAATGCAGGTATTTTCTGTTCTGGGTGTCACTTCGAGTTTTTTTTTCACGGAACCTACACAATTATCTCTGATAGCTTCTTTACATACAAAGTGGACAGGAATCTTCAGTGTTTTCCCCCAAAATGTGAACAACCTTGAAAGAAAAGTCTGTAATAACAAGCTTTCAAAAGAGTCTGACATTTTGTTATTTTTAATATTTTTCCACAAATATTGTTATCAGTCCATACCAATGTCCCTCCAAGTATAAACTTCAAAATAAGAGTTTGTAGCAATGCCAGATGTTGTTTCTCCCCTTGACAAAGCATGTCGTTTGGTTTTGATTTTGTTTTCTGGAAAAGGAGTTTGCTGGCTTTTCTATACCTGGCCTGTTGTCTGGTAATAAATCCGCACCAATTTCCAAATTATTAGCATGAGTTGCTATCTTGCAGATCTTCATGAATGTTGGCACATCCAGCATTGGTTTAGTAACCAAAATGGTTTTCAATTTCTCAAAATATTTCTGACACTCCCTTGACTATGTTACCTTGGTTCTTATTTGGAGCAAGTCTGACACATGAGTAGTTTTAGTGCTAAAATTTGGCAAAAGCATGCAATAAAACCCATGCATCCTCAAAATACACATTTATTTTCCATTAGTTTTAAGAGCAGGAATTTCATTAATGATTGCATGTTTGTTCTTCTTCACAACACTTATCCTTGACCTATCAATCACTCTAATTAGGTTACTCGTGCCTTTGCAAGTTCACTTTTGGCAATATTTAGCACTAAAGTAAATTACACAGATGGTAACATTGGCCATAACTTAGTTTATCAGTTGCTGGAAATTTCCTGGAGCGTGTTTTTAGCTGATTTGTATTAATCAGCATTAGAAAAGACAAATTCAAATATTTCTTCAGCTCTAGTTAAATTAAGTTGCCTGTGTTTCTTTAAGAAATCTATTTTACGATATCTGGCACCACCAATCCTATCAGTACAGTTTTCCGAGTGAAGAATTAGGTAGGGGTCTACCCTTGCTACTACATTGATCTTTCCATAGTCAATACAGAACATGGTTGAACCATCAGGCTTAGATACTAACACTAAGAGCAAACTAATTTTACTAGATTCAGTTAGCTGGTTTTCAACAAGTGGTAGAATTTTGATTTCATGTGAGTCTGTTTCTCTGTAACCAACTGATAAGGATACTGTTTGATAGAAGAGGATTCTCCTACTTCCACATTTTTATGACTAATGTTTACACCTTGGCTTACGCATGGAGATTTCTTCAAATTCAATGAGTAACCTAGTTAACTATTTTTGTTTTATGCCTCTAAATAGGAAAGTATGGTGTCTTACTTCCTTAACACTTAAGTGTTAACTTACAAGATAGGAGATGGTTCAATTTGGGAATTATTCAGGCTTTCTCCTACCTCACCCTCATAATCCTTTTTATTCTCCATTTTCCTTAACATATGAAAGACATATACTTGCTTATCTATCTCCTAATGGTGATAATTCTTCAATATATTGATGTGACATAGCATTTTATAGTGATCTGGGATGTCAATTAGGTAACTTACATTGCCAATTCTTTTGACTGCCCTTAAGCGATTTATGTCCATTGATATCCATGTCTGTCTACTTCTGCATCTACTTTAGAATAATACCATTTATTTATACTGTTTCTCCATGTATGTTGTATCAAAGTTTTTTACCTCACACTTGATCTGCTACTTATACACCCACTCCATCAACTTGTCAATGTCCTTTTGATTTCCATATTGTCCTCTTCACAATTTACAATTTCCCAAGTTTTGTCATCTACGGAATTTGAACTTTTATCTATACCCCAGGTTTAATGCTGTCTGCTGCACCTTCAATGTATGTAAGAAGATTGCATGCTGTACTTTTAAGAAATCTAGGAAAGTAATTCCATTCAAAAGTAACCTTTACCAACTGCTCAGTTGTGTACCTGTCTGTGACCAGAATGTCATCTGATATCATAGTGCTAACCAGCAATTAAATATAGATAGAACAGCTGAAGATGGTGGTGATCACTGACAATATTGCTCCTTAATGGCAAGTTGGTCATGGTGCCATTAATGTATTTTGCTGTTGTTCAATAGAAGTTACTGATTAGTCGCAGATGTGGTTAGGGTGGCATTATTTTAGTCAGATCCAAAAATTTTGTAAGAAGACACTACATGCACAGTGCAGTTATTCATCATTTATATATTTACGTACCAGTTAAAATGAAAATATATATTCATACACCATACAGATGAGAGTATCAACATTGCACATCTGACAGCAATGTCCAAACCTCTTTCTTTCTTGATCAAAAATACATTTAGTTACATCTAAGTTCCCAAATAACCATGTCCTAATAATGACTAATATTTTGGACAACACTGCCATAAGTGGCAAAGTTCTGACTTTGAGAAAGCTAAAGCAGTTGTATTTTTCCATTAAGTCTCCACAAGTTCCGCACATAGTCTAGAATCTGCTGACCCTCCATACATGGTTTTCACTATAATCATTAAATACTGTGTTTGGAGGAGTTTATATACCATCTTAATTTAAATCCCTTTTTTAAAAACCCTAAATTTGTGGGAAAAGATTGGGAAAAGATAACTTTCATAAATATATAAGAAATGTTAAACTTAACACTGCCTTCAAAAGACACTGTCAGACTTCTGCAATGAAAGCATCGATTTCAAGAGCTCCTTCACTCTAGGCTTCCCTTTCTATTTCATTTCAAAATGGAAACACACGAGAAAGAAAGAGAACCAACATTAATCTTGACAAGTAGGTAATTTCTAAAATATTTTTAAATTTTATTAAGAGTTTTCTGAGGCAAGAACACAAGTTAAATGTGTTTTTTCTTCCAATTCCATTTAATCTGTGCACTTGTTACACACCTGATCTCCATTATTTTTGGGAAAAGAAAATTTGCTGTAGTTTTTTTAAAAAGTTTAACTTGAGATTAAAGCAAAGTATCTCAATTGTCCGCTTCAATATTTTATTCCACACACCAGTGTGTAATCATATAGCATTACACATGAAATGTCACGAATACGTTTTGTCTGTTAGCATACTTTTAATGTTTGCATTTAATGCAAATTATTAGGAGAATGAAAGTTCTATCAGCTGGATAGTATAACTGTACAACATGCAGCACTATTTGTCAATATTTTTTATTTTATGTAATTTTGTGCTTATTTAATAAGGGAAGGTTTTGAATATATTTTGGGACCTCATTTTACTATCAAGCTGTTCTAAATTAGTTTTATGACTTATAACTGCAGAAAGATTTCCTGTTATTCTGTGCAACAGTATGATGTGACCTCAGCTACAGAAATCAATCCTTCTAAGGTATCAGAGCAATATTGCTCTCTGTCATTATTTATAACACCCACTGTCCTTTAGGTCTCTTGAGTCATATTCCTGATTAGTACCAATTATGCACAGTTTTGTGTTGAAGACTTATATCAACTGGGACTATAACTCAGCAGGAGCATACATTCTTCTTAACCATGAATGCTGTATGTGGCTATAAATAAAAATCTGTTACTGAAAAGTGAGACAATGCTACACTAAGAGATTTTGGGATGAATGCCCAGAAATGGGTTTATTCAGAAATAAGTTTAAAAGGAACACTGCTAGAGTGAATATCAGAACTTTGCAGATACATATAGTTATTATTTTGGAACAAATACTGAATTATAAATGTAAATTACTCTTTCACAGTGCAGTGCCATGCTTGGAACAGTTTGGACCCCAAACGTTTTGAAAAGCTGTAACATTACAAATGTAAAAGACGTTTCTTTATTTGGTTTTGCACATTTAATATTACTGCAAAAAGGAAACTGAGGAAAGTACCAGTCACTATTGTATTAAAAATCAGGCTTCTTTAAAAAAAGAATAAATAAGTTTCATTTACAGTGAAAATATATTTCTTGTAGTGATGGATTTGCCAATCCAATCAGATTTCAAGGAAGTTAGGATGATGTCCTCAACATCAGGGAAGTAAGTCATAGAGTGAAGATGAGCCAAACTGCAAGTTTTCCTTGATTACCTCTTGACTTGATCATTATGAACACTTGAAATTGAAGTAATAGTATTATAATCATATTAAGATCTAACACTTGCTGTCCCACAACCTTTGTTAAGCAAACTATTTGAAAAACAGGTCAAATAACTCCAGTTTGTTAAACAATCTACTTATAAAGACTTGATTGGATGTTGTGGATTTGCTCAGACTAATTTTGCAAACCAAACTATAGAAAGTATAACTTCCCATTTTGAAAAAACGACTGGGAATCCACTTAAAATTTGGGAACCTAAACTGTGTTACAACACACTGGTGAATCCCTCTATTAATTCAACTAAACATCCAGAAAAGCTGACATTGCCTCATAATCTGTTAAAATATGAGTGACAGAGAACTCCCAAATTCCACTCTTTAAAGAAAATACATCAGTTTATTCTTTAACTCTAAAAATGAACATTAAACAACAACTATTCACAACTCTAAGCTCCCCTTTCTCTTAACTGCTTATTACCTGCCTCCAACTCTATAACAGTATACTGATCCAATGAAACACTTTTAAAATTATATCAACTTAATTTCAAAACCATAAAGCGGCTGTCATCTTTGGTGTCTTTCTTCTTCTGGCTGAGGATCTCTCTCAGTCGTCTTTCTTTTACTGTGAAGGTGTTTTACATGAAATACAACCTTTAATAGGGAGACTGTTTCAATGTCTTGGGTCTCTCTCTATGGCAATTGTTTTGTCTAATTTATAAAATATCTGCCCCTTTTTTTTAAATCCCCAACATCAGATTGTCTCATTGGTTTGATATTGGCAAAAAAAATTTCAAATTTGGATTTGAGTATCCTCATTGGGCGGCACGGTGGCACAGTGGTTCGCACTGCTGCCTCACAGCGCCAGAGACCTGGGTTCAATTCCTGCCTCAGTCGACTGACTGTGTGGAGTTTGCATGTTCTCCCCGTGTCTGCGTGGGTTTCCTCCGGGTGCTCCGGTTTCCTCCCACAGTCCAAAGATGTACAGGTCAGGTGAATTGGCCATGCTAAATTGCCCGTAGTGTTAGGCAAGGGTTAGATGTAGGGGTATGGGTGGGTTGCGCTTCGGTGGGGCGGTGTGGACTTGTTGGGCCGAAGTGCCTGTTTCCACACTGTAAGTAATCTAATCTAATCTAATCTAATCCTGGGACATAATTTAAACTGTTGTCAAAACAGCAACCAACTCAGGTATCTATTTCACAGTCAAATGTTACATATTTTTAACTTTCCAGTACACTGAGACTGCTGTTATACCTGTCTGTGCAGAACAGCATTCACTCTACCTTAAAGGTACAGTACACGCCTTCAACTTCATAACAGGAGCATGCTGTAAATACTCAGGTTTGGTAGCATCTGTGAAGGGAGAACTAGAGGTAATGTTTCTCATCAATAGCAGCTGTGCTCCAGAATTCTTCTGGGATTTAAGAACCTTTGGGTTGAAATTATAGTGTGGAAGCTTTTAACAGTCAACAAAGAGGGGACATTTGCATTATTATGTTTGTGCTGAGTCTTTGTTAAAATAAATACAAAATTAATTTCAATGTTGGATCTGTCTCCATATCCCTGCATTATCACCACTCTCAAAGTTTTAACCAATTCTTTTAAATATAATTATTTCTGCTTTAGCCACGTTTTGTAGCAAAGCAATCAACGTTTTGACAATCTTTGAAGTAAACAGTTTATTAACCTCCATTGTGTCTCTCAGTAATTCAAATTGATCATCTCTCATCATTACCTCTCCAACTAGAACTAATAGTTTTTTTTTCTATAGGGTATCAAAATCATTAATAATTTTAAAGGTCTATTAAATCAAGTGAGAATTATCCAAGTATCTCAAACTTTTTGTTTCTCATAGCTTGCTCCCAATCATGCCATCTTCCAGGTAAATCTAAATAGTGCACTCTCTTTGTCCCAAAATTCCGAAATACATTCCCCAAACTTGTGCACAACATTTTGAATATAATCTAACAAAGAGATTGTTTTAAGGGTTTTCTAATGTTTAATTCCATGCTCTTCATGTTAAAAACTGACATGCTTTTTAATAGTTTATAAGGAAGTTTTTTAAAAACTTGTTCTGATCCCAGCTGATGGCAGTATTGAATGAATCACATTCTAGAGTGAAACCTGCTTTGAAATACCATAGTTCAACTTTTGCAATATAATTACTGTGGTGAGCATATTCACATGAAGCTGTCGATGTACTTTCAGCATAAGTTTATTGCACCAAAGAAAAGAGGAAAATAAAAATAGTGCTACATAAGACAGTATGAAAACCCGATCAAAAATAGAAAAAGAGAAAGATTCATCTTTTTTTCCCAGCAATATCCTTCACAAACATACAGCTCCAGTGAAGTATCACTCATCTTCATTTTAAGATTTCTTCCTCAACAGACAAGGTCACAAGCATTTCCTTTGAATGCCTTTTTGCACATTTACCCGATGTGATTCTCTCAGTTAATATCTTTCCCAAGGCATATATGCTCACTCATTCTCTGACTTTGGCTACTGTGGAGTTCCTTAAAAAGCTTAAGATTTCTTTCCAGCTCTGATAGCCTGAAGATTTCTTTAAACTAAAAAATATCTGTATGCTGGAATAAATTTATCTTTTAAACTCAACCTGCTTGTGACTCCTGGCCGTCTGTCTTTTCTTTAGGTTGCAAAAGTTTTGCTTCGTAAGCACCCAAGCAATTATCTCCCTGGGTACCATGCTATTCATTCAACTTTATTCCCATGTTTTGTCAGAAAGGCTGCCTTTAGCTCACTGTTCCAAATGACATTCTCACCCCTTCTTAAACAGACGTCAGGAATTCAACATTTGTGAGAAGATTTGTAGCTCAGGTGCTCGTTGTAGTGGTTCTGTTCGCCAAGCTGGGAATTTGTGTTGCAGACGTTTCGTCCCCTGTCTAGGTGACATCCTCAGTGCTTGGGAGCCTCCTGTGAAGCGCTTCTGTGATGTTTCCTCCGGCATTTGTAGTGGTTTGTCTCTGCCGCTTCCGGTTACCAGTTCCAGCTGTCCGCTGCAGTGGCCGGTATATTGGGTCCAGGTCGATGTGTTTGTTGATAGAATCTGTGGATGAGTGCCATGCCTCTAGGAATTCCCTGGCTGTTCTCTGTTTGGCTTGTCCTATAATAGTAGTGTTGTCCCAGTCGAACTCATGTTGCTTGTCATCCGCATGTATGGCTACTAAGGATAGCTGGTCATGTCGTTTCATGGCTAGTTGGTGTTCATGGATATGGATCATTAGCTGTCTTCCTGTTTGTCCTATGTAGTGTTTTGTGCAGTCCTTGCATGGGATTTTGTACACTACGTTGGTTTTGCTCATGCTGGGTATTGGGTCCTTTGTCCTGGTGAGTTGTTGTCTGAGAGTGGCTGTTGGTTTGTGTGCTGTTATGAGTCCTAGTGGCCATAGTAGTCTAGCTGTCAATATACTGACCACTGCAGCAGACAGCTGGAACTGACAACCGGAAGCGGCAGAGACAAACCACTATAAATGCTGGAGGAAACATCACAGAAGCGCTTCACAGGAGGCTCCCAAGCACTGACGATGTCACCCAGACAGGGGACGAAACGTCTGCAACACAAATTCCCAGCTCGGCGAACAGACATCAGGAATTTACAACACTAAACCAAATCCCCATTCACCTCTACTTTAGAATTCAATGTATTATAAGCTTTCATCACAACCTGCACTTGGAACTTTCTAAGAATATATTTGCGTCATTAGAAGTGTGTATCGATCCACTGCAGCTTTTCCACCCAAAATGTATTGTCTTAAGATTAAGTGAGCAATGCATAACAAGTAATCTAAATTAATTAATTATTTCCAATGCTTATAGAATGGGTCAAAAGTAAGCTTCCCAAAATCAGAAGTTGAGTTTTTGCAGGAGAAGGGATTTAGAAATTTCAGCTCTGATGATCACTGATCAGCTGAAGAAGACGAGGAATTGGATCCAAATCAATTTTGTACAAGAGTATTTAAAATTCCTAACAGAATTGCTCACATCCTTGCTGTTTTCCTTCAAGAATTGCTTTAAGTAAGAGTATTTTTAAAAAGATTAAATGGAGCTAATAAAGCACGAATCTTTTAAGGAAAATGTACTGTGATCACCCATGTGTCTATAGAGCAGTGCCATCTGTTATGCAAAAATATTAGAAGGCCTTAATGAATGTTAGATAATGAAAGAGCAAGATGACAACTGTTTTGCAAGAGAGTCCATGTGGATTTTAGTTTGCTATTCACTAAAGTTTGTGAATGAAATGATACCTATTGTTGACAAACTCTTGGTGCAATGTATTCAGTCAAGGATTTTGACATTCTAAAGCGCAAACAATGAAGTCCACCATGTAGCAAAGCATTAAATATCAGAAAGGTAAATAAAGCAAATATAGGCACTGCAAGGCCTCCCCAACAATGATTTGTACATGATTTTGTTGCTGTGCACAGTTTATTGTTTACTCCCATTGCCACTCCAAATATAAATGACTTGGAATCGACACAGAAATAAAACTTACTCAATTTTCAGATGAGTGCAAGTTCAAGGTATTTAAATGATAAGAAACAAACAAACCAAGTGGTACTATAACAATAATCCAGCAGCCCAGGGAGACATTTCTAAATTCCATTGTGGCACATGGTGAGCTTTAAATTAAATGAATTAATCAAAGTCACAAAGTGCTGAAGACACTCAGCAGGTCATGCAGCATCTGTTAATTCTGTTTTTCTCGCTGCAGATGTTACCAGACATGCTGAGTTTCTCCAGCAGTCTTCATTTTTGTTTTACATCACCAGCATCCACAGTTTATTTTACTTAATGAATTGAAGTATTTGTTTACACCAACAATCCACTGATATTTGGGCAAACTATGCATGCTCACCTCTGATGTACTTCATGCTGCATATGTGCATGTATATGCTCAAAATAAAGGATTTTTAAAAAATGTTAAAGTCTCTTCTATCTATCACTTTACTGATGTTCGAGAAATTGATACCATTAATTGCAGCTATTACTTGTGGCGCAAAAATGGAGGCAGGCAATATTAGAAATGAGACTTTTTAAAATTCATTCAAGGGATGTTCTAACTGCTAGCTAGGCAAAGATTTGCTGACCATTTTTAGTCAGCCTTTGTGATGGTGAGTTGCCACCTTGAAATACTACAGTCTGTTCGGTGAAGGTAGATCCATAGTGCCAGTGGAGAGGGAGTTCCAGGATTTTGATGCAATGAAAGTGAAGAAACAGCAATATATTTCCAAATCAGGATAGAGATTGGTTTGGAGGGGAGCTTTCAGGGTGGTGTTCAAATATATCTGTTGCCCTTCTCCTTCTAGATGGAAGTGCTTTTGGGTCTGGAAGATTCTATCTAAGGATCTTTGATGAATTTCTGCAGTGCATCTTGTAGATAGCTATACACTGCAGCTACTGAGCATCAGTTGTGGAAGGACTGAAAGTTTGTGGATGTGGTGTCAATCAAGAGGGCACTTTATTCTGGATGATGTCAAGCTTCTTAAGTAATGTTGGAACTGCAGCCATTCAGACAAATCTGAATTATTATGTCACACTCCTACTTGTGCCTTGTCGATGCTGGACAGGCTTTGGGGATTCAGGAGGTGAGTTACCTGCCACGGTATTCCTGGCTTCTGACCTGCTTTTGTAGTCACTGGTTATGTGGCAAATCTAGGTGAATTTCTCTTCAGTGGTAACCTCAAGGATCTTGACAGTGGGGGATTCAATAATGGTAACATTATTGACCATCAAGGGATGGTGCTTACATTGTCTCTTATTGGAGGTGGCCATTGCCTGGCAATTGTGTGGCAGAAATGTTACTTGCTACTTGTCAGTCCAAGCCTGGATATTGTCCAGATCTTGTTGTATTTGAACATGGATTGGTTCAGTATCTCAGGAGTTGTGAATGGTGCTGAACATTGCACAATCATCAGTGAACATCCCCACTTCTGACCTTTGATAGATGGAAGATCATACTGTTGAAACAGCTGAAGATGATTGGGCATAGGACATTACCTTAAGGAATTCCTACAGAGATGTCCTGGAGCTAAGATGACTGACCTCCAAACCACAGCCATCTTCCTATGTACCAGGTATGACGCCAACCAATGGAGGATTTGCCCCGATATCCAAAGATTCCAGTTTTGCTAGGCTTCCTAATTAATACCTAATCCTGCCTCATTTATATATAGTTTGCTATTTTCCCAGGCAGTGAACAGAAATTTGACAGCAGTAATTCCCAACATAAAAGCCAGAACTCCAAGCTTAGTGCTAGAACAAACAGAGTTGTTATCTCTGGTTTGTTGCCCATGCCACATGCTAGCAAGGTGAGAAATAGGGAGAGAGCACAGTTGAACATGTGGCTACAAGGATGGTGCAGGATGGAGGATTTTGGATACCTGGATAATTGGGGCTCATTTTGGGGTAGGTGGGACCTCTACAAATGGGATGGTCTACACCTGAGCCTGAGGGGTACCAATATCCTGGGGGGGAGGGAGGTGCGGAATTTGCTAATGCTGTTTGGGAGGGTTTAAACAAATTCGGCAGGGGGATGGGAACCTAAATTGCAGTTACAGTATTCAGGAGGTTGAGAGCAGTGAGGTCAGAAATGAGGTTTCAAGGTCACAAGAGTTGACTGGCAAGCAGGAAGGTGGTTTGAAGTGTGTTTACTTCAACTCCAAGCGCATCTGGAATAAGGTGGGTGAATATGTAGCATGGGTTGGTACCTGGGACTTCGATGTTGTGACAATGACAATGTTTATGTTCATATGAGTGCTACAGAAAAATGGCTGTTCTTCACAAGTTGTAACATTGTGTAATGCCAAGGTTGGCTGGCGTGTCTACATTTATTTTTGTATCTGCACTAAAATGACAGTGAATCATACAGATGACAATGTAAAGTGAATTTATATTTACATTTGATATTCTTTTTACAATGTCATTTTACCCTTGGCACTTATGTACCCTCACATGATTTTCCTTTTCCTTTCCCTCCCACTATGTTTGGGTGCAGACTAAGGTTCACAGCGGGGTTGGAAGGGAGCTTGACCTGCAGTTAGGGATCCTTCTGGCCCTAGAAGTTTGGTGGATGATCATCAGGGCATTGGTAGCTTGATGATGCAGATGTGCTGAGAGTGTCCTGGCCAAATCCAAGCTCTCCACCTTGGCTTGAACTTCTGTGGGGAGTTTGGAGGGGCTGGGCACTGCTGGGGAGGCCTGTATTTGCCTGTGGCACTACCTTGTCACCTTGTGAGGAAAGGGCATCTGCACTGGGGTCAAAGTCCCTCATTCCCCTGCTGCCTTTCCATTAGTGTTGACCACCAATGGTTAAAGTTATGGAGTGTAGGCATTTGTGCACCTGTGGCACCCAATGAATATTCCATTGGACTTGGCTATCCATGTCATCTACCAACCTGTCTGCAAACAGCCAGACACGTACAATCCAGAGATCATAGTATAGTTGGCATTGGTGGACACCTCTGACCTTCATCCATTGTTTGTGCACCAGTTGTTCATTTTGACAAAGTTATTAATGGCCAAAGCCATGGTGTCCTGGTTTGCCTGTGGCTGAGCAGTTGCCTGATCTCCAGCGCTCCTCCTACTAGTGACCTGGGCCATTTCTCCCATGGCAAGCTGTGAAGAGGTAGCTGGCAAGAATGTGCTCCTGAATCTACCCTAGCTAAAGTAACCACTAAGGTGTCAGTACCTGAGCTAGTACACAGTAAAGGAGACAGCCTTGCCATTTCATCCTCTCGATGATCTGTGGCTTTTTCCACAGAGATGGAGGAGAACATAAAGTCTAATGATATAGTTGACTTTAACGCTGAGATTGTAAAGATGCCACTCATGCCTGTAGAATACCAGAGAAAATGAATTTTGAGAAACAATTAGAAGATTGGGCGGCACGGTGGCACAGTGGTTAGCACTGCTGCCTCACAGCGCCAGAGACCCGGGTTCAATTCCCGCCTCAGGCGATTCTCTGTGTGGAGTTTGCACATTCTCCCCGTGTCTGCGTGGGTTTCCTCCGGGTGCTCCGGTTTCCTCCCACACTCCAAAGATGTGCAGGTCAGGTGAATTGGCCATTCTAAATTGCCCGTAGTATTAGGTAAGGGGTAGATGTAGGGGTATGGGTGGGTTGCGCTTCGGCGGGGCGGTGTGGACTTGTTGGGCCGAAGGGCCTGTTTCCACACTGTAATGTAATGTAATCTAATCTAATCTATATTCAGAGTAATGATAATGGGAGAGCACCACTGAGACCTGAATCACGGTATGAGCTGTCACTGTCCTCTCCCACAAGCATTCTCTCCTCTTATGTGGTGAGTAGATGAACGCTGGGCACCCCATCGCACTGCTTGGCACTCTGTGCAGTATTGTGGGCTGCTTTCCCTGCACATAGACAAAGGAACAGATTGACTGAAATGATTAGTACAGCTTTTGGTGTTGATGCAGCAAGGGGAAAGATGGTGCAATGTTTTAAATGTGAGTAGGAAGCACATAGGACAGAAAGTGTTGACAGTTTTTAGTGTTGAGCTAGGTGAGTGTGGTTGAGAGAAAATTTTGCATACACCAGTAGAAGTGGTACACCATGACATTTGGTAGGAGGTGTTTGCAGTAGCAGAGTTAGAATGAATGTGAGGTAACAAAGAGGACTGTGGCACTTTTTCTTGTGAAACACAGAAGGTCATTAATTTCTTCTTCTATTGCTGGGCACTCTTCCAGACCATGGACTTTGCATCAATTGAAGAGGCAACTTCAGACCAGGCTGGCAGTGGCTGATGGTCCTCAGGAAAGGGGATGACCCTCCTGTCTATTAGGAGTTCCAGCTCCCAGTCAGCAAAACAGGAGGCAAACATGCCTCTCTTGGACAGTTCATCACTCACTTTAATTGTGAAGTCTTAATCTGGACTTGCAGCTTTTGAAATGGTGCATAGTTGGGCTTTTAATCTTGTGATAGCAGTGGGAAACCCAGAAGGTTCTGACAAATGAGCTGGTGAGCTCAAGTTAGCATAAAAATGGTGTCGTGGAAGTGTGTTGCATACTTAATAAGGTGAATGCCCTAAGTTGTGTGAGAAAACGTGCTAGAGCTCATGAAAAGAAAACATCCATGAAACATCCAGAACCTCAACCTGAGCTACAAATCTTCTCAAAACTTGCAAACTTCCCCAAATTAACAATTATTTTAGGAAAGTTCATGCCTCTATTTCTGGTCCTGATCAGACAAAAATATCCACCTACCTTCCTTTGATTTTTCTCAGAGACCTTCCAATGGAGAATCCTTCAAATCTGATTGAGTAGAACAAGCATCCGAGGGAGCAGCACAGAGATTCTGTACAGAAAACCTGGGGCAGCTATTATTTCCTTAATGCTTGGTGTAACTGCTTTTTTGAGATTGTGAATGTTGTATGGTTTGAAATCATCAATTCCTATTTGGCAATTCCCAATATGTGTAACTGCAAGAGCATGGAAACAAAATAGGTAACATGATTGAATAATGGTATGCTTTCTCCTTTAAAAGTATACTTATTTCAAATGTGTGCTGAAGTGCTAACTGTAACAATTATGAGTTAAAATTCAGTGTCATAGGGTGGAAATGTGCTTATGTTTCCGTAGAACATCAATCTTATACCTTCAACAATTTTCCTAAGCGCTACTACAGATAAGTATATGTTTGTATACTGTAATAAAACTGATACAATATTGGGTAAACCTGCAGCTTAGGTTAAAGTAAATCTGTGTTCCACTTACATTCTGACTCCTTGCCTTCATGTGCTCAAGGCCTGTGCACAAAGCTGATGGCTTGTGCCAGCTTTAGTTTTGAAGCTGTTGGATGGTTTTTGCTTATTTTTGAGGTTGGCATGCACAATAAGTTCAGTTTATTAAAACCTGATTTAGAAAGAGCATTAGGCACTACTTTAAAGTACCTAATCTTAAATTTAAGTGTTTAAAGAGTAGAGATTTCTTCCTTCCATTCTCTTCATATTGAAACTTCTAACTTGCAGCTTATAATTTACAAAATATTGCAATTAACCCCAAGATAATTGTAGAACTTGAAACTTGTTTACTTTTTGAAATTATTTTATGGTCAACTTTCACTTGTATTTTGATTAATTTCAGCTTCCTGGGAGCAAGACTTCTCCAAAACTAAACATGACACGAACATCATTCCAAGATAAACGAACATGGTCACCCACACACTTGATCCCATCAATCAGATCAGGTTCTATCTCTGGTAAGCCAGAGGTACGTAGATCCATAACCCCAATTGGTGATGCCTCTGGATATAAGCACACAAATAAGTCTGCTCCCAAAACCAAGAAGAGCACATAGGATAAGGAACGTCGAAACCACTAAACTTCAAAGTGATGCCAAATGCGAACACTTCAAAAAGCAACCATGAATTGCAATGTTACAAGATGACTTTGGCTCTCCTGTCTTTGCTGCTGATCACTATGTGTGCATAAACACTTTTTATAAATCTTTGACTTATATATTTCACTTTGTAGTATATAAAATTTAAGAGGAATGAATGTAACAAGGAAACTGTTCACCAATTAGCTTTCTTAAAGTATTTATTAATACAGTACAGATGGAAGACATAATTTATCTTGCTTAGTATTACCAGTACTGTTGAAAATCAGAAGTAGTACATTTAAGGTGTCTGAATTTGACATTGAATAATTTGCTGCATTTGCACATTAGATTCAATGTCATTGCTCATTTATATAGTTGCTACTTGAATGCTGCAGTAACCCTTAAAGAGCCAATCAATGAATAGTCTGCAATGAAAATTAGGACATCTCTATACAACTAGTTAACCAGATATGAAGAAATTTATTCATTTTCAGCCTTAGACAATTGCCCTTACAGTTATGATAACATTGCCACTTTTAACATGCAAATTGAGTGATTGTAGTGTTATTTCCACAAATTGTAAATTTATCAATTTAATATTGAGTTCTCAAAGGGAGGTTAGTACATGTAAAATATGTTAGATATATATTACCACTTATTTACACAAGAAGTATTACTGTAAAAATGTCCTTTACATGGCTAACTTCAGTGAACTTGAATCTGGTTATATCTGAAATATGCATAAACATTTTCTGCTGTTCTGTTAAAATATATTGAGTTGGCCTAAGCTGTACTGTAGCATGACATCATGTACTAGGAATCCAGATATTCCATCTCCGTAACTGTCAGAGGATAATAGTATCAGTTCTTGACTTAAGTTTTCTATAGCATATATGGGACTTTTAAAAGCAGATGTTTTCTTTTGAGTTGGAAAATAAATATTACCACCTTTGAATGAAAACGTGCAGGGATGTGATTTTTTTTCATCTTTCAGTAATTTTACTTGAGCTGGTTTGACATTTAAGCTTTCCTTTCTAAAGTATTCTTTTGAGAACCATTTTTTAACATAGTCCAAATATTATAAATGGCGGACAAATAAGTGTGTCCATAGCACAATATTGACATCTTAATTAAAGTTTTGACACATCCGTGTCTTACGGTTTCAGAAGCTCAGATGTGCCATAAAAATGTTAACTATAAAGTTAAATTGTTTTTACATAACCTACAAATATTTAATGTTCAAGTTACTGAGTCGCTGTCGTCCATCTGGTTCCATTTCTGATCATGCTTCTGGTGTGATTTCATCATGCCATTTCACTTATTCAGATCTTATTTGACTGAGTTGCCGTTACAAACATGGTTGAGCACAGTTACCCAAATAAACTTGTTGTAGAATATGTCAGTTATTCGAATTTAAGTGATGGATGACATTTGAAGTTTAGCATTTTGCCAAACGTAAGTAGGTAATTGAGTGAAATATACTGATGAAAAACAGTGTTACATAGAATTTGTGTGATTCAAGTGTGGTTTTGGGTATCCATCATCAAAATTGTCGCCACTACATCAAATAGATTAGTAATTTACAGATTCCTGTAAATTAGACATATGCATAGGCATGTCCTCTTGAAAATAGTTATAGAATAATATATTATGTACTAAAAAGTTACATGTTGTAACTGTGATTTGAAACTTCTAGCTTTGTAAAACAATGTTAATTCTTAGTTGAGAGTGTGGTGCTGGAAAAGCACAGCAGGTTAGTTAGCATCCAAGGAGCAGGAGAATCAATATGTTGGGCACTAGTCCTTCACCAGGATTTGATGAAGAGCTTATGTCCAAAACGTTGACTCTCCTGCTCTTTGGATGCTGCCTGACCTGCTGTGCTTTTCCAGCACCACACTCTCAACTCTGATCTCCCGCATCTGCAGACCTCACTTTCTCCCAATGTTCATTCTTGTTTTGGAATAAGTTAACAATGTGCAAAGTTTCAATTCCAAAAGTAGCTATTCTGGTTTTAATGACATTGCTATTATCTGATACTGTATTGCATCTTTTGTAAAGATTAGTTTACTAGTTTTCACTTACAGATTAACCTTTTTAAGAGCTAACATCCAGAATGAATTTGTATATTTTCTTTAAAACACGTACTTAATGCCCTGTATGACATTGAATCTCACCTTGTTCTTAACAGTAATATTCGGATTTTCTATTATAAGTTTCAATAATGTCTCATTAAGATTTTTCTTACTTTCCCTAGACATGTTAGATATTCAAATGCATCATGATCATGAAATGTGTGTTTTCTTTTAAAAGTGTGCAAATATTTAACATGGCAGCCAGTGCAAATACAAATATTCAAATCTTGAGCATGACCATTAGCTAAATTTACATAGATTCATAGAGTCATAGAGATGTACAGTATGGAAATAGACCCTTCGGTCCAACCCGTCCCTGCCGACCAGATATCCCAACCCAATCTAGTCCCACCTGTCAGCACCTGGCCCATATCCCTCCAAACCCTTCCTATTCATATCCCCATCCAAATGCCTTTTAAATGTTGCAATTGTACCAGCCTCCACCACTTCCTCTGGCAGCTCATTCCATTCATGTACCACCCTCTGTGTGAAGGAGTTGCCCCTTAGGTGTCTTAGCTGGGAATTTTTAAAATCTTCATAAAGCTGTACTTGACTGTGAAGTAAAGCTTTAAAACAGTTCTGAAATACCGGGGTCCACCAGCTGTGGCTCAGTTAGTAGCATTCATGGCCCCTGAATCACAAGGTTCTGGGTTCAGATCCTACCACAAAAAAAATGTATAAGTCTAGCATGAAACTGCAGTGGAACACTAGTGGAGTGCTACATGGTCAGAGGTGTGCGGTCTTTCAGATGAAACATTGAATTGAGACTGCATCCACTTGCTGAGGTGGCTGTAAAGATCCTAAGGCACTATTTCAAAAGAAGGGCAGTGGAGTTATCCCTGGAGTTGTGGGTAATATTTCTCATTCAATAAACTCCTCAAAGTAGATTATCTCATCATTAGCACATCGCTATTTGTGATAGTTTCCTGTGTGTAAATTGACATTGCATTTCCTATATTACAGTGTTGGCGACATTTCAAAGTGAACTCAATTGATTATTGAGTGTTTTGAGACTTCTGATGGTTGTAAAAAGTGTTTCATAAGTACAAGTCTGTCTGCCTTCCTTTATTTGAATACGAAGCTTTTGGCTAAATTACCAAATCCTACCATTTTAACTGTAGTACAAAAATTGGCTGGCTTTTGTTTATGATACATGTAGTTTGCAGAAATTAGCATTTGTCCATTCTTACCTTGAACTTTTCAGTTCTGTTGTGTGTTTGATGTACGGCAGAAATTACAAATCTGTGTTTCATTGCTAATGACCTATTGTCTGTGTAGTTTGTTCATTCTGTCATTAGCAATGGTGGATAATAAAAATGGGCTTGAATGTACATTAGGGAACCTGAGAATTGTTCCTAGGCCTAATTACATTGTATATTAGCTAGTGGATGAGTCTTTGCATTTTTTAAAATTTTTATCTTGTACATAATACTAAGTATATGATTACTGTTTTACTAACCTGTAATTCATGTCAGCCATGCTTTAATCCATATTGATGATCAATTCAATGTGAAACATATATTAATGAGTATAACTGTCTGCAGCAAGCTTCTGCCTATGCTAAATACATTGAAACTGCCAAAGGTACTTTTGTTTGCAATAATGCCTAATAGGTGAGCCAATGTGATAACATTACACCAAATTATGCCACTCTTGTGTTCAAACCTATTCATTCATGAGAACTTGTTTAAAAATTGTTTAGCGTTGTTTTTGTTTTGAAAAGGCATTTTAATTTTTTTTACTATACCTTGACTCTGGAATGTACAGTACATAAAAGGTCAGTTGATCTGAAAACTGCAGGAAAATGGGCTATGTTGGATTTTGTTCTTTTTTGGTTCCTGAAGAAGAGGTTGGGATTAATTAAGTGCTGTTAAAATCCCTGTATGTCTTTCAATGTATGATTTGACTTATTACTAAAGCAAACTATCATGCTGCCGGCCAAGAGTACTTCTAAATATAAATTAAGCTATCTTAAGTGCAGGGAAGTAAAATGGCTATTTGATGTTAGGATAATATTTCTTTTCTGCCTCCCTACCTCCTAAGAAATTGCAACGCATAATTTTCATCTGTACTTGGGACATTTTTTTATTTAGAATCTTCTTTGACCAAACTGCCCTCTCTGTGCATTAAGCACTAACCAGAATTGGTGATTTATTTAGTCTGTGCAGTGACACACAAGGAAAGCTGTCATTATAGTCCACCAGATGCATTGGAGTCAGCATCAAAGGAAAACTCAACATCAGGCACAGATTCAAGTTAAATAGCAAGCTGATGGTACACTGGGGTATTTTAAGCATTACTCTTCAGGTAAGGTGAGCCTAATAAGCATAAGTATAAATAGGCATAGAGGAAAACATGATCCATTACTGAACAAATAATACAGGGCCAATATTATTTCCTAGGAACCTGGAGAATGTCAGTTCCCAAGTGTAAGTAAGAGGCGATCAATGATGTCTTGAAAGTCCTTTCTCCAAAGGGAAAGGGCAGAGTGTTTGCATCTGCAGCATTGACATTTAGATTATAAACAAGCTGATTTGTTACTTCATTTAAAGAAATCACCTACCTCAAGGTCAGAAATCAGTGTTACTTGTGTTAGGCAATAAATACCAGCTCATCATGTGGAAGATTTCACATGTAAATGCATGTTATTTGCAGAATAAAACTTTCAACTGTATGAAAACATCCAATGAGCTTTTAATGAAACCAGCATGGTTTTTGTTAGTTTGACATAAGTGTCCTTTTTTGAGATTTGGTGTAGTATTATTTATTTTTTGTGGTACTTGAGTTAATGTGATTTTGTTCACAAAAATCACGTTGTGGCTTAAGTGGTAATATAGCATATCTGTGTATGATATGTCAATGAGGGTTGATTCAAATATAATTACTGTGGGATTCGTTAAGTACATAATTTCTTTAAAACAAATTAGCAAACAGTTGCTTAAATCAGAGTGGTCATTAAGATTTTAGAAAGTATTTAACAATTTTTTTGCACCTATCCCGATTTCTTCCCACCATTGCTCCCCCCTTTTAAAGGATTCTCTTTAAATTGGATAACATTTTCCATTACCAAACAGTTTTTTGCTTTATATCTTAACATCCATTAACTTTGGCATTACATACTAAATTTATTCATATTTCATTTTGCCGTTTATTCATCTCTGTGTTGCTTCCAGCTCTCCCTTAGTGATCTCCCCATTTGGATTTCCACATTCTTTCAATTGTCCCTTATTTCCAACATTGATCATGCTTTTTGAGATATGGGCCTGTTTGATAGTTGCAACTTTGTACCTGTGGATGTGCTGTCTGCTCTGTCCTGCTAACAGAGGCTTGTCCAGTTGAAGTCTTTCAATTTAATAAGGTAACGGAGCTGAATTTTCAGAAGAGCATGAAAGCAGATGGAACAGATAAAGCAAAAAAAAACTGTAATAACGAGTTAGCAATGTGAAAGATGCAAGCATCATTGTGACTTTGGGCAAGATAGAGCTAGATCACAGAGGAATTTGGCAATGACGCACTTGAAATTATGGGCAGGAGAACTTTGTAAGGGCAGTTTATGTTGGCAAGTATAATCAGCGGACTTGACTAGGTTTGCGAAGAGTTCAGGCACTTAGTTCCCTGAAATTTGCATCATAGGTAGACAAGGTGGTTAAAAAGGCATTTAGCCCGCTTGCCTTTGTTGCTCAGACCTTTGAGTTTAGGTGAGAGGAGAACATTTTAAAATGGACATGAGGGAAAATGTTTTTACACAGAGAGTGGTCTGTATGTGGAATGAACTGCCAGAGGAAGTGATCGATGCAGGTACAGTTGCAATGTTTAAACACATTTGGATAACTACATGAATTGGAAAGGTTTGAAGGGATATGGGCTAAATGTGGGGAAGTGGAACTAGTTCAGTTTGGGAAAATGGTTGGCATGGACTAGTTGGACCGAAGGGTCTACTTTCATGCTGTGTGACTTTATGACTATGATACAAAATGGTGAAGCCAATGAGCAGAGGTTTTCAAGGTTAACAAAGGCATGGATTGGTATGTTGATGCAAGTTGAAAAGGATGATGTTACATTTATCAGTCTTAAGTTGATGGAAATTTTATCTTGTCCAAGACATGCAGTTGTTTTGGCATTATAGTTTAAATAATCCATTTCTGAAGTTATTGCTGCTCATTGCAGCTGGTGATCTGCTTAAGGACTACCTGCTTAAATGGTTATACGTTTATAAAGACTGAAACTTTCCCTCAGTTGACTGAACTAACCAGCCTTGATTATAAGGCTCCCGAGATATTTGACCTAATGTAAACAACCACAACCTCATCATATTCTGCACTGAACTCCTGACTCTGTGGGAGCAGAAGAGTTTCATTTTGATGCTTCTTTAATGAGGCCAGCAGTTGTCACTTCACACACAGCCCAATTATTTAAACAAGTGTAAATTGGTCTCGCAACAAATTCCCTACACTATTCAGCAGTGCAGCTCCTCAATCACCGCGAGGCCTCCAAGCTGTTGCAATTAGAACTCCACATTGCCAAAGTTTGAGAGTTGCAATATTTTGTTTTAATTTGACAAACTGAACTTTGTGCATTAAAGCCAAGACATACTTTTTCAAAATTTCATTTATTTATTACACAGATTAGCTAGCTTTATTCCTGCTGTGATAAGTTTCCACACACTGTTAGGCACACAGTGCTTAGCATGGATATCTCATTGCCCTGCCAATAGCTACTCTGCCTTTTTGAGAGAAAAGGTAACTTGGCACATTTCGGCCTCTGCTTTCAGTTGACAGGTGATCTAGGACTTGTATGACATTTGAGCGTTTTGGAATGGATCATTTTTCATTATCTACATTTCAGTTGTGGATAGCTATCAGGTTTGGTTCTTCAGCTAAGCTTAACTGCACCCAACCCTGGACCAGGAAGTTGCATTTCAACTCACCAACATGTACCTCATTTCAAGCTAAAGTTGGTGTGAGACCGTAACACACAGGATCAGTAGTAAGCCATTCACCCATCGAGTCTGCTCTGTCATTCAATGAGATTATCGCTGATATGATGTTCCTCAACTCCATTTTCCTGCCTTTTCCTGATAAATCTTGACTCTCGTAGTGATGTAAAATATCTCTCGCTCACTCTTGAATAGATTAAAATAGAACATTTCTTAATAGCACTCTGTTGTAAAGAATTCTACAGATTCGCTACCGTCCCAGAAAAGAAATTCCTCCTTATCTCAGTCTTAAATGTGTGACCCTTATTTTGAGATTCTGCTTTCTGATCCGTCACATGTTTCTGCATTTGTCAAGTTGTGTTATATGTTTCAATAAGGTTGCCTGTCATTCTCCTGTGTTCCAATGAGTACTTGCCCAGTTTACTCACACCTCTCCTGATAAAACAGTCTTTCCAAATGTGATAGATAAAAGCTGAAAAAAACAAATCCTGTGAATACTGTAAATCTGAGATAAAAATAGAAGTTGTTGGAAAAACTCACTTCTGTAGAAGGGTCCCTTGACCTGAAATGTTAGCTCTGATTTCTCTCCACAGATGCTGCCAGATCTACTGCGCTTTTCCAGCACTTTCTATTTTTTTGTTTCCATTCGTGGTATCAGCCGAGTGAACTTGCTCTGGACTGTCTCCAAAACCAATTTATCTTGCTTTCAATAAGGCCCAAAAATGTTCACGGTTTTCTAGCTGTGCTCTGACTAGTGCCTTGTATAGTTTTAGCATTATCGCCCTACTTTCATACTCCATTCCCTTTGAAATAAAGGCCAACACTCCACTTGTCTTCCCTATTACCTGCTGAATTTGGATGCTAATGTTTTTTGTGATTAATGGATGAGGACTCCCAAATCCCTTTGTGCAGCTTTCTGTAGTCTGTCTTCATTTAAATAATGCACACAGTTCATTTTTTCTTTCTGCCAAAGTGCATAACTTCACATATCCCACATTATAGTCTCTTTGCCCACTCGCATAACCTATCTATATCCCTCTGCAGGCTATCATGTCATCCTCATCATTTGCCTTTCGAATTATTTTAGTGTCACCTGCATGCTTGGCTATAGTACAGTCACTTTCCTCATCCATGTCATTGACATTGATATATCAATCCTTGTAACTAGTGGAGTGGCACATGTTCCTATCCCAAAAATGCCCATATCAGCTAGCCTGTTTACTATGTTGCTGAAAATGTGTTGCTGGAAAAGCGCAGCAGGTCAGGCAGCATCCAAGGAACAGGAGAATCGATGTTTCGGGCTTAAGCCCTTCTTTGATTCCTGAAGAAGGGCTTATGCCCGAAACGTCGATTCTCCTGTTCCTTGGATGCTGCCTGACCTGCTGCGCTTTTCCAGCAACATGTTTTCCGCTCTGATCTCCAGCATCTGCAGTCCTCACTTTCTCCTGTTTACTATGTCTAAAAGATTAGTCTGTTCCCTATATTATACTATATCAAATAGATGATTGAAGCCTTGTTTTTCCAGGGTAATACATATGCTACTTTCCAAATGGAAAGGAGGACATAAGTCAAAAGCTTATGCAACGGGTCTGATTTTCATATGTAAAGAAGATGGCATCCATCTAACCATTAGAGCAACAAATCACAACTGTCTAAATTTCAAAGAGCTCCATTCCATGAATGACAGGTATTCTTAAACCATCCCTACACACATGACTGCACGACAGCCTGCCAAGCTATTCAAACCAGTCAGGAACCTCTATACAATGTACAAAATGCAATGAGGCTGATTTTTCCATTAAAATATTGGTGCAACACTCAGAATTAAATCTTCTAATGCTGTCTTAAGAAAGGCTCAACCAATAATTTTCATGAATAAACTAAGTCTAACATGGTACTTCTCAGGAACATTTCTTATTTATTCACTGGTGGGACATTGTGAAACAAAATATGTTGCTGAACCAAATAAACAGCTTAGGTGACCAATATTTTGGTCAACAGGGTAGGCTTTTAACAATATCTTAAAGGACAGGAGAAATCTTGCAGGGCAGAGATGTTTTTCCAGGAAATTCAGAGGATAGAGTTGTGGTAGTTGAGTAATTAAAATTGAGGATGCATAAAAGGCTAGAATTGTCGGAGTGCAGATTTCTCAGATTTGTAGGGCTGAAGGAGGTAACTGTGATGGTAAGGGCAAAACTATTTGAAAGCAAGAATTGGAAACTCTGTGCCAGAGATGTTTCAAGTGAGAAGTGAATGTAGGCCAGTGAGCACAGGGATAAAGAGTAAAAATGATTTGATTTGAGATAGCATTTGGAAAGCAGAGTTTTGGATGTTAGTGGGAAGATGGAATCCCAATTAGAAGAGAATTAGAATTGCTGAGTTTAAAAGTAACAAAGGGATGCATGAGAGTTCAGCAATAGAGGGGTAAGTAGTTGTTTCTGATGATGGACCACAGGAGTGAGTGGTTGGAAGTTCATCTCAGGATCAAATACAAGTCCAAGGTTGCATTCTGTACAACATGTGAATTCTTGTCAGCAGAAAATGTCTCCAGAATACTGGCTCCATTACAACATGATGCCTCAAATTCCTATCTTCAATACTATACCAATAGACTTACATGCAATATCTATGCTTTACACAAAAGCAAGTCCTTAATGAGTCGAACAAAGGTGTTGCACAACTTATTTTTCTACTCACTGTAAAGACTTTTTTGTCTATGTTTTTGTTTACAGACTAAAATGGCTAAAGGCTGTTTTAAAAACCAAGGATTGTTGAACGATTGCTACACATTTCAAAAGCAAGCATCCTGGCATTCATTCTTATGCCATTTACAATACCATGTGTTCAAACAGTGGGGGCAGGATTTACAGATGATAATGCATCCCTTGCTTCATCCAAGTCATTAATATGTTGTAAAAGATTGTGGCCTCACACTGATACCTGTAGCACTCCACTGACTCTGTTGCCATCTGGAAATGCCCATTTATCCCGACTCTCCTATAATAGCTAACCAATATTCTATCCTGCTAATACACTACCCATAACACCATCGGCTCTTCTTGTCCAGAGACAGGGACACAACTTATGTACTGCAAGAGCACCCACTGCTGGGGCACGAAATAATCCTGCCTCTATTTCTACCAGCTGAGCATTTACTCATTGCTGCTCTTACTGCTGCTCTTTGAGTAGGCTGCCTTATCCAATAGAACTGACATGCTCATTTGTGTTTCCTGTGATACCCTTTGAACTGAACAGATTTGATATAAGCAATCTTTGTGAGAATAACACTTGCATCCAAAAGTATGAGCCTCTGTCATCAATGGTCTTCCAAAATGAGTTTCTTAGTGTCTATGGACCAGAGACCTTTGCTAATGTAGTACTCATGTCATGAATAGTGGCAATGTATTGGTCATAATTTTCTCATCCTTCTATAATAATGCTTGCTTAAACTGATCTGGTCTGCCCAAGAAACTTTCTTTAGCCCCATCTTTTCTTCCAGTCCCCTTGCTATTCATGTAGCACATTTCCTGTTATTCCATGTGCCACCTGTGACATGTGTTACCTTAAACAATGCTTTTTTTAAAAGTAATAATTACATTCACTCCATTTCTTTTACTTAACATCATTGTTATTTCCATAAGGTTAGCCAAGCCAACATGACTCAGCCTTTGGAGATGTGTATGTACCGGCTATAATTAACTAACCCTGAACCCTAGTTCGTTCCATGTTAATAGACTTAGTAGTTCATCAACAGTTGAAGTAAGCCTAACGAAGCTAGAATATCCTGACATATCCCTGTTTCCAATTTGAGGAGCAAAATTACATTTTCTAACTTCTATTTGCTGGAAGCTTTTTTCTTTTTAAAGGTAATGGGAAAGAAAAATCAGAATTATTGTTTTTTTTGGAATTTTGGAATGCAATTTGTCGGATCTCTAACTTGGTTAAATTTGCATAATTTACTTAGCCATTTACTTTTCTCTGTAACTAAGTACATTATTTCCATTTAAATAACTAGCCATTGAATGCCCCAGTTAAACAGAATCGACCACACTTTCAAAACTACATTTCATACTTGAACTACTTGTGTGAAAAGTTTTTACTCATCTTGAACTTTCTTGTTCATGACCCATTTACAAGCAAGAACAGTTTCTACCTATCCATCCTGTCCAGCACCTTCATCATTTCAAAACTTCTATGAACTCTCCTCTTAATTTTCTGCTGTCCAAGAAAAACTGTCCCAACTTTTCTAATCTTTCCTCTTAACAATGTGTCTAAACCCTGCAATCTCTCTCACTAATCCTCCTGCATTCTCTCCAATGTATTTGTGTTCTTCCTATAGTGTGGCATTCAGAACTGTAATAGTAACAATAAAAAATACACCAGCTGAAGTTTAATCAGTGTCTTATGTAATTTCATCATAGCCTTCTTGCTCTTGTGCTCTATGCAGGTTACCCTGCAAGCTAAAGAAAAACTATGTCATTGTCTCCAATTTTTCAATTTCCCCTTGTCATATATTCCCCATTTTGTGGCCAGGGATCTCTGCTCAGGATTTCCTCAAGAAGAACTTGCCTTGTGTGTGGCAAGAGAAGCACCAATATGTCTTTGATTCTCTCAAGCAGGTTGTGTCAGCAAAATCTTGCCTCCTGCAATACTGTGACCCCAGGAAAGTCATAATTCTTGAAGTTGACGTGATGACTCATCACAAGCCCTTTGCAAGATTAAAAATCATGTTGCCTTTGGTTTGAAGACCAGGTCAACAGTGCAAGCCAATTATTCCAATATAGAGCACAAAAGATTTTCCAGTATTTGGATTCACATGCACATATTGTGAAATTCACAGTTGAATCTGACCGTAAGCTATTATAAATATACCATGCAAATTATTAGGCACAAACCATGAATGAGTATGCCACCATGTTTTCAGCATCTACTTTTAAGATGCAAAATATAACTTTGAAGTGCAATGTAACCTGAGTGATTATATCTTCCAGACGGAGGAGATTACCGAACCCAAGATGAAGATATTTCTTTTGATCCACACATTGATGTTTTAGAATATGAAGTTGAAGATGTTCTTTGGATTAATTTCGTACACTATGGCCAGAACCAAAATGAATAGCTGCAATCAACAACTGCTGAAGAATTGGGGCAGCAGGAAGCTCAGTAGTTAGCACTGCTGCCTCACAGCGCCAGGAATCTGTGTTCGATTCCAGCCTCGAGTGACTGTGTAGAGTTTGCACGTTCTTCCTGTGTCTGCATGGGTTTCCTCCAGGTGCTTCAGTTTCCTCCCACAGTCCAAAGATGTGCAGGTTAGGTGAATTGGCCATGCTAAATTGCCCATAGTATGTTCATGGATGTGTAGGTTATTTGCATTAGTCAGGGGAAATGTAGAGTAATAGGTTAGAGAAATGGGTCTGGGAGAGTTACCCTTCAGAGGGTCAGTGTGGACTTGTTGGGTCAAAATGGCCTGTTTCCAAACTGTAGGGATTCTATCATAAATTATCATTACCCAGAGTTGGCCCAGCAGTATGAAAGAAGTGCCTGAGAAGTTTGTTCATTTTGGACATACAGGGATGAACTTGGTTTGTCATAGAAAGTTATTTACAAGTGAAAACAGGTGCTACAGGTTGTTCTGCTCTAATGCATGTTTTGTTAACACGAAATCACTATAACACGATTGGTGAATTGGGGCACTGCTTCTAAAGTGCAAATTTTCTGTAACATGGGGTTGCACAAGATTCAACCATCGTGTTATAGAAGAACTACCTATAATATCAAAAGCATTACATCAATATCATTCCATATTATACGAGGACATATGGATATTGAGTACACATGGTGGCTAGCACAAGAGTCCATGTACTGGTGAGAGGTGATTCAGGTGATTCAATTTATGATGCATGTGAGGTATGCCAAACTTTCCAACCCAGCAGCACAGAGAATCTCTATACGCATGCAACTCCTTGAACAAAAGCAGCAGCTGATTTGTTCATAATGCACAGGGAAGATTGCATTCTTGTCACCTAATGCAGCTTTCTGTATTTCCCACTGTTCCATAACAACACAGCAAATGTAATTATTTCTGCTACGATAAGCACAATTTCCAGTTTATTTGGTGTCCCAGAAAATGGAGTACTCTGGCAAACTTTTAACAAGTATAATAATTGTGGTATGACCCATTATTATATTGTCACAATTGATATAACATCAGTTAATATCAGTTTTTTTATCTCCCAGCACATGAATCTTTCTCACAGAAGTCTGCCCTTCAGGAAACTGCTTTCTCACTCTCCCACATTGTTTTAGAAGCTACTGACGCTGCTCTCTCTCCCACTCCTTAGGAAGCTGCTCTCACTGCTATCTTTCAGTCCTTGCTGTCTTGTGCATTCTCTATGACGTTGTTGACCCTGTGCTCTCTTGCACTATTACAAAGGCACAGTCTCCTTCTTTCTTGCTGTCTTTGGTGTTAGCGATTGACCATCAGCAGGAGACCATCTGTCAATACTTTTAAGAGTCAAGCTCATGATGTCATCACTGTACCATAGTGTGTGACCTGAGGATATATTGTCTCATACTCTATCTTACCCCAGAAATGTTTGAAGTATGGTACTCCACTGGAAGCATGCTGCTTGACTACATTCTCATGTTAGCTATCAGAGACATCTGCTGGGTTCTTCAATACCACAATCTCCATGTCCAGTTTCTTCTGATACAAGGGATAACATAAGCATTGTCGCAGCAAATTGAATTAGACTAGATTACCTACAGAATGGAAACAGGGTCTTCAGCCCAACAAGTCTACACCAACCTTCCGAAGAGTAACCCACCCAGATCCATTTCCTTTTGACTAATGTACTGAACACTATGGGCAATGGCCAATTCACCTGACCTGCACATCTTTGGACTGTGGAGGAAACCAGAGCGCCCAGAGAAAACCCACGCAGACCTGAGCCACCGTGCCGCCCACTTAAAATACCACACTGAAGGCACAATCACATCGAAATGTTACTATGAAATTTGGGATCTATCAACACAAGAACAAGAGGAATACAACTTTGAATTTGTTTAGTTGTTTTATTGTGCCAGGAACAATTTCTTAGTGCTGGCCACAAAACATTTTGTCATTTTTCTGTCTCATTGGCATGCTTGTTTTAATGAGCAAGTACTGTGAGAGGGTGTTACTCACAAATGAAGAGACTAATGGATGGGGTAAGCACTCATAAATATCTCTTAGAGTCACAGATATATAAAGCACGGAAATGGACCCTTTGATCCAACTCATCCATGCTGACCAGCTATCCTAAATAAATCTTGTCCCATTGGCCCATATCCCTCTAAACCTTTCCTATTCATATACCCATTCAGATGTCTTTTAATTATTGTAATTGTACCAGCCTCCACCACTCCCTCTGGCAGCTCATTCCATACACATACCACTCACTGCATGAAAAAGTTGCCCTTTAGGTCCCTTTTAAATGTTTCCTGTTTCAACCTAAACTTACGCCTTCTAGTTGTGGACACCCCTACCCCAGAGAAAAGTTCTTGTCTATTTACCCAACCACACCCCTCATAATTTTACAAACCTCTATAAAGGTCACCCCTCAGTCTCTGATGCTTTAGGGAAAACAGCCCCAGCCTATTCAACCTTGCTCTACAGCTCAAATTCTCCAAACCTAGCAACATCCTTGTAAATCTTTTCTGAACCTTTTCAAGTTTCACAACATCTTTCCAATAGGAGGGAGACCAGAATTGCACACAATATTCCAAAAGTGGCCTAACCAATGTCCTGTATAGCCGCAAAATGAGCTCCCAACTCCTATACTCAATGTTCTGACCAACAAAGGAAAACATACTAAATGTCTTCCTCACTATCGTGTCTACCTGCTACTTCACTTTCAAGGAACTATGAACCTGCACTCCAAGCTCTCTTTGTTCAGCAACATTCCCCAGGACTTCCCATCAAGTGTACTAGTCCTGCCCTGATTTGCCTTTCCAAAATGCAGCACCTCGCATTTGTCTAAATTAAATTCCATCTGCCACTCCTCGACCCATCTGATCAATCATAGTATCCCTACAATGTGGAAACAGGTCCTTCAGCCCAACAATCCACACTGACACTCCAGAGAGTAAGCCACCCATACCCATTCCCTATTATCTGAAATTTACTCCTGGCTAATGCATCTAACCTACACATCCCTGAACGCTATGGGCAATTTAGTATGGCCAATTCACCTGCACATCTTTGGACTGTGGGAAGAAACCCACACTTCACGGGGAGAATGTGCAAACTCCACACAGACTGTCGCCAGAGGCTGGAATCAAACCTGGGTACCATGTGCTGTGAGGCAGCAGTGCTAACCACTGAGCCACAGTACTATTCTTAATGGTATCAAGATCACGTTGTACTCCGAGGTAACTTTCTTTGCTGTCCACTACACCTCCAATTTGGTGTCATCTGCAAGCTTACTAACTATATATCTTATGTTCACATCCAAATCGTTTATATAAATGCTTTATTTTCAATGAAGGAATCTAGAGCAGAAACTCAAGTGCTACATGAGCTTTGGGAATTTGTTCTTAGATTTTGATTTTGAAATAAATATTTCTGTGACAAAAATAGGCATGGAGGCAGAGAAACCTGTGCTTAAGACTCAACTTTGACATTTCTTCACAGGTACACTGGAAAATGCTTATCTGCAAATAGATACAGAATTTGGTCAAAACTCTATCAAGTACAGAGATCCAGACTAAACACTAGCAGATCCTTGAGTTCAAACTTAGATTGAGAAAGCCAATACAGTTTCTGACATATCCAAGAATTAAAATCTTTGAACTATGTTTGTTCTATTGACAAGAATTAGGTTAAAACATTGCATTTTTCTGGATATAGAGGGAAAAGGCTATTAACTCATTCAACCCTATTCTTTCCAATGGGACGTATACAATTCCTACTGTTAGAGTTTCTCACCACTTTAATTCATTGCTTTAACCTTTAGGCATTAGATTGGTGGAAAGTAGCAAAGAAAACCATAAAGTTCCTGCTGATTTGATGAGAAACAAGAAGGGGAGAGTGGATGGTAGAAAGAGTGCTATGATGTCAGTCCAAAATTCAGTTCACATTTTTGTATTCTACAGATGATCCACGTTAACATAAAGAACAGTAAAATATTCATGAATATGAATATGTATGAATTAACCACCATTATTTGCTGTTTCAAATCATATTTTCTTTGAGACATTTATGTTTCAAGTCTAATTCTCATGATTTTAGTTTAAATCATGTCATCTATACATTTTGGTTTTTAAAGATCTAAATAGTGTACAGTTTTTCTGTCCAATAAAGGTTCAACTTCATAAATTTTGTTCTCTGATGAAGAACAAGTTTAGAACCTAACTTGGTTATATGGTTTTGAGATTCTACAGCAGCTTGGTTCAGTTTGAAACTATTGAATTAGAGCTTTGTTTTTAACCACACAGATAATGTATGCTGATACTCCAGTGGAGTATTGTCTCAGGAGGATATTAAAGGTCCCATGACACATGTTGAAATTTCTGAACAACATTCCCCCCCAATCAAAATCACTAAACAAATTAACTTGCCATTCATTTCTTGGCTGTTCTAGACTTGTACACAAAAATGCCTTCTATGTTTACATATACTGCACATATTGTCACCGCACTTCAAAATAATTGTATGTGAAATGTTTGAATGTGAGCGATATTAACATGAAGCATCTACCAACTTAAGTTCTCCAGTTCCTTTGAACTGCATTGATCTTTACATTATTGATGATGTAAGCACATGGCTATTAGCAAATTTGAAAATGAAATTTCTGCCAATATTATGAAGTTATGGGGCTTGAAATTCTGAGTTTTAAAACTAATATCTAAAACTGTAAGAACAAATTGTGCTGCTGCTTTAATCTTTACTGAGTGTTGTAATCTATTTGATTGTCATTTTATATTTTCTGAACATTAACCCAGTTAGTGCAATGAAATAGTGTGAACTTCATGTCCATCAAAGCTCACCTGTGAAAGATTCAATGGAAGGTATTTGCCTGGTACTGCATGAGGCAATTAGTGAAATCAATTCAATACAAACTGGAGAAGCAGAAGCAAAAGTGGTGGTAAAATAAATTAATCCACGCAAGGAAGACAAATAGTAGTGCAAATGTTATACCAAATAACAGATATCTTAGCTGGAGTATTCCAGAATTATAAATATCAGTAGGGTGCTATTTGCATTTAGCGCATGTGTAATAACACTTAACATATTTGTAATATAAATCATGCTCTGCAATGTCAGTTCAGTGTGATTTGCACGATAGAACTATACATGCTTGTTAACTGGTTTGGATAGAATAGATTAAAATAATAGAGTTTTCTTTTTTTGTTTGGCTCTTTACAATGCACTGAATGGTAGTTAGCAATCATTTTATATTTGAAGTGAATGATACTGGGCCACCAGACTGTATGTTGATCCCTTGCATGATCCTTTGTAACTCCCAAATATCCTTGCTCAATTCTTTGAAGGATCCTGAGTTGGAGAGCCTTCGTTAATACTAAATTCTTGTTGAAGACTAGCAAGTTGTTGGCGACAGGGAGATTTTTGCATTTTTCTAAGTAGTGGTGTTGGATTGTAAGGTGCACAGTCTGAGTATCTTTCAAATACTATTTTCAGATTTCAATGCATTCTTTATCCTATTCCTGGGCTTCTTGTATCTCTTACTGTTTCCTTTCAGGAGTTGATAAGTGTTTCGTAACTCCTGATAAGTGGTCTTCACCTTCCTCAATGATGGCTATATCATCTTGGTAAATGGATTCCTTTTCTGCACTTGAGTCATACCACCAATCACATTGAAGCTGCATCAGCTACTATCATGGTCAGTAACTATGGATTAATGTGTGTGAAAACTTCTGAAGAGATTAGAGTTGGTTGATTTTGTCAAAAACCTTCTCTTGGTTGACATTTCAGCACCAGTCTTAAACCTGCTTTCCGTAGAGGTCTCATCACCATTCTAATTCTTTGGCCATGTTACTCTTTTGTGGATCCATGTATTTGTGTTATCCATGATATATATTACATTGTTGATATCTTCCAAGGTATTGGGCATTTTTTTGCTGAGAAATGTTTCGAGTAGTACAATTTCTAAAGGTAATATGTTTAAATAGGAACAACCAAAAGGTATAATTAATGTAACAATTTTCTGGAGTTTTCATTGAGGTAATTGCCATGATCTGGTATTAGCATCCTATTTGGTGAATAAGTTATTGTTGGCCCTTTTTGCTAACATTTTATCCACTGAATTCATTGGGTGAGTTTGATGTTCCACTTCTTTGTTTGAGTTAAATCTACGCAGATTCATAGATACATAGAAGACAGAAGCAGGAGTTGGCTATTCCACCCTCGAACTGCTCTGCCATTCAATATGATGGCTGACCATCAAGCTCAATACACTAATCCTGCCCTCCCCCCATATCCTGTGATCCCTTCTTGAAAACACATAATATTTTGACCTGAACCACTTCCTGTGGTAGTGAGTCCCACAGGCTCACCACTGTCTGGATGAAGAAATTTCTCCACATCCCAGTCCTAAAAGGTTTATCCCTTATCCTTAAACTATAACCCCAGGTTCTGGACTCCCCTACCAACAGGAACATCCTTCCTGCATCTAACGTATCTACTCCTGTTTGAATTTTATAGATTTCCATGAGATCTTCCCTCACTTTTCTTGGGCATTTGGTTTTGGTATCAGAACCATATTGAACACTACCTTGTTGACCTATTAACTGAAAATTTGTCATAGCACATTCTGAATATCTTCTTTAAACTTAGCTAGGAGAAGATGAGGCACTTTCCTCTGTATGTTCAGCAGAATAGTTCAGTGTTATTCTGTAGGTAATGAGATACTTTGTCTTCAATTTCACCAAACCTAAAAACAATTTTGGAAATCACTTCAAAATTCATTCACTTGCTCTATATCTGTGTTTTCATAATCCTTACAGATTAAACTTGCTTTTAAACATGTTTTTCTTCTTAATGGAGAACATAACTGATTCTGAATGACATAGAGGGATTCCATGTATTTCTCTTCTCTTATACCCGAGCTTTGCCTTACTTTTAATGACTTTTCTTCAGCATCATGCAATTTCATGGATTCTGGTTGTAATTTAATTAAACCATTTAAGTTAGCATAGAAACTAATAGCAATAGATCATATAGCTCTTTAAGCCTGCTCCAACAATTAGTATGACCTTGGCAGATTTTCTATCACAATGCTATATTCTCACTTCCTCCCATACACCTTAATGCCTTTAAAATCTTTAAAAAAAAAACTCCTTGAATATATTCAGTGACTTGGCCTCCTCAGCTTTATGTGGTAGAAAATTCCACAGATTTCTCTACTGTTTGAGTAAAGAAATCTTTCCCCATTTGAGGCATCAGTGAACCTAGAAATGGTGCATTTTGATCCCTTATCCCTTATCCAAGTCTGAATAGGTGGAGTCCAAGTACTGATCCATTCGAAAAAGACCTATTTATTCCCATTCTGTTTCCTGTCTGTCAGCAGTTCTTGATCTATGCCAATATATTGCCCCCATCCAATATGCTTTAACATTACCTGCTAACTGCTTATGAGGGACCTTATTAAAAGCCTCCTAAAAGTGCAAATACACCACATACATTGGCTTGCCCTTACCTATTCTACTCATTACATCCTTAAAAAACTCCAGTAATTTGTTAAGCATGATGTGCTTTTTAACAAACCTATGCTTACTTTGTCCAGTCCTGTCAGTGTTTTCCACATGTCTGTTATCACTTCTTTTATGATAGACTCTAGAATTTCACCATTACTGATGTTAGGCTAACTGCCCTATTATTCTCTGACATTTTTCTTCCTCCCTTTTTAAATAGTAAGGTTACATTTGACACCCTCCAATTTTGAAAGGGTAAACCCCAATGTATCCAATATTTCCAAGGTCACTCCTTTAGTACGCTGGCATGTAGATTATCAAGCCCTGGTGCTTTGTCAGTCTTTAACACCATTGATTTCCCAAGCACCATTTCCTTAGTAATACTGATTTCCTTCAACTTCGCCCTCTCACTAGACCCTCGATTCCCTAACATTTCCAGGAGGCTGTTTGTGTCCTCTTTTGTGAAGACAGAACCAGTGTGTGTGTGTTCATCTCATCTGCCTCCTCTTTGTTCTCCACTGTAATTTCCTCAGCTTCTGACTGCAAGGGATTTATATTTGTTTTTACTAATCTTTTTCCTCTTCCTTTATTTATAGAAGCTTTTATCATCTGTTCAATGTTCCCTCCAATTTTGTCTCTTAATCTATTTTCCCACTCATGATCAAACTTTTTGTCCTCTTTTGCTAAATTCTAAAATGTTCCCAATTCTCAGACTTGCTGCTGCTTCTGCCAATTTTATAAGCATCCTCTTTGGATCGATTTTCTTTTGTGAGTCATGGTGGAACTACTTTTCCTCATTTATTTCTGCATTAGGCAGGAATAAAAGTTGTTGTAATTCATGCACATGTTTTTTTTTCAAATATGAATCATTGCCTTACCATTGTCAACTCCTTTAGGAAGGTTTCCCAATCCATCCTTGTCAATTCATGTCTCATGCCCTCCGAGTTCCCTTTTTTGAGATTCAGAGCCCTATTTTCGGAATCAGTTGCTTCACTCTCCACCTTAATGAAGTTCTATGGTTGCTCTTCCCGAAGGGATTGTGCACAACAAAGTTGTTCATTAATCCTTTCTCATTGCACAGTACCCAAGCTAGTATATCCGGTTCTCTGACTCATTGCTCAAAGTATCGAGGGGATCCACCTGCACAATACCATTACACACTTAGTGTGTCAAATTTTTATGTAAATGAAAGTTAACCATGATTATAGTTGTACTTTATTGTATGCAGCTCTGTTTTCTTGATTAATGTCTTCCCTTATATCTCAACTATTGTTTGCAGACCTGATATTGAATCCCCAACAATGTTTTCTCTCCATTTCTGTTTCTTATCTCCCCTCAAGCAGATGCCACATCATGATTTTCTGAGTCAATTTCCTTCCTCACTATTGCAATAATTTACAACAATGCTACCCACCTGTGTTTTTGTGTCGCCCTTCTTTGCTAATTAATACCCGTGGATGTTCACTGCTCAACTTGGTAACCCTTCAGCCATGTCACTGTAATTGGAACTGTCATAGCCAATTATATTCATTTTCACTGTTAATTCACCTTATTTTAAATGTTCCCTCATATTACCAAAACACCTGTTTAAACTCAATGGGTTATTAATTTACCTCCAGTTTGACAGTAGTTATGACCAAGTGAGGAAGGATAAATGAACTTTCCTTGCCAGGACATTGAATTCTGCAGAGCCTGGGTATAGGGTAGGGCCTATATCCTGGGTTGTGGTGAGTCCTGCCAGCAGTCCAGGCCCTGATGAAGAGTCATCTAGCCTCAAAACATTAGTTTGCTCTCTCTCCATGGATGCTGCTGACCTGTTGTAATTTCCAGCATTTTTTGTTTTCAGCACACATTGGACAGTTAGGGAGACTCTTTCAGCTGGTGAATCACAGACCAGATTGAACAGGATGGCAGGGTAGTGAAAGGCCATCTTGGAAGATGACTCACCAGAGGGAAATCTCAACTCTTACCTCAGGTGATGGGACAGAGATGCTGTTTTCTGGGGCTCAGTTTTCAATCTGTGCACAGAAAATCAGACAGAAAACAGCCCACATTTCTGGCCAAAATTCCTATACAAGATCCTGAATAACTTCCCCAGCACAGGTACCCATGGGGAGAGCAGCAAAGAGAGTCACTACAGAAACATACTGCTTTTTGATGACACTAGCTGATAATTATTTAAAAGCCCCAAAGCCTCTCACTGTGTTAGTGAATATGTTGGTGTGTAAGTGGGTGAGGTAGGTACGACGATAAGATGGAAAGGCAGGTAGACTAGGAGGTAATTTACCAATTATTAATAATTATTCATTGTTACATTGTAATTTGTCTACCACTATGCCTATTGTCTTGTCTTGTCAGGAACTACTGTGCTGTCCTGCAGGTTTTGCACTTTCTATGCACTTTATGCTGCCCTGTGTATGACTGTACTCTCGTGTGGTCTGTGTGTTCATATGGCACCTTGATCCTGGAGGAATGCGGCTTGTTTTTATTATACCAGTTGTATATAGGAGAAATGACAAATAAAGTTACTCTGCTGTGCTCTGCTCTACTCAACTCTACTGTACTCTCTACTGTACTCTAACATGGAATTGGAGACTTGTTTGGGGCGGGTGTGTGGGCATGTTGTAAAGAAGCAGGTGAATTATCCATGGGTGATTCCTGAGTAATTCCCATGGAATCGGTGAATCAAGACCCCTGCGGAGTCTGAATATGTATCCTTGGTTTAGTCACTCTTTCAACAATCTTGAATTTGGAAGATCTGGGCCCAACCTTGGTAACATGTACCTCAACAGAAAAGGGGAGTTAATTAACTCTGAGCTGAGAGGTCCTTGTACAGATAAAGATGCATGCACATAATGCCCTTTGCTTCTGGTCTCCTCTTCCTTTGCCTAAAATAAAGTGGCTTGGATGGATTCAACTTTGACAGATTTGATGTTAAGGGCAACCAAATTCTCCTCACCTCTGGATTTTTAGCTGTTTGTCCATGTTTGGAACAAGGCAGTAAAGAGGTAGCCCTCACAGAACCCAAACTCTGAGCATCAGTGAATGGGATGGTAAGTATTGGTTTCTCGGCTGTAACCAACCCATTCACATGGTGGATTGAATTCAAACGAGTCCTGAAATGATAAAAAGAGAGTTCAAAAGAGCTAACATCTGGGAAGAGAGGATCTACTTATCAGAAGAAATTAGAGACTTTAATATAGGAACATATGAGCGGCACAGTGGCTCAGTGATTAACACTGCTGCCTCACAGTGCCAGGGACCTACGTTCGATTCTAGCCTCGGGCACTGTCTGTGTGGAGTTTTCACATTCTCCCTGTGTCTGTGTGGGTTTCCTCCGGGTGCTCCGGTTTCCTCCCACAGTCCAAAGGTGTGCAGGTCAGGTGAATTGACCATGCTAAATTGCCCATTGTGTTAGGTGCATTAGTTGGAGGGAAATGGGTCTGGGTGGGTTACTCTTCGGAGAGTCGGTGTGGACTTGTTGGGCTGAAGGGCTTGTTTCCACACTGTAGGGATTCTAATCTTCTAATATGAAATAGATGCAGAAGTAGGTGTTTTGGCTTCTTGAGCTGGTTCCATCGTTCATTATGTTTGTGACTGATCTGTTTTTATTTTGAATTTAACATTCACATTTTCCCGGGATAGCCTTTGATTCTTTTGCCTAACAAGAATCTATCTACATTTGCCTTATTAAAGATTCAATAACACTGCTTCTACCACCTTTTTAGTTGTGAGTTTTAATGTCACTCACCCTTCTGAGAATGTGTTCTTCTTCATCAAAGTCTAAAAGGGTGACAGGCGAATTTCAAAATTACCCACAAGAGTGTTATGAAGATGTAGGTGTACTGTACCTTTTAAGAGAGTTAAAAGCAACAGAATTGCCTGACAGAACCAAGTGTTCTGAAAAAAAAATGTATTATTTGGTGGAACAACTTGGCTAGCTGGTTGCCTGGAAATGACAAAACAGATTCAAATTAGGCCAATCAGTTTAAGTTATACTCTGAAAAACTACCAAACTCCAATTCAGTTTGAATTGAGTATACTGGCAATCTTAAAAGCCAATGACACAATCTGATGCTTTGGGGATACAAGACCAGGGAAAATTGAACAGTTGAGAGGACATCTGCACACTGCTCAGAAAATAGCTCTCTTCAAAGGTACCTTTATCGATCAGTAACCTGTGAAGCAGACTCCCCAAGAAGACGAAAAGAAGACAGGAATACAAAGAAAACTGAAAGCTGCCTGGTTTTGAGATAAGAAGTGTTGTTTTGTCAATCTTAAGCGGGAGTTTTATTGGACTAGTATTATAGAAGAGAAGGTAAAATATAAGTTAAAGGAAGGAATTGTAAGTAGTTGTTTGTTAATTGGTATCTGTTATACTTTAAGAAATAAAGTTGTTAATTTTTCCATTAAGTAGTTCTTGGCCTCTCAAATTTTCACAGATTATGGATTAAATATTTTCTGTGTTGCTGGTTTTACATTAAGCAGGATAATTTACCACATGTTGTAACAAGAGAAAACATCCTTTTCACACCCACAATGTCACGGCCATTTAAAATCTTATTCTCTTCAGGATGTTACCCCTTATTCTTCGAACTTCTGTGGAAGGAAGCCCTGCTTTTCCAACCTCTGTCATAAGACAATTCACTAATTCCATGCTTCAATCTGGTAAACCTCCTCTGAACTGCCCTTGATGCAGATATATCTTCCTTAAGTAAGGAGACAAAAACGACACAGTATTTAAAATATGATCTCACAAGTGCCCTGTGAAACAGAAGCATAATAATCTTACTTTTAGGTTCAATTCTTCCCCTCATAAAGGATAGCATCCCATTGGCCTTGATTATGTGCTCAACATGCATTGTGAGTTTTCGTAGTCTGGGGACACTAGAATATTTAAATCCCTCGGTATCTCAGAATTCCACAGTTGTTTTCTGTTTAATTGATACTGCGATTTTTCATTCTTTCTGCCGAAGTGAACAACTTCACATTTGGCCACATTATATTCCACCTGTTAGATTTATCTATATCTAACTGAAAGCTTTTTATTACTTCTGCATAACATACTTTCCTCCTGATGTTATCTGCAAATTTAGCTATCAGAGCTTCGCTTCCCAATTTAAGTTATTGATATAAATTGCAAGAAGTTGAGGCCCCAGCATTGACAGTGTGGAACTCCAGTCGTCACATCCCACCAAACGGACAATGACCCATTTATCCATTTTCTCTATGCTCTAGCTGGAAGAGAATCTTCCATACATGCTGATATGATGCCACTTGCACTATTAAGCTTTTACTTTCCACAGTAACCTTTGATGTGGCACCTTATCAAATACCTTCTGGAAATTGAAACTCAATGCAACTGCAGGCTTTCCTTTAACCACAATATTTGTCACTTAAATAGAACATTGAATATAAAACAATACAGTATAGGAACAGGCTCTTCACCATGTCTGCGCCAACCATGAGCCCATTCTAAACTAATCCTAAGTGCCTGCACATGCTCAGTCTCCCTCTATTCTCTTCCTGTTCATGCATCTGTCTAAATGCATGTTCAATGTTGCTATCAGATCTGCTTCTACTGCTTCCCCTGGCAGCATATTCCAGATATCTATTACTGTCTGTGGAAAAAACCTCCCTTTCCCTCTCCCAGTTTTAAATGTATGATATTTGACATTTCCACCCTGGGGAAAAAAAGACTCCAGCTGAACACACTATTTATTTCATATAATTCTGTCAGCTTGTTCCTCAGCCTCCAACACTCTAGCAAAAACAATCCAAATTTGTCCAACCTCTCCTAATAGCTAATACACTGCAATCCAGGTGTATCTTGGTTTGCAACCTCTCCACAGCCTCCATATCCTTCCTTTAATGTAGTGACTAGAACTGCTCACCATACGACAAATGTGGCCTAACGAGAGTTTATAAAGCTGCAGCATGACTTGCCAACTTTTATATTCAATACCCTGACCAATAAAGGCAAGCATGCCATTTGCCTTCTTTGTCACCTTATCTATTTGTGTTCTCATTTTGAGGGAGCTATGCATTTGCATAGCAAGATCCCTCTGTATATCAATGCTCCTAAGTGTCCTGTCATTTACTGCAGACATTCCTCTTGCATTTGACCTCCCAACATGCATTATCTCACACTTCTCTGATTATTGTCTGATCATCTGCCATTTCTCCACCCAAATTTCCATATCCTGCTGTAGTCTTTGACAACTTTCTTCCTGATGAAGGGCTCCTGCCCGAAATGTTGATTCTCCTGCTCCTTGGAGGCTGCCTGACCTGCTGTGTTTTTCCAGCACCACACTCTCGACAACTTTCTTCAATGCCCACAATCCACCAATTTTCATGTCATCTGCAAACTTACTAACCAGACCTACATTTTCGTTCAACTTATTTATATACATTAAAAATAACAGAGGTTCCAGTACTGATCCTTGCGGAACATCACTGGTCACAGACCTCCAGTCAGAAAAACAAACCTCCACAACTACCCTCTGCCTTCCATGACTAAGCCAATTTTGTATTCAACTTACCAACTCACCATGGATCCAATGTGATTTAATCTTCTGGACCAGCCAACCATGAAAGATCTTGCCAATTGCTTTGGTAGACATCATCCACTGCTCTACTCACATCAGTCTTCTTTATCACTTCCTCAAAAACCCAATCAAATTTGTTTGACAAGACCTCCCACACACAAAGCTGTGCTGATTATCCCTAATAAGTCCATTCTTTTCATCTTAAAAAAATTCTAATAAATTGATTAAATATGATTTCATCCTTACTTTTCCTAATTATGTTACATTTTACTTAGTGTCCAGTTATAACCTCTTTAATGCTCAATCCTAATGCCTACCTCATGGCAGACATCAAACCAACTGGTCCATAAAATCCTGTTTTCTCCTTTCTTCCTTCCTTGAACAAATATGAAATATTAAGTAAATAATTGATATTTTCTAATCTGTTGGAATCTTTTCCTGAATCTGGAGAATTTATAAAATTAACTCCAATGTATCTACTATCTCTTTAGCCACTTCTTTTTGACACTATGATGAAATCCATCTGGTCCTGGAGACTTGTTGCCTGCCCAGTGCCAAGGTGCAGTGCATCTCCGACTGGCTTGAAAGGATATTGGAGCGGGGGGGGGGGTTGGTCCATGTTGGGACTAATAACATAAGCAAAGCTAGGATGGAGGACCTGTTTGGGGATTATCAAGCACTAGTAAGGAAATTGAAGTATAGGTCCTCAAGGGTCATAATCTCTGGATTACTGCCTGAGGCACGTGCCAATTGTCATAGGGATAAGAAAGTTAGGGAAGTAAATACATGGCTAAGGGATTTGTGTGGGAAAGAGGGATTCCATTCCATGGGGAATTAGCATCAGTTTTGGAACCAGGGGGATCTGTACCGTTGGGACGGTATCCACCTGAACAGATCTGGAACCAGTGTTCTAGCAAAAAGGATAAATAGGATAGTCAGTAGGACTTGAAACTTCTGAGTCGGGGGAAGGGATAGGGAAAGCAACGGACTATGGAGTTAAATGGAAAGAAAAGCAGCGGGATAGCATGTGCAGGTGCGTTTAAGCTCGAGGGAGACGAGGAATTCAGCAAAAAGGAAGGATAACTTAGGACATCTTATGATTTCCAATATCTCTAAATCATAAGAAAGTTAGCATTAAGGCACTTTACCTGAATGCTAGTAATATTCCTAAAAAAGTAGATGTGTTAACGGCACAAATCATCGTGAATGATTATGATGTGGTAGGCATCATAGAGAAATAATTGCGGGGGCTTCAGGACTGGCAGTTAAACATCCAAGGATTTACAATTTATCGAAAAGACAGGGGAGTCGGCAGAGTGGGCAGGGTTCCTTGTTAAGAATGAAATTAAATCTATGGCGCTGAATGACACAGGGTTAGATGATGTGGAGTCTGTGTGGGTGGAGTTGAGGAACCACAAAAGCAAAAAAAAAACCATAATGGGAGTTATGTACAGACCTCCTAACAGTGGTCAGAACCAGGGGTGCAAAATGTACTGGGAAATAGATAGGGCATGTCAGAAAGGCAAGGTCACGGTGATCATGTGGGACTTCAATATGCAGGTGGATTGGGTGTATAATGATGCCGGTGGATCCAAAGAAAAGGAATTCATGGAATGCTTACAGAATGGGTTTTTGGAACAAGGGAGCAGGCTATTCTGGACTTAGTGCTATGTATTGAGCTAGACTTTATAAAAAATCTTAAAGTAAGGGACACTTAAAAGGCAGTGATCATAATATGGTAGAGTTCAGTCTGCAGTTTGAAAGAGAGAAGACAAAATTGGATGTAATGGTGTAACAGTTAAATAAAGGTAATTATAGAGGCATGAAATAGAAACTGATGAAAATCGACCAGAAGCAGAGCCTAGTGGGAAGACAGTAGAGCAACAATGGCAGGAGTTTCTGGGTGTAATTGAGGATACAATACAGAGGTTCATCCCAAAGAAAAGAAAGATTATCCGGGGTGGGGATTGCAGGGTTAGACAGCCATGGCTATCAAAGGAAATCAGGAAATGTATCAAAGAAAAAGAGAGAGCCTATAAAGTGGCCAAGAGCACTGGGAAATCAGAAGATTGAGAAGGCTACAAGAACAAACAGAGGATAACAACGAGAGAAATAAGGAAGGAGAGGATCAAATATGAAGGTAGGCTAGCCAGTATTATTAGAAATAATAGTAAAAGTTTCTTTCAATACATAAGAAACAAATGAGAGGCAAAAGTAGATACTGGGCTGCTCCGCATTGATGCTGGAAGGCTAGTGATGAGAGATAAGGAAATAGCTGAAGAACTTAATGAGTACTTTGCATCAGTCTTCACAGTGGAAGACATTGAGTAATATCCCAACACTTCAGGAGAGTCAGAGGGCAGAGTTGAGTCTGATAGCCGTTACAAAGAGAAAGTGCTAGAAAAGCTAAAAGTTCTAAACATTAATAAATTTTCTGGCCCCAATGGGCTACATCCTAGAGTTCTGAGGGAGGTGGTTGAGGAAATAGCGGAGACGTTGGGTGTGATCTTTCAAAACTCATGAGAGTCAGGGAAAGTCCCAGATGATTGGAAAATCACTGTTGTAACCACTTTCTCCAAGAAAGAATCAAGACAAAAGATGGAAATTATAGGCCAATTAGCCTAACCGTGGTTGTAGGTAAAATTCTGGAATCCATCGTTAAGGATGAGATTTTCAAATTCTTAGAGGTGCAGGGTCAGATTAGAACAAATCAGCAAAGATTTAGTAAGGTGCCTGGCAAACCTGTTAGAATTCTTTGAAGAATTCCTCTCTTCAAGAAAGGAAATAGGGAAATCCCCGGCAATTACAGACCAGTAAGTCTCATGTCTGTCATCTGCAAGGTGTTAGAAAGGATTCTGAGGGATAGGATTTATGGCCATCTGGAAGAGCATGGCTTGATTAAATGCAGTCAACACGGCTTTATGAGGGGCAGGTCATGCCTCACAAACCTTATCGAGTTCTTTGAGGATGTCACTAGAAAAGTTGATGAGGGTCAAGCTGTGGATGTGGTGTATATGGACTTCAGCAAAGCATTTGATAAGGTTCCCCATGGTAGGCTCATTCAGAAGGTCAGGAGGAATGGGATACAGGGGAACTTAGCTGTCTGGATACAGAACTGGCGGGCCAACAGAAGACAGTGAGTGGTAGTAGAAGGAAAATATTCTGCCTGGAAGTCTGTGGTGAGTGGTGTTCCACAGGGCTCTGTCCTTGGGCCTCTACTGTTTGTAATTTTTATTAATGACTTGGTTGAGGGGATTGAAGGATGGGTCAGCAAGTTTGCAGATGACACAAAGGTTGGAGGTGTCGTTGACAGTATAGAGGGCTGTTGTAGGCTGCATCGGGATATTGACAGGATGCAGAGATGGGCTGAGAGGTGGCAGATGGAGTTCAACCTGGATAAATGCAAAGTGATGCATTTTGGAAGGTCAAATTTAAAAGCTGAGTACAGGGTTAAGGATAGGATTCTTGGCAGTGTGGAGGAACAGAGGGATCTTGGTGTGCAGCTACATAGATCCCTTAAAATGGCCATCCAAGTGGACAGGGTTGTAAGGAAAGCATATGGTCTTTTGGCTATCAGTAACAGGGGATTGAGTTTAAGAGTCGTGAGATCTTATTGCAGCTCTATAAAACTTTGGTTAGACCGCACTTGGAATACTGTGTCCAGTTCTGGTCGCCCTATTATAGGAAAGATGTGGATGCTTTGGAGAGGGTTCAGAGGAGGTTTACCAGGATGCTGCCTGGACTGGAGGGCTTATCTTATGAAGAGAGGTTGACTGAGCTTGGACTTTTTTCATTGGAGAAAAGGAGGAGGAGAAGGGCCCTAATTGAGGTATATAAGATAATGAGAGGTAGATAGAGTCGATAGCCAGAGACTATTTCCCAGGGCAGAAATGAATAACGCGAGGGGTCATAGTTTTAAGCTGGTTGGAGGAAAGTATAGAGGGGATGTCAGAGACGGGTTCTTTACACAGAGAGTTGTGAGTGCATGGAATGCATTGCCAGCAGCAGTTGTGGAAGCAGGGTCACTGGGGACATTTAAGAGACTACTGGACATGCATATGGTCACAGAAATTTGAGGGGGCATACATGAGGATCAGTGGCCGGCACAACATTGTGGGCTGAAGGGCCTGTTCTGTGCTGTACTGTTCTATGTTCTATGCTCTAGTAACAAGGAGGTTAGACCAGGAAAACCCAGTGAATGTTATCTATAAAGACCTACAAAAGGCCATTGATAAGGTACCTCATGAGAGGCTGTTTAGGAGGGTGTTCGAAGTGAGCGAGATTAAAGATTGGCTGTCTGACAGAAGGCAGAGAGTTAGGATAAAAGGTTCTCTTTTGGAATGGTAGCCTGTGACAAGTGGTGTCCCGCAGGGTTCAGTGTTGGGGCTGCAGCTGTTCACTTGACATATTAATGATCTGGATGGAGGGACTGGGGGCATTCTGGTGAAGTTAGCCGATGATACAAAGTTAGGTGGACAGGCAGGTAGTACTGAGGAGGTGGGGAGGCTGCAGAAAGATTTAGACAGTTTAGAAGAGTGGTCCAAGAAATTGCTGATGAAATTCAATGTGAGCAAATGGGAGGTCTTGCACTTTGGATAAAATAATACAGACATGGACTACTTTCTAAACTGTGAGAAAATTCATAAAGCTGAAGTACAAAGGGATCTGGGAGTGCTAGTCCAGGATTCTCTAAAGGTTAACTTGCAGGTTGAGTCCATGATTAAGAAAGCAAATGTAATGTTGTCACTTATCCCAAGAGGGTTGGAATATAAAAGCAGTGATGTGCTTCTGTGACTTTATAAAGCTCTGGTTAGGCCCCATTTCGAATACTGTGTCCAGTTTTGGGCCCCACACCTCAGGAAGAACATACTGGCACTGGAGCGTGTCCATTTGAGATTCACACAGATGATCCCTGGAATGGTAGGCCTAACATAACTATGAATGGCTGAGGATACTGGGATTGTATTCATAGAGTTTAGAACGTTGAGGGGAGATCTAATCGAAACTTACAAGATAATGCATGGCTTAGAAAGGGTGGATGCCTTGAATTTGTTTCTGTTAGGCAGGGAGACTTGGATCCATGGGCACAGCCTTAGAATTAGAGGTGGTCAATTTAGAATGGAAATAAGGAGACATTTCTTCAGCCAGAGAGTGGTGGGCCCATGGAATTTATTGCCTTGGGCACAGTGGAGGCCAGGACGTTAAATGTCTTCAAGGCAGAGATTGATAAATTCTTAATCTCGCAAGGAATTAAGGGATACGGGGAGAGTGCAGGTAAGTGGAGTTGAAATCCCCATCAGCCATGATTAAGTGGCGGAATGGTCTCGATGGGCCGAATTGCCTCACTTCCACTCCTTTGTTTTATGGTGTTATGGTCTTATTATCTTTGCTTATCTCTTGTAGGGACATTTTGTTAACTTCACCCAAGTTTTTGTTCCGAAATTATAGATATGAGGCTCTTTATGAGACCTAGCCATGCAACACAAAGATTTATTTCTTGCTATATCCTTAGTCAGCAAACTCTTCACCTCATCTGGTATTTTCTGCATGTACCTCAATATTTTCTTTCAGCATTTGCTCCAGCTTCTACCCTAATGCATTACATCTCAGGCTATTGTGTCTGATTACATAAAATGATAACATTGCTAAGTGACTTTCCTTTAGCAACTTGTCTACTGCTCCTTTAAATCATTTTTGAAATTATTTAATTGTAAGGTGGCCAGTGTGACATGGAGGCTGATTTATCTCGGCCATTTTTCTTAGCTTGAGCTTTCGTTTGTGGATATACTGAATATAAAGTGTAATCCTCATCTCACTTTTATTTTTTCAAAGTCTGCTTATTTTCTCTACCTAACAACTGTTACCCATGATATTCCAATGCCATTGTACTTCTGGTTTTATCCATCTGAAAGACCCCCTTTTAGTACACGTTCCTCTCATTTGTTCAAGTATGCTGGCTCTCACAAACCATGATATGTTGGACTTATATGTCTGTGCACCCCAATACTGATAGCATGGCAAGAATCAATCTCAGGAGTCAAGATTACTTAAAGGAACCAGAGACCTTGAAGTGATTTATTAAGAAAATACAGGTCAAGTAGACAAAGTAGAAATGTGGGCAGAGGAAAAGGCAAAGCATTCTATTTTGGATGAATTTATGGGGGAATATTGCAACGTAGTTTGATCTCTTGTGAGAATGATCTCTTGGTTTCCCCCTCAGGCAGACCATATTTTTCTCCTTAGCACTTGAGACTCTGACTGCACAATCTAATCCTTTTTCTTCTTTTTTTTTTACACATTCCAACATCAGCTATGACTTCTGGCTGTTCCCTCTTCTTCCCACAGGATGCTCGCACCCATCCATCATACCCTCTGATAGCACCAGAGAAGCATAACACCACATGGAGCTCATGTTGGAATTCACTAAAATGTTTGTTTATTCCACTGGCCAACCACTTGCCATTCCTTCTGTAATGAATACCTTTAATATTTATATCAGCATTCATATTAATGTTTGAGCTCTGAAAGTCCTCCTGTGTTATAATTTTCACATCTGCCTTAAATATTGTCTCAAAGTCTATAGTGTCAGTCTCTCCTCTAAGCAATCCCAAACTCATATGTTCACGTGTACGCCCATACTGCTCAATGTCAAATCAAATGTCGACAGAATCTGGAAGTGTAACAATTTAATAACTTCCAATATTAGGTATTTCATATGGCTGCTCATATTTGTGCTTATCCAAACTCGTGCTGGGCTAAAATACTCTTTATTGAGTCCCGATTAGTTCTGAGTCATCAAGCTGCTTTATTTTACAGACAGTGAGTGAGCATCCACCTTGACAATTATAAATTAAACATATTTCATTTAACTTTGTACCTCTCCTTGACAAAGTGACTTACCTTGTTACATTGATCTGGCTACAACCAGTTCTGAATTTCACTGGAGTGTTTTTTACCTTGATGGGCTGTCTTCCAGGCATGATCTTTCCATTAAGCCTCGTGCTTTTCATTGTCGTCCTTCCAAAGGAAGTCTTCCAGTGTATACATTTTCCAGCAAACCCACTGTCCCTAACTGAACATCAGTCTCACAACCTGCAGTGAACCCACAGATGATACAAAAATGGCAATCAACACTGTATGAGTGCAGGGTGGAATCATTTGAATGTGCTAATAATTCCTAAATTGGTCTTGAACTGATAATATTGGTGGGTATAATAGTTGGCCTTTCTTTTCAAGAAAAGCCATGATATTTGACTAGCTCTACCTTATTTCTGTGTTGGCATTGTGTGCATTAAAATCTCAACATATTGGATTCAATGTTATTTTAAAATATTATGGAATAACCCCAAAATCTCTGTTAGGTAAACAGGAATCTTGCAGCACAATTCTTTCTTATAAAAAAAAGTTCAGATGCCAAATATTCCTAGATAATGTACAATTACAGTAATCTAAATAATCTTAAAATTATAAACAATTTTATACATTTGTAACAGCAAAAAAATGCTTTCATATACTTCAACAGGTGCCTGTTAGTGCCATCAATATTGAAATAATGTGCCTTTAATGATACATATAGTAAGCTCCTTTGTTGTTTGGCTTGTTGGCTGCTACCTTTTTGCTGCAACGAGTGGAAACGCTATGTATAGATATAATTGAATCTTATGAAGATTATATTAAATTTTATATGAGATACTGCATATTAGGATAATAAATGATCTACATTGAACATGTATTATGTTAGCCATCAAAATGGAACATTGTCTCATTGACTAAATGCTTTTGTAACTAAGTAACTAATCAGAGCTTAGAGTAAAAGCCACTTGAAACAATGGATGACATTTTCAAAGTGAGTACCATCAATCGCTTTCCTGACATTTCCCATTTTTTTGATGGCTTCTGTGATTGGGTTATTTGCAATTGTAATAAAGAACCTCATTTAAATATTACTGCAATTAGGTTTAACCCTGGAGAATAACTGTTCTTTTAAAAGCTTTGCTTTTCAAGTGAAAAGTTGTCAAAAATGATCTAATAGGATATTAATGTATGGTGATCTCAAAATGCTGTAGTCTAAATTGAATATATAAGGAATATAATTTCATTCACCTTTAAGGCAAAATGATTAAAGACTGTGCCCTATTGTACCATTCTACCCATAGTTTCTTCTCAAACTAAAATTCACTATTGACAAGAACAGCTTAAAAATAAATGCTATATTGATTTAGTAGATAAATAAAAGTGAACTTGTTGAAAATACACCTCTTTGAACATTAGCTCACTCAAATAGTGATTTCACCAGATTTACTTTTATTAGAAAATTGCAACTTATTTGAAATTACAGCAAACAACATGTTTGTTTGGCATGAAAGTGCTCAAGTTAGAATCAAAGAATGAGGAATGAAACTTGTTTAATTGGGCCTTGCCAGTTTTCAAGAATCCCAGGCTGCGGGGGCAATATAAACCTGTAGCAAAACTCACTGTAAAAGGGGTGACATCAGATCAGTTACACATTATACTCCTTGTCTTCATTCCCATTGATGTCAGTGTAATTAAAAAATGAGAGGGGTGTTTAGTGTACAATTAGTTTAACATTGCATCTTTTTTGCAATATTGTCAATAGTTAAACGTACTCTAAGCAGTTGAGGTTTAAGAAAGGAAATTGCAATAGTATTCCACCTATGGATGTTTTGATAAATAATAATGGGAAAAATAATAATTGCTAAATATACAAGTGAAATCGAAGGGCAAATCATTAAGTACCTATTGAATTTTTTCTGTCTTAGATGCTGCTTAATACAAATTTGTTAACAAAACCACAAAAGCATAGTGTTCATTCAGCATTCAGCAACATTTGGTATGCATTAATGATTTATCTGCATGGACTATCAAGCCAAGCTGTACTATTGCTTTCCAGCAAAGACTGTAGGAAACTGGAAAGTCGTATTCCTATCTTTAATTCCTCAAATTATCTGTAGGTGTCACTTCAGATTCAACTGTACTTCATACAAGTAGCAGCTTGGTTTATGTAAGAAGGAAAGAGCGTGGAATCTACTGCAAAGCCAGAAGATGGCTTCTATAATAAGCACCAAAACCAATATTCAAAAGCAAATAATCAATTAATTTGTTAACCAGGCAATAAGCATTCAGTCAGCAACCAGACCATAGTTAGTTCCCCATTGTGTGTTGACCAACAATTCATAACAGACCTAATAGAACAGCAGATAATTATTAGATATTAAATAATTAATCTTATGTTTTTGCTTTGTAAAACTGAAACACATCTTCTTGTCATAGACGTATAAAAATGTAATTCATCTTTTCTTCATCACAGAAATTATTTGCTAATTTTTCCAGGTTCTAACACAAACAGCTAAGTACCTACATTTGCACAAAACACTTTATGATGTTCATTACCTTAAACACTGTTCTCGATTCATCAGAGGAACAGCATATAGTGAATAATATGTTCTCCACATTCATCAGTTGTGGAGAATAGGATAGGAGTAGGCCATTCAGTCCATTAAGCCTGATCCAACACTGACTGAAATCAAGACTAGTCATCTACCTTAATATCACTTTCACACACTATCTCCATATCTCTTGTTGTGAATGGTATCTAATAATCTATCTATCTTTATGGAACATTCTGAATGATTGAACTTTCAGAACCGCCTGGGATACTGAATTCATTAATTCACTGGCTGAAGAAATTCTTCCTCAACTCAGCCTTAAAAGGTCGATCACATTTCTTGTCCCCAGGATCTAGACTCATCAGTCGGGATACGTCCTATCTACCATCCACCCTGTCACATCCTATAAGAATTTTGTAAGTATAAAGGCAATATTTGTTGACACTGGTTCTGTGGGAGAACTGAGCATATGCACTCACTTGGAAATGTGCATGCACACGACTCCAGACTTTGTATGGCATTGTGTCATGTGCAAAGCTTGCACTACAACTGTGCACAGAAAGGGGAGCTGGGGATGGAGATCGGGGGTGGGGGTGTGAGAATTAGAGAATGTGTGGTGGGGAGAGAATGGACAGGGGTTTTGGGGGAGGGAGTGAGCGTGGTGGGCTGGAAGATTGGGCTGTCTGTTCTCCTCCACCTCACCTGTTACCCCATTCTGTATGCCCAGAATTAGAACTACTTATGTTTACTTTTCTGGTTCATGCAATACTTAAAATTAAATTTTACTAGGAACGTTAATCTTAACACTTAATATTTATCTTTTAACATTTCTCAAGCAGCAGCCAAATCACTGAACCAATATAACATCCCAAAAGTTGATGTTATTTGCATTTTTAGGAAATTAGATTGATTGTGAAGATTAACAGATTTATCAGCCAAGCACTCCATATGCGAGTAAAAGATAAAGTCACCATAGTCTTAACAGATCAGAGGGCTGCTTCCTTATTAGAGAATGAGAGAGAACTGATGCCAGTTTAACCTCAGGGGCATCATGACTTAGATCAAAAGAGAGGTTGAGAAGAAGAATCCTTCCTGCTATCCACAGCTTTTGCAGGAATTGAAGCCATGTTATTGGCATTACTTTTGAATCCAAAATAATGATCTAGCCAACTGAGTTAAATGCTAGTAACTCATCAAGCAGGCACACAAGCCAATTTTCTTTAAGGGTATTATGTATCTAAGCATAGTAGCATGTTACCTAAACAATGAACCTGGTATCAACTAATTGAAGAGTTAACCTGGTAGATCAGAAGAAATTGCAGAACTTTACAGAAGACTATTAGGTAAGAAATGAATATTTCTATGAAGTGACAACACAAGACATATATAATGTGCATTAAAGAATATATCAATGCTAAGTCATTAATCTGCAAAATACTCAGTCTTGACAATACTATTAGCAGGGATAAATCAAGTGAAGGAGTAGAAGTTAATATAATATCTGGTTGTGGGTGCCATTTCCATGGATCAGCCATATTTTGTCCACCACATTTCTTAAGTTTATATGCAAAACTTACACATGGCTGCTATCTGAAGTTATCCCTAGTACAAAGGCAATTGGTTATAGTTGCTAGAGGACAATCATCTCAGCTCCAGGATATTTCTGGAGCAGTTCCTCAAGGTAAGATCCCAAGCATAACAATCTTCAGCTGCTTTATCAATGACCATCCTTGGCTGTAAGTTAGAGTTGCATATGTACTCTGCTGATCACACTGCCTTTTGTTCCATTCACAACTCTTCAAATAGAGGAGCAGACTCAGTCCATGTCTGGCTGGATCTAGACAACATTCAGATCTGGGGCTGATTAGTAATATTCACATCATATAAACGCTGGCATTAACCATTAATTGTTTTACTGTTGGCACACTCACAGACTACAGCCCATCAAGTCCTGGGGATTACCAAAGATCAGAAATTTGATGGGGTCATACAAATACTTCGTCTCAACAGAAGGTCAGAGGCTCAACATTCTGCAGCAAATTATTCAACTCTTCACTCCATTAAGTACTTCTACTTTCTATCAGGCGCAAGTCAGGAATATGCTGGAGCAGTCTTTGTTTACCTGGATCAGTGCAGATCCAACAGCATCCAAGCTTGCTTGATATTAGGGCAATACAACCCACTTCATTGGCATACCATCCATCATTGGTGGACCATGGCTGCAGAATGGATCATCTACAAAATGAACTGCAGCAACTTACCAAGGTCTTGCTAACATTACCTCTGAAACCTATGGACTCTACTACCTTGTAGAACAAGGAATTCAAATAGATGGAAACACCCATCATCTGCAAGTACTTTCGATATTGTATGCCATCATGGAACTTGCTTGTCACAGCACAGTAGGTGGGCCGACACTGAAAGCGCTATATAGTTCAGAAAGAAATTATTAATTAAGAGCAATTAGTGATGGACTATGAATATTGGCTGTGCCAGTGAAGAAAATTATATCATGATTGGAATGTTTTTATGTACTAATAATGCAAAAGTCATCATAATCCTTAAGTAGAGATAACAGGTGCACTTTAAGCTAAAAGTAACCACACCTCAGGCAAGGGGAGAAGTTCAGGAGTGTCTTTCATGGTAGATTCAGTTAATGTAGGAATTGAACCCATACTGTTGGCATCAACTGCGCATCACAAATAGCTATCCAACCAATTGAGCTAACCAACCCCCAACATGCCTGGGTAATTCTGTGTAGTGCACCAACCCATTTATTGCGTCAGTCATGCTGTATGGATGTCCCACAGTCTATTCACTCCTGGCCTACCTTTTGTTCTTCCTACTCTACTGTGGTGTTACCATCAATAGACATAGCTAGAAAACTAGGAGGAAGTGGGGACTGCAGATGCTGAAGAATCAGAGTCAAAAAGTGTGGCACTGGAAAAGCACAGCAGGTCAGGCAGCATCAAATGAGGAGGGGAGTCGACATTTCAGACATAAGTCCTTCATCAGGAATAACTAGAAAATGCCATAACTAGAAAACTCCTCAGTATGCTTTATTTATTTCACTTTAGTACTGATACTCCAAAATATAGAATGAACTTGCATTCTTATAATACCCTTCATGGCCATGGGACTTCCCAAAGTGACTGACAGCCAAGGGAACACTTATAAATTTAGAAGCAGTTAAAAAGTGGGCAACATGGCAACCCATTTATGTACAACAAACTCCAGCAATGTTATCATGACCAGAAAATCACAAATATAGCATACTAATGAAAGTCATCCATCTTGGAAAACATGACAATAGTAAAACAATTTAATGTCAAGGAAAATAGTGACACTCTCTTGTTGGAGTCAGTACATTCCCGTCATTTTTGTGGTGCAGACTTATTACTTATCAGCCTATTAACTCTGTGTGTGTCTCTCTTTAAACACTGTCAGGCCTGCTGTGTATATACTACTGTTTTTTATGGTTAATGACCAGATATGCTATTTCAGTGATGCTAGTTTAAGGAATCAGTGTTAGCCAGGACCCTGCAGGACATTTCCCTGCTCTGCAGTAAAGTGGTGCCATAGAGCTTTTATGTTCACCTGATAGGGCACACAGCATTCTGAACTCAAGTGAGAGTCCTTTGTTCGGTCTAAGCTTTTTGACTTGATCAAGTGTTTACACAAACAATCAAGAATGACCTATTTGTGACTTTTCGCAAGCATTTTCATTCCTTTTATGTGAATAAAAATTCTTCTTCCAGTTTGTATAGAGACAGTAAGTCCTTTGCAGCTTTCTTCCAACATTACACCACCTTTCTTCAATCCCATTTCCTCTGCTGAAGACTTTGGTAGTGTCAGAACCTTATAAGTGTCTACATATTTGCCACTTTTTATAAGCCCCCTTTGGGGGCTAATGCATTTTGATTGATAACAAATGTTTGCTGTAGCATTTATAGATTGTTCATGACTCATTAAGCTTGTATGATAAAAACTTCAAAATAGCAAAAAAGTTGTGTCTGATCTAGCCCTGCATCAAATGTCATGGATGCTGGTGCAAAGGACAAATTTCCCTCTGAGACAGTGGGAGATGGGGTGAAATTAGTCTTAGAGAAAAGAAAATACCATGACAGAAATGAAACATCTTTGTTGTATTGGATTGTCTATTAAATTATTTCTTGTTCACAGCTCACATTGGGTTACAAATGATGATAGCTAGCAGCTTCCTCCACGCTGGCTGATATTGTAAATTAACCATTGTCATTATTTTTGATTTGGGGAGCACAGATACAGGTCACTCAAGATGTTTGGTGAGATCAATTTAATTGCTTCCAATGTGGGTCTGTTGATAGAATTAATTTATTTGCCAATTATTTTTAAAGGCAGATGTTCAATCCTGAAAATGCCTGACCACCTAAATTGGCTGCAGGAAGTAGAAAGTTTCATCTGCTTTGCACTGGGATATCTTTAATGGAAGTTAGCATTATGGCAAATGCCCAGCTTGAAGACAGAAATCTCTGATAGTGTCAGATTAGGGGTTTCACTTTAAGTTTAACAGTAAAACTTAAGTAAATTATAATTATAGATACTTTAATTAACCTGTACGGGCATGGTATGGCATGCCTCTGGCGCAGGTGGGGCTTTAAGCTCACCTTTCTGATGAAAAGCTGTCGATTCGATTATTGTGCTATAGGAATCCCACTAAATTACCGTTATAGTCTTAGTGGAGAGACATAATCCAAAGGTTCCCTACTCCTAATTAACTACAAAACTCATTCCAAATATGAGTCTGTTTTCACAAGTTTAACAGAATTTATTAAGTTTGTCAAAACAAGCATGAATGAGTTGATAACAATAAGACAGTGAACTTAGTTGATTCACAGTGGAATATTAGCTCTCAACTTCCAGCTAAATGGATTGTTATCTCCTCCTATATTCTCTTGACTGTTCTCCTTTGTCTTATTTCTGCACATTGTAACATTAGGAACCAGGCTTTATAATCCTTTCCTTGTCACTACCTCCCATATATATACAGAGTCAGTGCCCTAAACTGAGGAGACTCTAAACCTAATCCCCTGTTTATATTTTTTCTTTTTTTCTTCTTCTTTTTTGTTCTATCCTCACACTACTCCCTAACTGCGGTAGTGCTTATATTTTTACCTCCTGTATATAATTTGAGATATCCTGAACTCTTATTGGCTTGTGCAAGAACAGGTCATGTCCACTGTTTTACTGGCTAAACAAAATGTGTGTCCATTTCAGGACTGGTCTCTTTAAAAGTAACAGCCATACTGTCACCAGATTGGTTACCTAAGATATCATTTATTCATGACTTCATACTCCTCTTTTTGATTTGCATCTCTTATTTTTAGGATATCTTACTAAGATTATGGGATATTTTTATAGTATCTTTTTTCCTCATTTGTTTGGGATAGCACAAGGAATGCTGACATGTCCTCATGACTGATTCCCTGAGCGCATTGGCTCAGATTTACTTAATTAGTGAGAATTCCTCTTAACTCAAACACCTTAACCATGACTATTCATTTGTGGAGGCCACCTGCGAGTGGATGTGTTTTTATTATTGCTGTTGGCACTTGAAAGAATTTCTTTTAAACTAATGTTGAAGTTGCACATATCCTTAAAACTACGCTATAAAATTATATATGTATATCTAATATTTTATACATCATTACAAAGTAGATTACAAAGCACTTCAAAAATATTTATAGTGTGTATAAAACCTAGATGCATAATAGCAGTGTACACTTCATTCGTACAGAATCTTCAGTAATCAAAATCAAAAAAGAATTATATAGTCACAAAACTATTCTCAGACAAATGTGGAAGTTAAATTCTAACTTAATGAATACATTCAGCAAAATGTGATCACTTTTCTTTCTCTCTAAAACAGTAAAATTTAAAAATAGCCTAAAGTAGAACAAAGCAATTATTTTCATTTCCCCCCTTTTCAACTTTCCTTTAATAATGACAAAGCGAGGTACTTGAGGAGGATTAATGCAGTGAAAGGACATAAGCTTTCTCATGCAACCCTGAAAGGCTGCAAGCTCTCAGCCTGTGATACCAAAACAAATGTAACAGCCCCCTCTAACCTTGAAGTAAGGGTGGGTAACAAGCTGAGTCAGACAGATGGTGCATAAATATCCTGCATGGACTACAATTAAACAGAATATAATTTACTTCTTCACATGGTTAATCGACTCAAAATTAATAATTATTGAAACATAACTCAATCTTACAATACAATTTGTCAGAGGGTCCATGGTGTAGACGTTACACAAAAATTAACTGAACATATTTCCACAGATTATGTTGGCAGTCTATTGTATCTGATATTTCAAAAATAATAAACTTGTAATAAATATAGAAATTTATTGTCAAGTTATTTTAGCTTGAGTCCTGGTCTGATAGACGATACATTGTCTGCCAATTGAGCATAAGGAAATAGTGAAACATAGTGCATTTCAGTAAACTGGAGCTGAATGGCATATATTCTGATAGTCATCATTGAGGGGATGTGAAATTTACTTAAGGGGGTAACTAGAGATCTCAAATCCATGTAAGTTTCTGCCAATTTTACAAGATGGTTTTCATGCCACTTTCATGCATTCATATAGGAACATCTGGTAAAAATACATGTGCCAAAACAGTGCATTACCAGTAAAACAATCACTCAATCAAAATGGATAACATACTGTACACCAATTCAATTTTAGAGTAAGCAGTTTCTGAGTAAAATGTGAGAGAATGGTGAAGTATTGTAACCTGTAAATTATGGTTGACGGGATGAGATTTACAGAATAATAATAGTGTCATGATGCAATGCTGTACACTGTATGTAGTGTGGGGGATGTCATTAGTTCAGAGAATGAAGAAGGGAATAGAAGTGTTTTATGTAGTAGCAGGAGCATAGCAGCAAGATTTGTGTCCTATAGAAAGCTTTGCTTTCCTTCTAGATTTTCTGTGTAGAACTTAGTTAGGAGTGACTCAATGCCCAGCCTGTGCAAACTGGCAAGAGGTAATAAAAATGATAGGTAGTTACCTTCTTTCATGAAAACTATGGGTTCATTTGGGTATGCAGTGTATCCTGTAGAGAAAAATTAGCCATTATATATTTGACCATTTAATTTCAGTCATTTTATGAGTTATCTGTAAGCAAGGTCCTTATTATTATGGCAACTTTTCACCATATCATGGGATTGTGATGGTGCCTAAAGTACAGAACACAAAATGTCTGCTCATGCAATGCTTCTTTCCATTCTTTCAAAAGTGGGGAAAGTCATTGACAGGGAGACATTACTCAGCAGAGCTAACATATAATTGCATATTTCTTCTCTGCTGATAACTTCATCATTGTTTAAGGAGTGTGTTGCATATTATGCCATATACTGTGATATATTCGTACAACGTGAATTCATGTCCTGTGTTCCAGTTCCTTCTTTCTACAAACCCCAGGAGCAGCAAAACATGCCTTCTCTGTTATAAACTGTAGTGCAGTCTTGATTGTTAAAACATGTATCTGTCTGGAGCTGGGGAATTTTAATGATTTTAAAAAACACAGAAAAGGCAACGATGGTGACTGAAGAATGGTTGGATGATGAGCAGATACGATAAATATATGGACCTGAATTTGAGGCTTTTGGAGGGTTCCTTGCTGTGAAACCAAGCACAATCTCACACTATCTCTTACTAAACTCACCTCATTAACTACCTACCTTGACCTTGTGACAGCCCTTCACGTGATCCGAGCACCACTTTACCATATGCCTTTCCCAATAGAATTCGATACTTACTGGCTACTCTAGCACCCACAACATATTTAAAATGAAAAAGGCTGCAGTGCACTTGGGCACGCAGTAGCATTCTGAAGCTACTCTGCTCAGTGATGGACGTTCAGTGTGAAGATGTCGGAGAAGAGGAAGATGGTGGCCTAACTCTCCAATAGGTCCCATCAAAGTGGGTAGTGTAGTGGAGGGACATCCTTTACCCAGAGGATAGACAGAGGAAGCTGTGACATTGGTCCCTGGCAATCTGCTCTGTGCTTGTCAGCTAAGTTCCTATGCTTTCCAAGTCTGGAGAAACGACCAATAGTGCCACAGAGCATTAATGACTTTATGTGCTCCACCAAAATAAATACCACACTCTTCTCTTTGCTACCTCACACTCACTCTATCTCTGCTGCTGCACTCACCTTCCCCTGGGGCCCACACTCTGGCACACCACTCTGACTTCACCCTAAACTCCATACCACTAACCCTCCACAGACACTGTGCTGCCAATGCACTCGCATGGGACATCTCACCACCTTTGGACCCCTTGCATTAGCATTAACATCTATGCCTATTTACTTTCATCTCCCTCTCTTTCTCTCATTCCAGAAGAAGATAGCCTACAATAGGGCAGAAAGGGCCTGGATGGATGGAGGCATGCCTGACATCATTCCCCCATAAGGAGAGAATCCTGTCCCTCAGAGGAGATTCCTGTGGGAGCACTCCTGTGGGAATGTTGAGACATCCTTGTCCTGCCAACTGAGTAAGTACCACTGTTCATTCCACAGCACCTCTCACACAATAACCCAGTGGTCAGTGTAATTTACTGCACACCATTTCTAATCACTGACCATGATTCCTTCTTTTCCTTGTGTCATGCAGGTGCCAGTAGAAGTCCACAATCTCAGGAGAAACAGCCTGCTCCGCCAGAAGCCAGCTCCTCGACCTTAGAGAGTACTGAAGCTTCAGAAGAAGCATTGGCAAAGCTGACTCCTGGTTAGTTACTGACAGCTCAGTGGAAATATGAAACTTAGGACATTTGGGCACAAAATCGGGGAGGGGGTGGAGCTCCACACATCAATAGCTCTGTAGTTGAGCGAGAAAAAAATACACCAGGTCACTGGTACTGCTGGAGAGGAGGCACCTGCTCAATCCCTGCCAGGTGAGAACTAAGCAGCCACAGACTTCATCTCTGTGCACAGGGAGGAACAGACAGCTATGTAGGAGGCAATGGTCCTCAATCGTCCAGAGGCTGGAGCGGTCCAGCTACAGCAACCCAGCTGCCTCAAGCTGGACAGATCCAATGGACTGCCATTAACCAACCTTACCAGTCAGCGCTGGACAAGAAATGTCCAGACCCCTGGGCATACACCCAGTGGTGTACGGCTGATGGAGTTAGCTGTACCCATTGGACTAGCTGCTATGGAGCCACTGGACTGTCTGTGACCGATCCAGTGGCAATGCAGTGGCACAGATTTTGTGACTGAGAACACCCTGACTGGGCACCTGACTGTCACCATCCTCTGGCATCAGAGGCTGCTCTTGACTGACCATGCCAGGGCCTTCTGACTGACCGAGACCTCCATGGACTTCAGTGAGGACTACTCCACTAAGACCGTGAGAGATGGTTTGCTGATTGCTGCACATGGAGTGTGTTTGCCATGTAAACTGCTCACACATGGAGCAGTTTTAGATTGACATAGCAAACTGCCATATAGTGAACTGTATTCTGAGGAATGCTGACTGGCTGCATGATTGTGCTAATAGGCAAGGCAAGACAAATCATGAATGATATGAGTACACAGATAGGTGCTCAGTGAGTGATGCTAAGAGAGCAAGCAAGTAGCCCTCAGGTGCAACCTGGTCCAACTTGTGAGGTGAATGTATATCCTTGGGCACTAGATGTCCTTGTAGCACCTTTTCAATGCTAGTTGCTGGTGTGTCCTGCATTGAAGGTCTTTGCTTCTTAAGCATCCTGTTAGTAGATTGGGGAGGTACCATGATGATCCTGAGGGATTGGCAAAATTGGATCCTCAAAGGACATGGAGATGGGACATTTAAGGCTGGTGCCCATGGAGCATGGCCAGAGATGTGTCTGGTGTCTGACATGGAGGTTTTTTGGAGGAAGATGTGGGCAGAAGTCTCCAGGTACCTATTGTGACTCTCATATTGAGAATTCTTAGCTTTGAGGTTTGCTCTTCGTGAGTGATAGGGTAGTGTACTGAAATGTGCAATTAATAAGGCAGTTAACAAGCAATTAAACCTCTTTACAGGCAAATCACCACTGCCCTGTGAATATGTTACCTCATGAACTGGAACTTAATTAAAAGGTGCATCAAATTCATCCTGACATAGCAATAGGCCTTGCTGAACTTTTTGCACAATTCTGTCACATTTTTCATCATAACCTATGTTCAGATGACTATGTGATTCCACCCATGGGCTCTGTTGATTTTAATCATGAGTCATTGAATATTCATGATCCAGCCTCATGTTTATTTATGAAGTGGAAGCTTGTCGAACATATATAAACATATGAACCAGTCACATTTGTTTATTCTAGACAGTGTGGTCAGACTGGGTTTATAAAGGAGTAGATGAACACACAGCATTAAGTTAGTATGCAGGCATAGCAACTGATTAGGAAGGTAGATGGAATAATGTTGTTTATTCCAAGGCGAATAAAATACAAAATATAAATATAAAATATAAACAAAAATTGTATAGGGCATTGGTGAGACTACATCTAGAGTACTGTGTACTGTTATGGTTGTCTAATTTAGGCAAGTACTTTACTGCTTTAGGATCAGTTCCAAGAAAATCCTAATTGAGGAATGGTTGGACAGTTTGGGCCTGTATTCACTGGAGTTTAGATGAATTAAATATAATCTTGTTGTGAGGTATAAGATCCTCAGAAGACTTAACCAGATGAATAACAAATGCACCTATTTGTAGGAGAGATTAGAATTGGTGGTCATGTTTAACAATATATTCTTCTATTTAAGATGGACTTGAGGAGAAAGCTTTTCTTTGAGAGTGACATGAGGCTGTGGAATTCTCTTCCCTAGAGAATTGTTGAGGCACAGTCATCAAATAGTTTTAAGGTTGTAGTAGATAGATTTGACACTCCCATCAACCCTGGATAACTTTTGCTACCTGTACCCTACAAAATCTGTCTACCTACACCTTAAAAACATTATCTCCACCTTCTTTTGATGGAGTGTCCCAAAGTCATACAGAGAAAAAAGATAATCTCCTCATATCTGTCCTGAAGTTTTAGTCCCAGTTCTGGATACACCCACAGGATTAAATATGCTTTTCATGTCCATCTTGTCAAGAGTATTCAGGATTGAATACATTTCAACTAAGTTGCCCCCTTACTCTGTATAAACTCTAATGAAAAGAATCCTTACCTGTCCAACCTTTCCTCATAAGACAATTCATTCATTGCAGGTATCTGTCCAGTAAACCACCTTTGATCTCCAGTGTATTTGCATCCTTATTTACATAAGGAAACCAAAACTGTACAGGGTATTCAAAATAGGATCTCATCAATATCTTGTATAACTGAAGCATAACATCCTTTCTTTTATCTTTAGTTCCTCTCCTAATAAAGGGTAGCAGTCTATTAATCTTCTTAATCACAAGCTTCACTTTGTACCTAAATACTAACTTATTTTGATTCATGGGCCAGACCATTTTGGTCACGTTCACCTTAGAGTTATGCAGTCATTCTCCATTTAAACAATACTCTGCTTTCTCATTCTTTCTAAAAAAGTGAACAATTTCACATTTGCTATGTTATACTCCATCTGCCAGATTTTTCTCCACTTCATCAACCTGTCTATACTGGTTAACATTCTCATTATGTCATCTTTATAACATACTTTCTATTTCACTTTGTGCCATCTGCATATTTAGACACCATGCCTACAAACTCTTATCTAAGACATCAGTGTAAGTACTAAAGAATTGAGGGTGCAGTACAGATCGCTGGAGAACCCCATTCATTACATCTTGCCAATTTAAGAATGACCCATTGGTGCATACTCTCCATTTTCTGCCAGCCAGCCAGCCAATTTGACCAGTTCCAACTCAAACGTTGTTTGTTAAGAGCTATGAGTAGAAGGCTTAACACAATATTATGGGCTGTACTTCAAGAAGGTTAAACAACATATATTAAATGAGGACACAGATGTAGTTTAAAACTCTCTGTATTCTGTGAATACCATATCTCTGGAAAAACTCCAAAGTCTTTGAAAGGTGGAATTTTTGAATCTATCCATGTGATGTAGATTTTGCTGGCAAGTCTAGCATTTATTATCCATCTCTATTTGTACTTGAGAAATAGTGTAGCGAGCCAATGCCTTCAATTACTGCCGTTGTGTGGGGAGTCCAAACATTTTGACCCAATGACAGTAAAGGAATGACTAGGAGTAGCATGCAGTTCCCCATCAGGATTCTGTGTTACTAGAAGATTTTTATAGATGTTCCCAAGCACCTGCTGACCTTTTCCTTCTGTACAGGTCAAAAGAAGCTTGACAATGTGTGGAAGTGTATCTTGTAGATAGTGCAGATTTGTAGATAATACACACTGCTTCTAATGGGCACTAATGTTGGAAGGAGTGGATATCTAAGTTGAAAGTTGGAGCTGCTGATCATGTGGACTGTTCTACCCTGGATGATGTCAAACCATGTTATTGGAGATGCAGTTTATATTTGGAGCCAAATAGCCCTGGTAGAACCTAGATTGAGCATTGCTGTGCATGTTATTGCTGTGTAAGAGCCTGTTGGCAGCACTGTTTCCAACATTTTCCATTACTTTATTAATGATTGAAAGTAAACTGAGGAAGTAATAACTCACTGCATTGGATTTGTCTGACTTTTTGTGGACAGGACATATTCACTTTGTTGGGTAAATGCCAATGTTGAATCTATATTGGTATACCTTTACTAAAGATGCAACTAATTCTCCAGCATAACTCTTTAACATTACAGCCAGGTGTTGTCATGGCACATGGATTTGATTCTATCCAATGCCTTCCAATGTTTCTTGATATCATGTGGAGTTAATTGAAATTGGCTTCTATTGTGTTAGACCTCAGGAGAAGTCACAGATAAATCATCTACTCCACGCATCTGGCTAAAAAGGCTTATAATGCTTCAGATTTTTCTTTTGCATTTACATGCTGGTCTTCCCCATTATTGAAGTTGGGATATTCATGGAGCCTCCTCGCCCAGTTAGTTATTTAACTGTTTGTCATCTTTATGTAAGTGATTTTGCAAGAGTGCAAACCTTTGAGCCAATCCATGGGTTGTGAGGTTGCTTTGCTGCCACTATTTGGAATGCTGATTGTGTTGTAGCTTCACCATGTATGTAGCATCATTCCTGTTGTGTTCTCCTACACTCCTAGTTGAACTAGCATTGATCTCCTGTTTAATGCTGATGATAGAATGAGGAATATGTCCATCTTGAGTTTACAGACTGTGATTGAATACAGTTTTGCTGCTGTTAAAGACCAATGCCACTTCATCAATGCCCAATTTTGAGCCACTATGTCTGTTCTGAATCTACCACATTTAGCACAGTGGTGGTATTACAGAACAATGAGGTCATGATTTTGAAGACAGGACTCTATCTCCCTAAAGGGTTAATGTCATTGACAATACTACCATAATCGTCAGATACATTTATGGCATGTAAATTGGTAAAAATAAGTTTAAGTAAATGTTTTTCTTATAATGGTTCTCTCACTGGCGCTGCAGGCCTGTAGCTGTAGCAAATATGTTGTGCAGGACTCAGCCAACTCAGTTTGGTAGTGATGCTATTGACCCCCTCTAGGTGAAGGAGTTTGAATGCGTTTGATGACAATACATTTGTGTCCTTGGAAGCCTCGGTGTTTCTTTCGAGCACTGCACAACAAGAAGGGGTACTGATCCATCAGCTGAAATAAGATAGGAGGATTAGTTTAGCCTATATCTGACATGACGCCATGAGACATCATGAGGTCCAAAGTCAATGTTCACAACTTACAAAACAATTCCCTCCTTATTCTATATCACTGAGGCAACACTGCCGCTGTGTCTATGCTACCAGGGGACAGGATCTATCCAGGGAGGATAATGGTGGAATCTCGGGCATTAGCTGGAAACTATGGTTCTGCATTGAGTGACTGTGCAAGTTGAAAGTTTAACATTAACTAATAATCAACACAATTTTAAAAATGTTCTGAAAAATCCTAGAGCTCTTGCAATGTTGCTATAGGTTTCCAAATATGACTGAAGGGAAATTTGCAGGATTCCCTGGACTCAGTGCTCTTAGATTAGATGCCCTACGGTGTGGAAACAGGCTCTTCGGCCCAACAGGTCCACACTGACCCTCCAAAGAGTAACCCACCCAGACCCATTTCCCTCTGGCTAATGCACCTAACACTATGGGCAATTTAGCATGGCCAATTCATCTAATCTGCACATCTTTGGACTGGGGGAGGAAACCGGAGCACCCGGAAGAAACCCACGCACACACAGGGAGAACGTGCAAACTCCACACAGACAGTTGCTTGAGGCTGGAATCGAACCTGGGTCCCTGGTGCTCTTGTTATTTTTGAATCCAGTGCCTAGACTGATGTGGTGTGCTCCATCTGATTTTATTCTTAGCGTAGTTTTTGTGGCAATTTGATACAACTGATTGTTTTGCTAAGCCATCAACAAGGGCAGATAATAGTCAACCAGATAGCTTTGGATCTGGTTTCAAATGTAGGGGGAGGCAATGTCATATTTAATTTTGAATGCTCCTGTGAAGCACTTTGGAATATTTTAATACATTTAAGGCAATTTATAAATATTAATAGTTTTCACTTTTTTTGTGGTATTCAACTGAAGAAATTGATTCAGTGCCACCTTGATTCTTGCTGTACATTGTGCTGCCGAGATCCACTCCCTTTATAGTTTACAGTAGGCAGTATCATCAGAATGTAGAAGAGACAACAAGCATGAGAAAATGTATTGGTGCTTATTTAGTCAAAGATAACACATTTAAGGCTACAATGTACATTACAAATCAGTGTAGTTCTAACAGCAATTTTGGGAACATTTTCAAAAGTTCTAGTAATTAGTTAATGTTAAAAGACCCACTTGCACACATTCAAATATACTTAATATCTGCATTGGTTTTTAGCACAAAATAATTTGAGTATTTTGGTAATATAAGTTAAAGCAGTAATGATTAAATCCATGGTATTTTCAACTTTATGTTTCCTATTAGGAGAAAGTGAGGATGGCAGATGCTGGAGATCAGAGTCAAAAAGTGTGGTGACGGAAAAGCACAGCCAGTCAGGCAGCATCTGACGAACAGGAGAGTCAATATTTTGAGGATAACCTCTTCATCAAGAATAAAGAGCTTATGCTCCAAGCAGCATGCTGCCTGGCTGGCTGTGCTTTTCCAGCACTTTTTGACTTTATGTTTCCTATTATCGACTTATATTTGTTTCTGAAAACTTGTTGTCAGTTTGTTCCTTTCATTAAATCTTTATTCCTGTCTGAATGACCTGAACTTTTTATGAAGTCTGAAAACTGAGCACAAGCTGATGGTTAACAGACCCAGACCAACATCCGCTTGATTGTACCTTCCCAATTCAGCCTGTCCCAAAGCTGTTGCTGCATGCTTCATAAATACTGCAGTAATCCATCCCAGCTACCTACTCGTACCAAAATGGCTATAATGCCTAAACGTGTTTGTGGAAAAGCAAACCACTGGGGAAACAAAAATCACTGTAAAAGAAAAATAAGTAAATTTTATAGAGAAATGAGATAGGTGATACATTTTATGAAACTATAGATATGTGTGTACATTCACCTTAGGAGGCAGTGATCATAATATAATTGAATTTACTCTGAGAGGGCAAGGATATAATCAGAGGTAATGGTATTACAGCTGAATAAAGGCAACTACAGAGGCATGAGGGTGGAGCTGAGTAGAATTAACAGGAAAGACAGTGGAACAGCAATGGCAGGAGTTTCTGGGAGTAATTCGGAAGACACAGCAGAGATTCCCTGAGGAAAAAGAAGCATGGTACAGGGAGGATGAGGCAACCATGGCTGACTAAGGAAGTCAGGGATAGCATAAAAGCAAAAGAGAAAGTATATAATGCGGCAAAGGGCAGTGGGAAACCAGAGGATTGGGAAGCTTACAGAGACCAACGGGGGCAACAAAAAAAGAAATAAGAGGGCGATGAGTAAATATGAGGGTAAGATAGCCAGTAATATGAAGGAAGACTGTAAGAGTTTCTTTAGATATATAAATGGCAAAAGAGAGGCAAAGCTGGACATTGGACCACTGGAAAATGATGGGGACCAAGGAAGTGGCTGAAGAACTGATTAATTACTTTGTCTAGTCTTCATGATGGAAGACACAAATAATATCCCAAAAATTCAAGATAGTGAGGGGGCAGAGCTGAGTATGGTGGCCATCACCAAGGGAGAAGGTGCTAGAAAAACTGGAGGTGGGTAAATAACCTGGAACTGATGGACTACATCCCAGTGTCCTAAGGGAAATAGCTGATGAGACAGTGAAGGCATCTTTCAGGAATCGTTAGCATCAGGGAGGGTCCCAGAGGAGTGAAAAATTACTAACATTGACACCTCTGTTTATAAAGGGAGTAAGACAAAAGAGGGAAAATTACAGATCGATTAGCCTAATCTCAGTCATGGGTAAGATCCTGGAATCCATTGTGATGGATGAGATTTCTGAATACTTGGAAGTCTATGATAAAATAAGACAAAATCAGCATGCTTTCATCAAGGGGAGGTCATTCCTGACAAATCTGTTAGAATTATTTAAGGAAGTAACAAGCAGGTTAGATCAAGGACTTCAAGAATGCCTTTGACAAGGTGCCACACAGGAGGCCACTGAAGCACTTATGTTAGAGACAAGGTGCTAGCACAGATAGAAGCTTAGCTGTCTGGCAGAAAACAGAGTGTGGATAAAAGGGTCCTTCTCAGGATGGCTGCTGGTGACAAGTGGTGTTCCGCAAGGCTCAATGTTGGGATCACAACTTGTCACTTTATACATTAATGATCTAGATGAAGGAACTGAGAGTATTCTGGCTAAGTTTGCAGACAATACAAAGATAGGTAGAGGGACAGATAACATTGAGGAGGTGGGGAGGCTGCAGAAGGATTTGGACAGATTAGAAGAGTGGGCAAAGAAGTGGCAAATCGAGTACAATTTGGGAAAGTAAGAGGTTTGTTAGGAAGAATAGAAGCATAGATTGCTTCTAAATGGGTAGAAAATTCAGAAATCTGAAATGCAAAGACACTTGGGAGTTCTCATCCAGGATTCTCTCAAGATAAACATGCAGGTTGAGTCAGTAGTGAGGAAGGCACATGCAATGATGGCATTTATTTTGAGAGGACTTGAATACAAAAGCAGGGCTGCTCTTCTGAGGTTCTATAAAGCTCAGGAAAGATGTACTGGCCCTGGAATGTGTTCAGAGGAGGTTCACGAGAATGGTCTAGAATGAAAAGCTGAACATATGACGAACATTTGAGGACTCTGGGTCTATACTCGATGGAGTTTAGAAGGATATGACTAATTGAAACATTCAAAATACTGAATGGCCTGGACAGAGTGGATATTGGGAAGATGTTTCCATTGGTAGCAGAGACTAGAACCTGAGAGCACAGCCTTAGAGTAAGAGGAAGACCTTTTAGAATGGAGATAAAGGGGAACTTCTTCAACCAGGAATTCACTGCCACAGAAAGCTGTGGAGGCCAGGTCATTGAAAATATTTAAGACTGAGATAGATAGGTTCTTGAGTATCAAGGGGATGAACGGTAAGGGGATGAACGGTTATGGGAAGAAAGTGGGAGAATGGGGTTGAGAAACTTATCAGCCATGATTGAATGGTGGAGCAGACTTGATGGGTTGAATGACCTAATTTCTGCTCCTATTCTTGTGGTCTTATGGTCTTGCATATCTATGTAAATATATTAATAAACCCTCTGTTACTGGAGTGTGAAATAAATAAAAGACCGAGTTGAATGAAGTAATCGTGAGTATTATTAGAGAAGGAAGGATTTACACAGATATTGAGAGATAGCTTGAGAGGTCCTAGCACTAAACTAAGATGAAGATTTTTTTTCTCTCTAAGTTTCTGAAATGGAGGTTGATGACTGTTTGGATGGAGATTATACTAATTGTTCCCTGGCTTGCTGTTGTCATTTTTCTATATAAGATTACTACCCAGTATACTACCACTTATCGCACATTCGCTTGTTGAAACATAAAGGAGTTGGAAATGTATCACTATTGCTGGATCAAAATCTTGGAATTCCCTTCTTAAGGGTATTGTGGGTCAACCCACAGCAGGTGGACTGCAGCGGTTCAAGTAGGCAGCTCACTACCACCTTCTCAAGGGGCAACTAGGGACAGGCAATAAATGCTAGCCAGCCAGAAATGCTCACATCCCATGAATGAATTAATAAAAAAAAAAATATGGTAAAGGATATTGCAGGGTTGCTCTTTATTTGTATTGAATTAATTTTATTTTTTAATTTTAGGTGTATGTGACATTTGCATCCTTCTAGAATTAAACATTCTCCCTTCTTTAAGGGACCCTTTGAAAATCTTGTCTGTTCTTTAATAAAGATGTTGTTCAAGAATATCCTCACAGAACAATGACATGAGAGAGGGTCTAATTGGATGATTGCTTCAAGTGGAAACACAAGAATAAGACTTTTTGTTCTGTGTCATTCTATAATTTTGGGGCACTTTATGTTCCAGCCAATGAAAAGGAAATCTGTATACTTGTGTGCAGGTTTGCACGTATTCTGAAATTCCTTACGACAAACATGGACATTTGCAGATGAAGGTAAGGCCTAAAGATGTAAGATGATGTGGTTAGAAGAGAGCAATAGGAAACAAGTGTATAAGCTATTAGAGTAGAAGGAAACGTTTGGGGAGTGCGGCCCAAATAAATGTTCTTTATGCAATCACACTGAGTAAAAGGAACAAACATCATGAATTGCAAGCAGAGATTCAACCTGGGGTGTGCTGTATGGTAATTATTATTGAGTCAGGACTGAGTATTAAAAATACCAGGTTGCAAGGTCGATAGAAAGGTAAAGAAAATGTTTGAGTGGGAGGAGCATTCTTAATGATTAAGGACGACATGATTTCAATGATGAGAGATGATATAACAACAAGTAAACAGGAGTGTTGCAACCATATAGGAGTGTGCTCTGATTGGTCCATGAACTGAGCATTTGCAGAGCTCATCCAGACCACTTTTTTTTTGTGTTTCAATTTAAAAAGAGCCCGCAGCACAGCTTTATGCTCTAAACAATATAGAGGTTAATTTATTTCACAATACAGCTGGAAGTTAAAATGTAAACAGTGAGCTAGTTGCTTGCTAAAATCAGAAATACAATATTAAAACGGTAGTTACAGATAAAAGATACTGATAAGGATGAAAGTAAGATTATCTGTTATCATTGCAACACAGCATGCTTGGAGCTTTTCTTTTTCTTGGATGAAAGAATTAAACACTTAAAGACAGAATCCAGCAGCTGCAATGGCTTCTGTAGTGAAATAATTGGACAATTTTTTCCCATTGGTGAGCAGAACAGGTTCTGGGGGAGACTGAAGGTTCCTTTATTTCATTTTTACAGCACTCCAAAATCATCTCCACAAGTTTGAAAGAATTCTGCCCGATATACCTGAGAATAAATGAGAGATGGACAGTGTTGGATTTAGCAGTAAATAATGAACCAGATTTAGTTAACAATCCAATGGGTTAACAAACATTTATCTAATAGAGTGATCATGAATTTATTACAATAACACCTGGGCTCAAGACTCAAGATATGAGAATGGATTAAATAAATTGGATTTATTTCCTCGAATCTAGAAAGTCGAAAGAGTGATTTGATTGAATTTTTCAAGCTGTTAAGGGGAAGTCAATGATAAGTAATTATTTCTGCTAGCTCAGGAGTCTAGGACCAACTGTAAAATCATCAAATTAGTGCCAGACCTTTCAGAAAAGAAATTAAGAAACCTCATTTTACACAAAAGATTGTACAGTTTTCAATCAGCAACTGACGCTAGATCAATTTTTAGTTTCATAATGGAGATTAATAAGCTTTTGTTAACCAAAAATATTAAAGGTTATGGGTAAAGGTGAGTAAATGAAGTTAGGTTGCAGATCAGCCATGATCTTGTTGAATTGTTTAACAAGTCTGAGGGGCTGCGTGCCTACCTCTTATTATGTGCCTGTATGAAAGTCAGCTTTAAGCTGCTGAGATACTGGGGTGGATTTTTCAGAAGATAGAAAGGAAAATCTAAAAAGAGGATTGATGGAAAGAAATTCAGCTGCCTATATAGAGTGTATGATCCTCCCTGAAAACCTTTTATTCTACCCTTTGCCCAGGCAATAAAGACAAAAATCAACCTTACTAAAACCATTTCACCTTCAGGGTAATAGCTTAGGAAAGGCCTAACCAGGGATGGCAATTGAAGCAAACAACAGTAATGGATTCAGAGAAAACAATTAGGTACAGTGTCTGGAGAAAGAATTATTGTGAAGAGACAGGAAGGCTAAGGTCAGCCAATAAACAGTGGACTTTCATAGGCCATTTTGCATATCTTGTTTTCAAAACGTTCTATGTTATTAAATACAGATGTGTTTTTAAAAAGGCTTACCGAATACTTCCACGCTGTGTTGATTAGAAAAAATGTTAATAACATTTGGACACGGTTATTGAGTTAAGGATGCTACAACATTAATCAAAATATCTTACAAATGGCTGTAATTTTCAGGTAGTCTGAAAAAGTAAGCTGGCTAAGAAATTTAGGGTCACTTATCAGACATAAGATTCCTTGAGGTATCTGTAAGCTAGAAAATTCTTAGTTTATTGAGATGATATACAGTTCATTTTTTTAGTTTAATTGCAGTGATAAGCTTGTACTGGGCTCGTTGCCAAAAAGCATAGGATAACAATTGCCCTGTTTTGTCCTTTTTGGTTTCATAATTGGTTTTGCTGCATTACATAATTCAAAACTTAATTAATATTTCCTTATCTGGCAACTTTGCAATTTGGGTTCTGGGAGAGCAGTGAGAAAGTCATGATAATGATGTTTGGCTTATCCATGGGAAAATAACATAGATGTTGTTGAATCTGCTATCTCTCTGGATATTTGTTCTTTCACAAGAACCAACTAAGGCTATGAGGTGAGATGCTTTCATCTATGGTAAAAAAAAACTGCTAGAATCAATACCGCAAGACTTCAAGTGGGAGGTTTAAGAAACAAGGACTATCTATTGCCTTTGAGTTACTAATAATGCGCGCTACTTATGTTTTGAGTTTGCTGAATATATTCTTTACGCCAACTACTGTGGTAATGAACAAACTTTTCCTTCCATCCACTTTGAGATTTTATGACCTTTAAATTGGGAAAGAAAATTAAAGACTCAATTAATACCAGTGTGTAAGCTTCAATGAATCAATGTTCCTCAAATCTGGAAGTTGAGTTCAAATCGTTCTCAACAACTTAAACATAAAATTTTTTCTGACACTTCTTTACAGCACTGAGGAAAACTACACCCAGAAGTGGTGTCTTGGAGATAACATTAACATACGAACATAGGGACTAGGAGCAGGAGTAGGCCGTCTGGCTCTTCGAGCCTGCTCTGCCATTCAATAAGATCATGGCTAATCTTTTTGTGGCCTCAGCTCCACTTGCCCACACTCTCACCATAATCCTTAATTCCTTTACTTTTCAAAAAAAATCCATCTTAGCTTTAAAAGCATTTACTGAGGAGGCCTCAATTACTTCACTGGGGCAGGGAATTCCACAGATTCACCATCCTCTGGGTGAAGAAGTTCATTCTCAGTTCAGTCCTAAATCTGCTCCCCTTAATTTTGAGGCTATGCCCTCTTGTCCTGGTTTCACCTGCCAGTGGAAACATCCTCTCTTCAACTATCTTATCTATTCCCTTCATAATTTTATATGTTTCTGTAAGATCCTCCCTTATTCCTCTAAATTCTGATGAATATAATTCCAGTCTACTCAGTTTGTCCTCATAAGCCAACCTCCTCAACTCCAGAATCAACCGAGTGAACTTCCTCTGCACCCCCTCCAGTCCAATACATCCTTTCTCAAGTAAGGAGACCAAAACTGTACACAGTACTCCAGGTGTGGCCTCACCAGCACCCTATACAGCTGCAACATAACCTCCCTGCTTTTAAATTTAATCCCTTTAGCAATGAAGGATAAAATTTCATTTACCTTCTTAATTACCTGTTTCATCTGCAGACCAATGCTCTGTGATTCATGTACAAGGACACCAAAGTCCCTCTGCACAGCAGCATGCTACAATTTTTTACCATTCAAATTGTAGTCCTTTTTAACTGTTAGTCCAACCAAAATGGATAACTTCACATTTATTAATATTGTTTTCCATCTGCCAGACCTTTGCCCACTCACTTAAACTATCTGACACTTAAATTGTCCCTTTGCAAAGTTTCACAGTCCTCTGCACATTTTGCTCTATAACCAATCACACAACACCAGTTTATAGTCCAACAGGTTTATTTAGAAGCTGCTCTGTCATCAGGTGGTTGTGACAGCTGTGTGACTTTTAACTTTCTGCCATCACAGTCCTACACTGGCACCTCCAAATCATGAGCAATCTTAGTGTCATCCACAAACTTTGACACACTACACGCGGTCCCCAACTCCAAATGATCTATGTAAATTGTGAATAATTGCTGTCCCAACACTGATCCCTGAGGCACACCACTATCACTGACTTCCAACCAGAACAGAACTCATTTATCCCCACTCTTTGTTTCCTGCTAGTTAAACAACCTTTTATCCATGCTAATACAACGTCTTGCATCTTTATCTTATGCATCAGCCTTTTGTGCGGCACCTTGTCGAATGCGTTTTGGCAATCTAGATACACCTAGATAAGAGGTTTGAAAGAAATACTCAAAGAGCAGTGATTTCTCCTCATGTTTTAACCAATGTTTCTCTCTTAGCCAATAGTGCTTATTGCAAGTTATCTGGTCAATCTACTTTTTTCTCCGTGTAGAGTCATAGAGTCATAGAGATGTACGGCATGGAAACAGATCCTTTGGTCCAACCCGTCCATGCCGACCAGGTATACCAACCCAATCTAGTCCCACCTGCCAGCACCTGGCCCTTCTAAACCTTTCCTATTCATATACCCATCCAGATGCCTTTTAAATGTTGCAATTGTACCAGCCTCCACCACTTCCTCTGGCAACTCATTCCATATGTGTGACTTACTGTGGAAATTAACTGCCACTCTTGACTTTGTTTACCAACAACCATTATATTGCAAAATGAAACATGAATTGGTTGTGAAGAATTTTGATTCATCCTGAAGATGTGATTGCATCTTTCTAAATATCTAAATATGATGACAGCGTAGATATCAGGAGTCCCTTTGTGAATGTACAAATGGCACAAAACGACATGAGATGAGGTAACAGTCTAGTTATATTATCACTAGACTATTAATGTTCTGGTGACCTGGTTTTGAATCCTGTCACAGCAGATGGTATAATTTGAATTCAATAAAAATAATCTGGACGTAAGAGTTTAATGATGACCAGGGAGCCGTTGTCAACTGTCAGGGAAAAAAGCCCAGCTGGTTCATAAATGTTCTCTGGGGAAGGAAACTGCCATCCTTACCTGGTTTGGCCTACACATGAGTCCAGATGCACAGCAGTATGGTTGATTCTTCACTGGGCAATTAGGGATGGGCAATAAACCTTCATCCCAAAAAGAAAGTGTTTGAAGCTATTCACACCCATTTTTTAAGGGGGTATTTTTATGAATTTCCACTCTGTCAATCTACTTTTTTCTCTGTAGTTCCAGACAATCTACCCTCAAATTCCAAATTAGAATCCAAAGTATCATACCAGGGTGTGCAAACTAACCTTCCTTTAAATACTCATCAGGTGAGGCACATAGATCTCAATAAAATAAACCAAAAGAAACTGTAGGGAGATACTGATAAAATTGGGCATTGGGGTAAAAATGCAAATGATGGAATTCATATTACTAAAGTGGTTATACATTTTGGCTGAAAGGAAATGGAATACATTGAATGGGGAGAATTTGGATGATGTGGAAAAGCAGAGGGATTTGGACATTAGAGTTAACAAGACAGTAAGAGCAGCAACTCAAATGGATTAGTCCACAAAATAAGCCAATTGAAAACTGGATTTTATAGCAAGATGTATAGGATATAAAGTCAAGGTGAAATAAGGAACTTGTAGGAATCTTAGTAAGATTGCAGCTAGAATACCATCCCATTAGATGTATGTTCAGTAAATGGGGAGGATACAGCATAGATTCAGTAGGATGTGGCCTGGTAAGAGGAAGAATGACCATGAAGATAAACTTGGCAAATTGGTCTTGTTATTATTACTGGGAGATTTGATTGAGCTGTCAAAAATTTTGAACGGATGAGAGAGAGAAGTCAATAAAGTGTGGCACTGAAAAAGCACAGCAGGTCAGGCAACATCTGAGGAGCAAGAGAGTCGACATTTCAGGCTTAACCCTTCACCAGGACTGGGGAGGGAGAAAGGGGCTGAGAAAATAAATGGGAGCTTGGGGCTGGGGAAAGGTAGTTGGGAAGGCTTTTCAAGGAGCAAGAGAAAATGATTCTAAGGATTGAAGAATGTAGCGTGTTATAAATACCCAATTTAATGTAAGAGATTTACAGTAAAGATCAGGAGCTTTTTTAAAGCGTTGAGACTATGGAATGCAGAATTCATGGCAGAGATCTTATCAACTCATAAGAATGGATTAGGTCATTGCTAAAAGGAAAGCAGACGAAGAGATATAAGAATATGATGGGCACATGAGATTAAGACCATCACTCACCTGGAGGAAACAACAATTGTTTCAAATGCATTAAAGCATGGATTCCAGGGGAATGACTAAAATGATAGAAAGATCACGAGCAGAGCTAATAATGTTCACTCAGCTAGTAGCACTAAGCAGAAAAGATGGTAATTCATTCATTTATACATTCATGGTATTGTTGTGTACAAATGCAATGTTGCTTGCCTACATAAGAATAGTGAGGGCATTTCAATCCTTTGATTGCAAAGTGGATTAGAACATCCTCAGGGTATGATAAAATGTGATATGAATGCAATACATCTTCTCAAAGCAAGCACACCTCAAGAGACATATATCAACAGCAAACAGGGAATTAACAATATCCAAGTGTACTGGAGAATAAATTCACTGTTGTTGCACCACTGCAGACTTGTGTCAATTCACAGGCAGTGCCACATGCTGCTATCTGCACAACGCACATGGTTTTTTTTTCAATGAAGAACCTCTTGAATAATCCGTCAGGAATGATGATTCTTGCCTCTGCTCCAGTTTGGTAAGTTCAGAGATGGCCATAAGTATAAAGCACAACCTCCAGACTTTACCACATGTGGGGCAGGTGATGCTTGGATGGTTGTTTAGAGGTTTATGTGCTTTATTTGATGCTTCAAATTTGCCTCTGCACAGTCCTGGCAAAATCTTTTGATGTGTCTAGTGCCTTCCTGAATGAGTCTTTTCTATTTACTTCACTCACAACCCAGGGACTTCCACAAGTCAGTGGGGATTTTTGAATTCATAGGGAAGCTTTTGAATGTTGTCTGAATGTTGTCACTGTCCTCCTGAGGGTCTCCTACCATGATTGAGTACCAATGAGAGTAACCATTTCAGGACTTTGGTGCCAGCTATATAATTAACTTGAATTCCCCAACACAGGTGGCTTTGAGTGATTCGTGTTCAATGCTGGACTATATAGGTAATGGACTATAGAACTGGCTGTCCTCGTGAATCACCACACCTCAAGGAAGAAGCACGTAATTTTTATTGCTCTAGAAGTTGAGGTTTCCTTTGATGCAAGGTACTCAGAGAACTGCTTCTGTTAATTTGAAACTCGTACCCAGTACAACTCTATTGTTCCATGAACGAGTGATAGTGCTCACTGATACAGCATGTTGTTCTCAGAAAGAGGAACATTTTATATGGTGTCATCATATTGTCTGGATTTTGTAAATAACAAATCTATTAAACTATTACATTTTATTGGATAACATTTTCTAAAACTTTTTTTAAAAAGCAGTGTTACGAAGTGTGAGGCTATGTACTTTGATAGGAAGAATAGTGGCGTAGACTATTTTCTAAATGGAGGAAAGGCTTCTGCAGTCTGAAACACAGAGGGACTTAAGAGTCATAGTTCAGGATTCCCTTAAGATTAACGTGCAGGATCAGTTGGCTGTTAGGAGGGCAAATGCAATGTTAGCATTCATTTCAAAATAGAATACAAGTGCGAGGTTTTGTTGCTGAGGCTGTATCAGCCTCTGGTCAGACTGCATTTGGAATATTATGAGCAGTTTTGGGCTCCATATCTATAAAAGGATGTGCTGGTGTTGGAGGGGGTCCAGAGGAAGTTTACAAGAATGATCCTGGGTATGAAGGGCTTTTCTTTAATGCTTTAATTTACAGAATTGTGGGTGCCGCTGGCTGGACCAGCATTTATTGCCCATTCCTAATTGTCCAGAGGGCAGTTAAAAGTCAACCACATTGCTGTGGGTCTCACATGTAGGCCAGACCGGATAAGGTTGGCAGATATCCTTCCCTGAAGAATATTGGTGAACTATACTTTTTTTTAAACTGATAATTAGCAATGGTTTTATGGCCATTATTAAACCTATATTTCCAGATTATCATTGAATTCAAATTCCAGGGAAGGTTTACTAAAATGATCCCGGAGATGAAGGGCTTGTCATATGAGGAGTCCACACCTGAGGAACAATTGGGACTCTGGGTCTGATCAAGATGGAGTTTGGAAAGATGGGGGGTGGTTAGGAAATCTCATTGAAACTTACAGAATACTGTGTGGCCTGGAGTGTGGAAGTGGAGAAGATGTTTTCACTAGCAGGAGAGACTAACACCGAAGAGCACAGTCTCAGAGTGAAGGGACAACCCTTTAGAACTGAGTTGAGGAGGCATTTCTTCAGCCAGAAGGTGGTGAATCTGTGGAACTCGTTGCCACAGAGGGCTGTGGAGGCTAAGTCATTGAGAGTATTTAAGACAGAATTGGATAGCTTCTTGAATGGTAAGGGGGAGCAAATGTTATGGGGAGAAGGCAGGAAAATTAGTTTGAGATATATACCAGCCATGTTTGAATGGTAGAGCAGACCTGTTGGGCCAAATAGCCTAATTCTGCTTCTAAGTTTTATGGTCTTAAACTACACATAATTATTAGAAAAACAAATATAGTGTTCATTTGAAATATAAATGTTACACTTATTCTCTGTCACCAACTTGCATTACTGCCGTCCCCAGTGATCACCTGCCAACAATGCCTCCCAGTAATATTATTAATCAATTGGGAATCAATCACAGGCTAATAACAAAGTATACCTGCCATTCCACTGCTCATCTGGGATTTCAAAACAGGGCCCAAATACGCACACCCAGATCCTAGGGGCAACTTTTACATGGAGAGGGTGGTTCAAATGTAGAATGAATGGCCAGAGGAAGTGGTAGATTACAATATTTAAAAGACATTTAGATAGGTACATGATTAAGAAAGGTTTAATGGGATATCAGTGAAACACAGGCAAGTGGGACTAGTTTAGTTTGGGAAACTTGACCGGCATGGATTAGGTGGACCGAAGATTCTGTTTCTGTGCTGTATGACTCTATGACTCTATAACTCTGAAATGCCATCTTCATAAAGAGACTTGTGCCAAATAGCTGTTGGTAAAGTATGGAAGTGCAATGATTATGTTACAGACTAGTAATCAGGAGAGTTAGAGTAATGATTTCAGACACAAGGATTAACATCCCACCAGGGCAACTAAGCAATTTAAATTCAATTATTTAAGTAAATCTGGAATAAAAAGATAATTTCAGTAATAGTGATTTTCCAACTCCCAAATTGTCATAAGAGCCTACTATTTCACAAATGCCTTTTACAGGAAGAAATCTGTCACCATCACCTGGTCTGTCATTCCAGCCCAATGCACTCTGATTGATTCTTTATTGCTTGCTGAACTGGTTTAACAAGCCAAAAAGTTATGAGAAGGTGGTTCACCATGACCACCTTAAGCATAATTAGGGTTGGCTACTGGCCATGCCAATAATATCCCTACCCATAATTGAATTTTTAAAAATATATGCAAAATAAGCAAATCGTGATGGAATTCATTATGTAACCAAACTCCCTCATTCTGAAAGTCCAAACACCAGCTGCATACACATTAAGAAGGAACCTTTATATCGGCTATGTAAAGGATAATGAAACACCTACGGTCTAATTTTTGGATGATTTCTTCAGGCTGCTGTGATGTTATTGCTTGTGTGCTGTAGCAGCTCCTATGCTTGGTTAAAGTTTCAGTACTGTGTCTGAAGTACATATGTGTTCTTTAAAATATTGTGTTGAAAGCAATTGCTTTCAGATGTACATGGCCAACGAGAGCATTCTCTGGGAGCTCAACTTAAACAAAAAGAATTCACATAGAGCGGAGTTAAGAAAATGGAGGAGGGGGAGCGGAGATCCATGAGGAATCCAAGCTGCTTGGGATCTGCATTAACTTTAGCTCCATTGCCCACTTCACAAAACGTTTGTGAATGGCTGCAGTTACAACTACAGGCAAAATTGTCTAAACTACCTGTCATAGAGACCATGGGCTCCTAATTTTTGGGTCTGTGAGTCATTTCAAACTGTTACTCGAGAAATATGCAGATCACTTCACAATTTCCAGCGTTTTGTTTCACAGAATGTGGGCATCACTAGCTAGGCCAGCATTTATTGCCCATCCCTTGTTGCCCAGAGGGCAATTAGGAGTCAACCGCATTGCTGTGGGTCTGGACGCACATGCAGGCCAGACCAATTAAGATGTTAGTTTCCTTCCCTAAAGGACATGAGTAATCCAAATGAGTTTTTCTGACAAGCAACAGAGGTTTTGTGGTCACCATTGGGCTCTTAATTGCAAATTCTGTCTAAGGATGTTCCCTAAGGGTCTCTATACACATATTACATGCACACTTTATCCTTTCTTGACAGAGATAAGCAGGATGAGTGAGAAGCAAGTCCCACATGGATTGCAGACTCCCCCATTGTGCACAGTGCCATTGACTGAATGTAACTTGCATGCACAGGCTTGTGTTTTGAACTCAGCCATATTCACCAACTTGGCAATAACTTATATAGCATCTTTAATGTAAGAAATACCCCAAAGAATTTCAGATGGACATAATAAGACAAAATGTCACATTATTGATATTATGGAAAATGACCAACAGCTTGGCTAAAAATGTTGTTTTAAGAAATGTTTTAAAAGAGGATAGAGATAGCAAGGTAACAAGCTTTAGAGGTGGAATTCTGAGCTGAATAGCTGTAGTACTTTGAGGTCTATGCTCTGGTCGATGAACATCAACAGATTTTTGTTTAACATAACTATGTGCAGAGGATGGTAAGACAGGACAACTTATGTGGAGCCTTACAGATCCATATTGCAGCTCCACGTGCTCTGATCTAACTATTGTTAGAAACACATGAGGAGGCGTGAATTGGCTCCCTTCTTTTCAACCTCTTTAGCTTTGATGTTCTTTTAAGCATGCATATCTTTCATCACATTGTAGTTACCCAAAGCCTACTCTGTCAATAAGGAGTCAATTTTAAGGGTTCCTTGAGCAACTTTATTATCTGATAAACCAGAGAAAAATAATAAAGATGCTATACCAAGCATTGGATGCATCCAGGTACCAAGTCCGAAAGGGATAGTGCCCAGTATAAATGGAAAACAAAAGGAGCATAAAGTCCATTGACATGAGATCTTGACTGCTTAATTCATGTATTGTGAGTTACTTTTTTGATGTTTTCTAATCAATCTGTTAAGAGATACTATTATACATCTCTGATGCAAGTGGATCTCAAACCCAGGCCTCCTGGCCCAGAGATTGGGACCCGACTATTGCACCACAAGCATTGCAGATTTCTCCAAGTTTTTGGTGGCTAAATGTTTTTCTCCAATTTGAGTTATTACCAGGTACTTTGTCCTTCAAAATTCAGAGAGAGAGGTTTTTTCCTTCTATGATGGAGCTTTCTGTTTATATCCATTCTCTGTAGTGAGCAAGCCAGCAATCTATGATTGTTGATACTTATGGAACAGACAATTCCAAGAGGTGCTAGTTGGCAACATTTAATTTTGCTCAGCAATAGGGGAGGGGCTTAGTTCAAGATTTTCAATTGTTATGGACCAGGCCAGATCCCTCAAAACATTTCAAGAAAGTAGCCCAGACCCTAACTTTGCTTATTGTTTTAAGCAGGTGTAAAGTGGATATTCCAGGAGTGATGCAGCTGGTCAACCCACTTAGTTTTAAACAAAACAGAATTTATTTACAAGTTTATCGAATGAAACGCTAACAAAATAGAATAACTTAACCTATCCGAAATCCCAACAGATTATCTCAAATTAATGATGTTGTTCTCAATACTTGCAGCAAACCCCATAAACACCTTGGCATAAAAGGTAAAATCAAACACAGTGTCTTACAGGACAGAGGTCAGAGAGAGACCAGCATGGACCTGCTTCTTTAGATCCAACAGCTTTTTCAACAACTGCTAAAAACCAAACAAACCAGAGAAAAGCTGAGCTGGGAGAACTAACCATTCCCTTTTTATTGTACAAATGTGTTTTTTTCAAAAGCTTGAAAGCCTTCTGCCTGAGGCGGTATCTGTTAGCTATAATCAAACTGGCACTTAAACCTTCAACTTAGACTTTGTGGAGTCTGTGTCTTTTATGACCTCTCTGAAAAAATAACCAAGGACAATATAATCTTGTTAAAGGAGTAGTTTCGTCGCACAGTGGATCACTCAGGACAGTTCAGGATTAGTAAAGAGGTGTTCAAAGATTAACTTAGTGAGAATGCAAGGGGTAAGTGTAGACTTCATGTTAGGTAGTGCTGCTTTTAGCTGTACTTCTGGGAATGCAACTGATAGAAGGGTTTTATTTAGTAGGAGCTCAGACCTGCTGAGAAAGTCAAAAAGAATGTTGACTCCCCTCACCCAGGGGATGATAGTGGCAGCAGGTTGTGACATTTATAAGTTACAGTGTAGTAGCTTGCTGAGGCTCATTTGACAGCAGCTTCCAATCCCACGATTGCTAACAACTAAACGAATGAAGGTAGCAAGCACATGGGAACATTATCACCTCTAACTTTCCTTCTAAGCCACCAAGCTTCCTGATGTGAGATTATAACACTCTTCCTTGACCGTCTCTGGGTGAAGTGATGGGAGTGCAGTTTTTGAATATTTTTATAGCATACGTATTTAGACTCTTGCTAAACAAGTGGGTAAAAAGTTATTGGGCATAGGCAGGAATATAGAATAATCAGATCCGCTATAAACCTATTTAGGAGGGCATTGGAGAGGCTGAGTGGCCTACTCCTGCTCCTAATTAATACATTTGGAAAATCTGCAACCCCTCCTAACAGCAGTGTGAGTGCATTTACATCAGATGGACTGCAGCATCTCAAGAAAATGTCTCATCATCACTTTGCCTTGGCAGTGTATCCAATTTTGGACTGGGTTTGAATTCTGACCTCAACTTAATTTTTTTGCTAATGAGTGCTACATTGTTAGTTGTTCAGTTGGCAGTGGCATGTTGCTAACCTGATGAATTCAGTTCAAGTGCTACAATAAACATCAAAGAACTGAGAAAGTTTATGATGACTCCATACATGATGCCCATAGTAATGTGGATAAAAAATTTAACATTTCTAAAAATTTCTACATTGATTATTCAGGGTTTAAAGCCTTTGAGATTTGCAGTTTGTTTTTCATTATTATCATACTTCACTTCATTGAACTCTGTTCAGCCATGATGCAGTGGCTGTTCACTTAGACAGACACCAGTGAACAGAGACAACGTGGAACCAGGGATTCTTTATAGTCCATAATAGAAACAGGCCTTTTACACAGGTTGATGATCGTATATCAGCCTGAAGACTCTACTGATTACTGATGAAGTAATTTTATACCTTACTTTAAACAAACAGGTTTAAACTTTTCAATACTAAATTTAATGCACTCTATCCTGATCTGAACCAACCACACAGCATGTTTAATAAGTTATGAGAAGGCAAGAATTATAATGCTCAGTAAACCCTTTTTGCTGTAGACTATTTAAGGTTTTTGTTCTGTTGTCATACAGTATATGATTTGTCAATAAATCCTGCAGTGCTCCTGGATGAACATGTCTCATGACTAGTGAGTAAGAGTTCTATTGTCACGTTTGAATGGTGAACATTGCAATTTGAAAATTAAGTGAATTATCAGCCTTTTATAAAGTTTTACACATTTATTTCAATGGACAGCTCCAGGAAGAAACATATTTTCCACAAAGTTTTAGTAATCAAACGAACTGCAATTTCTATTTTTATTCTTTAAATGGATACAGCTGAATTAATGCCACCAGCCTGTTTGAAATATGTAAGAACTAGTCTCTGTTGTTCCATATTAAAGGCGTCAGCAGGGAATAGCAGATCCATTTAAGCTGGGTTGTGCTTTGTGCATTTTGTTTCCTCTGACACCAATTTAAAAGCAGCCCCTTTAATATCCATGCAGACAAAGGTAATTACTCATGATTCTGTGTTAGTAAAAGGTTTCAGAGGTAATGTCTCAAGATAAAGATAGAGACCAGTAAAGTACACTAATACTGAGTAATAACCCCATTACTAACTGCAGCTTTTGATGTTCATCATTTATTTGTGTCGACATGATACATTGCACCATGAAAAAGTTCATTTAGAGTAAATAGATGTGGATGTTTGTACATGCGTGTCAGTAAATGTCATCATCTGCCAGTTCCCTTTGTTGGTAAAGTGATGTACTTTAACTCCTTCAGTTCTCCTAATCAGTTTGCTGATATTCCAATCAAGGAAAATAAGATTTATATATTCTATTGTAATAGAGGAGGTGAACTATATATTTATGTGTCCAGTCTAAAGACCTTAAAGGTAGCATACATCAAACATTTCAGTTCTCTCTTCCCTATTCTCTAGTTACAAAAACAAATCTGAAATGTTGAGGATAAACACCTTTTCAACCTATAAATCAGTACTTGACACAGTATCTACTGTAACTCCAATGAAATTAGGCCTACATCCTAAATGAACAGTGGCGATTTTGTCAATGTTGTTACTGAAGCATATTTATCATGTGGAATCTTAGGGGACTATAGACAATGTGGACTATAGGACAATTTGAGGCAGAATTGGGTGACAAGTGCGGTGACCCCTCTCTTGATGGTGGGAGCAACTTGCACCATCTTTTACACTCCTCACAAATGGCATGGCAAGGTTCTGATTTTCCAGTGGCAAGTTACTAATTGACAGTGATTATTTCTTATTAAACACGTGGCTGACATCACAACTCACCTCATTAATACTCAGTCTCTCAACTTATTAATTTCATCACACAAGCTCAACATGGGGAAAACACGACAAGGAGAAACCAAAGTTAGCGTCTGGTGGATTCAACCCACTGCTTATCCTAAACAACCTTCGTATTGGACCAACATCTCAGGGCATACTCCATGGGCATCAGTACCCAAACTTGCAGGCATTGCCATCGACCATGTGCAAACATTTAAGAACCTTCATAACACATGTCCAAGACACTTCTGCACTTCTGTGCTGCACCAGCAATAATCATTGTAATGCTGCAGCAAGGACACTGTGCACTTAGGGACACACACTCTTCTTATGGAGTGCACCAGGCTGGATCTCTGGGCTCTTCACTTACTCTTATTGTGCTCCCTCATTCTGAGCCTACCTAATGTTCACAGCATCCACGCCTTGCCTTGTCTTGTCTTTATTTGCTTTGCCCCCTCAACCAGAGAAATGAGGTTCATATTACTGCTATCTTGTGGTGCTAGTTAGTGCAGACACAAGCCAGGATGCTTGTCATAGTTGTCAGCAGGCCTTTGTCAAGTCAAGGAGAATAGCCCTTGTTCCTGGGGTTCTGGCACAGTGAATCAGGGGCAGCCTCCACTATCAGATCTGTGCTTGTAAGGGGCAGTCAGAGTCAAGATTCTGTTCTCCTTAGGGTGAGGAGCCAATGACAGACCAACACACACCTTTACTTTCTCCCTTTTTGTAGGCTGTTTTCATGATGGAATGTGAGAGAGAGAGGCAGGTATTACGGGAGATGAAATTGGGTGGCATGGTTGTTACTTCTAGTGCTGATGGGGAGATGTCCCAAGCAAGTGAGCAGTGGAGAGACCACACAGAGTTAGTGGTGTCTGAGATTGGGGTGGGTGACAGCGAGTGGGGAAGATATTGCAGGTAATGAGAGTGTTAGAGCACGCGTCTTGGTACAGCAGCAGAGATAGAGTGAGTGTGAGGTATCAGAGAGCAGATGGTGGAATGTACTCTGACTAAGTGACTAAAGGCATTGAGCTTCTTGTTATGTTGCTGAGCATTCCTCCAGACAGCTCAGATTGCTTCAACCTGGGTGTCAACCTCAGACCAGGCTGGCATGGCCTCCACTGCTGAGTCTGGGGGAGGAGAAAGTCCCACGTCAGTACCACATAATCCATAGAAGCCAGGGGGTACTTTTTAAAGAAAGGATACCATTAACAATGGAGCCTACATCTGTCAGGTTTGCAAAGAAACCTTAATCTATTCTGATCAAAATTCACTGGTGATCTTTGAAAAGTTTAAAACTTGAAATACAAGATTGTTCAGGTTGATTTAATTGATACAACCATCTAATGTAAAGATATTTACATTATCCTAACAGCAATGTGATAGTGGATGCACTCTCCCAAATCTAAAAATGATAGATTAAGTATTGAAGAAAAAGGCAATTATAGACATCGTAAGACATTTGTAAGGGATAAATGCTTGCTGTCTCTGTATTATATACCTTGTAATAAAACATAGTTTTTGAAATTTCACTTCATCTCTTGTGAGGGTGGAGGCATGTAAATACCGCTTTTTTGTACTGTTGTCTAACATGTTAGAAGACCCTGCTTTAAACCAAATTATGTAAGATATTTTCAGCTTTAAAACCAAGTAACTGGAACATACTGTGAGCTTTATACACAATGTTGCCTTTTTTTAAGCAGTGATGGAGAATTCCAGACCAAATTGGCACTGCTTGTGTGTATTCAGGACTATTCAGGAAAATAGAAAGCAGAGAAGATGACAAAGGTTGAAAAGTCAAATGGAAATCCCATTGGGGAGTACAGCAAAACATTTTCAAGGTAGGAATTCCTGTAAAAGAAATGGCAGTGAATGAAATAGTCATACAAATGTAAAATATTGGAAAAGCAAATCAGAGCTTGTGATCCAGAACAAAATAGCCTTCTTGATTGGCACCTCATCCACCACCTCAAACAATCAGTGTGTGCCACTTACAATTTGCACAGCAGCAATACAACAAGTTTCATTCAATAGCACTTTCCAAATCCACTATCTCTTCCTTGCCAGTGAAGCCCATACCCTGTAAAAGAATTTTAAAAAACACATTCAACCATTCTAACACTTTATGCGAAGACATATCTCAGCCCTGTTTAATAACATTTTGACATTGCATCACTCTTTGTGTAGGCAAAAGTGAGGACGGCAGATGCTGGAAACCAGAGTTTAGATTAGAGTGGTGCTGGAAAAGCACAGTTGTGCTTTTCCAGCACCACTCTAATCCATCACTCTTTATGTGTCTGTCACACTTCTGTCTCTTCCATTTCCTGTCCGTCTCTCTCTCTCTGTTTATCATCTATTGAGGGTTTTGTGCATATTTAAGTCATGTTAGATGCCTGAGGTCTGGATCCACCAATCACGAATGTTTAGTATGTATCACAACCTATTTCCATGTGTTCAAAATTATGTGAACAGATTGGCTTTATTTATATTTTTATGATTCAAAAGCTGAAATGTGTGAATAAACGAAGGGCCTCAAGATACACACCAAAACTTATAACTCTGCTACCTAAAGCAGTCATAAGTATATATTGCAAATGCTTAAGTAAGAAATTTGCATTGATAGAATTTTGCAAATGATATAATTTGTGTTTAATCTGTTCATTAACAGGTTTTGAGGAAATGACTTTGGTGCAGCATTAGATTCATTTGGCATGTGATGTTGTTGGAATTTGTGTGTTTTTTAATGAAGTGAATTTTGTCTGATTTGCATTCACTCCATGTTCTTGGTAACATAGAATTCATGTTAACTTATAGCTGAACTGATGTTTCCTTGAACCAAATGAGATCCCTATAGGAAGGACCTGCTGGTGGCTTACACATTTAATTTGTATATAGCCAGAAGACAACTACCAATATATAGATGATAATGGACACTCTGCTGTACTGTTTATTAAAATAGGTTATTGGTAATGGACTAATTGCATGGAATACCTAAATTAGATGTTACACATCTTTTCTATAGATGCACACATATCAGGTGTTTCCTTTAATTTGCCCATACTCTGTTTAATTGCAAATGGATGGGTGTACTTTCTAAGTCTTTAAGTGAATACCTATATTTTCAATAACCCGGTAGCAGGCTTTTGTGTACATAGAAGTTTGTATGACTGAGATGGGAGGATTGCACTGTCCTCCTCTAGTCAAACTACTCGATGGGTCATGCCATAAATTTAATTTGCTTTACCTGGATGTGATGTAATTATGTGCTTTCTCTATATTGGACTTACAGTAAAAAGATCAGTCAATCAGGTTTTTTTCAATCAACACTAAATTATTGATTTGTTATGCAACAGACCTTATTTAATAGGGTTGTAAAACTGGTCAATATAGTTTGTAATACGTAAGTATAAATGTTTACTCTCTACATATCCCAAAAGATGCACATACAAACACTCACTGGGTAAAGGGAATAAAAGGATTTCTCTCTGCAGAGATACACTTTCAGGGAAGGAAAAACCTTTTTGGTCAATAGGTCTGAATTCTTGGATGCAGAAAGGTTTGAGATGTTCAGATGCCTGTCAGTCTGATGTTCTAGCATGTGAAACTAAGTGTCACCAAACATAAGCAGTTGTCTGTGGGATCTTGGCAGATGCAGTTTGCTCACAAAGCACAATATCACCCAAACTTTTACAATCACTATTCATGAGGACAATTAATTTTCACACCAAGTAGATCACCAAGGCACTTAAGAAACAGGAGATATGAGTCAAGCAGCTTGTCCTTTAACAACTTCCTTCCCAATTGAATATCCAAAGCTAGTTTCAAGCCTGCATAATACTGTACAAACCGAACAGCTTTAAAACACAGCTTAAAAAAAAGGGTGCTTTCCCTGAGATCAAGCAACTAAGATCACCCATGATCTGGAATCTGTGTCTTTTCTTTGACTTCTTGAAAAAAAACTTATCCTTCAAACGCATTGCCTCAAAAATGATTAAATATGACCCATCATAACAAAATGAAAATTATTTAATTTCATAAACTTGCCATAAACACTCACTTGACTCACCCATATTATTTATCACACACACACACAAAATTAGATACAGAGGTAAAATAATTGTTAATAATTGACTATAAATCGGTTTCTATTTTGGTGCCTATTGTTTTTTAGTTGAGTGATGGTTAGGCTGGGATGAAGGTCTTGAAAAGCAGTGATTTCTCGAGAGCTGTCAAGACCTGTTCATTGATCTACTTGGGTGAATTTCTCAGGTGAAATTGACAATGAAAACGTTCAAGGGCAGAGCCCGTCTTTCTCCTTCAAGATAGTGAGGTTAAATAGTAAGGCTGCCTAGCTTTCTTCAAGATCTGCTAGTTTTAGTTGCGAAACTTTCCTTTTGATGGAATTCTGTGGAACGTTGATTTCACTTCTGCCAATATCTCTTTTGGCAGGGAACAAAGATGGGTATTTTATCAACTAACCACAGTTAAAGTGTTGAGATACTATCCTAATAAGGTGTTTGATAATCCAATAAACAGTCTGGTAATTATTTCTTAGCCTAATGGTTTCAGTCAGGTGAAGGTCTTTGTCTTGGAAAGCCAAATCAAGGTATTACAATTAAGTTGGCAATGAGCCTCATCTATCTTTTGGCCAGACATACAGCGAATCACACCAGAGGGAACGTTCTCTCCAGAGATAAGACAGCATCTTAATCCACGAAAGGTATCTGCTTACCCTCAGAAGCCATCTTGATTTTCTGACTTTAAAATGTGGCATTTAAAATATAACTTTAAAAATTTATGTCATTGTCATGCCAATAATTAGATGACAAATGTAATCTATGTGCAATGCAGGAAGTATTAATTAATATGTAAATATAAATAATTTGATTAAACTAAAATTCTTGATATAGATGCATTCCAATTCCAAAATGTACTAATATGTAGCTGCTTATTGTATTGTGGTATTTTTATGCATTGGTAATGAAAATCATATTTTAAACCTTTATTGTTTATCCTATTAGGAACATCTCAAAAGGTAAAGTAAGCATTATCATCACTAATAAAGAGCTTCATAGAATCACACAGCATAGAAAGAAGCCAATAAGCCAGTTTAATTTCATTGCACTGATTGAGCCTGCTGCCTACATATTTAAATTTGCTCAGTCCAGTTCAACAGGAGCAAATTGACTGAGGATTGTGATCTCTGTTGTGTAACACAGTCAATTACAGGTCATGCTCACAATGTCAATGTGTACTGTACATTAACCATTGCTGTCATTCATCTTCTTCATTCCCATGCTTTTCAATTTTATTTAATTACCTATGAAACGATAGTGGCACGTTATTATTCAAAACAAAATATTTTTAAGAATATTGCACTATCATGCTTTCTGCTTGTAAGCAAATCAACTTGTAATTTTATTTGAAGTGTTCCACATATCATAAGTGTACTTATTGTGGGGGAATATACCTAAAGGTTAACATGTTATTAGAACAGAAATAGCACAAGTAACAGATAAGGTAAGTAACAGATTTATGACCACAATCATTATCATAACTCAAAGTGTTTTTTTTTGGGTGAACTGAAACTAACTAAATTCTGCATTTTTAAAGAGATTTTTTGAGTTCAAGTTATGATTTATAGTCGTGTTGTATTTCTCTTTTATCTTGTACAGAAAAAATATCATTAGATCTTGAGTTAAGGTGCTTTGCGTATACTAACTTAATTATATCTTATAGAAAAGGCTTGTTTTACTTAAGCTGAGATTGTAAATTTTACTGAGAAAAGACATTGTAAAGAGTTGAAAACCAGGGAAGGAAAAACCCATCAGGTTACACTTGATTGTTAGCAAAGTGATGGAAGGTGTCATCAACAGTACGATTAAGTGGTGTTTGCTCTGCATTAACTGATCAGTGATGCTCAGTTTGGGTTCCACCAGGGTCACTCAACTCCTGACTTCATCACAGCCTTAGTCCATGCACAAACAAAAGATCTGAACAGATGAGGTGGATTCAGAGTGACAGCCCTCGATATCAAGCTAGTATTTTGACAGCATTAAGGAGCCCTGTTAAAATTGGAATCAATAGCATTGGAAGATTGGAGTCATAACTTGTGCAAAAGATAATGGTTATGGTTGTCAGAGGTTAATCATCTCAGTTCCAGAATATCACGATATTTTAGGTCCAATTATCTTTAGCTTCATCAATGCTGATGATTTCACAATGTTCAATACCATTTCCCACTCCTCATACTGAAGCAGTGTGTGTCCACACACTGAAAGACCTAGATAATGTCCAGGCTAAGGCTGATAAATAGCAAATATTATTCACACCAGATAAGTGCCAAGCAATAGCCATCTCTAATGAGAGAGAATCTAATCATCTCTCCTTGATGTTCAATAGCATTACCATCACTGAATTACCCACTTTCAACATTCTGGGGATTACTGGTTAGCAGAAACTGAACTGATTCAGACATATAAATACAATGACTACAAGAGTAGGTTTAGATTAGGGAATCTGCATCAAATAACTTATCTCCTGTCTCCTTCATGCCTGTCCACTAACCACGAGGTGCATCTTAGGAATTTGATCAAATATTCTCCACTTTCCTGTGACTCTAACAACACTTAAGGAGTTCAGCACCCCGTTCACCCTCCTTCAATATTCACTCTCTTCACTGCCAGCATACAGTGGCAGCAAGGTGTATCATCTACCAAGATGCACTGCCCCAGCTCATCTGGGATTCTTTGACAGCACCTTCCACTGCTTTGACTCTACCAGTTAGAAGGTCAAGTGCAGCAGATGTATGGAAATACCATGATCCTCAAGATCCCCTCTAAATCACACACCATCCAAACTTGGAACTAGTTTGGTGTTCCTTCACTGCCACTGAGTCATTCTTTTTCTGAACAGCACTGTCTACATATTTATACCCCAAGAACTGTTTTGGTTCAAGAAAACAGCTCAGTATTATCTTCTCCAGGACAACAAGGAAAGGCCAACAAATGCTGGTTGAGCCAATGACATCCACATCTCATGAACAAATAGAAAAGAAAAAATGGGTTTAACTCTGCCTGCAAAACGCTTTCGTTTTTAACTTTAGCTGTAGAAATAAGACTGAATTTCACCCAGACTTGCATCTGAAACCTAGAAAGACTGAATGAAGGCTCAGCGCTATGTGGAACAAGAAGTATGTCAAGGTCTACAGGTTAAAGAAAGCCAGACCATAAATGGCCTTTAAATATTCTGTAAGTGTCTCTGATTGAGAATTTACTAGTTTTTAGAGCAAGTATTCTGGAAAGTTAGTCACAAGGTTTATTTTTATCTTAAATCGTTCGAATGGTGAAACATTAGAACATATCTCCAAGTATCACCAATTATTATATAATACAAGCACTTTGAAATTTCCAGGGAAATAACTATCATTCTATAATATTGTGAATTAATAACAGTGTATTTCTTGTCTTCAGATTCCCAAGAACCACTTTAATTTAATAATAAATTGTTGTGTTCCTAATTTTTATGCTACATTATTGGCTGTCATGCTTTTGGAATTGATTAGTGTTATAATGTTGTAGGAACTGTACTAATGGAAAAAAAAATTGAAAAGGAATATAAATGATTCCTACAACCTCCTACAAAACAAACCTTTTTACTGCTAATTAGTGACCAATGATGTAAGTGCAGGATTGATATCAGTGCAAATCCTGCAATTAATCTAATAGCAATCTGTGCATTAGTTATGCCTGAGACCTGCTACATTGCACTAATGGTCAAAATCAGAGCAAAATAACCCTTGCCCATGCTCCACATGCCAGGAAAATGTCTCACCATCAAAACTCTCCACATGTTCAATATAGAACTGTAGCAGCAAGACAATTTAAAATATACAGCAGTATATTTTGTTCACGTTGATATATTTGATTAAAAATATTAATTACTATGTGTAACATAACAAAAATGCATTTACTTCAGTTATTTTCTTGGCAGTTCGTTAACTTCATGTGAAAATTTTCCACAGTCAGTGAAAATAGAGACACCATGTGACCTTGATAAATGGATATTAATAATGTCAGACATGGAAATGTACTAGTTCATATGACATTTTGAAGTTTTAATTGCTTTGCTCATCATAGACTACAGGAAAACTCACTTTGCTGTAGCTACATTATTAATCCATCTAGTAGCAGATGATTTGCACTGCCCCTAAAGTATTATATATGGACCCAGTTCTGGCCAAGTGTTGGATCCTGATTTGTATTTAACTTTCATCCAAGCTCCAAAGTTAATATGTGTGGACCTGGGAAGTCCATCTTTAGGTCCTATTAAATACAAGTGTTACTCAAATTTAAGATGACTATATATTCATCCATGTAATTGATTAGTTGATCCCAGATTTATTTACCATCACTTGGTTCAAGCATTTCAATAAGATGGAAGAGACACCTAGCAGACATGTGATGATGATTAGGATGTTTGCAATGGAGGTACAATGGTAATCCTCAACTTTACAAAATTCTTAAGCATTTCAGTAACATATTAAAGAATACTACATTAGAAGTTAGGCGATGTAAAGCTTTCTTGTAACAAGAGCTGCATTCTCTAAATAAAATTATTTGTGATGCAATCCCACCATAAAAGACAACCATGACAGAACTATGATCAAATTTCAATGAATGTTTCGATGCTAAACTGAAAATAGCTCAAATTACAAGTTAATTATATAAACGTGCTGGCCCACACTTCAACCAATTAATTATATTTCCATGCTAGTTTGACCATTTTTCTGTTCAAACAGAATGTACACAAAATTGTTTTGAAAATTATTGGGAGATTAATTATTATCTTGAAAGTGAGTTTGAGTCACATTCACAGAATTTTTATTTAATCTCTGAGGTTGGAACAAAGCTGCTGTGATGTGTGTCACCATGTGGAAGAAAAAAAATTATTGCCAAAAATAATCTTTAAAACTCTCTTAGCCATATTGGTGTGAAGCACCTCAGCATCCATTATAGATTTTTTTGTAGCTGTTTCCCTCTGTAGTTAATGTGCTTGACTTTCAGCAAGAAGCTTTCTGAAAAAATGTTGCACTGATCTTTTTTTCTCTGATGGCACAGGTTCAACTTACATTAGCAGTCATTAAGTGTCATCTTATTGAAGACTTTCCGAAGGATCTAACCACAGTGCTCGGTGATGTCAAGCAGCAGAAGTGTAAATTAAACACTAAGAGCTAGAAATTCAATGGCGAGCACTACAATTGGCAATGTATAGTTAGAAATATCCTTTTACAAATTTGTGTAGACCAGAAGCAACCTTTTGTTAGTTAGAGCAGTCAGCATAGGTGAGCTTCATAAACAACAATTAACTTAACTACTAAAAATAGAAAATGTTGGAAACGCTTGTGGAATTTTTTTGGGAGAAAAAAATAACAATAATATTGACGAGCTTTCTTGTGAATTTTCTGCATGATATTAAACCTTTGTCTTTTTATGACTGGCTGAGGGTCACAGGTGGGTTACAATTCTGACTGGCATGCCTCCAAATGGTTGTACTCTCAGAAAAAGAGAGATGAAGTGGCTCTCTTTCTTAATTTAGTCACTTTCATGGTTAGTGACAACAAAGGCAATTTAGAAAGGATCTATTCCCTCATGGATATCTTTTCCAAATGGAAATGTATTTATATTTTAAAAACAGCTAAATTTACCAGGTTCTCCTGAGTTAAAGAAAGATGAATTTATTACTACTAACACAAAAAAAAACAAAATACAACACATGCATTTGAATTACAAAAGTGAACTGAGCAAAAGGTTAACAGTTAAAAATAAAGATATACATATTACTTTTTGGATTCCATGAAGAGTAAATGGTGGAAAGTTGTGGCAGTTAAGGTGGTTTTACCATTAATGTTTATGTTGGTAGTGTATCATGTTATTTTGAGATTAAATTAGCTGGCAGACTTTTGTCCTTTTTCCTTTTTAATAGCAACTTCACTGCCTTACCTGACTTCCAGCATTCAGCATGAGAGGGTCTTTTTCTACCTGCAATAAAGGATTGTACAATGGCTATCCTCAAACTGTGACCGTTGCAGCACAGTAGTGCACATAACCACATCAATCCACTAACATGCACAGACTAGGGATTAAACCCATGGATTTTAGGGGATAAAACACAAACATGTTAGCAGCTTGGGATATAATCCACAGGAGATGGATTTCTGCTGAAAGTAAACCCTCATCATCTATGTAATCCGCAGAGATGATAGCACAGTTTGCCTTTAATTGCATCTCTTTCTTTGAAGTGTTGCTGTTTGAAGTTAATTTAGCACCATTTCAGGTATGAAATTCCATTTCTTTGTCAAGACATTACTAGTTAGTCACTGAATTTACATCTGCAGTCATCTTTTGGCTAAGCATCCTCTCTTAAAAACTGCATGTTGCAATTAGAAGTTCAGCATACCCATTAGTAATCTAGGGGTATGATTCATCCTCAAGACGGTCTATATCCTATAAGTCTGTTTTGGTCAATAATGAAAGACTTTGGTAAGGAAATCTGATTTTGTGAAATATGCCTAGGGGAAATATTTTGGATCTTTGCTATTTCACATATTGCCAGGTTTAGAGAGACATCTCTCTCTCTATTCAACTGTGTGCTGTTCATTTATATGTATAAAAAACATATACTGATCGAGACTTTATCCAATCTATCATTTGGAGAAAGAAGAAAATTCATATAATGTGATATGCATGGAACAAAGAGTTCTTCATTATAAGTTTTGAATGGTCACTGGACCTGAAATGTTAACTCTGCTTTCTTTCCACAGATGCTGCCAGAACTGCTGAGTTTATCCAGCATTGTTCCTTGTTGTACTTTCTAGGTCGAATGAACACTTTCAACAACAACAATAACTTGTATTTATATACTTCCTTTAGTGTGGTCGATGTTCCTGGGTGCCACGCTGATGCATTGCTAAGCAAATTTGACACTGATCCATATTGAAATTGGGAGCATGCTATTGAGGATTTATATGTGTAAATGTAGATCCAATCCTGCAAAGCTCTCTAGCTATCTCTCTGTAAGAGGATCTGTTGCTGTTGAAAGTATTCCTCAGTATGGAATGCTAGGATGGCATCATTAAGAAGGTGTGTAGTGATGGATAAGCACAGCATGTCAGGCAGCATCCAAGGAGCATGAGAATCAAAGTTTTGGGCATAAGCCCTTCATCAGGATACAACACGGTGTATTAAATATGGCAGACTCATCTAAGTTGGCAAATAGTAGAGAAAAACGTATTTAATTGAGTGTCTTATTTCCTATACTCCAACAATGATTACAACTGAAAATAAGCTGATAGCTGAGAAGCATTCTGCAATGATGAAAGTGGACCCTGCTCTTGTGGACAAAAAAAAATATTCCACACACTCCATTTGTGCTGGCAGTTGTTTTTTCACTTTACGTAGAAGCATAGAAAATAGGAGCAGGTGTAGGCCATTCAGCCCTTCAAGCCTGCTCCGCTATTCAATATGATCAAGGCTGGTCATCCGACTCCATTCCCTGTTCCAGTGTTCTCTTCATTTCCTTATAAGTCTTTTATCTCTAAGAACTATATCTAACACCTTCTTGAAAATATTCAACATTTTGTCCTCAATCACTCTTTGTGCCAGAAAATTGTACGTTTGCAAATAAGATGAAGATAGAAGGTAAAACAGAGAGAGAGAGAGAGAGAGAGAGAGAGAGTTGCCGATTGAGCCTGTTAATCTAGGCAAGATCCTCTCTGCCTCACACCTTCGTGATTCTTTTCTCCTTTCCCTCTCTGTCAATCTCATCAGGTTAGATCCTTGCCACATTTGCAGTCAGCCTTACATTGGTACCTACATTGAAGCCAGGTTGGTGGTGACCATTGATGACCCCCCAACCCCACCACCAGAGTAACCAATGCTTTCTGATACTGTATCATTTCCCACCTTCATATGTTGAGTTGAGACCCTCACAGTTGTCACCCTTCTGCATTCTAGCATCCTGTCTCCAATTCCCACACTTGACTTCTCCAACATCCCTAGAACAGCAATGGGCCCTGATAATCCCCTGTTGGCTTTCAGTGGACAGACCTCTAGGATGGATCTGTGATGACTTGGAATGACTAGATCCCTGACCATATCTGTGGATGGAGAAAGCATTAGGAAGAGGGTTAGCTATTTTGTGTAACAATACATCTTAAGTATAGAGCTTCTTGTTCTGGAGAAGTTGTATTTGACTCAAAACATTAACCCTCTTTCTTTCTCTACAGATGCTGCCAAACCTGCTGAGTTTCTCCAGCACTTTTTATTAAAATTTCAGATATCCAACATCTGCAGCACTTTACTTTTAATTGATAGAGCTCCTTAGTTGGTTTCTTAGCAATCGTCAACAAAATGTTAAGGAATTATTTATTAATAACACTAATGGCATCGTCAAATAGCAGCAATGGATGGTGTACATTATGATGCCACTGGCTGAACAAGGATATATGTTTCCTCATTAGAAGTTGGCGTTAGTAGTTCATCTCATTCTCACCTTGTGGCAGCTGAGTCTCTGTTTACCACTCTTTCATATTATCCACAGAGTTATGCAGCATTACAGAAAGGTAGCAGATGACTTTAGCTGGCAGGTTTAAACCAATCATCCTGTTTTCTTATCTTTTGACAGTAAAACAGCATGTTGATGCTGTGCTGTAACAGTTTTTATTGCCACAGTCATTGTTTCAATTAGGATCCCTTTTACTGGCCTCTGCTACAGTTCCAGACTATAAAAATATTAACTAGGCAGCATTCTGTGGAATTGAAAACCCCTGCTTCTGCAGTTTTCTTCCCATGTGTGTTGACTGAGGATAAGGAAATAAATGGACCAATTTAACGAGGTTACTTCATGCATTACAAAGTGAAATAAGTAAAGGGCACCGTGCATGGAAGAGAATTGCAGACAATAACCTGGAATTGAATGAAACAGACCTGAAACAGCGCATTGAACCTTTGTCCCCTGTAGCCTGTTGTGAAACCAAAAACACATCAACTAGAAAAAAATGTCAATGAAATATCTGAGAGTTAGAGAACAAGACAAGTAACAATAATAACATCTTCATTTATATAGCACTTTTTACAACACATATCCCAATGTACTTCATGAATAAAGGTTGCTATCCTAGTAAGGGAACTTCAGAAGGGTAAGTAAGCAAGAGAAAGGGATGGGTTTTGAGAAGTTTTTATTGAAACAGGAAAATGTTTGGGCAGACAAGGCAGTTGAAGCCTTTGTTGCTATTGATGAGGTAAAGGGAAGGGGAGATGAACAACATGCTAGAGTCAGAAGAACTGAGTCATAGAGACGTAGAGCACGGAAATAAACCCTTCGGTCCAACTTGTTCATACCGACCGGATATCCCAACCCAATCTAGTCCCACCTGCCAGGACCTGGCCCATATCCCTCCAAACTCTTCCTATTCATATATCCATCCAGATGCCTTTGAAATGTTGCAATTGTACCAGCCTCCACCACTTCCTCTGGCAGCTCATTCCATACACGTACCACCCTGTGAGTGAAAACGCTGCCCCTTAGGTCTCTTTTATATCTTTCCCCTCTCACCCTAAACCTATGCCCTCTAGTTCTGGACTCCCTCACCCCAGTGAAAAGACCTTGTCTATTTATCCTGTCCATGCCCCTCATGATTTTTTATAAACATCTATAACGTTACCCCTCAGCCTCCGATGCTCCAAGGAAAAACAACCTCTCCCTATGGCTCAAATCTTCCAGCCCTGGCAACATCCTTGTAAATCGTGTTTGAACCCTTTTAAGTTGCACAACATCTTTCCAATAGGAAGTAGGCCGTAACTGCACGCAATATTCCAACAGTGGCCTAACCCATGTCCAAGATGCAGGACAGGACAAATTTCTGGCTGTAACAGTTGCTCCTTTTTTGAGGTATTTTAGGTGTTGGAGGTGACTTCCTTGAATTTCAGGAGCAGCAATGACTGTTTTATATACTGTTGCATTGTTTTGGAACTTTGGAGTCCTTAAAGCAGAAAGGATAGATGATTTGAGGAGGTTGAAAAAACATGGTTTGGGACAGAGCATGGAAGGATTGAAAGACAAGGATGAAGATCTTAAATATAATGCACAAAGAATGGAGAGTCACTGTTTCTCAGCAAGATCAGATAAGATGGCCAAACAGAACATCAATTTAGAGAAAGGTTTTTGGAGATAGGGAACCTATTAGAAAGCATCTCGCAGTATTTAAATTTTGCACTAATCAATGTTAAGGAGTGAGTTGATTGTGGTAGGCGTACAGGAGAGCAAACAGGAAATCCAAATTATATAGTTGTGGTGAAAAAGATACGATTTCAAAAAGGACACCAAAGATCTTTAAGACTGTGACTGTGAGGTTGACAAAGTCAGTGATAATTGGGTGGAGTTTGTGAGTGGGGAGTGAAAACTATGACTTAAATCTTTCTCTGCTGTGAAGCACTTTGAGATATTGTGCAGTTCTAAAAGAAATTATGCAAATACTAGACCTTTTCCTTTCCACTGTTGAACTGAGGTAAATTGTAACTTATTCAGGCTAGATACCCTAGTAACCCATGAATCATGACAGAGAAAGCTGGTTTTGTGCTTTCAGGTGTAAGTATGCGTTTAACATACAGCCAAATATTCGTTCTGGCACTGAAAATTTAATTTTAAAAGTATAAAGTTTCATTCTTTCAATATTTACTTATTGATGGAGATTTAAATTTCATTTTTTGATTCTCTGTCTGTAACTGTCACATCTCTCAATCCCACTTTTCATCTGCAATCTTTTTATTCACTTGCTATAATCATTTAAATGTAATTTATATTTCCTGACTCATACTTCCCAGATTAGCCCTTGTGGAGATAATTTAGTTTCATACACAACATACACCTGTTGTCGAAGGCACTGTTCGCAGCAGGCCAAAGGATACCATACTGATTTAGATACTTGATGTTAAAAAGAGCAGAATCTTATAGGAACCTGAGTGACATGGACTATGGTGAGAATTAGCTGAGAAGTCCAGTGATGTCTATCTCGGGAGCAACTTGCTACATTTTCTTTAGACAATTGCCAGTTTTCAAGACAAGATTCTTGCTAGGCAGTGGCAAAGTTACCTATTAAGGGGATTGTTACTTGTTATTAGCCTAGTTAATATGAGGCTTCCTAAACCTGAGCAAAGGATACTATGAGGATTCTCCATGTGGAAATCAGAATGGGTACCTGGTGTCTTCAGCTTGCTGTGGGAAGCCTCCAGCTAGCTCACCATGCAACATCAGGCACAATCCATAGGCATGCACCCTATCCACAGACATTGGTGTCTGGTAATTGTCAACTCTTCAATGTTCTCATGGAACCTCTCTGATTCACTTGCAGGATGCTTAAGAAGCACAAACCTGCATTATAGGGCACAATAGCAACTAACATTGAAAAGTTACTATGAGGACACTGTGAGAGGCATCTACCTCAATGATTAGACCAGGCTGCTGGGGTCTCAGGGTTGCTTGCTTGTTCTCTTAGCACTCACTCACTTGGTGCCTACCTCCACGTTCCCAGCATGCCTCTCCTTGTCTTGTATTGCCTTCCCTTGTTATGCCATGTTTGTTAGTGCACTGGTGCTTCAACCAGATCCTTGCTGTATTGACAAGCTCTTTTACCCAGGTAGGTAGACAGGCTACTGGCAATGCTTATTAGTAGTGATTTGTCCAGTGTGGTGAAGGACAGAGGGTGATGTCTTCCTGCATAGCACACCAAGATGTCAATGTTACACCTGCAGTATGTGCCATCTGCCTGCATGGCAAACACACTATATGTGTGTTCAACCAAATGGCCTTGTTGGAAAGTGGGTGGGGAGAAGTCTTTAGTCTTCAGTGGGGAGCTGCCATCGGTTGGGAGGCCCATTACCATTAGTCGCGGGTACAATTCTCACACAATCCAGGGACTTAATCCCAAATCTCAGCAAACACCCCATCTTTCCCCTAGCAACCCCCCCCCCCCAGCCATCCTGTTGGGGCCTGCCTGTCTGACTGCAGCAAGACCTGCAAACTTCCAGGAATTCTGGGCCATTCTCCAACTGAGCTTCATTGGACCTTGGAAGCAGAACCTTTATCCTTAAAGAGATGGAAGCTTGATGAGAAGTTGTTAACTGTCCAATAGGCAGACAGTTGTGTTTCGAAAATAGCTGCAGCAGGGTTTTCTGAATATTCACCAAAATGCCAATTTCAATAAAGAAGCAAAATTATACTTTAAAAAAAATCAAACTGCAATGATTGTAATAAATAACATTTCACTCTGCTTCTTTTTCTGGTATGCAAACATAAGGCAGATAATTTAGCATTGTTTGAATCAACATAAGATGCTAAAGTTGCTGCCTTTCTGAAGAACTGAAAGAATGACTTGTCAGAAATGAGCATCCCTGGAGGGAATATAAAATCTCATCGCTTGTAAGGTTTACCTCCATGGCTGAAGGCAGACAGGCAATGAGAGTAAATGATTGAGTATTAATTGGTACAATTAACATTTTGTGATTATTTGTATGAATGATCAATATGGAATGTCAATAATAAGATTGATGGAGAGCAGAAACTTCCAAAATGTATTTGTAGAACAGAAGTCGAAGCATTATAGAGGTCACTGACTTGTCCGTACTTGTATTGTGGGTCCAATAGCAAATTACAACAAAGTTCTCAAAATAATAGGCTTCCTCTTTGCAGATTGTGACATGTTATATATTGCTTATGTAGTTTCTAAAAAAAAGTGCATTGAAGTGGCAACGTTTAATGCTCAGCCAGACTTGTCACAGTCAGAATTCTGCAAATAGTAAAAGAAAGAAAATTCTTGTAGTTCCATTTGTCCCTTTCAGAGAATGTACAAAAGCATACACAAAAAACAAATTATTATGCTTATCCCTGCATGGAATCAGTCAGGCTGGCAGTGCAGAACGTGGGCTCATTACCCACAGCCTCAACCTACACTTCCAAATATTGCCAGCACCAAGAATGTGGATAGGAGTCACAGAATTAGATACCACCCATCTCTTTTAACAGCCTCCAGAGTCAATCCATCTTTATTGTTCATTACTTTCTTTCTCCCATTTCAACTCTTGATGTCTCTCTATTTTATTGCTATGATACCTAGCCTCCTAGTAAAGTTTTCTCTCGTTTAACCTATAATTATATCTCAATCTCAAACATGAATAAAATGGATACTTTATATTCTTACTAGTAGGAATTGTTCCACTTTTCACACAGTAGTCTACCACATGGTCCCATTCACCTATTCCTTTTCTCCAGCTAGTTCATTTTTCTACATCTTCCAATGTTTCTTTTAATTTGCCATCCTTTTCTTTTCCTTCCAATTTTCTCCACCATTCCTGACTCAATTGTTGTTGAACATGATGACATCCAGCCCATACATACCTTTTACACATTTTGTCAGTAATTTAATTAAATTTGTTGATAAAATGAAAATGGATACGATCATTTAGGAAGAGACAGGTTCTTGTGTAAGGCAGAAATGTGTCCTGAGTTGCAGATGTGTTTCTGAAACTGATTGATATAAATAAATATCCAGTTTTCTGTGAAACTACAAGGTAAGTTTGATTTTAATGAAAACATCATCAATTTGAAACATTGGATGGAATTCAATTTACCCCCTGAGATGAGTTTGGCTGCACTGTGGCATTTAAATTTGTCACAGGGTGTAGTGTGGGGACCATGCTGCAGGGGGCAGTAGAGCACATGGACATTTACCATCATAGATGGTAGCCTAGGCATAAATAGAACTTGTCACATTTATGAGATTATACTGTCACTCTTTCTTTGATTAATCAATGTTTATATGTTTATTTGGACATGAGTCAAAGTTGTGAAGTGAGGGTTAAGCTGCTGTTACTGAAACTATGGAGGCAAAAGTCTGATTGATACTTTATAAGGTCATACAAGGACCAGTTGTTTCTCAATGCATATTTTTCACTGGGATGTTTTAATAAGCATTTTAGAAATTGCCATTGTTATCATCTAGTTCATTGAATTAGAACTGGAATCTCTACAGTGTGGAAACAGGTCCTTCAGCCCAACAAGTCCACACCAGCCCTTTGAAGAGTAACCCACCCAAGATCCATTCCCCTCCCCTATATATGTATTTACCCCTGACTAATGCACCTAACCTACACATCCCTTCACACTATGGGCAATTTAGCATGGCCAATTCACCTAACCTGTACATCCTTGGATTGTGGGAAGAAACCACAGTACCCAGAGGAAACCCATGCAGGCACAAGGAGAATGTGCAAACTTCATGCAGACAGTCATCCAAGGTGGGAATCAAACCCACGTCCTTGGAGCTGTGAGACAGCAGTGCTAACCACTGAACCACTGTGCTACCTATATATAGACCAGTCTCGTGACTAGGAATGGAAGATGCAGGGGAAATTAATCATAGAATCCCTACAATGTGGAAACATGCCATTTGGGCCAACAAGTCCTCACTGATTCTCCAAAGAGTATCCCATCCAGACCCATTCCCCTACTCAATTACTTTACATTTCCGTTGACTAATGTACCTAACTTGCACATCCCTGAACACTATAGGCCAATCCACCTGACCAGCACATCTTTGGACCGTGGGAGGACACTGGAGCACCCAGAGGAAGCCCGCACAGACATGGGAGAATGTGTAAACTCCACACAGACAGTCGCCCGAGGCTGGAGTTGAACTTGCATCACTGGTGCTATGAGGCAGCAGTGTAATAGCTGAGCCATGAGGGGCACCAAGAGGACATAGCATTTGAGAGGTGAGACCTGGACATATTGACAACCTTTAATATAACTGGGTCCAAGTCCCAAATAACTGAGGTTGACCATTTATTAGCCTGGGGATTTGCAAGGGGATGGATGGAGAGGGGTCTGCCAAATTGGAACAATTCTCTGATTTGGGTTTCTTGCCTTGTTAACAAAAATCTGGAAGAAAGATTTGAATTTTTGTTTACGAGGGAGAACAAGAAGCAAACACATTGTTATATCAACAGGGGTGTATTCATTATTAACAGAAAGGTGCGAGAGTAAATGAGACTGATCAGGATGTGACTCACAATCAGTTTGTGCTAGTCCAGCTTGTTTAAGTAGTTAGTGCACCAAGGACCATACAAAACTGCTTCTAGCTGCATCTGGTCTTGATTAGCTAAGATCTCCCTCATTAATCTCAGTTAAAAATAAATTAGTCGTTGTACAGTTAGAGCCTATGCACAATTAACTTTGTTTTCCAGATTTTGTGGTTGAAGAGAATTCTTTTTAATAAAATGTTGTTCATTCTGTAACTACGCTCAGTTGTTTTAATATGTACAGAATGGTTAATTAAACCTGTGAGAATCTGTAATAATAACACACACAGGTGAATAATAGCTTAAAGGGAAAGCTAACTCTACAGGTAATTACTGAGAGTGCAAAGTGCTTACCCCTTGGTGTGTTCCAGGTGGTTACTTTTTAATTAACATCTGTGAGAAGTCAGTATTTGAAGGGTTTCACTGCAGAGGCAGTCATCTTTTTATTACATCACCAATTTTTCTTGCTTAATACATCGACTCCTTGCTGGGCTACAATTCCACAGGCAATGGTTACTCTTCAGTGCTTTGTCCAAGGGCTATCATTCACGTGTGAGCATTGGCACACTATTTGACTGATGAGGCATCACATGCAAGCCTAATCATGTCTTCACTAGACACCAGAGCAATATAGGGCCAGGAGGAGGTAATGTAGCCCCTTGAGCCTGCTTTGCCACTCAATTAGATCATGGCTCATCTTCATTTGCCAACCTTAGCTCCATATTCTTACAAATCAAAATAAAACCATCGATTAGTTTTAACTGAAAATGCAAAATATGTTGTGTATTATCAATGCAGGAACAAAACAAGTTAATAATCAAATATAAAGAAAGGGGTGGGAAACACAGATGACAGGCATCCCCTTGTTTCGCTGAGCATTTAATGGGACTAAAGATTGAGTGCATTTAGCAGAGCTCCTCACAAATGCATTCCTGATTATTGCTGCACCTGAAAACGTTCAAGCTTTTCATCTTCCCTTCAGGGTTCCCTGTGATGCAAGAGGCCTGGATTCAAGCCCCACCTTCTCCAGAGGTTGTAATAATATCTCTGAGCAGTTTGTTTAGAAAATGTATTCCCATGAGAGTTAGCTTAAACCTTGCAGGAGCTGTTATTTTTGAAATAAATACAGTATTAAAGGTATTACTTTAAAATCATAGGGCTGACTTTTATTTGTGGGGTAGAATGTCAAGCCACCGGCATGTAAGTAGGTGATGCATGGTTTGATCCTGTGCAGCCATTTTATAACCATCAGGCTGGTAATTACCTTGTTAGAACTTCTTTCTCATCAGAAATTAAGTCCCGTCTCCAAGTCTGTGGCCGATAAAATGACCGGCTGCTCTCTTGTTCCAGCAGTGCCACTGTAAGCAGTGACTATTGTTGGAATTCCAGGCAGTCCTGAAGAGACGACATCATGGACTTCAACCTTCAGCTAAGTTTGTGGTCACAATGAGGCCATGCTGTGGTCAAAAAGGTAAGCTGGGGAAGGGAAGGGAAACACAGTGAGAATGGGGCTCCAATGGACACAGGCTGCTCAACCATCAAACAAAAACACTACCCAACCCTTTACCCAACCATGGCACTACCAGCTTTCACCTGGTAGCCTGTACACTTGCCAAGGGTAAAATTCCAGTGGTAGCAGGAGGAAGCTCTTAAGTGACCATCAATTAGTTATTTCAGGACATCAATTGACCCATGGCTTCATACAGCCCAATTCCTCCACCACTGCAGGTAAAACAATAGGCAGGGATGAGAAGGTGACTCTAATTTTATGACTACCTCTGACACCTGGAAAATTCAGCCCAAAGAGGTCTAGAGTTATTACAGAACTGAAGAATGCCATTGGGCCTAGTAGTTAACTCAAAAAAGCATAAAATTCTGACTTACCAAATCTCTTCTTCTTAACTTCTAATTAGAAAACAATCCAGGTATCACACTTCAAAGTCTAGTTCGATTCAAAGCACAAAATATTCCCCGGTTATTTGTATTTCATAATTCAGCATTCTGAATGCTATCAGTACAGCTCTTAAATGTTCCTCTTTTCTTCATTAATGACTTCCTTTAAAACATTGTATTTTATATAATTAAGCATTTAAATTTAGATTCAGTTGCGGTGTGAATGATTTAAAAGGTCTGAGATTTAACTATTACAAAGTGGCCTTTATTTTTAATGGGAATTCTTGAAAAAAACAATCAGTGCTGTGGTAAGCCAAAAATGTGTTTATCAGAAGTCGACATTACTTACATAAAAGGGAATGGGTTGATGTTTCAGAATGCATTGATAACATGCAGAATAATATAATATTGATTTGTTTCTACTGACCTGGAAGAAATTATGTACAGGGTGCAAAGTTGTCAATTATTTTCAAATTTGTCTTGGTTTACTCAATGTGGAACTCTTCAGGGATAAGAGTAAAAGAAAGTTATTGATATTTCTTTATTTCTTCGTGGTCAGTCATTCCAGTTTGACCTTTTGTAAAAGTTCAGTGCCTACTTAAAACAAAACTAATGCAATGTTATGGTCCTGAAGCACAGACTTATAATTGCAACAAATTTAAAGTCTTAGGGATATGAACTATATTGATTTTTTTAAAAAGTGCAGTCTGATACTGGCATTTTCATTTTGTAGATATAGCTATTAATTAGAGACTGCAATTATCAGCGCCAATACCTTATCAAAGTATTACTTTCATAGCTGTATATGTAGACGAGTCATCAATGTTATTTGGAATGAGTGAGCTACAGTCTCTGCCTAATAAGACTTAAGTAGTATCAATCTGCCAGATCCTTGTAAGCAAAAAACAAGATTGCAAGAGCCTATGACAGGTATTCTGCTTTCTCCTTCCATTAACCAATCCTCCCTCATAGAGGTCCACGCCTATAGATTATTTGAGCCAGACAGATTTGGGAGAATGGGATGACAATAATAGGAGGGCACATGGTGGGTAGATAAACGTAAGTGTAAGTTCCATAAATGTGGAATGACATTAGGTGTTGGGAGGTAATTACGCTCCCAGAGAGCTCAGGAAAGAAGACTCCACAATAACCCATAGGTAATTTGAAGGGAACTGAATGAATGAATTATTGATTTACAGTTAAGCTATCTCTTTAACTAGGTAAATATTGGAGAATTGAATCCACTGTCATTGTGGTCAACATAGTCAAGAGAGCAACTTAAAAACTAAATAAGATTAGGGACAGGAGGAGACCATCAGTCTCATTCACCTCTAGGGCTAATTTGCAACTCATTTCCATCTATCTGCAGTTGCTGTAAAAAAACAACAGGACTAAAAACTAAGGAAACAATAATAAAAAAAGCTGACTTATAATTCATTTTTCTCACAGTATGAGAACTACTGTTTCCTGATCTTTTTTGCCAACTTTGTCTCCATTTTTCTGGTTTGGATTTTTACCGTCATCAGAAGCAGGCTGGAATCCAAATAAGCAGAAGCTATGCTGCTGGCTGTTTAAACTTATGTAGTAACAATGTGTAGAACACATTGCATCTGAAGTATTTCATTCAGCTTTGGGCACTGTGCCTCAGGAAAGATACATTGGCTTTGGAATGGGTGCAGTAAAGAATCATCAGAATGACACAGGGTTGTAAAGGTTCAGCCGTAAGGATGAATAGAGTAGATTAAGGGGTGACCTAATTGTGGTGCTTAACATAGAACACAGAACAGTACAACACTGGAACAGGCCCTGTGGCCCACCATGTCTGGGCCGACCGTGTTGCTATTCTAAACAAATCTGCCTGCACATGGTCTATGCTCTGCCCTTTCATGCGTCTGTTTAAATGCCTGTTAAATGTTGCTCTCAGATCTGTTGCCACAGCTTGCCTCAGCAGTATGTTCCAGGTACCCACCACCCTCTGTGTAAAACCACTTTCTTTGCACAACTCCTTTAAATTTTCTCCCTCTCACTTTGAACCTATGCCCACTAGTACTTGACATTTCCACCCTGGGAAAGAGACTCCGACTATCACCCTATCCAAACCTCTCATAACTTCACACACTTCTATCAGGTTGCCCCTCGGCCTCCAAAGCTTGAGGGAAAACAATCCAAGTTTGTCCAACCTCTCCTTGGTTCTTAGACACTTCAATTCATGCAACATCATGGTAAACCTCTTCCGCACTCTCTCCAAATCCTCCATATCCTTCCTATAATACGGTGATCAGAACTCACACAGCTCTCCAAAGATGGTCTAACCAAAGTCTTACACGGTTGCAACATGACTTATTACTTTTTAAGCTCAGTGTCCTGACCAACGATGACCAGTATGCCATATGCCACCTTAACCATCTTATCCACTTGTGTTGCCACTTTCAGGGAGCTATGGATTTGGACTTAAGATGAGCAAGAGACTTGATGCAGTATATATAGAGAAACTATTTCCTCTGGTGGGCAGGAATGGCTGTATTATAGCTAGGCCATTGGGAATTATGCCAAGAAACATTTTTGTTCAGTGCTAAAGTTAGTGAATATCTGAACAATTGCCCCAAAGAAGTGTCAAGATCAGATAATTTCACAAATGAGATAACTAGTTTTATAAGGGGTCAATATCAAAACAAGTAAATGGGATTTAAATGTACACAAAGATTCTGCCCCCACAGCACTCTGTGGTAAGGAGTTCAAAAAAACTCACAATCCTCTCTGAGAAGAGGGGTGACATAGTGGCACAGTCGTTAGCACTATTACCTCCCAGCACCAGGGACACGGGTTCAATTCCAGCCTCGGGTGACTGTCTGTGTGGAGTTTGTGCGTTCTCTCTGTGTCTGCGTGGGTTTCCTCCCATAGTCCAAAGGTGTACAGGTTAAGTGAATTGGCTCTGCTAAATTGCCTATAGCATTCAGGGATGTATAGATTAGGTGTATTAGTCAGGGGTAAATGTAGAGTAATGGGTCTGGGTTGGTTACACTTTGGAGGGTTGATGTTGGGCTGAATGGTCTGCTTCCACACTATAGGGATTCTGATTCTTTCTTACCTCAGTCTTAAATTGGCACTCCTTTATTCTGAGACTATGCCCTCTGGTCCTAGATTCTTTCATGAGGGAGACATCCTCTCAGAATTGACTCTATCAAACCCCTTGAGAAACCCATGTTTCAATGAGATCACCTCACATTCTTCTAAACTGAAGTGAGTAGAGTCCCAACGTATTTAGCCTTTGCTCATAAGACAATCCCTACATACCAGGGATCATCCCAGTAAACCTTTTCTGAACTACTTGCATTGAAATAAGATCTTTCCATAAATAAGGAGTTCAAAACTGCTCACAGATGTGGTCTCACCAGCACCTTGTACAGGTTCAATAAGACTTCCCTACTTTTATATTCCAACCCCCTTGAAATAAGGGTCAACATCCATTAGCATTCCAAAATACCTACTTCATCTGGGTTTAATGTAGAAATATCCTAAGTCCCTTTGTGTTGCTGCTTTCTGCTGTTTTTAGTCATTTAATCAATACCCTGTTCTTTTGTTCTCCCTTCTAAATGAAGTTCTTCACATTTTCCTACATTTGCCAGCTGTTTATCCATTTACTTAACTTATTAATATCTCTCTGTAAACTGCTTGCATCCTCTTCATAACATGCATTTCCACCTATTTCTGTACCACCTGCAAATTTGGTTGCATTACATTCACCTCCTTCCTCAAAGGCTTTAATATATATATTTTAAATATTTACGGGCCCAGCACTGATCATGGTTTAATCCCGCTGGTTATAGGTTGCCAACTTGAAAAAGAACCCTTAATGCCTACTTGCTCTTTTCTGCTCATTAGCCAATTCTCTATCCATGCCATTATGCTACCTTCTTCACTATGGACTCATCTTATGACTTAATCCTTTGTGAGATACTTGGTTGAATGCTTTCTCTAAGTCCAAATACAGCCCATCCATTGATTCCCTCTATCCATTCTGGTTGAGACGTCCCTGAAAATCTCTGAGAAATTAGTCAAACATGATATCTCTTGCATGAAGCCATACTAACTGCTTGATTAGAAATCGCTTATACAGTACGTGTCAAGTGAATGGCCATAAGTGAAAGTGAAAGGAGAGCAATCCTTGTTAGGGTCAAGGAGGACATTGACCAGTCAGGTGCTGCTGCCATAATTAGTCAAGGGGATTGGCATATTCCAGTCCAGGTAGCTGGCCAGTGTCAGTCAAGTGCTTAGTTCCACCAGAGTCTGAAGGTCCTTGTCCTTTCTATGGGATTAGCCAACGGTCAGTTCTGCAGGTCAAGTGCAACTGGTCCTGGGATTGCAGGGTGGTAACATGGAATGCTGTGGAGAAATTAATCCAGGGCTGAACAAATCTAAATTAGTGCTGTCCTCCCAGGTCAAACAAATGGTCATGAGGCTGATTGGGGGCAGTCCTTAGAGTCTTGGGGAGAGTGGGTAACTCAAGTTTGGGATTTCATTGCACTGCTTCACTGAGGGATTATTCACTATGGGAGGGGGTAATTTGGGTTAGAAGGTTGGCACCTCATAGAGAATAGGAAAGGATGGGTTTCTTGCAGTTTATGGTCATTTTGGCTCGACATGGGATTAAAGGTTGGAACACCAAGAGCTTTGTAGTTGCAAAATCATGGACTCTGTGTACAAACTGGGCACATTAAAGATGCTCAGTGGAAAAGGGAAATACTAAATTGTCATTTAGGGCCTGGGACAACAACACAAAAGGGCATATGAAGGATGGGGGGGGTAATTTTGCATCACAGATGAAGCCGACAACTGAATCTCAAAAAGACAAACTTGGAACTTGGCTGTGTCCGATTGAAAGCCAACCTAACTACATAAGGTGGTTGCCACCACATGGATAGTGTATGAGTAAGTCACTGTCTTCTTCTTTGGGGATAGAGTAAAACTGTAGGAATTGTAGGCCCTACAAGAGGCAATTGTAGAAAACATGTCTCCACTGATTCGGTAGTATTACCCATCGAGCTTTGAGTTACATTTATTGACAGGGCAATCATTGTCCAAGAATGTGCATTCCAAACCTTGGCATCAAGCAATAAGGATCAACACATTTTGTCAACTGATTCCCTCCTTGTCATGTCAGTGAAGCGATCATAATCAGACAAAGGTACTTAAAAGCAGAACATGAACTTTCCATTTCTCAATCATATTCCACAGCTAACAAAGGCAATGCTTTGCAGCTATTAGATTTTCACTGAAAAGGCGTGTGAAGTATGGTGTGATGTGAAAGGGAGCCTTTACTTTAATGGGAGGTGGGTTCTGGTGGCTTACTGGCAGACTCTTACTCCCAATGTGGCATTAGAATTTTGATTACCTATTATTTACTATCTATGCTATTGTTTACCTATTATTTACTATCGATGCTACTTAACTATGTGATCTGCCTGCATTGCTTTCAAGACAAAGCTTTTCACTGTGCCTTGGTACACGTGACAATAAATTCATTCAATTCAATTCGATTGATCGAAATAAAATTGGATCATGTCAAATACCTCCGAGTTCCATATGTAGATAAATAACTCACTTCTTTAGAAGCATTTAAGCCATACTGTGTGAAAGCAAAACATAAAACCTCATGGTGATGGATGTGAGGACTGAGGAGTTCCTTAAAGTAAGGTCTGTTGTCTTTCTGACATTTCCTACGATTATTTTCTGACAGACCTTACATGGAAACTGCTTGGCTACAGATGCCCCAAATGTCATAGTTTGAGGATCTGTAACATTTCAGACTATCTGCCATCAGTGAGTTGCTGGCATGTGAGAGCAGAAAAAGCTGCTTATTTCCCATATGGATGTGACTTGACCAGGTTCCATGGAGAAGGTTGTATTGTAGCAGTCCTTGTTTGGGTCAAAGGAAGACAATGACCAATCAGGTGCTGCTGCCATAATTAGTCAAGGGGATTGGCTGATTCCAGTCCAGGTGGCTGGCCAGTGTCAGTCAGGTACTTAGCTCCACCAGAACTAAGTGAGTATATCTTTACAAAAGTGAAATGTTATTTACAATAATGTATCACCCATGTGTTCTCAGTAAGTGTTTTTTTCCCTTCTTCACCCTTCTACTTCATCAAAGTGCATATTTAATTTCTGCAGCTGGGGTGGAGGGAGTTTGCCCTGACTTTAGCCCTGTTAGTCTGAAGACTTCAGTGATCATCCCTTGGTATATTGGGAGATTAGGGTGCAAACCTGCTGAAAGGGTTGTGTCCGTATGCAGACTCACCCTCCTTGGCTTCAGCTTCTACAAGTTTGTGATCACGAACAAGGGGAAGGTAGAGGAGCTGAGCACATCTGGAGTGTCCTGTGAAGAAACTTCTGGAGGTCATGTACACGATTCCTTCTCCTTGTGGCTGTCTGCTATTTAATTCTAGCGTGTTTTAAAATTACAGTCCTCATTGTTGAATTTTTTATTAGATTCATAATCAGCTATCCCATGCTGATAAGTTTCTATAACACTTATACATGGCAAATTACTGTGTATACTAGATGTTTGAACTTTCAACAGAAAATCTACCATCATCTGTTCATGTTTTCCATTCGGTATTTCAAAAGGAAGGCTGCAGTTCCAATTGAAGAATACTGAGGATCTGGTGAAATATAAGTCTTGTGTATGTAATTCTCTCTTCACTCGCTTGCTATCGCTTATTCCATGTTCTATTTCATCTTGGATTCATTGGACCACAAACCCAATAAGTCCCAAAACTGCTCACTATTGTAGAAAATTTAATCTTCAAAATGTGCTGAATATGAAGAAGTTAGATTGCTTGTGTTTAGCGGTTTGGGGATTGCTTCACAATATAGTTCAGGAACAGGAAAAAGAGATAGTGACAGTCACAACCTCCACTGAATCATTTTTTAAATAAATATTTTATGGCTGGAGAAGGATTTTTAACATTTGGCATGTATTTTTGTGGCCATTTTAGGATCTGTAGAGAATATTGGATAAAGCCTAATGATACAGTTCATTCCAAAAGCAGTCAAGAAGCATGACAAATCTGAAACCTGACATTTCTTCAAGTTGTAATGATTTTGTTTATTTTAGTATTGGATGAAATACCATTGTCTTTTTCTGTGAGCTCACGTTAAATAATTAAAAGAAAATGAAATCAACAGAAAAACTAGAAATATAAAATAAACCATAAAACATGAAATCCACAACTGTTCAGTTAGTATGTGAAGAGAGAAAAGACAGGTTAACATTTTATTGGAAATCTTCGTCACAATAGAGCAGATAAATAATTTGTGCTTATTTTATTGATTTATCTGACAGGTTGTTCTGGTATAATGTGCATTTCATTGACACAAATTGGCTATAAAGCAATTGACAAATTGTGGCCGCTGCTTGGATAGCGTGAACTTTCTCCTGAACGGGTGTAGTGGTTTTCCATAATGTGGTTTTCCATAGTACGGTTTTCCATAGTGCAATTTTCTATAGCATGAGGTTGCAAAGGAATGTAACTGTCACGGTTTAGCAGAACCATCTGTAGTTAAATGTTTCTAAATTATTCTATTCTAACTGTTTAGGATTTTCCTAGTAATTAAGTTTTATATTTTGATATAGTTGAATATTTTCTAGCTGTGTCTCATATCTGCATTACACCTAAATGTAACCATTTCTTGCATTTTATGGAATTGGCCACTTTTCTGTCAACTCTAGAAAAGTTCTAAAAATTTGAAAGATCGATGGCAAGAACATGTTTATTCACCTCTCAGGATTTTATTTTGTGCCTAATGAGAATGGCACACAGAATAAAATACACATTTTATAATGTGCACTGATGTTCTTGAGGACATTATTTTTTCTAAATAATGGTCCATGACTACATATAAAAATTTAAAATTCAGCTTCATTGTTTATCTGTGCTGTATCCCCTTCTTAGGAAGCCCCTCAAGAATGAGGATTATTTACCTAAGTTGTACTTATTTTATACTAATCAGTATGTTGGAGGGGAAGACTTACCGGGGTAAGCCATGGGGTACAGGTCTTTGGCATAGAGTCTGTCCCTGTTGCTCAGAAAGGAAGGGAGAGATGAGCAGAGCATTAGTCACTGGGGACTCCATAGTTAGGGGGACAGATAGGAGATTTTGTGGGAACGAGAGAGACTCCTGGTTGGTGTGTTGCCTCCCATGTGCCAGGGTCCGTGATGTCTCAGATCATGCTTTTGGGTTCCTTAAGGGGGAGGGGGAGCAGCCCCAACTCATGGTCGACATCAGCACCAGTGATATAAGTAGGAAAAGGGATACGGATGTAAGGCAGAAATTCAGGGAGATAGGGTGGAAGCTTAGAGGGAGAACAAACTGAGTTGTTATCTCTGGTTTGTTACCCGTGTCACTTGCTAGCGAGGCAAAGAATAGGGAGAGAGAGCAGTTGAACATGTGGCAGCAGGGATGGTGCAGGAGGGAGAGATTCAGATACCTGGGTAATTAGGGCTCATTCTGGGGTAGGTAGGACCTATGCAAAGGGGATACACCTGAATGCTTGTCAGGACGTTTTAAACTAACTCAGCAGGGGGATGGGAACCTGAATTGTAGCTCCAGTGTACAGGAGGTTGAGAGCAGTGAGGTCAGAAATGAGGTTTCAAGGTCGCAAGAGTTCACCGGCAAGCAGGAAGGTGGTTTGAAGTGTATCTACTTCAACGCCAGGAGCATCTAGAATAAGGTGGGTGATCTAACAGCATGGGTTGGTACCTGGGACTTCAATGTTGTGGCCATTTCAGAGACATGGGTACAGCAGGGACAGGAATGGTTGTTGCAAGTTCCAGGGTTTAGGTGATTCAATAAGAACAGAAAAGGTGATAAAATAGGGGGAGTCGTGACATTGTTAGTCAAAGACAGTATTGTGGTGGCAGAAAGGACTTCAGATGAGGACTTGTCTACAGAGGTAGTATGGGCTGAGGTTAGAAACAGGAAAGGAGAAGTCACCTTGTTTGGAGTTTTCTATGGGTCTCCAAAAAGTTCCAGAGATGCAGAGGAAAGGATAATTCTGGATAGAAGCGAAAATAACAGGGTAGTTGTTAAGGGGGACTTTAACTTTCCAAATATTGACTGGAAATGCTATAGTTTGAGTATTTAGATGGGTCATTTTTTTGTCCAGTGTGTGCAGGAGAGATTCCTGACACAGTATGTAGATAGGCCAACAAGAGGCGAGGCCACATTGGATTTGGTACAGGGTAATGAACCAGCTAGGTGTTAGATTTGGAGGTAGGTGAGCACTTTGGTGACAATGACCACAATTCGGTTAAGTTTACTTTAGCGATGGAAAGGGACAGGTATATACTGCAGGGCAAGTGTTATAGCTGGGGGAAAGGCAATTGAAATGTGGACCTTGTTCAAGGAACAGCTACTGCATGTCTTCGATAAGTATGTACCTGTCAGACAGGGAGGAAGTGTTTGAGCAGGGGAACAATGATTCAGTAAAGAAGTTGAATCTCTTGTCAAGAGGAAGAAGGAGGCTTTTGTAAAGATGAGATTTGTAGGCTCAATTAGGGCGCTTGAGAGTTACAAGTTATCCAGGAAGGACTTAAAGAGAGAGCTAAGAAGAACCAGGAGAGGACATGAAAAGTCTTTGGCAGGTAGGATCAGGGAAAACCCTAAAGCTTTCTATAGATTTGTCAAGAATAAAAGAATGACTAGAGTAAGAAATTGGCCAGTAAAGGACAGTAGTGGGAAGTTGTGCATGGAGTCTGATGAGACAGGAGAGGCAACAAATGAATATTTTTCATCAATACTCACATAGGAAAAAGACAATGTTGTCATGGAGAATACTGAGACACATGTTAAGGAACTGAGGTTCATAAGGAAGAGACCTTAGCAATTCCAGTAAGTGTGAAAGTAGTTAAGTCCCATTGGCTGATGGGATTTATCCTAGGATTCTCTGGGAAGCTAGGGCGGAAGGCTGTTGCAGGTTACAGAGGGACATAGATAAGCTACAGACCTGGGCTGACAGGTGGTAAATGGAGTTTAATGTGGAAAAGTGTGAGGTGATTCACTTTGGAAGGAGTAACAGAAATAAAGAATACTGGATAATGGAAAGATTCTTGGTAGTGTAGAGAGATTTTGGTGTCCATGTGCACAGACCCCTGAAAGTTGCCACCCAGGTTGATAGGGTTGTTAAGAAGGCGTATGTTGTGTTAGCTTTTATTGGTAGAGGGATTGAATTTCAGAGTCATGAGGTCATGTTACACCTGTACAAAACTCTGGTATGGCCACACTTTGAATATTGCTGGCAGTTCTGTTCCCTGCATTATAGGAAGGATGTGGAAGAATTGGAAAGGGTGCAGAGAAGATTTACAAGGCTGTTGCCTGTTATGAAGGGAAGGTCTTATGAGGAAAGGCTGAGGGACTTGAGGCTACTTTCGTTTGAGAGAAGAAGGTTTTGAGATAGCTTAATAGAGACATACAAGATAATCAGAGGATTAGATATGGTGGACAGTGAGAGCCTTTTTCCTTGGAAGGTGATGGCTAGAATGAGGGGACATAGCTTTACATTAAGGGTTGATAGATATAGGACAGATGTCAGAGGTAGCTTCTTTACTCAGAAAGTAGAGAGGGCATGCAATGCTCTGCCTGCAACAGTAGTAGATTCACCAACTTTAAGGGGATTTAAATGGTCATTGGACAAACATATGGATGATAATGGAATAGTGTAGATTAGATGGGCTTCAGATTAGCTTCATAAGTTGGTGCAACATTGAGGGGTGAAGGGCTTGTGCTGCGCTGTGATGTTCTATGTTCTAAAGATTCCTCAAAAGGCATTTACTTTAAATTGGATAGCACGCTATTGGTTGGTACAACAGTAGGTTCAGTGTTGCTAGATTAAAAATTTATTTTGGCCTGGTTGATTTATGATACAGTACCTCTAAGAATATTCTGCTCCCAACTCTTTCCAGTAGACCCTGCACGTTAACTACATATTAATCACAACAGTTTTACTGCTAAAAATTTACTTTCTTCATGCAATGTTCTGTTCTTAAAATTAATCCAGGATAACATTCAGCACCAGAAGCAATTAGAGACAACAGTGGTCACATTGTGCTGTGAACAAATATAGTAAAGTAATTTAGCCTTTAAATATAATCTCCATTTACTAAGAAGAAAAGTTATATAAGCTGAGGGTTGTGCTTTTTTGCATTTCTGCAATTACAAACATTTGCTCTGAAAACCCAGAACGAATGAAGGAATGGGTAGAACCTTCAAACAGTTGTTACAGAATTTCCCAGATGTGAATATATGTCGATGTGAAATTTGTTTCTAGCATTTTTTATATACTGGAATAGGAGAAGGACAAATAACAATCATTGAAAACACTCTTATAATTGATGTTGATTTGATTTTGTTAGGTCTGCTAGGCAAAGAGCAGACAGCACTGTGAACGAAAAATAGATGACTTTCTTGAGATTTTCTTATGGTTCTATCAGTGTTAATGCCTTAAGAATCTTACTAACTTGTTCAAGTCATTGAATAATTATGTCACCTGCATTGATAATATAATGTAAAGCACCATACTAAGTACCATTGAATATCATTCTTACATTAAAGAATCCATATTAATGTAAGTTGCACTAGTTTTAACTTATTCTAAGTCATTAGAAATCCAGTTAACTTAATCATCTAATTAGTGATGCTGCCTTAATGCAATGCTCAGCTTTCTATACAATGTGTGAATATATCACAGTTAAATGGTTTCATGGTCCATTCTATTTGAAGGAAAATGTGTCCCATAAATTAGTCTAAACATAGACTGTATTTCAAATTCTTAAACAGATTACTGATTGAAAAAGATGGATGTAACATTAATTTATTTTTAAACTGTCCAAAATATCCCATACTGGGGTCAAAGAATTATGAAATTGGACACATGATTTGAAGGACCCAATTTGCTATACATCTCATTTTTCAATGCTATTCATTACATAAATTAGAAACCTTAGCAAGTTTCAGGCCTTTATGTGGTTCTATACCTAGGTTCTCATACTACACAAGATGTGTACTTTTTGAATCATTCATGGGATGTGGGTGTCTTTAGCTGGTCCAGCATTTATTACCCATCTCTTGTTGACCTTGAGAAGGTAGTGAAGAACTGCTTTCTTGAACCACTACTGTCCATAGGCATCAATATACCTACAATGTTGTTAGGAAGAAAAATGCAGGAGTTTGACGCTGTGGTCGCAAAAGAATGGTGATATATTTCTATGTCAGGATGATAAGTTACTTGGAGAGGAACTTTTAGGTGGTTGTGTTCCCATATATCTGCTCTCTTGTCCTTATTGGTAGTGGTTATTGGTCTGGAAGGTGCTGTCACAGGTACCTTGATGAAGGTTAAACCAGTTCCTTGTGCCAAAAGGGTTCTTGTTTCTCTTGTTGAAGTGAACATCTTTGGTTCTATCCTCCTGTCAAGAATTTCTGAAAAAGTTGTATTTCCTTCCCTTGGTCTGTCCTTTTCTTTTACAAAACATTTTGGTTTAGAATTCCATATTTTTATTTATGGGATATTGTAAAAATAATGCTACAATATAAATTGCATTTAACAAATTTTTGAAGCTGTGAACCCTTGTAATAATATTATAATGCTGCATGCTTTCGATGAGAAGGACATTGCAATGATGAGGTAGCAACTTCAGGCCAAATTTGATCTTCCCAGTTTGGTCCCTTATACATCCATCTAATGCTTTTCTCCCTGACTGATGGCAGACCTTTCAGCCTATTCCATTGTCTCTTTAGGAAATGTGTCAGTGGAGAAAAAACAGTGAGGTGAGTGGGCATTGTAGTGGACATTCAGGATGAGTAGTGGGAAAGGATTGTATGAGCAAGAGTGAAGGAGGGAAGATATTGTATGTAATAGTGAGAGTGGTAGACAATGAGCCCTGGTGGGAGTTGATGCAGGACCTAGAAGCTGGGTGGTAATTTTCCTCTGTCTGCTGTGTCTGAGGCAACTCTTGAGAGGAAAGGAACCATGCGGGGTAGTTCAGAACTGACAGGGCACACAACTGCATTTTAAATATAGCACCAGTGCAGGAGGTTCAGGGAGGACTTTGTAGTGCCAAGTACTTATACCCCTGGCAAGAGAGAAGCCTCTTTAAGTGGAATGGAGTGGCATAGATGAGTGATGCAGTGCTAATGCCACAAGTTTTGGAGGATAATGTGTAAACCTACATGAAGCCTGACATGAAACTCACCAAAATTGGCAATTGTCGAAAAAGGTGGTGTTGGAAAAGCACAGCAGGTCAGGCAGCGTCCAAGGAGCAGGAGAATTGATATTTTGGGCAGTGCCGAGTTGGAGCGTTGGGTCTGGGATGAGTGGGGGAGGCCAATTTCTGGTAAAATTCAGTCCTTGATGAATATTCTACCAAAGCAAATGAGGAGTTAAATCCGTTTCATTATCATCTGTCTGTTCATGTAATAAAATACCTTCTGTTCAAATTTTTTGATTTCCCTCCTGGTATGGGATGGGGTTGAATATGAAAGGGAAGACTAAGGATTGTTTTACCCTTGTTCACTTAATATTATGTCAGCTTGTTGTCTTTATCTGATCTACTCCACCAATAATCTAAGTATAGACATGTTAAAATAATTCCAACATTTTAATCATATAATATATATTACTACAGCATATTACCTGTGTCCCAGTTTCTACTTTGGACACTTTATTCTAAAGGAAGAAATGGAGTGTTCTGCTTATGTCATGATATCATCAGTTACATGACGAACTGATTTTCCACTATTGGAAGGATGTGAAGGCATTGGAAAGAATGCAGAAGAGGCTTAGAAAAATAGTTCCAAGGATGAGAGACTTCAGTTATCAGGATAGTTTGGAGAAATTGTGATTGTGTTCCTTGGAGAGAAGACTAAGAAGAACTTTGATCGAGTTTGTCTCATCATGACCAGGTCTGGACAGAGTAGATAGGGAGAAACTGTTCTGCTACGTTAAAGGATTGAGAACCATGGGACACTGATTTAAATTGTTTTGCAAAAGCAGTAAAGGCAAGATGAGAAAACACTTTTTCACACAGCAGGCATAAAGGGTTTGGAATGCATTGCCTGGAGATGGGGTGTAAGCAAGTTCATTTGAGGTGTTCAAGAGGTCATGATTTGATGATTTAAACCGAGACAATGTGCTGGGTTACAGGGAATAACACTCAGCCAAAATGCTCAGAGAGCTGATGTAGACCTAATGAGCCAAATGGTCACCTACTATGTAATAGTTCTATGATTTATATTCACCCCTTGCTTCATACTCCTCCCTTTACAATGCAAAATCTTTTTTTTTTGTGTTAAAAATGTAGAATTTCCTTTCACAAACCCTTTGGAGCTCTAATTCTAGATGTTACATTTCCTTTTCTGTTTGTTTATTTTCTGTTTCTTCCTTTCCATATTCCAGTTTATTCATTTTACTTTCCTCCCCAAATTCCAGTTGTTTCATTTGCAACTGAGTCCTGGCTTACTCAACCTGAGTTTCAATTGGATCCTCTTCCTCCAGGTTCAAATGCTGAGTCAATACTTCAACCATTTCTGCTTTCTTCATGTCTGTCTTTGATTCCACTTTCAATTTTGCTGCCACTGCCTTTCAATTAACCTTCAATTATTGCAACAAAGCACTCAAAGACAGTTGTTACTTTCAAGGAAGGCTTCAGAAAAAGATGTAACAGAAATCACTGTGAAATCTCATTCATTTGTGCAAATCCCAGTTACCTGTCTGTGTCTGTAGATTTGAAATCCCTCAAAAGCTCCCAATTTGTAATAACCCCCCCCCCTACAGATAATGCTCACTTTTGAAAAGATATTTGAATTCCCAGTGATTAACTTAAAAGATCATTCAACAAGATTCCAAGTTTTGCAATACTTGCTGCAACAAACAAACTAAAATCAACATTTATGAAACACGTTTCATAGACGGGCGTGCGAGAAGAGGACCTTCAGGCAGAAAGTCAGCAGCACATGTTCCAGAATCTTGCTGTAAGTCTTAACTTGAAAGTAGAACCTGGTTTGAAGGGAACCTCAGCGTTCCAGGTGTTCAATGCAAGGCTCATTTTCTCATGTGCTTTGGAAGGGGTGTTGACAATGACCTGGAGCTCAGTTTCTGAGTGAGCAGACACACAACCACAGTCTGTGTGTTGAAACTCTCTGAATGACATGGTTTTGGTTTGGATTGAAAATTTGCAACAGATTACCTCCACTCCGGCAGATAATTTGGTGGAGGTGAGGTTGCAGTGAGGAAAGTGGAGAAGGGAATTGATGCACTGACAGAGCCATGCTACTTAATGAAGGTGTATTCACTTGTCTGGGTCACCGTTGTGAGGTCTTGGTATTTTTTTTCTGGCACCGTTAGTATGGCATAGAGTCATACAGAATAGAAATAGGGCCTTTAGCCTACCAACAAACACCAAACTGCACTCATTCCTTTTACCTCCACTTGGTCCATAACCAACTATGTCATGGCATTTTAAGCACTCAACTAGATGCTTCTTAAATGCTGTGAGAGTACACCTGCCTCCACTACGCTCTCAGGCAGTATGTTCCATATTTCCATCACACCCTGGGTAAAAGAAATGTTTCCCCAGATCACTTCCAAACCACTTACTCCTCACCTATACCCTCTGCTCTGAGACACATATGTTATTGGGAAGAAATTCTCACAATGTACCTCATCCATGTCTCTCATAATTTTGTATACCTCAATCAGATCCCACCCCCACACTCCCTTAAGCTCCTCTGCTCCAAGGAAAGCAAACCCAGCCTGTCCAGTCTCTCCTTATAACTGACAATCTCCGTCCTAGGCAACATCCTCATGAATTTCTTCTGCACTCTCTCCAGTACAAACATGTCCTTCTGATAATGTAATGACCAGAGCTGCACACAGTATTCCACCTGTGGCCTAATAAATGTTTTATAAAGTTGTATCAAGACTTCCTTGCTCCTAACATCTGTGCCCTGGCTAATTAAGGCAAGCATCCCCTCTGCCTTCTTCACCACCCTGTCTACCTGTGCTGTCCTTCAGTGATTTATGAACTTGTACATCAAAGTCCATTTGTTACTCTTTACTCCCGAGGGACTTACCATTTATTGTGTACATCCATTCTTGAATAGACCTTCCAAAATGCATCGTCAGGGTTAAATTCCATCTGCCATTTCTCTGCCCAATTTACCAGCTTTCTTGGACTCTTCATGTGGACACACTGGTTACAAAGGCCCAACAAAGTCTTTTCTTCCTCAGGCAGTTTAGGAAATTTGGCATGATGGAGAATGCCCTTGCCAACTTTTATAGGTGTGCCATTGACAGCATTCTGTCTGGATGTATCACTACCTGGTATGGCAACTGTACCATTTAAGATCAGAAACGGTTACAGAGAGCGGTGAACTTGGCCCAGACAATCACAAAGGTCAACCTCCCATCTATAGAATCCATTTACCAGGCCCACTGACAAGGAAAGGCCACCAGCATTCTTAAAGATTAATTCCACCCTGGCATAGTTTTTTTACAACATCTACAATTGGGGAGAAGGTATACAAGCCTGAACACACACACCAGCCAGTTTCGCAACAGTTTCTACCCTACTGTTGTTAGAATACTGAATGAACTCACAAACTCTCAACATTCGCCTATATCTCTGTTTTTGTTTTTGCTGCTGTTTATCTATTATTTACCATCTATGCTATTCAACTATGTGATCTGCCTGTATTGCTCGCAAGACAAAGCTTTTCACTATGCCTCGGTACACGTGACAATAAATTGAATTGAATTCAATCCAATTCAATGTCAGACTGTAGCCCGAGATCTCACTGTTAACAATCCCACCAATTTTCATGCAATCTACAAACTTACTGTCTGCAAAATTACTAATTATACCTGCTACATTCAACCTCGGAGGATCAGTATGGACTTGTTGGGCCAAAGGGCCTGTTTCAATACTGTAGGGATTCTAATTCTAATTCTAATTTTACATTCATATCCAAGCCATTAATGCACAAAAAAAAGCAAGGGTCCCAGCACCGATCCCTGTGGTACACTGTTGGTTGTAGGATATCCCATTACAAAAACAACTCTCCACCATCATCCTTTGCCTCCAACTTGTAAGCCAGTTTGAATCTAGTTTGCCTTGAATTAAAGGCCTTATGGAAGTCCATATAAACCACATTGACTGCACTACCCTCATCAATATATTTAATCTTTTTTTTTCATAAAACTTCATTAAATTAGTCAGACAGGATCAATCCCTGCCTTTCCAACTGTTGATTAATTCTGTCCCTCAGAATTGTTTTCCAATAATTTCCCAACCACTGACATCAGACTAATTGATCTTTAATTACCTGGCCTATCCCTGCTACCCTTCTTGAACAAAGAAACCACTTTGGCTATCCTCCAGTCATCTGGCACTTCACTTGTGGCCAGGAAAGTATTAAATATCTCCACCAGGGCCCCAGTAATCTCCTCTCTTGCCTCCCATAACAGCTAGGAAGTATCTCATCAGGACCTGGGGATTTATGAACCTTTATGCCCACTAAATCTTCTCCTTATTAATTTTAACACATTCTATAACCACATCATCCCAAATGAAATCCCCAGCTACAATGCCTTTCTCCTCTAGTTCCATGAACAAATTGCCCCTTTGTTCTCCAACAGGCAGAACATCCCTCCTGGACTTCATTTGGATCACGAGAGCTTCTAAAGTAGTGTCAGTGCACCTGGGAACTCTTTCGCTATCTGCTACACCATTCTTCTGCATCTTCCCATCCTCACCCATTCCCAGAGGCTCTCAGTTCAGATATGCAGCATGTGACAAAGCTGCTCTTTTAACAAGGTTATGTTGTCCTTGGTTTCTTTTTTACAGCGAGGTTGTAAGTGATACAGGTTCTGAAAACTCTTTGTTTGCATGGATTTAGGGCTAATTTGTTTACAAATAACAGATACTGCCTCAGGCAGAAGATTTTCAAGTTTAAAAAAATTGTATAATGAAAGGGGAGTGGCTGCTTCTCCCAGCTCAGCTATTCTCGGGTTTGGTTTTAATGCAGCAGTGTGCTTGTGAAGAATGTCTGCTAGACTCTCTCTTTTTTCTCTCTCTCTCTGTCTCTCTGACTTCATTCCTGTAAGAACTTGTTTGATTTTTCCTTTTGCGCCAAGGGATGTTTATCGCGATTGTTGCAAGTATTTTGGAACAGCATCATTAAGTTGGGTTAGTCTGTTGGATTTTCAGATAGGATAAGTTATTTGGTATTCTGTTTTCTGTTCTTTGTGTTTGATTCAGTGATTTTGGAAATAAGTTACGTTTTGTTTTAAACTAAGTAGTTTGACCAGCTGATTCTCTCCTTGAATATCCACTATACACTTGCTTAAATCAAATAGCAAAGTTACAATCTGGACTATCTTCTTAACTGCTTTGAGAGGTCTGGCCTGGTGCATAACAAGCCTCCCTTCAAAAGAAAGTGAGTCTTAAGGCAGAAAACTGGCTGACACATACGATTTCTCAAAAATGATACTGGGCCTCACAGCTGAGTGTAGAGGGAATGAGCAGTATTAAGAACAAAGATGCAATGGAGGACTCCTTGGCAAGGTTCTACATCATGCATATATATTATGTTTGCTTGTTGTCTATCTCAATATAAACGAGCGTGGGCAATTTACAACATGTGATGCCTGCACATAAAAGAGGGCAAATAAAATTTTAACTCTACATTCTTCACAAAGCAGTCTTCAGTCAGATAGATTGAAGACTATTCTCTTTACTTGCTCCACCCACAGAGGTCTCAGATTACACATCAGGGTTGCCACTCAGTAAAACACCCAATGACTATAACTTGCTATTTTAAAACCCACAAAATATCTGTAGCTAGTGTGAGTGGAAGGCACGTCAAATATCTCTACCGCTGATCGCAGAATCGGGCCAATATCTTTTGGGCTGAACATTGTTAAACAAGTGATTTTACACAGCTTGACAGCTGCAACAAAACACTCACATTTCTCTATTCAACACATGTGACATTGTTTGCTGTCCAGCTCTGTAGCTTTGGATTAAAAGAACACCCCATAGTCAGTCGAAATGTCAAATAATAACAAACACCACCTCTCCTCTATATAGCAGAACAGCAGAGCACAACTGCTTAAACAATATTATCTTACCTGGAATTTGCTGCAGTAAAACATTGCCTTTGGGTAGTTAACGTTACCAGCTGTAATGCTCTGTGCCTTTCCGTGAATAGGATCTGCTAACGGAGGATTCTGTGCTCAAAGGGGCTTTCCATTTGCAATTTGGGTTTACGATTTGCAATGGCCAGAGTTAATTGCTACTTTATTATTTTGTCATGACAAAGGTCTGTCCAGAGAGACTGAAGGGATGGAAGCATCAAAAATCTGATTCTAACCACCGAGACACTGTTGTTAAAGCAACATCCAACTATACCGTTTTTGCTGAACAAGCAGGTGGGTAAATCTGATCAGAATTGAATTTGGAAGAGGGAACATAGCAATGACGTTCTCAAAACTGTTTCAAAGTGTAGTTTGTAAACAGTTACCATTGATATTTTAGCTTTCACTAAGCAATAAATATGGAGCACTCAGATCAGAGTCACATTATCACAGTAACTATGAATGCTTTTCAAAGATTTTGCCCTAATTGTACTGCCTGAACCATAAACATGTTTAAAATGTTGCCATTTCATTCTTCCCAGAGTTGGCCACAATTTCACATGATAATGTGTATGGTTAGATCTTTATATATTGCTTTCCTCGTTTGCACAAGAAACATTTGCAATAGCAGTTAATTGATCCTAAAACTTTGGCTCTTTAAAAAGACCAAATAAGAGACTTAGCTGCTACCAGTCCAAATGGCATTAAATATTATTTGACAATGGATTATTCAATACCTTTAAAGTGTGTTTTAACAAATGAACCTTAGGTCAGGTCATTTGTGATATGAAGAGTACTGTGCTAAATGCAGCTGCTGATGCTGCCCTCATGCTGCTATAATGAACAGTGTTAATGAACACCATTATGCTTATTATGGATCTTCTTTATTACTATGACTTAGTATATTTGAACTCTCAAGTCTGTTCATCGTGTACTGAATATCATTTAAACCTTCTGAAGGTTGAAGCATTGCAGGTGTGTATCGTAAAAGAAAGTACTCCCCCACCCCAACTCCTCCACATATCTTTCTAGAGGCAAAATCCTATGCACTTTATATTGTGCTACAGTTCCAAATATCAATTTATTATTTTAAAAAATGTCCATATGGGAACCTGCAGTGAGCAAATGTTCCTTTATTCAATTGTTACTGTTGAGCAAAGATCATTAAAAGTAAATGTCCTGACCTTGATTGGCAGTAACGTGTTCTGTAATTGCTTAAGAACTGATGTCATTAACCCACCTCTAGCAATAGCTTTTCATTAAGAATGTGCCAAACTCCCTTGCTGAGCTTTTTATGACTGGTTTTATTATATGGCAATAGCTGTATGTTATTCAAATCCAGTGACAATAACTTTATCCACGTTTTGTGTACTGTTGAGTGCATAAAAAATAGAGTATTACTTTTGGGACATGGTTCAAACAATGACAATGTTAAGTAAACATTGCACCTATAAAATAGCTGTCGCAGTCAAACTGTTCTTATACAATAGCAGATGGCCATTTGAACACTTTGGGAAAATGTAGGTACTGGAGCAGATGCTGGTCTCGATTTTATTGCTCTGCATGCAGTGTTATGAAATTGTTCATGTGGCAGAATCTACAATATCTAGGCTTGCCTACTATAATCCCAAACATGAAGGGACATAAATGGTGTTCCTGTGAGTTGAATTGTCTTGCTTCAGAAATCATGGACAGCAGCACAGCAAAAGAATGAACCGTGGGTGAACTGGGATGCTCAAGTAAAGCCAGAATATTTCTCATTACTGGAATCATCTTAAAGAGGTAGATGTCCTCCATCTCCATGAAAATGATGTTCACCCTCACTGACCTTACAAATTCTGGCTTGGTTATTGCTATAAGGCTATTCAATAGTCTATCAATAGTCTACCTCCCTGGAGATATTGCTAACAAGTCGAGAGCAGCAGATGGAATATCTTAAAGAGAAAACATTTCCAAAGTATAATTTAACTGATATGTAATTGTCCAGAAATTATATTTTATTTCAAGGGTAGCTGAAATTGTTCACATATTCTGGTCTCCTTCCTATCGGAAAGATGTTGTGAAACTTGAAAGGGTTCAGAAAAGATTTACAAGGATGTTGCCAGGGTTGGAGGATTTGAGCTATTGGGAGAGGCTGAACAGGCTGGGGCTGTTTTCCCTGGAGCGTCGGAAGCTGAGGGGTGACCTTATAGAGGTTTACAAAATTATGAGGGGCATGGATAGGATAAATAGACAAAGTCTTTTCCCTGGGGTCGGGGAGTCCAGAACTAGAGGGCATAGGTTTAGGGTGAGAGGGGAAAGATGTAAAAGAGACCTAAGGGACAACTTTTTCATGTATGGAATGAGCTGCCAGTTGAAGTGCTGGAGGCTGGTACAATTGCAACATTTAAGAGGCATTTGGATGGATAAATGAATAGGAAGCGTTTGGAGGGATATGGGCTGGGTGCTGGCAGGTGGGACTAGATTGGATTGGGATATCTGGTCGGCATGGACGGGTTGGACCGGAGGGTCTGTTTCCATGCTGTACGTCTCTATGATTCTCATTTGCAAGAGGGATCCTTACAAGGATCCTAGAAAATTCTGCTTCCATCGTACTGAGTTTAACATTAATGAGACACTCTCTAGAAAATCAACTTGGATGCGTAGACCATGTGTCGCACATACTTGACTAATGAAACTACAAGCAACTCTCCAACAGGAAACTATCTTGTAGCAAATAATGTCAAACTGGCCAGTACAAAGGATATAAGGACAGTCCTAAAAAGAGCTTTCTAAACTTCTGTACTGCAAGCCATCTCACTTAGGGAAACAATACAGTCACCTAGTCCATGTGGAGGAAAGCATTGAAATTTGGTTCCACCTATCTCAAGGAATATCCTCAGCAAACCTGCAACATCCGACACACAGAGTCATACAGAAAGGAAACAGACCCTTTGATCTAACTCATTCATGCTGACTCCCAAGCTTTCCAAACTAAACTAGTCCCATTTGCCTACGTTTGGCCCATACCCCACTAAACCTTTTCTATTCATGTATCTGTCCAAATGCTTTTTAAATGTTGTAACTGTACCTGTATCTACTGATTCCTCTGGCAGTTCATTCTACATACGTGTGTAAAAATTGCCACCGGGGTCCCTTTTAAATCTTTTCCCTCTCACGCCCCTGATTTTGGACTTTCCTACCCTGGGGAAAGTGACCTTTGCTATTCACCTTATCTATGCCCCTCATGACTTTTAAACCTTTGCGAGAATGAAAATAACTTCAAAGTTGCTGGAAGGAGTCCTAGAGTATTGAACATTGAGTGTTGAGAGAAGTCATGCCCAGAGGAAGGCAAGAGTTGCTACAACTTGCAGAAATCCTGTAGCAAGGTGAGTAATATAGCAACAAGGTGGATAGAGGGTGAACAGGGATGTTCACAAAAGTGCACCAACACTTTCATTTTGAAGTGGCAGTTCTCTAGACATCCACACCAATCCCACAATGGACTTCCCAGTCATGGTTGACCCACAGAATATCACCAAATCATTTACAGCTTGGCCTTTTTGTAATAATAAATCTAGCGTTGCATATTACTAGAAAAATAGCAGTGAGACTAGCAGTGAGCAAACCAGGTAAATTCTGGTGAACAGCAATGTGCAGTTAAACACCAAAATTCAGACCTTTCTCTCCAAAATGTGCCATTCATGCATGAGATATACATTTCACAGCTTGGTTTCACACTCAAATACACTGATCTCTACAAAATTCCTGCACTGGCATCAGAGGTATGGATGAAACCCACCACAAAACGTTAGGCCAAGACATTCTAATTTACGTGACATTTGAACAATGTGGTGAATCTGAATTACTGCCAAACAATCTTGCTGGCACTGAAAATCAAGTGTAGAGTATCATTTTAGCAGACTTTAATTATTACTGGAAATTATTAAACTTTTTTTTATGTTTGCCTTAAGCTTCTCTCTTTCCCTCACTTAATCCTTTCTTTCTTTCCCTCGGTATTTCAGTTGCTGATTTGGTATTGACTTCACTGTGCTAGCATGTATTTCCTGGTTTAGGTTCTGTGTGGCTTATTATTAATTATATCTGTGGGTTGGTTAAGGAGTTAGGTGCCAGATTCCCTTCACCACCCTGTCTACCTTCCGGAATCTATGGGCTTATACACCAAAATCCTTTTGTTCCTCAGTACTCCCAGGGAACCTACCAATCATTCCGTATACCTTTCCCTAACAGACCTCCTAAAATGCAACACCTCACATTTATCAGGATTAAATTCCATCTATCCAATTTACAAGCTAATAAATATCAGACGGTTGCCTAAGACTGTGCTCCTCAGTATCAACAGCTTTCGAGGATCTGCAAACTCACTAATTATACCTCTATTTTCACATCAAATTATTAATTTGTAAAACAGCCAGCAAGGGTTCCAGCACTGATCCATGTGGCACATCACTGGTCACAGGCTTCCAGTCACAAAAACAACCCTCCACCAAAATCCTTTGCCTCTTATTTATAAAGGGTGCTGGTAAAGCACAGCCTGTCAGGCAGCATTTGAGGAGCAGGCGAATCGATGTTTCAACGTGCTCGAAACATCAATTCTTCTGCTCCCCGAAGGCTGCCTGACAGGCTGTGCTTTTCAGCACCATACTTTTTGACTCTGATCTCCAGCATCGGCAGTCCTCATTTTCTCCTATTTGTAAGCCAACATTGGATCCAGTTTGTCACCTTGCCTTGAATCCCATGAGCACTTACCTTTTGGGCCAACCTTCCACGTGGAACCTTGTCAAAGGCCTTACTGATGTCCATATAAGCCACATTGACTGCACTACCCTGATCAATATATTTAGTCATTTCTTTCAAAAAACTCAATTAAATCAGCCAGACAGGATCTCCCTCTAATAAGCCCATGCTGACTATAGAGTGTGTAAAGTCAAGTGGTTTACTGCAAAATCCAACCTGTTTTGATCCTACTCAACCATGTTTAACAGTCTTTGCCTCCTTCATGTACTTAAGCTTTCAGGCACTGCCAGCTGGTAGTCTGGACACACAGTCAAGTTAAACTTAAGTTACCATTAGTTTCAAATATATTTATTACTTGATTCAAAATATTTATTGCTGAACCCATTATTGAGATGCTGTTGACCATCAACATCAACAGAATTGTACTCATGCACAATCTGTTACCTCATGGCTAGGCATATCCACCACTCAGCCATACAGGGATCAACCCTGTTTCAATGGGCAGTGCAGGGGGCACACCAGGAACAGCAAAGACACACCTAAAAATAGGGTTTCAAACTGATTAAGCTACCAAATGCAACCACTTGTGTGCCATACAACATATGCCCACGCCCCACAGCAAATTTAAAAAAAACTTCAATAGTTATTTAGTTATTTAAAATCAAATATCTAGCATGTGTAGACTATTATTACCATAGTAAAATATCCCATGACTCTTTTGTTATACTGCAAGTGGAGGTACATAAGGCAAATCATCCCTTCGTTCATTGGCCTATTTTGAATCTTATCAAGCAATTTCTCTATTTTAAAATCCTCATCTTTGTTTTCAAATCTTGCCAAAGCCTAGTACATCCCAATATTTGTCATCTTTTCCTGTCCTACAAACCTCTCATGTCTCTATGCTCCCTTAATTCAGACTTCTTGAGTAACCCCAGTTTAAATTGTTCTATGATTGGTGTTCCTGCCTTCAGCCCTAAGTTCGAGAAATCCCTCCCCAAACTTCTCTGCCTTTCTCTTTCCCTCTTGAAGATGTTCCTCAAAACTACAACCTCTTTGACACAGATTTTGCCGTATGACTTTTTTAAAATGACGATTATGGATCAGGCCAGACCCCATCAAAACATTTCAAAAAAGTAGCCTAGACCTTAACTTTTAAGCACGTGTAAAGTGGATAGTCCAGGAGAGATGCCGCTGGTCAAACCACTTAGTTTCTAACAAAACAGAATTTATTTACAAGAGAGAGGATTCTGGGTAATCCAAGATGGAGCACAGGAAGAATTTCTGGCTGTAACAGCTACTTTTTTGAGGTATATTAGGCATTGGAGGCGATTTCCTCAAGTTCCAGGAGCAGCAATTACTGTTTTATATGCTATTGCATTGTTTTGGAACCTTGGAGGAAAAAAAAGTCAAAACAACAACACTTTTAAAAGGGAGAAGAACAGACAAAGGAAGCACATGGTGAGGTCAGTGCAGGCGAGAGAGAGAGAGAAAGAAACGCACATTGCTAACTGGCAAAGTTAGCAGTTACTGCCTTTGCTGTTGAATTTATTTATCGCTGGACATCAGAATGTATCTGGGAAAATTAAAAAGTAGTGAAATTCACAACTAATCTTGGAGGAACCTGTCTGGGCGTGGTCACAGTACAGAAGCAGATAAGGGAATTTTAAGCGTGGCCTTAAAATAAGTCTCCAGTAGTGAGTAGAATGGGTTCTTTCTTGACTATATGTTTTATTGAGCTATGTCTTTTGACTAAACTTAAAATATAAGCCATAAGTATTTATTTAACCTGGAGTAGTGTTTTGTAGAGGAATAAGATGGTGCTATTTTCTGGGTCTGTAGATTGATAGAAGCAAAAATGGCCTTTAATAGAGTGATGTACTCTTCGGATGTGGGAGTTTAGGGAGAGTTTATGGGTTACTGAGGATTACATCTGCAATAAATGCCGTTGGTTGCGAATCCTATCAGATCGAATGGATTGGTTGGAGAGGCAATGGCTGGTGGGACCCAGGGAGATAGTGAGGAAAGATTTCAATCTGAGACTGGTACAGTTGAGAACAAAGGTGAGTTAAACAGTCAGGGCAGGCAGGGACAAAGCAGAGAACAAGGTAGGACTGATGAATTAAACTGCATTTATTTCAATGCAAGAAGCCTAACAGGGAAGGCAGGTGACCTCAGGGCTTGATTAGGAACATGGGACTGGGATATCATAGCAATTACAGAAACATGGCTCAAGAATGGGCAGGACTGGCAGCTTAATGTTCCAGGATACAAATGCTACAAGAAGGATAGAAAGGGAGGCAAGAGAGGAAGGGGAGTGGCTTTTTGATAAGGGATAGCATTGCAGCTGTACTGAGGGAAGATATTCCTGAAAATATATCTAGGCAAGTTATTTGGGTGGAACTGAGAAATAAGAATGGGATGATCACTTTATTGGGATTGTATTATAGACCGCCTAATAGTCAAAGGGAATTTAAGAAACAAATGTGGAAAGAGATCTCAGTTATCTGTAAGAATAATAGGGTGGTTATACAGGGGATTTTAACTTTCCAAACATAGATTGGGACTGCCATAATGTTAAGAGGAATTTGTTAAGTGTGTACAGGAAAATTTTCAGATTCAGTACGTGGATGTACTGACTAGAGAAGGTGCAAAACTTGACCAAACTCTTGGGAAATAAGGCTGGGCAGGTGACTGAGGTATCAATGGGGGAGCATTTTGGGGCCAGCGACCATAATTCTATTAGATTTAAAATTTAAAAGATTTGCTGGAAAAGGATAGACGAGATCTAAAAATTGATGTTCTAAATTGGAGGAAGGCCAATTTTGACGGTATTAGGCAAGAACTTTCAAAAGCTGATTGGGGGCAGATGTTCGCAGGTAAAGGGACAGCTGGAAAATGGGAAGCCTTCAGAAATGAGATAATGAGGGTCCAGAGAAAGTATATTCCTGTTAGGGTGAAAGGAAAGGCTGCTAGGTATAGGGAACGCTGGATGACTAAAGAAATTGAGGGTTTGGTTAAGAAAAAAAGGAAGCATATGTCAGGTATAGACAGGATAGATTGAGTGAATCCTGAGAAGAGTATAAAGGCGGTAGGAGTATACTTAAGAGGGAAATCAGGAGGGTAACTAGGGAGAGAATTGGACCCCTCAAAGATCAGCAAGTCAGCCTTTGTGTGGAGCCGCAAAAAATGGGGGAGACACTAAACGAATATTTTGCACAAGTATTTACTGTGGAAAAGCACATGGAAGGTATAGAATGTAAGGAAATAGATGGTGACATCTTGAAAAATGTCCATATTACAGAGAAGGAAGTGCTGGATGTCTTGAAACACATAAAGGTGGATAAATCCCCAGGACCTAATCAGGTATACCCTATAACTCTGTGGGAAGCAAGGGAAGTGATTGCTAGACCTCTTACTGAGATATTTGTATCATCGATAGTCACAGGTGAGGTGTCGGAAGACTAGAAGTTGGCTAATATGGTGCCACTGTTTGAGGAAGGTTCAAAGGACAAGCTAGGGAACTATAGACCAGTGAGCCTGACATCGGTGGTGGGCAATGTATTGGAGGGAATCCTGAGGGATAGGATGTACATGTATTTGGAAAGGCAAGGACTGATTCGGGACAGTCAACCTGGCTTTGTGCATGGGAAATCATGTCTCACAAACTTGATTGAGTTTTTTTGAAGAATTAACAAAGAGCACTGATGAAGGCAGAGTGGTAGATGTGATCTATGTGGACTTGAGTAAGGCGTTCAACAAGGTACCCCGTTGGAGACTAGATCTCATGGAATTCAGGGAAAACTCGCCCTTTGGATACAGAACTGGCTCAAAGGTAGAAGACAGAGGGTGGTGGTGGAGGGTTGGTTTTCAGACTGGAGGCCTGTGACCAGTGGAGTGCCACAAGGATCGGTGCTGAGTCCACTACTTTTCATCATTTATATAAATGATTTGGATGTGAGCATAAGAGATATAGTTAGTAAGTTTGCTGATGACACCAAAATTGGAGGTGTAGTGGACAGCAAAGAGGGTTACCTCGGATTACAACAGGATCTTGATCAGATGGGCCAATGGGCTGAGGAGTATCAGATGGAGTTTATTTTAGATAAATGTGAGGTGCGGCATGTTGGGAAAGCACATCTCAGCAGGACTTACACTCTTAATGGTAAGGTCCTAGGGAATATTGCTGAACAAAGAGATCGTGGAGTGCAGGTTCATAGCTCCTTGAAAGTGGAGTTGCAGGTAGACAGGATAGTGAAGAAGGCGTTTGGTATGCTTTATTGGTCAGAGTATGGAATACAGGATCGGAGGTCATGTTGTGGCTGTACGGACGTTGGTTAGGCCACTGTTGAAATATTGCATGCAATTCTGGTGTCCTTCCTATCAGAAAGATGTTGTGAAACTGGAACTTGAAAGGGTTCAGAAAGGTTATACAAGGATGTTGCCAGGGTTGGAGGATTTGAGCTATAGTGAGAGTCTGAACAGGCTGGGGCTGTTTTCCCTGGAGCGTCGGAGGCTGTTGGGTGACATCATAGAGGTTTATAAAATCATCAGGGGCATGGATAGGATAAATAGACAAAGTCTTTTCCCTGGGGTGGGGGAGTCCAGAACTAGACGGCATAGGTTTAGGGTGAGAGGGGGAAAGATATAAAAGAGACCTAAGGGGCAATATTTTCACGCAGAAGGTGGTACGTGTGTGGAATGAGCTGCCAGAGGAAGTGGTGGAGGCTGGTACAATTGCAACATTTAAAAGGCATCTGGATGGGTATATGAATAGGAAGGATTTGGAGGGATATGGGCCAGGTGCTGGCAGGTGTGATTAGATTGAGTTGGGATATCTGGTCGGCATGGACGGGTTGGATTGAAGGATCTGTTTCTATGCTGTGCATCTCTATGAATCCATGACTGTAATACCGAATGAAACACAAACAAAAGAAAACAGATTACAGAATAACAACCTATCCGAAAACCCAACAGACCATCCCAACTTAATGCTGCTATTCCAAATACTTGCAACAATCCCTATAAACACCCCTTGGCACCAAAGGTAAAATCAAATACAGGGTCTTACAGGAGAAATGTCAGAGGGAGGGTCAACATAGACCTGCTTCTCTTGGATCCAGCAGCTTCCAAAACTGCCCGACTGCTGTCGATGAATAGCCAGACTGGCAAAATCCGAACCAAACCAAAGAAAGTCTGGGTGTAGAGAAGTGGCCACTCCCCTTTCATTGTACAACTGGTTTTTTTTATTTTGAAAGCCTTCTGCCTGAGGCAGTATCTGTAAGCTATAATCAAATTGGCCTCAAAACCCTTCAACTTAGACTTTTTGGAGTCTGTGTCTTTTACGACCTCTCTGAAAAAAAAACCCAAGGACAACATAACCTTGTTAAAGGAGCAGCATCATCACAGTGACTTCATGTCAAATCTTTTTTGAACTGAAGTCTAAAGCAAAATATTGTGTGTATTGGTAATCTGGTATAAAAAGCTGAAAATTTCAGATATACTCAGTAGGTTAAACAGCAATGGTGGAGAGAGATATACAAGGGGGATATTCTACCTGGCCATGGAGGCAGAAGGGGGAATTGGGCAATGATTGGGAACAAAGAAAGCGAGAAATGTACTTGGTATGTCGATGTGTTTTACCTCTGGTTGCGTTCTTTGTTGTGGACTCAGTCCAGGTGAGGCAGTGCTCAAAGGAAGGCAACAAGGGAATAAAATGGCCATGTATTGTATTGTAAAAATGATAACTGAATGCTGAAAACACTTGAATGACCAGTCCTAACCAGATCTGACAAGTAAAAAGGAGCCAGCCACACTGTCCAGGACTATACTGTACTGAAGATCTAATCTATTCATGCTATTGTAGATATTTTCAAATCAATTATTTAGAAACATTATGACACACCTCTGGAACAGACGGGACTTAAACCCAGGCCTCTGAAGTAGGGACACTAACACTGCACCACAAGAGCCATCCAGTACTCATACATGCTTATGCACTCTATTGGGCGGGCATGATGGCAAAGTGGTTAGCACTACTCCCTCATAGAGCCAGGGACCTGGGATCGTTTTCACCCTCGGGTAACTGTCGGTGTGGAGTTTGCACATTCTCCCCGTATCTGCGTGTTCTGGTTTCCTCCCACATTCCAAAGATGTGCCATTAGGTAGATTGGCAATACTAAATTGCCCATAGAGCCCAGGGATGTGCAGGTGGATGGATTAGTCATGGGAAATGCTGTCTTACAGGGATAGGTGGGGGTGGGTCTGGGCGGACTGCTCTTCGGAAGGTTGTGCCAAGTCAATGGGCTGAATAGCCTGTTTCCACTCTGTGGAGATTCTATGATTCAGTCAATGTGAAGCACCATTGCCTGGTATCTCTTCAGGATTCCTCAATTACAGCTAAATATTAAAAAAAATGTAGGTGCAACATAATTCCGATACATTTTACAAAAGGGTTAAACAGGTATCTCTCCTGAACTATGCATCATTTTAATTCCAATTATCCTTGTTTGAAATTTGTGGATTTCAAGATTCAAATCCCAGATGCTTATTACTTTATACCATGAAAAATGATAGGTGCTCACAAGCACTTCTGCATTCTATCAGAAAATGCTCCTGGAAATGAAGTTACAAATTTACATAATAAGAAAAGAATATTCGGCAACAAGAAAACCCAAATATGTGTTTTAAAAAATTACAATTGTATTAAAATGTGATACAAAGCCTAAACAAGAGATAAATAAAAGAAAAACTTATACTACCTTTAATCAAATGGATTAATCCAATAAGACTAGATCAGGTAGAAAACAGTTGTAAGACAGATGCTCAATAATTATTTTTCACCCCAAGGAGGGAACATAGAGTTTTTTTTGAAGTGTTTGAATATTTTATCAAATGCTGTTTCAAAGAGAGGAAAGCTATGTGTGACAAGCTAGCAAAATTCTTCAGGGGAAATTATTTTGTTGAAATGCCTTACTTAAATTCTTAAATATGTTAAATTCTTAAAATCGATCTTTAAATGGAAACAACAATATATCTAGGTTTAAGCCATCTCCACTTCTTGATTGCACCATTGGTATGTACACTTTCCACCTGATCCTGACCAATACAGTCCTACCAGGAGTGCAGTTCAACATTCTAGCCTCAACTGCTTTCTAAAACTGTGATTTTTTTTCACCATTCTCCAGGTGAAGATGTTTTTCCTCACCTCATTCCTAATTGGTATACCGTGTATACTTAAACTGTGACCTCTGGGTCTGGATTCCCTGGTCACTGGGAACATCCTTCCTCTCTTAGTCCTGTTAGAATTTCACAGGTTTCTGTGAGATTCTTCCTCGTTCTTCTAAATCCCGGTGGATCTCGTCTAGACCTGTGCTGGACTGATCCTCAGTTTCCCAGACAGGAGGTCATTTTCAATTTGCTGAACCCAAAAACTCTCGTACATGTTGGCATATCTTTGGGTCCAATGGAGGGAGATGCAAATTTTTTTTATGAAACGGGAAGAAGTTATACCATCAGGGTATTGCTGAGAGATGATGTGCAGTCCTGTCTGGCCAATTCACTGAGCACTGAGGCTTCTGGCTCTTCAAATTCCTGACTCCTCACTTGTGCAAGGCAACAGCAAGTCCTGTCATATCTGTTATCGACTCTTGCAGGCATCTCTGAATCCCTCACACATGCCAAGCTGACCAAGAGTTATTCAACAATTAGCATGTGGTATAAATACATTTTTTTTTGTAGTTTTATATATAGTGTAAAGACAAATTTGTGTTTAAAATGGACTCAAAGAAGTTTCCAAAATGGCTGCCAGCATTTATGTGACCACCCTCATGGATTTAGCTGGTATAGGGACCAGACTAATTATCTCAAGAAGAAATCACAGGGGACCTTTGGAAAGTCAATGAAGATTTTCAAGAGTAAACAAATGTTGATAGTGGTTTCTCTAGAGGTGTGAATAGCCCTTCTCAGTTTAACAAAAAAAACTTGAGAATAAGAGCCATACAAGCTATTGGCTGAAAGAGGTAACCATTTAATTACTTTGACTAAAATACAGTGACGGGTATGACTCCAAGACCTTAACACCTACTATGGAAGCATGATTCAACAGTTTTGGGATACAGACATTTTAAATTTTGAACTTTATAAGAGTCTAGCTGTGAGCAACCAGTCTGTGCAATGACCAGAATAAAAATATCTTGAAGCAGTCAATGCTTCTCAATACAGAGGCAGAGGAAAGCAAAGCAGCGAACCAGGCTACCAAGAGCTACAACCTGTGGAGCTGTAGTGAAGTGTGAAATACCCCACCCCCAAACTGCTAAGGACTTGTTCTGCTCAGTCCACCTGAGGGAGCAACCACCAATTATTCAACCAGAGAATGCACTGTAGCTTCTCAAACTGACGTTAAGATGTAAACTCCTTCACACAGAAAGCAAACCTCCAAGCAAGCCAGGCTTGCAGCGAAAGTAGAGATTGACCTCATTTTTATCGTAATGCACAACTTTTATCCTTGCTTACTTTAAATCTTTGTATCTGTATCTTACATTAGATTAATGTGCAATTAATCAGCCCTCCATCTTGCTTAAAGCATAAAGCTGTGCTGCTGATTAATTTTAAATTGAAACACTCAAAAATTAAAAGGGCACTGTAAATGATTTCTACAGATTCAGAGTTCATGGACCACCTTAGTGTAGTCATGACTCATTTCAAGCAACTATAATCTCGACCATGTAACTTTCTTGTTAAATCTAAAATTATGTCAGAATGTTGAATAGTACTGGCTACCTATCAGTATGTAACTACTCAGAATACAATTGTGTTGGTGTATACCATGAGTGGAAAATTGTATAAAATAGAGCTAACAAAATCTCAAAAATCTGTCAGTGTCTACACAAATAACAAAGTGAGAGAAAGCAGCTGATCATTTGATAAAATTTGTGCTTTGCTGACATAGTTTGTAACGTCTGAATATTTTGATCAAATTAGTGCCATTTCAGTGCTGCTGGATAACTGTTATTCTCTGCATAATAATTAGTTGAAATTTGCATAAACAATGTAAGTTAATTAAACAACAGATTTTTGCCCAATATTCGAGAAAATAAATCCTAGATTTGTCTAACCTGAAGAGAATAATTGATGATGCATTAGCAGCTGATGATTCTATTAGACAATGCTGATGGTGGGTGAAGTGTGGGGGATGTGGTGGAGTAGGGAGAGAGGAGGATGTAAATAGAATTTGTTGAGCAGGCCTCACAATTGACTTGATAATTCAGTTTTTGTGCTTTCTCGTTCTAATGAATGTCACATTGTGTTCTGGTCTAGAATAGTAGCTATATTATTGCTGAGGGCAGCAAGCAGGTCAGTATTTTAATTATCTGAATCTTCCACTCCATAATCGAACAGTCAATAATGTTTTTAATTGACATAAGTTGTTCATTTATTACATCAGTTTTTAGTCTTATCTTCCTGCTTCCCCACCGACATTGACTTATTCTGTTATTTTCTATTCTGACTCAAAGCCTCAACACGATAGAATTCCTGACCTTCCTCAATCTTCGATCATTCAGACTTACTGCCAAATTAAACTACATGATTCACTTTGTCTTCTTTGCATTTTTTCAGTCTTGGTGTCCCATACCTATACTTCACAACTGAAAAAAATACAACACTCAGTAATCAACAACAAAGTATACTTAACCCAAAACTCAGAATCCCTAAATGCTACATTTACAAGTTTTGAGAAATAATCGCAGGCTATAAGGGATAAGGCATAAATTAATGATTTTAATTTTACTTAATTTCCATCCATAAATTGGGTTAATTAGAAAACAGCTTTTCCTGACAAAGCAAAATGTGTAACCTTTATTCTTGTGAAACTTGGAAGAATATCATCTTCCTGGTATAAGGGATAAAATATTAATAAATTATGCTAATGAGTTTTAATTTCTATGTGCAAATTAGGTTAATTAGAAAATAGATTTTCTCTTGCATCTCAGAAAAAAAAATGTAAGTCCTATCTTTAAAATTTGGAGAGTACAATAATTATGCTATTAGGGATAACATATTAATGATTTATGGTAATTAGCCCTCATTCACATATGTGGATTAGGTTAATCACCAAACAGACTTGCACCATAACTCAAATGCTGTGGGTGTTCATTGTTTAATAGTAGAATGGTATAGTTGTGGTGCATTGACTTGACCTAGGGGATGCTGCACAGTTTCAAATGCAAATTTGAATACTGTGACCTACAGATACAGGCACAAACGCTTCAGTCAATATAACAGTAAGGCTAACGGGGCTCACCATTATTTATACGCAAATACCACAGCAAAACCAAGTGAGGGCAGATGTGCAATTAGATATGGAATTTGAGAAGTTGCTGACAGAGGGACATGACTCTGCTGTTAGCTGTAAGTCCAGCCATCTTGACTGAGTTTAGTTAATTCAATATAAGCTAGGAGTCAAACCAAGAATCCTCTGACCTCTTTTGTTCAATAGTAACCAAGTGATATACCCATCTAACAGGACCTCTAACCACTGTATTTTTATAATTGACAGAACTGGATGTAAATAAACAATTGTTGATATATTGTTGAAACAGATATAAAAATTAACAAAGTTAGTTTACATTTACTGAGTATTACTTCTCATTGTTTCAAATGTTTCTCATTGACTAATCATATAAAATTCATTTTGTACTGAATAAAGTCATCACCAACCAAATCATTGAAATTATTGACCTAAAAGTTGCAACCATTTTAACTACAACTGTAACTAGCCTCACTGTTACTGATGTACAAATGGCACAGTAACTTTAGGTGGTGACAGATGTAAAAACAGAGAAGATGGTAAAAGAGGGGGAGGTATGGCATTGTTGATCAGGGACAATATTACAGTTGTAGAAAGGATGTTTGGGGACTCGTCAATTGAGGTAGTATGGGCTGAGGTTAGAAACAGGAAAGGAGAAGTCACCATGCTGGGAGTTTTCTATAGGCCTCCGAATAGTCCCAGAGGTGTAGAGGAAAGGATAGCAAAGATGATTCTCAATAGGAGTGAGAGAGATAGGGTAGTTGTCATGGGGGACTTCAACTATCCAAATATTGACTGGGATCACTTCAGTACGAGTACTATAGATGGGTCAGGTTTTGTCCAGTGTGTGCAGGAGGGCTTCCTGACACAGTATGTAGACAGGGCCTACAAGGGGCGAAGCCACTTTAGATTTAGTACTGGGTAACGAGCCTGGCCAGGTGTTAGATTTGGAGGTAAGTGAGCACTTTGGAGACAGCAATCACAATTCTGTCAGGTTTACTTTAGTGATGGAAAGGGATAGGTATACTCCACCGAGCAAGAGTTACAGCTGGGGGAAGGGAAATTACGATGCAATTAGGAAAGATTTAGGAAGTGTAGAATGGGGAAGGAAACTGCAGGGGATGAATACATTAAAAATGTGGAGCTTATTCAAGGAAAAGCTCCTGTGTGTCTTAGATAAGTATGTACCTGTCAGGCAGGGAGGAAGATATAGAACGCATGAGCTGTGGTTTACTAAGGAAGTGGATTCCCTGGTCAAGAAGAAGAAGGCTTATGTTAGGACAAAATGTGAAAACTCAGTTAGGGCGCTTGAGGGTTACAAGGAAGTCAGGAAAGACCTAAATAGATAGCTCAGAAGAGCCAGGAGGAGACATGAGAAGTTGTTGGCGGATAGGATCAGGGTTAACCCTAAGGCTTTCCATAGGTATGTCAGGAATAAAAGAATGACAAGAGTTAAATTAGGGCCAATCAAGGATAATAGTAGGAAGTTGTGTGTGGAGTCAGAGGAGATAGGGGAAGCACTAAATAAATATTTTTCGACAGTGTTCACTATAGAAAATGAAAATGTTGGCGAGGAAGATACAGAGATACTTGCATCTAGACTAGAAGAAATTGAGGTTCACAAGGAAGAGATTCACACTGCAGAGTGTGAAAGTAGACAAGTCCCCTGGGCTGGATGGGACCTATCCTTGGATCCTCTGGGAAGCAAGGGAAGAGATTGCCGAGCCTTTGGCATTGATCTTCAAATCATCATTATCTACAGGAATAGTGCCTGAGGACTGGAGGATAGCAAATGTGGTTCCCTTGTTCAAAAAGGGTAGTAGAGACAACCTTGGTAACTACAGACTAGTGAGTCTCACTTCAGTTGTTGGTAAAGGTTATAAGAGATAGGATTTATAACCATCTAGAAAAGAATAATCTGATCAGGGACAGTCAGCATGGTTTTGTGAAGGGTAGGTCATACCTAACAAATCTTATTGAGTTTTTTGACAAAGTGACCAAACAGGTAGATGAGAGTAAACCGGTTGATGTGGTGTATATGGATTTCAGTGAGGCATTCGATAAGGTTTCCCACAGTAGGCTATTGTACAAAATGCGGAGGAATAGGATTGTGGGAAACATAGCAGTTTGGATCAGTAATTGGCTTGCTGAAAGAAAACAGAGGGTTGTAGTTGATTGAACATGTTCATCTTGGTGTCCAGTTACTAGCAGCACACCGCAAGGGTCAGTGTTGGGTCCACTGCTGTTCATCATTTTTATAAATGACCTGGTTGGGGGCTTTGATGGGTGGGTTAGTAAATTTGCAGATGACACTAAGGTCGGTGGAGTTGTGGATAGTGACGAAGGATGTAGTAGGTTGCAGAGAGACATAGATAGGATGCAGAGCTGGGCTGAGAGGTGGCAAATGGAGTTTAATGTGGAAAAGTATGAGGTGATACACTTTGGACAGAGTAATCAGAATGCAAAGTACTGGGCTAATGGTAAGATGCTTGGGAGTGCAGATGAGCAGAGAGACCTCGGTGTCCATGTACACAGATCCCTGAAAGTTGCCACCCAGATTGACAGGGTTGTTAAGAAGGCATACAGTGTTTTGGCCTTTATTAATAGAGGGATTGAGGAGGTTATGCTGCAGCTGTACAAAGCTCTGGTACAGCCACACTTGGAGTATTGTGTACAGTTCTGGTCACCACATTATAAGAAGGATGTGGAAGCTTTGGAAAGGGTGCAGAGGAGATTTACTAGGATGTTGCCTGGTATGGAGGGAAGGTCTTACGTGGAAAGGCTGATGGACTTGAGGCTGTTCTTGTTAGAGAGAAGAAGGTTGGGAGACATACAAGATAATCAGAGGGTTAGATAGGGTGGACAGGGAGAGCCTTTTTCCAAATATGGGGACAGCAAACACGAGAGGACACAACTTTAAAGTGAGGGGAGATAGGTATAAGACAGATTTCAGAGGTAGTTTCTTTACTCAGAGAGTAGTAAGGGTATGGAATGCTTTGCCTGTAACGGAAGTAGATTCTCCAAGTTTAAGTGCATTTAAGTCTTCATTGGACAGGCATATGGACGTACATGGAATAGTGTAGGTGGGATGGGTTCAGATTAGTATGACAGGGTGGTGCAACATCGAGGGCCGAAGGGCCTGTACTGCGCTGTAATGTTCTATGTTGTATGTGCGATTATGTGGAGATTGGAAAGTTGCTGTCAGAACTGTGTCATTCTGCTTTTAGTTTTATGGAAATTTGCTTGCGGACTGGTTCCCGCTCAAATGCATTGAGTGCTATAAAGTTGTGCAGTAGATGTGAAGAAAACTTGACACATAAAGTTAAAGCACGTCATTTTGTGTCTAAATACTCTTTTAATGACTTGATAAGTATTAATTACTGTCATTTAACCTCTCTGGTTCAGAAATGCATGATTATAAGTCACAACCTCAATCCTTCATGTTTTCATTGTTACTAGAGATTTTTACAGTATATTTTTCTGCCTTTTTCTTAATCCCATCTTTTACTCTCTACTGCTGTTTGTTCTCTGTACCTGAATTATGTTTGAAGTCACTATTCTAACAGATGCTTCCCGGATTCAGACTCTACATGTCACAAGACGATCAAACTAATTTGTTGCGGCGACACAACTCACATAGGGCCTGATCTCCCTTGGAGGGTATGGCTCTATTCTGTCTTGCATTTTCAATTATAGTAATATAAAACCCAATGGAAATTGTACTGATAAATAGAAGCAGAATGGTAGGTGCCATTCATTCACCCATTATAAAACCAGAATTTGCTTGGGTCATGACCAGCAACCTATTATGCTCCTGTTAACCAGTAACTGCTGTTTAAGAGCATAGCTTGCTTTTAGAGTGGTGTGAGTATAGAGTTTCTCCATTGTGTTTCCAAAGCTTTCTAATTGGCAATGGGCAAATCATCTGTATGATCCCCATAGAAACCAATACATTTTTAAAAAATGATTTCTTACTTCCAATTAATTGTTGTGAGAATATGACAACATTTCACATTTTAAGGCTTTTACTGTAACAACTGGACAAAAAGCACTACTGACTAAACATTATTGTTGTAAGCAATCTATATTTTAAACTCTAAAACAGAATTTGCTTCAATGACAACTAAAAATTTGCTTCAGAGGAATACTTTAGACTGTCCCATAGTAGTAATTTTATTTTCTTGGACCTAATAAAAAATGATCTTGGGTCCTAAGGATTTACTTCCATTTCTATCCTCTATCAGTTTTGTAACTTCTAATCCCAGAACTGCCTTTCATGGGGACGGTTTACCTTTGAGATTCTCCCTGTAGCACATGATGGGTGAATCTATCACATTAACCTCAAATTCTCAGACATTTGCAGCCAAATCTTATATTCTTTGGCCACACTGTCAATTCCATGAATGTTCAAGGAGGGTTTCTCGTCATGAGATCTCTCGTATCTTACCAAGCTCACCTCATTAAAAACTGCCCCACCCTGATATCACCCCTTTCACCTGATTCCAGCCCTGTCTTACCATGTGCCATTCCCAGAACAACTCCCCAGATTTCCACTGAACGAATGGCATCTGTTGCATCTGTAACATTTCTGAAAGACTGCTGTGCACCCAGATAATTGTTATCAATACACTCATAGGTAATATAGAAGCATAGACACAAAGCCATGTTGCTGATGATACATAGCCAATTTGGCTAACAATTCCTTGCACAAACAACCCTTGTCACTGTTTAACCATCAGACCACACAGTTTAATTAAACATACCAAGAACCCATTCTGGTTTCCTTATTGAGTTTTCTCAATGGCTAGTTTATATGGTAGTTTGGTGAGATTGGAACCAAAATATTTATGTGGTGGGTTGGGCTGTTAACAAAGCATTTAATAAACAATAACAGGTGCCAATTGACAACTTGTCACTGCCTAGTGAGAATCTTGCCAAACTTGTGGGAAATGGAATAATAATAATCAAGGTCACAGTAAGTAGTTCTTGTCCTTGCTACTAGTCTTCCAGCATCCGGTACAATTCCAGCAGAGCGTCCTGGGACATACAGAGCAGGCATTAACACTGTGCCTCTCTCATCCCCAGGAAATGCAGTCCAAGGCAAAAATAACTAGTGCTTCTGTAGCCCATGTACATCCTGAAGGGCCCTGTAGCTGTAACCACCTCCCCCCCCCCCCCCCCCACTGACCTGGGTGCTTCTCAGTCTCCGTGCTAGCCTGCCTGCTTACTGTCAGCCTTGGTCTGCCTGCATCTGCCTTCAAATTCTGAGCTCGGCAGCCACAGTGACCAATGAGCCATAATCAGTTAGGCAGAAGATTCCTGGTGGAAATGATCTATGTTGAGAAGATAAGGAGCAAAGCATGTTCTCAGGACTCTGAAGAATCATTGGTCATACACCCTGTAGGTGAGGGTTGCACACAGTTAGACATGCAGCACTCGTGCACTGACTCCATCATTCATTTAACTTTGACCTCAGTATATGTACCAACCTGGTGAAGGTGCTGTGCCAACTGAGTGGCCAACACATAACATCAAGAAGGGAGTGCTTACTGTGCTCTAACCCTTCCCCATTCCCAGAATCACATCAGCCATGCAACTTATCACTGTATTCAGTACAGACTATCCTAATAATTATATGACATGCAAAGAAATGATGGTCTGTCTTCCCACAGCACCCTTGGAAGTTCCATAAGTTATTGACAATAATGCTTCCTCCTGCAGCCTACCTTGCCCTCCGAGGCTATTTCACATACCCTCTTGTTATACCTTGACTTTCTCCCAGACACTGACCTTGTCCCCATCTCAACATATGCCTCTGCTTTTCCCATCCATCCAGGCATATCCTATGCTTAGGCAAATCGGGTTAAGGAGAATCCAAATGGGTTCTACAAATGCATTAAGGACAAAAGAGTAACCAGGGAGAGAATAGGACCCCTTAAAGATCAGCAAGGCCATCTGTGTGTGTGGAACCTCAGGAGATACTAAATAAATATGTGCATTAGTGTTTACTGTGGAGAAGGATATGGAAGCTAGAGAACTTGGGGAAATAAATAGTGACATCTTAAAAATTGCCATATTATGGACGAGGAGGTGCCAGACATCTTAAAACACATAAAGGTGGGTAAATCCCCAGGATCTGTTCAGCTGTACCCTAGAACTTTGTGACAAGCCAGGGAAGTGATTGCCGGGCCTCTTGCTGAGATGTTTGTGTCATTGATAGCCACAGGTGAGGTGCCGGAAGACTGGAGGTTGGCTAACATGGTACTACTACTTAAGAAAGATGGGAAAGAAAAGCCAGGGAACTATACACCAGTGAGCCTGCCATTGGTGGTGGGCAAATTGTTGGAGGGGATCCTGAGGGACAGGATTTACAAGGACTGAGTAGGGATAGACACCATGGCTTTATGTGTGGGAAATCGTGTTTCACTAACTTAATTGAGTTTTTTGAAGAAGTAACAAAGAGGATTGATGATGGAAGAGTGGTGGAGATGATCTATATAGATTTCACTGCAGCATTTGACAAGGTTCCTCATGGTAGAATGGTTAGATCACATAGAATACAGAGAGAACTAGCCATTTGGATACAGAATTGGCTCAAAGGTAGGAGGAATAGAGGGTGGTGGAAGGTTGCCTTTCAGACTGGAGGCCTCTGACCAGCAGTGTGCCACAAGAATCTGTGCTGAGTCCACTGCTTTTTGTCATTGGATGTTAACATAGGAGGTATGGTTAGTGTTATGAAATTGAAGGTGTGTACTGTACCTTTAAGAGAGTGTGAGTGCTGTTTTGCACTGAGAGTTTACAAGCACCTGTCATATGACTAGCTAGCAGTCTGAGTGTATTGGAAAATTGAAAATACATAACATTTGACTGTGAAACAGATACCTTGAGTTTTGGTTGCTATTTTGACAACAATTTTATTTTAACCAATCAGTTTAAATTATGCCCCAGGATACTAAAACCCATTCGACTTTGAATTTATTGTTTTTGCCAACCTTAAACCAATGGGATGATCTGATGTTAGGGATATAAAGAAGCAGGCATTTTGAAAGTTAGAAAGAGACTAATGGCCACCCAGAGAGAGAGAGAGAGAGAGACTGCCATTCAAAACACTCTCCATCAGAGACACCGTTTTCATATGAAACATCTTTGCAGTAAAAGACAGAAGACGACACAGGGAAAACTTCAGCCAGTCACTGTGTGGTTTCGAACTTAAGTTGACGTAATTTTAATACAGGTTTTTATGGGAACAGTATATTGTTATAGAGTTGAAGGCAGATAACAAGCATTTAAGAGAAAGAGATTTAGCATTTAAAGAATTGTTTAATGTTCAGTTTTAGAGTTTAGGAATAAATTAAGATTATTTTCTGTAGGTAGTGGAATTTGGCAATTCTCTGTCACTCATACTTTAACAGATTATGAGGCAAAGTGAGCTTTTCTAGGTGTTCAGTTTAATTAACAGAAGGGTTCACAGAAGGGTGCCACTATTCAAGAAAGGTAGTAAGGAAAACCCAGGGAACTACAGACTGGTGAGCCTGACCTCGGTGGTGGGCTAATTGTTAGAGGGGATCCTGAGGGACAGGATTTAGGGCTGAGTAGGGATAGTGCTTTGTGCGTGGGAAATCATGTTTCATGAACTTAATTGAGTTTTTTGAAGAAGTAACGAAGAGAATTGATGATGGCAGAATGGTAGACATGATCTGCATAGACTTCAGTGCAGCATTTGACAAGGTTCCTCATGGTGGACTGGTTAAATCACAGGGAATACAGAGAGAGCTAGCCATTTGGATATAGAACTGGATCAAAGGTAGGAGAGATAGAGGGTAATAGAGGGTTGCCTTTCAGACTGGAGGCCTGTGACCAGTGGTGTGCCACAAGGATTGGTTCTGAATCCACTGCTTTTTGTCATTTATATAAATGATTTGGATGTGAGCATAGGAGGTATAGTTAATAATTTGCAGATGACACCAAAATTGTTGGTGTAGTGGACAGCGAGTAAGGTTACCTCAAAGTACAATGGGATCTGATCAGATGGGCCAAAGGGCCAAAGTGTGGGAGATAGAATTTAACTTAGATAAATGTGAGGTGCTGCAGTTCGGAAAGGCAAATCAGAGCATGACTTGTACACTTAATGGTAAGGTCCTAGAGAATGTTGCTGAACAAAGAGACCTTGGAATGCAGGTTTTTAATTCCCTGAAAGTGGAGTCGTAGGTAGATAGGATAGTGAAGAATGCATTTGGTATGCTTACTTTTATTGGTCAGTGCATTGAGTATTGGAGTTGGGAGGTCATGTTGAAGCATTGGTTTGGCCATTTTTGAAATACTGTGTTCAATTCTGATCTCCCTGCTATGAGAAGGATGTTGTTAAACTTAAAAGGGATCAGAAAAAGCTTACAAGAATGTTGCCAGGGTTGGAGGATTTGAGCTATGGGAGAGGCTGAATAGGCTGGGGCTACTTTCCCTGGAGTGTTGGAGGCTGAGGATTGATTTTATAGTGGTTTATAAAATCATGAGAGTCATGGATAGGGTAAATAGACAAGGTCATTTCCTGAAGATCGCAGAGTCCAAATTTACAGGACAGAGGTGTAGGGTGAAAGGGGAAATGTTTAAGAGGACCTAAGCGACAACATTTTCACAGAGGGTGGTGCATGTATGGAATGGGCTGCCAGAGGAAGTGGTGGAGGCTGGTACAATTACAATATTTAAAAGGCATCTGGATGGGTGTATGAATAGGAAGGGTTTGGAGGGATATGGGCCAGGTGCTGGCAAATGGGACTAGATTAATTTAAGATATCTGGTCAGCATGGAAGAGTTGGACTGAAGTTTCTGTTTCCATGCTTTACATCTCTATGACTGTGGAAGACTGACAGTGATCAAGCCCCTGGATTATGTATAGACTGTGCCTGTGACTGAAGGTGCCTAGCTGCTGTGTCTAACCACCCTGCACCCCCCCCCCCCCCCCACCACAACTCAGTTGGACTGAGGACAAATCTGCACCCACTTTCCAACATGGCCATTTGGTGGAATGAGAGTGCGCACTGTTTGCCTGCAGGCTGCTTGCAAATGCTGTAGGTGTTAGACTGACTTCTAAGTGTGCCTTACAACCAGCTATCTCCACCGGACCCAACTCCGGGCCAGATCCCTACAGGCAAGCAGTGTGTCTGTGTTATAGAGTATGCAGTATCACAGAGCTGACAGCCTTTAGGCTCTGGCTGAAGTGCCAATGGACTAATAGCGTGGCACAGCTGTGAGCATTCAGTGAGGCACTAAGTGAGAGAGCGCTGTGATGCAGTCTGGTCCAGTCTACAAGGTGTGCAAACTGTCCTGTTGTTGCTAGTTGCTGGTGCACTCTCCCATGCATGTCTCTTCTTATCAAGTGTCCTGTAAGTGGATCAGAGATCCTGAGGAGTTTATAAATCTCGGATGGCAGTGTCTGTGGATGAGAGATGTGGGTGGCTGCTGCCCATGGATCATGCCTGAGATGCTGTTTGGTGCTGAGCAACATGTCGACTCCTTACAGCCAGCGTTGAGCTGAAGTCACCAGGTACTCACTCTGACTTCCGCATCGAGACTTTGTGCTATCTAATTTGCTGCAATAGTATTGGGGACTGAATATTAATGAGATGAGATGTGCAGCTAATAAAAGTAATTAATAAGTAATAATCCCCCTTAATAGGCAACTTACTGCTGTCTTGAGAAAATCTTGCCTCAATACGTAGGACCTGGTTAGGAGCTGCAGCAAGATAGTCCTGATGTCAAAATTGGCCTCATCAATCTTTGTGCATAATCCTGCTCCATTTTACGCCATAACCCATGTCACTCAGGTCCCTATCAGATTCCATCTTCACTGTTTTTAATCCAAACATAAACTCCCACCAGCATCCTGCATTGTGAACCATAGACTTTAGGGTTCCAGCTGTTCTCTTTCCAGGACCCCGACATATCAACTCTGTCTGTTAGCTTCAGGGACATCTTAGAAACTTCTTGCCTTTCAAAGCCCATCTCCATATCCATGCCAATCACCAGATATAAATGCTGATTGGTTATCCGAGAGACCCCATGTCTCTTTCATCTTGAAAGTAAATTGACAGGTTGTGCATAGCAATTACTAAAATGACTTTCTCAACAATTCCCTTGGATTTTGGCACTTAGCAGTCCAACCATTATAAACACAGATGCTTCTGCCATCGTCTCTAAGTGTGAAGGCCTTTCACTTTCATTCCTGTTAAACAGGCCTCCCTGTTTACTCGTTACCAGCTGCATCAGGTGGCTTATTGTTAGGTAGATTTCAGATCAGACCTCATGATTTCATTCATGTTCACCTAAATTAAAGATTCTGTCCTAAAAGGTAATAATCTTATATAACCTCATATTTGTAACGTCCAGCACATGTGCATTTAAACACATTTGCTGGTTACTGAAATCTAAACATCAGTGACTTGTTCAATGTTAGTGAAGTATCAGTCCGGCAGACAACTGATTTATTTAAAATTTAGCATTTTAAAAATGCAATTTGTACTCTTTTAGGGAGTAATGTGAGAGTTTTTCATTAATGTTGTATTACAGCTGAATACGAAACCCATACTTATAAGGATTTGGCCAGTTACACTGTATGTTTTGACTCCATGTGAAGACAGATGTGTTTTGTAGCGATGTAAATATATTTATGCAGGAAGAAGAATCTATTTGAATACTTGTTGCACAAACAAATGGTTGGGGCTATTTCCTGCTGAGTGATACAGAACCTCAGTGCCATTAAGAATCAATGCCTTCAGCAAGATTTCTTTTCATGCCATTATTTCACAATATTGACAAATCAAATGGGTTAAAGGGCATGTTTACTGAGAATACCACCACCAGGTGGAGCATGGAACGCGTACGCACACACAGATACATGCATGATCAGAGTGACATCACCAATCCCCTCTGCACATGTGCTAGTGGCCATTTTGATATCTGGATCACTCCTCCTCTGGACATCAACAAGATAAGCAGCAAGTGCTGGGGTGTCAATGTAACAGCAACTCCTGCCCTGGGTATTGTGACACTGGAGGAGGCTTGTGGCAAGTCAGCAGCAGGGTATGTATGCTGGAAATATTTGGGGGGTGGGGGGGCAAGGTGACAGCAGAGGAGTACCCATCTGCCTTGTGATAACCCTTTTAAAGGCCATGGGGAAATCACTCATTAATCTCGTGGAGCTTGTTGTGTATGAGTTATTTTGGTAACAGGCAATGGCCTGCCCACCTGGAGCTCATCACCTGAGCCCTTTGTAAAGCAGACCTAGGGAAAGGCATTTTGGCACGGTGGCTGTTGCCTCACAGTGCCAGGGACCCAGGTTTGATACCAGCCTTTGGCAACTGCCTGTGTCGCCTCTGAATGCTCCCACAGTCCAAAGATGTGTGGATTAGGTGGAATGGTTAAGATAAATTGCTCTGTAATGTCCAAGGATGTGTTGGCTAGGTGGATTAACCATGCTAAATGCAGGGATAGACTGGGTTCTAGTGGGATGCTCTTCAGAGCTTCAGTACAGATTCAATGGGCCAAATGACCTCCATCTGTATTATAGTGATTCTATAATCGAGCAAACCCAGGAATGGGTCTGCTGAACTGTGTACCCTGGGCCAGGACTAGCCTATGTATGTTGTGAGTAATGGCTCTATTTTGGTGTCCAGTAATAATGCTCCTTTCCAGTTGGGCTACCTGAGTTATTACACACCTCTCCTCACTTCCCCTTGTTCTGGGCTGATGATATAAATAGTTTATGTGTACACAGATGCCTCCTGCACCCTGTCCCCACCAGCTGACATCATGGGTTATCGGGAGGCAATTTCAATGTTAAGGTTAATCATTCTGTAGTTTAAATTGGTCACAGGGGAAATGTGATTATTTATCTACTGGACTGATGGACCACATCAGTATTTCTGATGAGTCCATTTACTCTCCAGCCCCATCCCAAAATCTTACCTGAAAAGCCATCTGGAAGCCCAACTTACCCAGAAGCCACTGTACTACAGATATTTTGCACTGAAAGCAGCATTGGGGTGTTGCACTGACAGCAGGTTTCACCCATTCTTGCACGGTAACACCCACACAGTGAAAGTTACCGGGCTTATTGACTTAACCCAGGCCTTCTCCTGTTGCAGGTAAAGTTAACAGTGAAGGTGGAATGAGACCCTTATTTAGGGCCACAATAAGCCCAAAAGCAGATGCGCTAAAATGAAAACAGATACTGCTGGAGAAATTCATCAGGTTTGATAGCATCTGTGAGAGAGAAATTAGGGTTAATGTTTTTGATCCAGTGACCCTTCTTTAGAGCTGATAGTAACTAGGAAAAGGAGACAGGGGATTGGGGGAGGGGGCGGGGGTGTTAAAGAGTAAATGATAGGTGGAGACAGAACCTGGAAAGAGAGAAAGACAGTTGGACAGACAAAGGGATGGATAATGGAGAACCAAGGAGAAAGAAAAGTTGACGATGGGCACAATTAGTAGATGCAAGTTGGTTGGCTATACTGAATGGAGCTCCAGTGTTGACAAGGCCTGGGGTGTGGGGTAGGTAAAATACATGGAAGAAGGTGTGTTAAGCTGGCAGGAGCTTGTAAAATCCAACCTCATTGGTGAAATTTTAGCTCGATGGATATGAGGTGGCATCTGATTATGGATCTAAAATAAACAGATGTGGGTTGTTTAGAGAAGTATTAAATTTGTCATACTGTTCCTTCGTAAGTCATTCAAAAACAACATATGAAAAATTAGTGCTACCTCTTTGTTAATCTACACAAGAAGGGCCACTGGAATGTTAAACCCTACAATTATACAGAAAGCATCAGCGTATTGTTATCACTTACTGTCCATCCTTGGTGAGAGAATCCAGTTACTGGCTGTAACTTTGAGGCTTATTGTTAATAAGAAACTAAGAGAGAGCATTGACTGGTGGTGGTTTACCCTGAGAGTCACCATATGTCAGACAAGGGTAGAGATTGCAAAGGAGAATCCTTCATGGTAACCTCAGCTAGTATGGAAATTGATCCCATGTTTTTGGCATTACGCTACATCACGTTACATCAAAACCTAACACAAGTATAGTAATTGTGGACAGGGTTGGTTCATTGAGTTGGTTAATTTGTGATGCAGTGTTATGGATCAAACAAAACACCCGCAAAATGCATTAAGAACCTAGAGCCTAACTTTTCTGATTTTAAAGGTAACTGTGAGGCTTTGCATTCTGGATGCAATTTGAATGGTCAAACTACTCAACTTTAAGCAAAACATACTTTATTTGTACTCTTTAGTTAAAATACAGACAAAATAGAAAGAAAAGAATTGGCTTAACTATAACTGTACTGAAATGCTGAACAAACTACTACTAATTAACTGTTCTCTGTATAGTAGCATCCATAAACACACCCTTGCAAAGGAAAATTCAGTAAAATAGATTATTTCGCATACAATTCCAGCAGGAGGAGGAGAACACTAGCTTTAGACAGGAATAAGAGCTTCTCCATCCAGCTCCAAGACTCCAGCAACTGCTGAAAGCTAAAGCTAAACATCCTAGTTCTGTGGAAGCTTGACAACACCCATTCAGGCTGCTTCTATTGATCCAACCTAAAACAAAAACTCAAGGCTTCACAAGCTGTTTACTTTATTGGCTTTAAACAGACTGCTCGCTACCTCTGGCTCAACCCCTCTTTATAAAAAAAAGGAGAAAATACTGTTCTTAAAGCCATAGTATCATTACACCTCAATAAAAAATAATGTTTGTTGATAATCAAGTCTCCTACAATCGATATCAGCCCTCCTGTCAGATACAACCAAACTAGAATATAGATTAATCATTCCTCATTTAAAGGCCATTGTTCCATTCCTTTGATTCTCAATCTAAACTTAGTTTGGTGTTGGATCGCTTTTGAGTTCCTCACTGAACTATTGAGTATAGTTATGGATTGAACAAATAATCGCTAAAAACCTATCTGTAATATCATCATTAGGGAGATTAGTGCAATGTAAATGTATAAACAAAGTACAAAATAAATAGAGAATATAAATTTTAATAGTTTCAACTTACCCAAATTAGGTATTAAGTTCAAGTCCCAATTCAGTATGGAACTGAAGATGACACTCCTGCGGTATTGTATACAACATTCTGAAGACACTGTATTTTGATTAAGTGTTTAAACTTATTCAGATGGAATTTTAAAATCTCTATGGCACTATTTAAAAGAACAGCACAACATTCCCAATATGTTTGACCCAGCATTCCTCCTCAGTCAACTCCAACAAAAATGGGTTAATTGTGAGACCCTGTGCATGAATATTGTTACTTTCCCATGTCGAACAGTGGCAACACTTGAAAACAAATTCAGTCTTGTGAAGTACTTCAAGATGTTTTGGAGTGGTAAGCAGCTGTGTAAGTGTGGGTTCTTTTTTTATACATTATTATTTTAAACAAGAATAAGCTGGTCATCAGAATGTAGAAAAGTTGACTCTTCATACTGTAGATGGGAGACTTCCTTTAGCCAACCACATCACAACATTTCAATAATCTGTTATCTTTAACATACATGTATTTTTAATATCAAATTATTTCCCTTCTTCATTTTAATTATCCCTCAAGCAACATCACAAAAGCAGACTATCTGGTCATAATCACATTGCTGTTATGGATGCTTCGTTGTCTGCTGCATCTATTGCATTACAATAGTGACTAGATTTGCAAATAACTGGGAGAAAGTAGGGTCTACAGATGCTGGAGATCAGAGTCAAGAGTGTGTTGCCTGAAAATCACAGCAGGTCAGGCAGCATCTGAGGAGCAGGAGAATTAATGTTTTAGGCCAGGGCCCTTTGTCAGGAATTCATTCCTGATGAAGGACTCCGACCCGCAACTTCAATTCTCCTGCTCCTCGGATGCTGCCTGATTTGCTGTGCTTTTCCAGCAACACACTCTTGACTTGTAAATAACTGCATTAGCTGTAAAGTACCTTCAGACATCCTGGGTTATGAGAGTTGCTATGCAAATGTAAGATTATTTTAGCATAAGTATTTTGCACATAAGAATCTATAATAATGTTTGGTTTTGTCATCGGTTAAGCATGTCATCTGCATTAAACCAGAGATCCATCATGAACCTTACCTTCCCCTTTCTCTATTTCATTCTCCTCTTATAATATGCAGAGCAGGAATAACGGAGCTTATTAATGGTAGGGAGAATATGAAGAGATTAGCAGAGAAGTCAAAAATATTAGGAGGTCAAGGAGGGACTGTGAAATTAAATTATTGAGGAACATAAAACAAGTCAAATATTTTACAAGCGCATTAAAAAATGGTTGTGATGGAAATAGGGCCTTTTAATGATGAATATGCTGTTACAGGCATTGGCAGAGGAATTGCAGAAATATGAAATAATTGCTTTGCCTTAGCATTTATCTGACAAGCAAGTTGGCATTACATTGTCTAATAGTATTAGACATGAGATAATTGTCCTTAAAATAAAAGAGGTGAAATATTAAATAAACAAGTCACAAGTAGACAAAATAAAAAAACCCCAGTCCAAATGGATTACATCTGCACATTTTAAAACAATTGAGACAGCAAATACATTCCTGCACGTTTTATCAATTTACGAGAAAAAGAAAGTTATAATGTGTAAGGTAGAAGTTTGGCGGTAATCTATATTTAAAAAGCGAGGTAGAAAATGTCCAAGGTCATACCAGTCAACTTAACATTGATGTAGGAAACATATTGGAATCCCTATGATTGGAATAAAGGAAATAATAGAAAACTATATCGAAATCAATGTTGTATTGTTGTGGCCCTGGTTGAATCCCACCACTCAACTGATCACAACATGCAAGTGCTTTTACCCAGTTAGCAATATGGGCAATTTTAAGCCTTACCTTTACTAGGTTTAAAATAAAAAAGATCCATCATGGAGGATTATTTTAATAAATAACAAAATTAGAGGTTTTTTTGTTAAACCAAACTTATTTGGCAAACTAGGTTAAAAACCATCCCCACCCCCGTTCACCTATTGTACTCTATGCTACTTTCTCCCCACCCCCACCCCCCTCTCATTTATCTCTCCACTCTGCAGGCACCCTGCCTCTATTCCTGATGAAGGGCTTTTGCCCGAAACGTCGATTTTCCTGCTCCTCGGATGCTGCCTGATCTGCTGTGCTTTTCCAGTACCACTTTAATCTCAACTCTTATTTGGCAAACTGAAAAATCCACAGTTGGAAACATGTAAGTATAAATGTTTACACTTCTAAATAATGCCATCCCATTCCCCCATTCCCCTCACCCAGTCCATAGATATACACACACATCAATTTAGGAGAAAATAGAGAACTTTCTGCAAAGATTAATTTTGAAAATAAAACCTTTAGGCAGTAAGTATTAGTTCATGAAGCACAAAGAAGTTCAAGATGATTTTCAGTTAGTATCCTAAACCCAGGCTGTTGTCACTGGAATCTTTGCATGTTCAGAAGCTAACAACATTTCAGAAACACTTCAAGAGAGCATCTGAATCAATCATAGAATCCCTACAGTGTGCAAGCAGTCCATTCAGCCCATCAGGTCCACATCGGCCCTCCAAAGACCATCCCACTCAGACCAAACCCTTATCCTATCCCCATAACACTGCATTTCCCATGGCTAAGCCACCTAGCCTGCACATCCCTGGACACGATGGGAAATTTAGCATGGCCAGTCCACTTAATCTGCACATCTTTGGACTGTCGGAGGAAACCGGAGCACCCGGAGGAAACCCACCCAGACACGTGCAAACTCCTTACAGTCACCGAGGGTGGAATCAATCCTGCATCCCTGGTGCTGTGAGGTAGCAGTGCTAACCACTGAGCCACTGTGCCACCCGAAGATTTTCAGTATCACACGAGACCTTCCAAAAATATTTTCTCCAAAAGGCAGAGCTGAGTATTCTCTCTTTCTCAGAAAGTTGTACCCCAGCTGAACTCCCAACAATATACTAAACAAAGCCAGAAACCTAGGTAAGATCAAACAGTTAGTTTGAGTAAACCTAAATAAGGTCAAACAATTAGTTCAAGCCATGTGACTTCGAGGAAGTGTCTTTTTAAAACAAAAAGTCCCAATGACCTTTTAGGGACTCATTTTAAAAAAAATTTCCAAGTATCCCTTCTCTTTTCAAAAGAATCCCTGTCCATAGTCCTCTGAGCACAAATCCTTTTTTTAAAAAAAAGCATCTTCCTAACCCAATAATAAACATTCTGCAATTTAGAAATGCAAAAGTTATTGGGCAGAATTTTTTTGAATAGTGGAGTTTCGAGCCTGCCACTGATGAGTGGGTAGAGAATGTATCCATGCCAATCACAGCAGTCTCATAGCTATTAAACATTCCCAGAAGCATCCATAAATGTCTACAGCCAGTGATACCTCCTCCCACTCACATACCAGCACCTTTAACAGTAGCAGCGGCCAGATAGGGTGGCACAGTGGCTCAGTGGTTAGCACTGCTGCCTCACAGCTCCAAGGACTAGGGTGACTGCCTAGAATTTGTACGTGCTCCCTGTGTTTATTGCGTTTCCTCCAGGTGTTCCGGTTTCCTCCCACAGTCCAAATATGTGTTGGTTAGATCAATTGGACATGCTAAATTCTGTTCAGGGATGTCTAGACGAGGTGCACTAGTCAGACGAAATATAGAGTAATAGGGGTAGGGGAATAGGTTTTGGTGAGATACGCTTTGGAGGTTTGATGTGGACTTGTTGGCTTGTTTCCACACTATAGGGATTTGATGAATTGCCACACAGTGTCCAGGGATGTGCAAGCTAGGTGGACTAGCCATGGGAAATGCATGGTTACAGGGATAGGGGTGGGGCTGGGTGGAATGCTCTTCAGAGAGTCGGTGGGCACTTGATGGGCTGAATGGCCCGCTTCTGCACTCGAGGGATTCTATGATTAGGACTACAAACAGCCTCCGATCATGGACTCCAGGAGCAGCTATGGTGCAGATTAGGGAGGGGAGGTATAATCTTGATTGGAGAGGCAGGGGCCAGTTTTCGTGTATGCAGCACTGGGGATAAACCTCGGGGGGGGGAGGGAGCTTGATGAGAAAAGAAGGTCTTTGAGAAAGGTGCTTCCTCTCCCTGCCTGAGACCTAAGCAAGGTGAAATACTAAGTTTCCTCTGATCTCTCCACCCATCACCCTCAACATAATGCATTGTTTAAAGCCTGAACGGAAGTGAGAGTGGATGGAGTGCCTGAAACCTCACCTGCACCCCACTCTCCATCCACCCAGCCTCTAAATGTTTCAAATTGGGGTCAGGCAGGGCTATGGTTGGAGGCCCCTGGGAATCATCCACATTCTTCCCACCTGCAAAGCTCCTGACTAGGGGGGGACATCAAACTCTGGCCAGTGTGGAAGTGGAATGATGGGGTGGGGGGAGATAGAAAACAGATAGCTGCAATGTAGCATTTAAACCTCACCTGTATAAATCCTCCCTTTCCTTTCCTTGGTCTTCCTCACCATTCCCTCTTTCATTCATTCAAAATGTATTACCTCAGCTCTGCTGATGAAAGAGCATCACGCTGAAACATTAATGATGTTCCTCTCTCCATGGCTACTGCTGGATATGCAGAGTATTTCCAACATTTGCTGTTTGAATTTTAGGTTTCCACCTCTGTAGTATCCTGCTTTTGATTGATGGTAACAGTTGGGGAAGAGAGGTGACACTGGGAGCCATTTCAGGACACTTTAATTTCACCGTGGCTGTAGAAGTGTTTAACAAGATAACATTTTTCTCCCTTTCTCCCTGATGTTAACCTATTTCTGCTGATGTCACTGACTATTGCTCAAGAACAATTCTATCTGCTTTCTCATTTCAATGTGCACGCCGTGAATATTGACTATTTGACCGGGGAGAATATAACCCTCCCACCATTAGCTAACAGCTTTTGAAAACAAAATCTCCTACAAAACTCTCTCTCTATTGGAGCAGTATAGCAACTCAAATCCTCATGCAGCTCCACTTCCCTGTAACAGTGCAGGCTCTAATGGGGAAGAACCCTTTGGGTCAATTTGTCAGGAAAGAAGCAATGGAGACAGCTATGAAGAAAAATAATTTTTATCTAACAGCCTATTGACCTCAAGCACAGTTACAAGATAAAGAGGACAGCAATGTGAATAGCGCAGCACCTTATCTAAGATGAGGTGGCTTAAAATGAATCACAAACAGTGAATCCAGCGAAAGGAATCTTAAGACACTATTTCATTTATATCTGTAAGATAGCCACTTAAAAATACTGTAAGTAGAACTGTGTCAGGCCAACAGGGAATCTGTATTTCATTCCCAGAAACAATTAGAGTGTTTTAAGGGGCAAATGGTTATAGGAGTGTAAAAATCATGCACCATTTATGAGTTATTAAATTTGAAAGGACTGTTCCCTAACCCTTTGCCACTGAATAAAACTTTATTTAACGATCTGAGGTTTGCAGAAGAAATTTTCAGTCCCAGCTCAGCAGCAGACTAGTAGTGGAAATGTTTCATAAAACATTCTTAACAAATGGGATTTTAGCACACAAGAGGCTCTGATGGCCTATTAATTCTGCCTTGGCCCACAGCCAAAACACTTGTGCTTCTCTTCTAATTTGTGCTTAATTTCTATCAGAGGTACCAGGAGACTCCTTTTTTCAGCATGATGCATCCGCATAACTTTAATGGATTCACTAGAGGAGCCACAGCAAGAAGACATTGATTGGTCTGTCTCAGGGGCCTAAGCGAGGCCTGACAGGTAGTATCTTGACACGGGCAGCAAATGAAATGTGACCCCTTGTAAACAGGGCTGAGCATTTGGGGCTCTGGGTATTCCATTAGCTCAGAAACCTTTTCAAATTCCATTTATTTATGAAGTGATTTGAGCAGACTAAAGTTGTTCTTAAAATAAGAATATGGAAGAATGCTGTGGGAAATTTGAGTGAGACAGTATTAGCGGCAAGGACAGAAGTGGGAAACATATCATTGAATCTGACTAAAGTATTCACAGGGAAGAAAGGCAACAGTAGAGGAAGCAAGGAAATGAGCAACAGAGAATTAAGTCTTAACACATATTAACCAACTTAAAAAAAATCATTTGTATGATCATGTGTGCAAAAATGTACAGCCTTAAGGATGCTTAAACTAAAAGGTCATGATCCAGAAAAGATTTCAGATGACCCGCAGCTTAGTCCCAACCCCAACCAAACCTTAGTGGTGAAGTGGGAGTGGAATTTTTGAGGTTCTGTAACATTTTCCCAAAAGGGAGTTAATGGGAAACTTGTTCATCTATACGAATTGGTAGCTTCATATTTATTGCATGAGATTTCTAATGCAGAGGTTGTAAGTTCATACTCCCAGTAAATTGGGAAGTAGAATACAATAGTACAATTCTAACACCAGACCTTCCTAGGTTTCATTTGAATCCTCTCTGCCATCATTTTAACTATACACTTCATTTAGGTGACCAACATTAGTTCAGAAAGATCATGGAATTTTGGATTGAAAATGTGTTTTCTAAGCAACTGACATTAAAGGAATATTCAAAACAGCTACTGCTATCTTTTGGGATATTACTTTTAGATATATATTTATGTACAGCATCTCGGATTCTCTATTAAATATGTCTTCACTTAGATAGAAACCAAATGTTAAAATAACAAGAAACTTTAATATGTTGAACTCAATAAAATCTGCATTCATTAGTCCCATACTTTTGACAGCTTGAGGGAAGAATTTTCCATTGTTTTTATGATCAATGGCACTGTATGTTCCAGCATTCGCTTTTGTGTTAAGTGAACCACACTTTGATGTCTGGCTCTACTCTATTAGGCAATGGTTGAATCAGGAGTGAAACAATTTGTTTAATAAGTTTGTTCAAGTCTTCAAAATAAAAATCAGCTCGAAAAGGCAGAGAGGAGTCCCAGAGAAAGCTGGTGTTGTAGTAGATAACTCTTTTGATAACTTCAACACTAAACTTCGGTGGGGACTAAGCTGTGGGCCATCTCTAATCTTTTCTGGAACATGTTTAGTTGAAATGTCCTTGAGGTTATACATTTTTATTCACTCATGATTCTACAAACAATTTTTTTATAGTAGGCTAGGATGTGTTAGGACTCAATTCACTGTCACTCATTTCCTTGCTTCTTCTCCAATTGCCTTTTGTCTCTGTGAGTATTTATTTTCAATTATTTGTTTTAACAATGATAGTACACTTAGTTTATTCTGAAAAGAAAATTAATGAAATAATATTTACAGCAACATTCTGTTCCTTAGTGCCAGAATGTTTGGTGTTGCAAAGACTATTATGACTCCAAAAGGATGTCCATTTTTATGCTTTAGAGACAGTAAGGACTGCAGATGCTGGAGGTCAGTTCCGATGAAGGATTTCAGCCCAAATTATTGACTTTCCTGCTTCTTGGATGCTGTCTGCCTATTGTGCTTTTCCAGCTCCATTTTTGTGGTGTTAGCCACACTGGATACCATTTTGGTGATAGCATCATTACAAACACAGGAAGCATCTACAGGATGTATGCAGACAAGGGAGATGGTGAAATTAATCAATGAGGAGCTCCATGATTCATGCCACCTTGGGCTGAATGAATATAGGATTCTTACAGTGTGGAAACTATCCATTCGACCCATCGAGTCCACACTGACACTCTGAATGACATCACATCCAGACCCACCCCACTACTCTATCGAATAAGGGTGGCACGGTGGCTCAGTGGTTAGCAGTGCTGCCTCACTGTGCCAGGGACACCGTTTCAATTCCCACCTCAGGCAACTGTCTGTGTGGAGTTTGCACATTCTCCCCGTGTCTGCGTGGGTTTCCTCCAGGTGCGCTAGTTTCCTACCACAGTCCAAAAATGTGCAGGTTAGGGGAATGGGTCTGGGTGGGTTGCTCTTTGGAGGGTCGGTGGGGATTTGTTGGGCCAAAGGGCCTGTTTCCACACTGTAAGTAATCTAATCCCTATAACATCCCTATAACAGAGCCCTGGTGCTCTCAGGCAGCCATGCCAACCACTGAACTACGTGCCACCAGTGCTCTGGCTGGTGGCATCTCCTAAGCGTACACAATCGAGCATGGATTTAACAGGAAGAAAAACCCTTCACCATTGCTACTTAAAAGGTCCAACCACTTTCAGACTGCATGCTAATAGGTTTCTATAGGCTATTGCTGTGATTTGGTGGTTTCTGGGAGTTCTTTAACATTGGGAAGTCTATTTGGGAGGTTTTTTTAATATATGGATTTTGGTAGATCAGCCCATTTTTGCCCATCTGTAAGTGCCCTGATGAAGATGGCGGTGAGTCGCATTCTTCAAACACTGCATTCCGTTATGCATTAGGCCATCAACAGTACATTTTGGAAGTGAATTCCAGGATTTTGATCTGACAACAGTGAGGGTAGAGTGATAGAATTCTAATTCAGATGGTGGATGACTTGGAGGGGAGCATTCAGTGGCAGTATTCCCCTGCATCTGATGCCCTTGTTCTTCAACATAGTGGTGGTTGTATGTTTTGCAGGTACTGATGGAGGATTGTTGGTGAGTCACTAGAATTAGAATTAGGTTTACTGTCACATGTACTCATGTAGCCATCTTGGCTACAAAGATACCTAGGTACAGAATCTTGGGTAAAAAGTAGAAAAACAAAAAAATACAGTAAACAGTTCAACACCACATTCCATAAGCACCTGGCCATGCTAGGCCCACACTATTCACAAGATCTCGACCTTGCCCCCACCTCTGCCTCAGGCTGCGTACTCCCACTCTCTCACCCCCTCAGGCTGCGTACTCCCACTCTCTCACCCCCTCAGGCTGCCTATTCCCACTCTCTCACCCCCTCAGGTTGCCTATTCCCACTCTCTCACTTCCTCAGGCTGCCTATTCCCACTGTCTCACTGCCTTAGGCTGCCTAATCTCATTCTCTCACTGCCTCGGTCTGCCTACTCACACGCTTTTCGCTGCCTTCTCCCACTCTCTCACTGCGTCGGGTTGCCTATTCCCACTCTCTCACTGCCTCAGGTTGCCTACTTCCACTCTCTCACCCCCTCAGGCTGCCTACTCCCACTATCTCACTGCCTCAGGCTGCCTACTCCCACTATCTCACTGCCTCAGGCTGCCTACTCCCACTCTCTCACTGCCTCGGTCTGCCTACTCACACTCTCTTGCTGCCTACTCCCACTCTCTCACTGCCTCAGGCTGCCTACTCTCACTCTCTCACCCCCTCAGGCTGCCTACTCTCACTCTCTCACTGCCTCAGGCTGCCTACTCCTACTCTCTCACTGCCTCAGGCTGCCTACTCTCACTCTCACTGCCCTGGGCTGCCTACTCACACTTTCACCGCCTCGGGTTGCCTGCTCTCACTCTCTCTGCCTCGGGTTGCTTGCTCCCAGTCCCCCCATCACTGGCTTGTTGGAGATGGTCGTTACCTGGAATTTGTGTAGCACAGATGTTACTTGCCACTTATCAGCCCAATCTGGAAATTGTCCAGAATACACTGCATATGGACGTTGACTCAGAAATTGCGGTGGTGCTGAAACTATAGATGAAGCAATTGAGGAAGATTGAACTTCACTATGATCCCTGAGGAACAACTATAGTGATGCCCCTAGACTGAACTGAGTGATCTCTCTTGATGATAACAATCTATTAAACAGTCGAGAGCTTTCCCCAATTTTGTCTGTATTTGGGCCAAGGCTGTAATGTGGTCAGGGCCAAGTCAATGAGTAGGTTATTGCTGAGCAACTACCATTTGATGGCACTGTTGATAACCCTATCCATCACTTTACTGATGATTGCAGATAGACTGATGGGACAATAATTTGTTGAGTGACTTGTCTTGCTTTTTATAGACAAGGCATACCTGGGCAATTTTCACCTTGTTGGGAAGATGCCAGTTGTAGGTGTTTTGGAAAGCTTGGCTAACGTTAGTTCCGGAGCCTAATCGTTTGCGGTTTCCAATGCCTCCAACTATTTCTTAATATCACATGGAGTGAATCAATTTGATTGAACACTGGCATCCATGTTTCTGGATATCAGGAACAGGCTGGGATGGATCATCTATTTGGTTATTCTGGGTGTGGATGCTTCAGCTTTATCTTTTGCATTGATGTGCTCTGCTCTTCCAACACTGGGATGGGGATATTTGTGGAGCCTCCAACAGTGAATTGTTTAATTATCCAGCACAGTTCATGAGAGGACGTGGCAGGGTTGTAGAGCTTAGATCTGATCCATTACTTGTGCAATCAATTAGTCTTGTCTATCTCCTGCTAGTTCCATTATTTGACATGTAAATTATTCTGGTTATAGCATCACCAAGTTGATACCTCATTAATAGTTCTGCATAATGTATCTTCTCACATGCCATGCTTCACTCTTATTGAACTAGGATTGAGTCTTTGGCTTGGTGGTAGTGGTGTTATGGGGAATACATTAAACCATGAGGTGACAGATGCAGATTTTGTTTGCATCCCCTTGGACTACTGTTTGATGGGGATTATGAGCAGAGATGGCACTGAACCGCAGAAGCCACAAGAATTGGGAAGAGGAGGAAGAGAGACAGAAAAGCCTCAACAGGGGGCATATCTGTCCAGAATGTTCAGAGAAATTCTACTACCTGAGTCTCAATGAGGAACAGTGTCTGAGCTGAACATGCTTCATTGTGGGATATCTATGCTTTATGAAGCACAAGCTTCCTGAAATGTGCCACATGTTGCAGTCAAACTGCAGCTTACAGAACAGGGAGAGAACAGCTTTAGCATTGACTGTGAAGGTGACCGTGCTCATGGTCTGTTATGTGGAAGGCTGTATTCAAACTGAAGCTCAGGATATTTACGCCTTCACTGAGTTTACTGTCAACTGTAGTAAAAGCAATGTTTCCGAGTCTCTATTTTCTCAAGAGCTAAATACATTTTATTCTCTATAGCCAGAGAGAAGCACAGGGATTGAGGACCATGCTGCTACGTGTCAACTCTACGGTGTAACATCACCTCCTCATCCTGCTGGCATTTGTCCATATCCATCACTTCACACAACTTAATGGCCAGTGCCAGGCAACAGTTGCAGCGCCTTCATTCTACAGCAGAACCTGGCAATAAATTGTATATAAACTGGGGAAGCATCTTTACTCAATATACCGGAGCACTGAAAAACTCTTGTCTGTTGGATTGAAAATGCATGAAATGTAATGCGTGTCTGGAAATAAAAGCTTGTAAACAAATAAGGAGTCTCCAGTTGTTTGCTTCACTGTCTGACTATCTGTGTTGTACTAATGGTTATTGGGCCATGAGGACTGTCCTTGAATGGTTAATGATTCTGATGCACGTGGGCAGCAAACACAGAAGGTGAGCCATGCTGCCAGACAGATTGTGATCAAATAGACCATTGGGATCCTGAAACAATGCTTCCTCTGCATGGACTCCATGAGTCCTGCAGGACTCAGCAAAGCCCATTTAAAGTTGCATGTAAAGTTCTGGCCTAAGAATCAGGATGCATCACCTTGGCTTGGGCAGTACTTGTCTGGGTTGTCTGTCAACAGCAGGTTAACTAGTGGAACAGGATGCTGGGAGCAAGAGTGCAGTTATTATCCTGAGAAGACAGATTACTGACTGCAGCTAGCGTGTAAACCTCTTTGAACATGTGTTTTCGCAAGTTGATCTTGCACTTGAGAAACCTGAGTTTTCACTGTAATATCCACACACTGGGTGACTTCTGTTGTGATAATAGTTGAGACATTGTCCATCAGATATTCTATTGTGTTTTGGGCCGGTACATTTTAATGCTTATGGCCTGTTCATTTGAATGTACTTTAGCTTTAAAAAGTTTGTCCATTGTGCATATGCATATAAAAGAGTTTGGGGTTGCTGATTCTCAAAATGCACAGGCACAGAATGCAAATTTATCCTGGAGGCATATTTGTACAAAGAACCATGGATGGCACGGTGGCTCAGTGGTTAGCACTACTGCCTCACAGCACCAGGGTCCAGGGTTCAATTCCAGCCTTGGGCGACATTCTCCCCGTGTCTGCGTGGGTTTCCTCTGGGTGCTCCGGTTTCCTCCCACAGTACAAAGATGTGCAGGTCAGGTGAATCAGCCATGCTAAATTGCCCATAGTGTTAGGTGCATTAGTCAGAGGGAAATAGGTCTGGGTGGATTACTCTTCGGAGGGTTGGTGTGAACTGGTTGGGCTGAAGGGCCTGTTTCCACAATGTCGCGAATCTAATCTTAAAAAAAAAGAAATATCAATCAGAGTCAGACAATGTGAGGAGCTACTCCTAAAAAATCACAGTTTCTGTCTCCATCATGCTCCTCCAATCATAGTAATAACACTGGCTTCTCCTCAACTCATCAGTGTACTTGTGGTGTCTGTCTTTAAATCTGTTCCCCAGTGTGTACTCACCAAGGTGGCATATCTGAGTTGCGGGTGGGGGGGACTGATGTGAGACTGTGTCAGGCAGCATCTAAGGAGCAGGAGAATCAACATTTCAGGCATAAGCCCTTCGTCAGGAATGAGGCTTATGGGATAAGGGGGCTGAGAGATAAATGGGAGGGAAGAACCATTTCTGGAGGCTTTGGATTTGTTGCAGGTACAGATTCTCCTGCTTCTTGGATGCTGCCTGACTGGCTGTGGTTTTCCAGCACCGCACTCTTCGACTCTTATCTCCAGCATCTGCACTCCTCACTTTCTCCTAATGTGCGACTGCACCATAGGTGGTTTCCTTCCCCTTCCACTTCACCTGGACATGGCTGCTCTCTGGTTCTGTAACTAACCTGTGTGAGGAAAAACATGATCAGACTCTCCAGGCAGGAGCCCACAGATACATTGCAGATCAAATAGATGTTTGTTAACTGGAAGACTTCACCATCAATCACATTTGCCTGAGGCTTCCCCAAAGCCTCTTTTTGAGATGATTTACACTCCACCAACTAAAGCCCAGCCTCTGCAATGGATTGGCCACACTGATTTTCTGCCAGATTCATTTAGGAAACGTACCGGATCCTGAATGACATGGGCTTCAGTCAGTTTGTCACAGAGTTGTGTGAAAAGTCTGGTGAGGTCTACCTTGACATTGGGAAAAGAACTATATTGCCAGGTGGCAAGAAGGATTTGCTTCTAGGCAGTAGTGAGTTGTCAATTATTACAGCTTGTTAAATGTCATATTAATGTCAGAGTTTGCTTCATTAATATTCAAATTCTGAACTTAACAACCATGCCAGAAAAGCTATTCTTTGAGGTTTCTCAACCTAAAATGAAACTGGGTACCTGGTGACTTGAGCTCATCATTGGCTCTGAGTGTCCTCCATTTTGCTTACCACAAAACAACATCTCAGAGCACAATCCATTGGCACCAGCCACACACACCCTTTATTCATGAATATTGACTTCCGACATTTGCAATTGCCTCAGAATTGTCATGGCACCCGTCCAATCCACTTAGAGTCATAGTGTCATAGAGATATACAGCACAGAAACAGACTCTTCAGTTCAACGTATCTATGCCAACCAGATATGCTAACCTAACCTAATCTAATCTCACTTACCAGCAGTTGACCTATATCCCTCTAATCCCTTCCTATTCATATAGCCATCCAGGTGTCTTTTATAAGCTGTAAATGTACTAGCCTCCACTACTTCCCCAGGCAGCTCATTCCACACACGTACCACCCTCTGAGTGAAAAAGTTGCCCCTTAGGTCCCTTTTATATCTTCCCCTCTCACCCTTAGCCTATGCCCTTTAGTTCTGGACTCCCCCACCCCAGGGAAAAGACCTTGTCTATTTATCCTATCCATGCCCCTCATGATTTTATAAACTTTTATAAGGTCATCGCTCAGCCTTTGATGCTCTAGGGAAAACAGCCGCAGTCTATTCAGCCTTTCCCTATAGTTCAAATCCTAATATCCCTGTAAATCTTTTCTGAAGCTCTTCAAGTTTCACAACATCTTTCCGATAGGAAGGAGACCAGAATTGCATGCAATATTCCAACAGTGGCCTAACAATGTCCTGTGCAGCCACAACATGATCTCCCAACACCTATACTCAATATTCTGACCAATAAAGGAAAGCAAACCAAACGCCTCCTTCACTATCCTATCCACCTGCAACTCAACTTTCAAGGAACTATGAACCTGCATTCCAAAGTCTCTTCATTCAGCAACACTCCTCAGGACCTTACGATTAAGTGTATAAATCCTGCTCTGATTTCCAAAATGCTGCACCACAATTATCTAAATTAAACTCCATCTGCCACTCCTCAGCCCATTGGCCCATCTGATCAAGATCCCATTATACTCTGAGGTAAACCTTCTTCACTGTCCACTACACCTCCAATTTTGGTGTCATCTGCAAACTTAGTACCTCTACCACTTGCAGGGTGTTTCGTGAAATAACTCCCCACAGGCCAGCATCTGTCACCAGGTCACATGGAGAATCCTTGGCACTGATGCAACTCCCTCAGAGCCAGCTCTCAGAGTGAACAGAATCTCTGACACTCCTGTTCCTCTCTGTCAGCCAGGGCTCCTTGATTGGACCGGATTAATAGCCCCAATCAGGGAACTCATATCCTATGAGTTCCACTTGGCTGATCTTGTTACAGTCACTACATTTAGGATGCACCAGAAACTAACGTTGAAGGGTTGCTGCATGATCACTTTGCGTGAAATGACAGGAACCCAGCTCATGAATTATACCTTGGGCTCCCCAGATGCTCTCTTAGCATGTGTGTACAAACCTCTATGCTCTAAGTAGTCCTACATTTCCTTACTGGACCAACTAGCAGCCCAGACACTGCTGACCATTTCATTTATACCAACACCTTTGGACACATAGGCCAGAGAAAGAATGTTTGAGCATGAGGGGCAATGGTGTCAGGACAGCCCATAGCCTTATATGTATTAGCCTCAGTCATTTTCTTCCACACGGAGCAGAGCATTCTCAACACAGACATCTGTCCATCATGCATCCTGTAAAGACATGACGTTAGACATCAGGCTGTCACAGTTACATTCAGGCTACACAGAGGCTGAAACAAATGGATGTAATACAAAACCAAACAAATATATCTGAACAACATACTTCATATACAGTGTGCTATCACCCATGCCATCAAAATGGCCTCAATAACTATTTTTCCTTCTTCCGTCATACTGCATCCAACTGCTGTTCTGCGTTCCACAGCTGGGATGGAGGGAGTCCATTGACCCTGGAAGTTTGGCCAGGTAGCCCCCTGGGGAGGTGTTCATATCTGGATGCTGAAGGTCCTCGACATAGGCTTGAACTTCCAATGGTTAGAAGGGGGAAAGCAGAGTGAAGATGGAGGACCAGGCCATCTCTGGAGTGACTTGAGAGAAGACTTCTGAGGGATTAGTGTGTGGTGCCTTCTCCAGCTGGGTGCCTCCTGACCACCCTGTCTCCTTGTGAGGAGATATCCAGGTTGGTGGGAGTGCTTGATGCAACCTTATTGATGCTTCCTCTGAGGCCTCAGTGCTCTCATCCTCAGAGATTGAGCAAGAGGCTTCTGGCAGATCAATCCATTTCTCTGCTAAGGTCGTGGTCAACCACCTGGTAGCTGTAAAACACAAGAGAGAGAAAGCATTGCAGCCAATGTTTTGAATGGATAAGACTGATAATAGGGTTGCTGTGAGGGCTGCAACAGAATGAAAAGTGGTACTTACTTGGTAACTGTCTTTACTCTGAGAACCTTAGGAATTCTCTACCACAGAGGGCTGTGAGACTCAGTTTTTGAATATGTTTGCTATGTTTGATAGAGTTATGTTTACCGACAGTGGTTAGGATCATTGAGATGGGTTAAGAATAAAGCATTGAAGTGTTCTGAGTGTGGTTCTAGAAAATCATAGCAGGTCAGGCAGCATCCGAGGAGCAGGAAAATTGACATTTCGGGCAAAAGCTTTTCATCAGGAATGGAAGTGTTCTGTCAGTTATAATCATGTTGAATCCCAGAACAGGCTTAACAGCCTGAATGGATTACTCCTGTTCCTAAATTCCTAAAGAAATTCATTTCCACATTCTGTGTATAATTGCATAATATGCAATACTTGGTATTTAATTTTATGTTTTATATTCTCAAAATAGAATCAAAATCTATTAGCGTGACATTTCAATGGTATGAATATGTTCTAACATTTGTAAAAACTAGTTTCATTAAAACGTGCATAAAATAAAATAATCCAGCTAAATCAAAGAATATCAAATAAAGTTTAGTTAAATTTGATTTTGCCTAGTTTCGTGCTGGCTTCTTGCAAATATTAATGATTATGTCGAGGACAGACTTCCCCCGAGCTTGATTTTGTGTTCATCACCTCACCTCATTGCATACAATCTTAGTGCTGTTTAACTGTGCTGTCACAAATGACCTTTGCAGTAGTGGTACTCCTGACATAGCCCAGGGCACAGTAAATGTCTCCTCTCCATCCAGTTACCGAGCTACTGTTCAATGCGCATCAAGGGCTTCTTTGAGGGACTGCCATTCTGTGGTACTAACATTTTACATATAACATAGTGTAAATAAGTTGAACTCAGCATTGCCTACAAATGGTGTACAGTTAAGTACATTAGTGACAAGTTAGTTTGTAATAAGTATCAAAGAAAACATTGTTGGTTGGGAACAAAACAAGATTGGTTAATGTTTCAAATAATCTAGCAAGCAAGAACATGGGTACTGTTCAAAATACAATTATATGCAATGATGGGAGACCTCTTATATTGAAAGGATAAGATTTAGTGGGCCGAATGACCTTTTCTTATCTGTGGCATTTCTTATGTTCTTTTGACCTTTCTTGAACTACTGTTAAGCACTGTCTTTTCTTCTCTTTTTGCTCGGTGACAGCAAAACCATAGTATTTAGGAACCTGAGCCAGCCTATCACCAGAGAGGAAGTGAAAAAGTCTTAATTAGAATAAGAGTAAAAATGCTAATATTGCTCTGAAGGGAAACCTCACTTGAAATATTGTGGTCTTGAGATAGGGACAGGTGCTGCAGCTATTTATATGATGCATGTTGATTTCAAGAACAGATCACATTGGTGTGTTTATAGTTGTTGCACTTAACCTACAGCAATGATGCAATTCTTGGGAATGAATCTCCTTCAGTTAAACAACCAGAAAGCAGGAAAGTTCTTCTTGGTTTCTATGCCTCATAGAATCTGCAACCATAGTTTATGCCATTTATTGGGATTTTAATGTAGTACATCAAAGGAATGATTATCAGGTAAAAATTTGATACCAAATCAAATGCTTAAAGGCTTGGGCTAACAGATAGGGATTATTGAATGTCTTAAAAAGAGATAAATAGAGAGATGGTGAAGTTTAAGGAGGGAATTTTAGACCTTGGTTGCAGTTGAAGGTACAACATCAATAAATCATAGAGTGATTAAAATCAGGATATGCAAGAGGCAAAAATTGGAGTAAAACAGCAATTTTGATAATTTGTAAGTCTGGAGGTGGCTACAGAGAAGATGCATTGTTGGGGTTGGAGGAGTGAGGCTGATGCCATAGATGTTTGAAAATACTGGTGATCTTTTAAGAATTGAGCCATTGCCAGGCTGAGAGACAATCAAGTTCAGAAAGCACAGAAGTGAAGGATGAATGCGCCTTTCTGCAAGTTAAGGTTATGTGTAGCAGAAATTTGTATAAGCTTATGTTACATAGGGTCAAAGATGAATGGACAGATATGAGGGAATTGCAATGGTTTACTCCTAAGGTTAGAAAGGAATGGAAGAGCATTTTAGAAGCAGACCAGCTGAGACAGTACAGATACAGGCGATATTACAGAAATAGAGGTATACAGGCTTGGTGATGTCTGGATGTTCATCTTGGAAGTGAAATAGTACACCAAGATTACAAAAGGTCTGGTTTAACTTTAAAGTATTTGCTAATTCATCTCACCTTCTTTCCTGTCCTTTTTAACGCTGATGCATTATGGGACCATGGCAAACATTACAGTTAGCTCACAAGAATGGAAAATACTGTGTCATGTTCAGATGAGTTTGTATCTGATTCTCACTTGCGAAGAGTATCAAACCTGAGCCAGGGAGTGGGGAAAAAGGTACTAAACTTTAAGTTTGACCATCTGTCTGTATTACTAGGTAAAACTAATTTCCTCCCCATGTGATAATCTCAGAATGGGGATAACTTTAATTTTTTGACCTGATGTAAAATGGACAATTTGCCATCCCTTATTTAACCCATCTGATCTTGCTTGAAGCTGAAGCTAGCTGCCAGTATAATAATAGATGCTCAAGACACTATTATATATTTTATACCAATAACTGTGGTTAATAAAATAATGATTTTTAAAAAATAGTGTTGGATGCTAAGTATTCTTTCTATGGAAAGTTGAAAGTATTATAGAACCTAGAGATCTAGAAGTTTGTTCCTAATTCTTTGAAGTTTGCGTCATATGTAGACAGTGTGGTTAAGAAGGTGTTTAGCCCGCTTGCCTTCATTGCTGAGACCTTTGAGTATAAGAGTTGGGATGTCATGTTGAGACTGCACAGGACATTGGTAAGTCCTCTTCAAGAGGACTGTGTCCAGTTCTGGTCACCATGTTATAGGAAGGATATTATTAAGCTGGAGAGGTTTCAGAAAAGATTTACCAAGATGTTGCCAGGACTGGAGGGTTTGATTTAACAGGAGAGGCTGGAAAGATTCCCTACAGTGTGGAAATAGGCCCTTCAACCACTGACCCTCTGAAGAGTAACCCACCCCCCTCTGACTAATCCACCTAACACTATGGACAACTTAGCATGGCCAATTCACCTGACCTGCACATCTTTGGAATGTGGGAGGAAACCAGAGCACCTGGAGGAAACCCACGCAGACACGGGGAGAATGTGCAAACTCCATACAGACAGTTGTGCACTGTTGGTGGAGGAAGTGAATGTTTAAGGCTGTTTGGGGAGTTCATCAAGCAGATTAGTTTGTCTACTTGATAGGCAGTGGTAAGATCTTAATTGAAAGAACATGGGATGCTTTCCTCTGCATAGTCTCTGCAACTAAATTGAAAACCCATTTCTTAAGCAGGTGTTTAATATTTTATTGCATACAGAAAATGTTCCCTTGCTGTGCTGATTTTTCAACCCAGGCACCAGGAGATTGATAAAGACGCTTAGAGGAATATGACTTTTGAAATAACAAACATGAGATGATGTAAAAATAAACAAGACTACTTTGACAAAGCCCAAGAAATGCCAAGAAGGTGTCAAATGGGTGAATAGGGGGTTAAACTCCATTTGGTAATGAATATAGCACATGTTCTTTAAGTGACAAAGTGGGCAAGCTGAGCCTCATTAATTATTCACAGTTGCTTAGTAGTTTATTTCCTTTTTTTGCATGAGGAAATGATTAATTACTACTCCAAGTCAGCACTAACAACATTAGGTTGATTTTTTTTTAAGTATGCTGTACTTGCATAATCTTCAATGCAGGAGTTTCTAGAAGAATGTGTGTGTAATTAAGTGATTGTAAGGACCAATCTTGGACTTCTGATATATAAACTGCTGAGACCACAGAACTATATTATACAATGGAGTCAAAAGTGAAGAGACTATTTCATTTTAACATGCTTGCTGCAAATGTCTACAAGTGCAAGCAACACAGCAATTGCTTGAGGGTAGGATATCAGCTAAAGCAGCAGCTTTTGAAGTGCTCCTCTTTGCACTTAAAGAGACATCACATATCTTGCAGTGGTAAAGAGGCTGCAAGTTTGTGTGGATGGAGTGAAGAGGAAAAAGGAATCAAACATTCTCCATTTGATGAAGACACCTTGGACATAGTGTTGGAAGAGTTCATGCAATAGGAGGGAGCCTCAGGTCAGCCTTCTTACAGTCTAATGTAGAGCATATTTGAGCTGCAGTGGCTGAATAAGAATTTTTAAAAATTCACTTGTGGGATGTGTTTATTGCTGGCAGGCCAGCATTTATTGCCTGTCTCTAGTTGCCCTTGAGAAGGTGGTGGTGAACTGTCTTCTTGAACTGCTGTAATCCACATGCTGTAAGTAGACCTGTAATGCCTTTAGGGAGGGAATTCCAGGATATTGACCCAAAGACAGTGAATGAACAGCACTACTTGTGGGATGGCACAGTGCCTCAGTGGTTAGCACTACTGCCTCACAGCACCAGGGTCCCAGGTTCAATTCCAGCCTTGGGTGACTGTCTGTGTGGAGTTTGCACATTCTCCCCGTTGTCTGTGTAGGTTACCTCCAGGTGCTCTGGTTTCCTCCAACAGTCCATAGGTGTGCAGGTTAGGTGAATTGGCCCTGCTAAATTGCACATAGTGTTAGGTGCATTAGTCAGAGGGAAATGGGTCTGGGTGGGTTACTCTTTGGAGAGCTGGTGTGGACTAGTTGGGCCGAAGGGCCTGTTTCCATGCTGTAGTGAATCTATTCTAATCTAATTTACAAATTAGGATGGTGACTGATTTGGAGGGGAACTTGCAGGTGGTAATGTTCCCATGTATCTGCTGTCTTTCTCCTTCTAGATAGAACTGGTCATGGGTTTGAATGATGCTCTCTAAGGATGAGTGGTGGATTTCTTCAATGCATCTTGTCGACCATACACGCTACTACTGAACACTGGTGGTGCAGGGAGTAGATGCTGTGGAAGTGGTGTCATTCAAGTGGGCTGCTTTGTCCTGGATTTTGTCTTGCTTAATGAATGTTTTCTAGGGCCATAGTCTTTGCAGAATCTAGTTCTTCCAACTTTTTCTTGATATCTCATGGAGTTAATCAAGTTGTCTGAAGATTGGTATCTGTAATGCTGGGGACCTCAGAAGGAGGTCGAGATGTATAATCCATTTGGCACTTCTGGCTGAAGGTAGGTTTGAATGCTTCACTGATGTACTGGGCTTTTCCATCATTAAGAATGGAAATATTTATGGAGTCTCCTCTTCCAGTGAGTTGTTTGTCCACCACCATTCACGATTGGATGTGGCAGGACTGCAGAGCTTAGATCTGATCCATTCGTTGTGTGATTGCTTCGCTCTGCCTGTCACTTGCTGTTTATGCTGTTTAGACGCAAGTAATCCTGTTTGTAGCTTCACCAGGTTGACCCCTCATCTTCAGGTATGCCTGATGCTGCTCCTGGTATTCACTCCTGCACTCTCCAATGGACCAGGGTTTATCCCCTGGCTTGATAGTAATGGATGAATGGGGATATGTTGGACCGTGAGGTTGCAGATTGTGCTGGAGTACAGTTCTGCTGCTGTCAATGGTCCACAGTGCTATTACATGCCCAGTCTTGAGTTGCCAAATCTGTTCACAGTCTGTCCCATTTAGCATGGGGATAGTGCCACACAGCGTTGTGTAGGTTAAAAGTCCCAATGTAAAAGCACAACTTCATCTCCACAAGGTCTATATGGTGGATACTCGTATTGATACTGTCATGGACAGATGCACCTGCAGCCGGCAGATTGGTAAGGGTGAGATTGATTATGTTTTTCCTTCATGTTGATTCCCTCACCACCTACCACGGACCCGGTTTAGCACCTATGTCCTTTTGGACCTGACCAGCTTGATTGGTAGTGCTGTTGCTCAGTCACTCTTGGTAGTGGACATTGAAACACCCCCATCCAGAGTACATTTTATACCCTTGTCATCTTCCGTGCTTCCTCTAAATGTTGTTCAACATGGAGGAGTGCTGATTCATCAGGCGATGGAGATTGTTACGTGGTAATCAGCAGGAGATTTCCTTGCCCATGTATAACCTGTAGCCATGAGACTTCATGAGATCCAAAGTCAATGTTGAGGAGTCCCAGGTCAACTCCCTCCTGACTGTATGCCACTGTGCCACCACCTCAGCTGGGTCTATCCTGCAGTGGGACAGGCCATATCAGGGATGGTGATGGTGGTGTCTGGGACATAGATATACTCACAGAATCATAACAGTATCAGGCTATTGCTTGACTAGTCTGTGAGACAGCTCTCCCAATTTTGGCACAGTCCCCAGATGTTAAGGGTAAGGAGGACATTGCAAGGTTGACAGGGCTATTTCTACTGTGATCATTTCTTGTATCTAGGTCAATGCCAGCTCATCCATCTGGTTTCATTTCTTTGTTGAGACTTTGTAGTAATTGATTTAACCTATTGGCTTGCTACATGACTTCAAGAGGAGTTGAAAGTCAAACTATATTGGGAGTCTAAAGTTGCATGTAGGCCAACACAGGTAGGGATGACAGATTTTCTTCCTTGAAGGACATTGGTAAGCCAGATAGGTTTTTCCGACCATCTACAATGATATCATGATTCTTAATTCCAGATATTTTGTGTATACATTGAATTCAAATTCCACCATCTGCTGTGGTGGGATCCGAACCTGGATCCCCAGAACATTCGCTGAGTTTCTGGATTAATAGTCCAGTGATAATACCACTGGGCCATCACCCTATCTGAACCTCTGTTTCCATAGGTAATGGGGACAAATAGAAAGGAAGAATTTGGGTTGGGCATTACTACTCATTCATCATTTAACATCTGTGCTTTGTCATGGAGTGAGCTTCCTTGTCTACACCAATGACACTCACCCAACCTCTCCCCTACTTCTCTTGGCTCTTCCATTGACACAAATATAAACAGCAAGTGCTGAAAATATTCAGCCATCTGTGGAAAGAACAACAAGAGCAAATGGGCTGAGACTTAACAGGGCACTATGGACCCACCGGTCCTACTCCCCCCTCCCCACTCCAGCTTACAAATTGATGGGGAGCCGGCATCACTTGTAGCTGTTAATAGACCAGAAATAGGATTTCTGTGGCATAGGAACAGTATCTTTCACCTCAGAGAGCTACTGGCCAATTGCTGTGGTCTCAGCACTACCAGGAGAGAGTGGTGATAATTCTTAGGACTACAGGCACTTCTCAATGGAGACTGTGCCACTGGAGTGGAGGGAGGAGGGCATGATTCTCCTGGGTCAGGATATCAGGCCCTAGTGAGACTGAGGCAAAAGTGAGGACTGCAGATGCTGGAAACCAGAGTCTAGATTAGAGTGGTGCTGGAAAATCACAGCAGGTCAGGCAGCATCCGAGGAGCAGGAAAATCTATGTTATGGGCAAAAGCCTTTCATCAGGAATGGACTGATGAAGGACTTTTGCCTGAAATGTCGATTATCCTGCTCCTTGGATGCTGCTTTAACTGCTGTGTTTTCCAGCACCACTCTAATCTAGACCCTAGTGAGACTGAGCACAGTGGCAGATTAGGTTTGACAGGCTTAAGTGGGAGGGTGATGTGGGAAGCAAAATCTTGGTGAAAGTAGCTGCTTCTCATTAGATATTGCAGAAACCACAAAAAATGTAGCCCGCCCCCACCCCCTACACTGTCCAAGCTCCTAGGCCACCTGACTGGTGTGTGGCCTTTCCCCTGTTGCAAATCAAGCTGTAGTTTGGGACAGGATGAGGCACTGAGTACTAAAGCTCTCAATGTTCACAAAGGTGGGTGGGACACCCAACACCTCATATAACATTTACAAGTTTGGAGCTACTGGCTAGATGGTGGGCAGGCCATGTGTTGGATTTTGGAAATGCCTACTCCATTGTCCAAACATTGTGTTGACAGAGGACTAGAATATCAAGCCAAATATTTCATATCTGTGAACTTGCAGAACTTGATATCAGATTTCGTGTTCAACATTAAGCCTTGCATTAGTCACAACTCCCCTTAGTTAAAAAAAATTAGGAAGACTGAAACCATTATTTTTGGTCCCATCCTAAACTCTGGATTCTGGATTCCATTCCATCCTCTCTGAGACTTGTGTTAGTCTCAATCAGATTCTTATAGTAACTTCAAAGTTCTAATTTACCCTGAACTGATCTTCTGATTTCACATTGTTTTCATTATACATAGGTTTCCTAATTCCTCTGCTATAACATTGCCCACCTCTTTCCCACTTTTCACCCATCTGCCATTGAAATCCTCATGTTTATCATCTCCAGACTTCATTATTTCAATCGTCTTTTATCATCCATTCTATAACATTGAATTTATCAAATCTCTGCTGCCTGTATTCTAATCTGTCCCAGGACCCCATCACCAGTGCTCTACTGACCTATTTTGGCTCTACTTCCCCACTGACCTAAAGTTAAAATTCTCCGCATGGTATTTGATTTCCTATCTGGCTCCTCTTTTATTCCTGTTGTCTTCTTTAACACTACAACCCTTTCTACATGAGCTCCACATTTATCAGGCTTTGGCCATTTGTGTATGTATCCCTTCGTTTAACATGACATTGGTAGCATGACTTCTACTGACCAGGGCTTATACTCTGCAATTTTCTCCCTAAATTGAATTTGCCTGTCTAACTTTAAAACTCTCCTTCACATTCTGCTTTTTATCATGTGTATAATAGTCTGAATTCATTTTTAGAAAAAAAGTCTAGCAATAAAAAGCTGTCATTATCTTAAAATTAACCAGAATGTTATGATCCAAGTGGCTGACAAGTATCCTTTTGGGAAAGGTTCCCCAGTCTGATCTACATATACTCCAGTCACATGCTAACATCATTGCCACTCCAAAGAGGTTTAGAAAGCTGATCGGTTCAAGAGTAAGGCACATTAACATGTTGTCAGCATTATTTCAGATTGACAATAGATCTTGGCAGCAATGCCTGATCCCAAAAATGAAAGGACTGTCTTTGATCACTTCTCTAAATATTCTGATTTTTTTGGGTCTGCCTACTATTTTTGTTTTATGATGTGGCTGTACAGGACGTTGGTCCGGCCCCTTTTGGAATATTGTATGAAATTCTGGTCTCCTTCCTATTTTTGGTCCCATCCTAAACTCTGTATTCTGGATTCCATTCCATCCTCTTCCTATTGGAAGGATGTTGTGAAACTTGAGAGGGTTCAGAAAAGATTTACAAGGATGTTGCCAAGGTTAGAGGATTTGAGCTATCGGGAAAGGTTGAATAGGCTAGGGCTGTTTTCACTGGAACGTTGGAGGATGAGTGGTGACTTTATAGAGGGTTATAAGATCATGAGGGGCATGGATAGGATAAATAGACAAAGTCTTTTCCCTGGGATTGGGGAGTCCAGAACTAGAGGGCATAGGTTTAGGGTGAGACAAGAAAGATATAAAAGAGGTTTAAGGGGCAACCTTTTTATGCAGAGGGTGGTGTGTGTGTGGAACGGGCTGCCAGAGGAAGTGGTGGGGGCTAGTACGATTGCAACATTTAAAAGGCATCTGGATGTGTACATGAATAGGAAGGGTTTGGAGGGATATGGGTTGGGTGCTGGCAGGTGGGACTAGATTGGGTTGGGATAACTGGTCGGCATGGGCGGGTAGGACCGAAGGGTCTGTTTTCATGCTGTACATCTCTATGACTCTGACCAGAATTGACTGACAGATTAGGTTGTAGCCATTCTGGTGGATTAGCTTCTTTGGACCAACTATAGATTTTTGATGTTTTTTTCCACAGGAGGCAATTTTACAGACTGGATTGACTGTATAGTCCATTTGATCTGGATATTCTCAGATGTTACAGCTGTCACATTGGCTTGGATTTTGCAGTGTCAGTGACTTACCCTCATTACTGAATTGAACCTAACTACAACATCAGACATTTAGACTGATACAGAATAATATGAAAACCCAGAAGCTACAGTCAGAGTCTGTCTTCCTCCAAAGGATATACTGTCAAGGATCCCAAAGGCTGCCGTCTCCCTTACAATCATGAATTGATGAGAACTTCTGCTCACCAATATTCTTATGAAAGACCCTGAAATATCACATCTAATGGAATGAGGTGTAATTAGATCTTTAATAGTGTGTGAGCTTCATAAGACCATAAGATATAGGAACAGCATTAGGCCATTCATGTTTGGTCCACCATTCAAGCATGGCTGATTTGATTTTCAACCCCATTTTCCTGCCTTCTCCTGTAGCTTTTGATCCCTTTACTAATCAAAAGCCTGTCTACCTCTGTCTTAAAAACACGCAATGTCTTGGTCTCCACAGCCTTCTGTGGCAATGGGTTCCACAGACTCACCACAGACTCACCACTCTCTGGCTGAATAAATTCTTCCTCATTTCAGTGCTAAAGGGTCATCCCTTCACTCTGAGCCTGTGCCCTCAGGCCCTAATCTCTTCGACTAGTTCATAATTACTGTTAAACATCCTCCCTGGCCTTGCACACTTTATATTTGTAGACAGGCAAAATTCTCCATAAAGGTGAAAAGATTCATATTTTGTTTTACAACATTTTATTTTTATCTTAGTATTTATCTTATTTCGATCCCAATAAATAATATTTCCGGAGAGTGAAATAACTTAAGAGTGAAGTTGTGTATGAATACTTCAAGATATGATTGGTTTTAGCTGCCTGTGGACATCGCTGCTGTTGCACGCTGAGTGTCCCTTTGACCTGGAAGCAGATTTAACCTGCTTTTGGATAAAGGGAAATGTGAGTCATGGAGATTGCTAGGTCATTGTGGATAGCTTTCCTTAAGGTCAGCAGCGAGTGTCTTTGTGTCGCTACTACTTGCAAAATCTGAACCACGTTGTCCTGCTAACTGTACAAGATTACTTTCTAAAATTGACTTAGTAGATCAATTCACAATCTAGAATGGTTTCAAGAGAAAACAAATCTGCTTCAATGTCTAGAGAAGTTGTATTAGTCTCAACGATAGGAGTGAAGGTAAAAAATTAATCTCTCTGTGCCTTGGCGAGGAAATGGACATGGTGGCACAAGATTTAAATGTATTACCATGCCAGAGGTTCTATTCATGGTTTCTATCCTGTTACATTTCCTCGAAAGGGGTACATTATAGATTATGGTTACCCCTAGTTACGTAGCTTGCCTATATTCACCGGCAATGAACCAGAAAAAACCAGTAGACTTGAGGAACTATCTCTCCCCCCCAAAAAAACTTGGTTGCTAGTTTAACTGGAGCTTTTAAGATTGAAATAGACAGATGTTTGTTATGGAAGACTTTGAGATATAGACCGTACAGCTTATTAATGATCTAATTAAATTCACTGTCAGGCTTGAAGGTCAGAATAGCCTGTTTTTGGATAGTCATATTATTAATGTAGAGAGGAAATAAGGACCAAGACACTAGTAAAGAAAAGCCCTTCAAAGATTTATGGTGGTGGAGCTAGGGTGTGAACATATTGAAGTGAGGGTGCCAAGTGGGAAAAAGCAGAATATGGATAAATGATGCAAATGGCATTTTCTCTCTACTGCTATGGGTTGACATTAAATGTTACCTTGTAATAGTGATTGAATTGAGCTTAAATTCTTTCTGCGAACAGAAGACCAGATGTAAAATGAATGGGACATTCCATTTTCTGACTTCATAATGGAACCGTTTCTTTCGTAACCATTGGGTGCAATCACCTTGCAGCACAAACAAAAAAATCGCAGCCTAACATTTCATTCTTTAGCTCTTGAGAACTCTTAAACAGGCCATAACAATGTTTTAGAAGATTGGTCATGGCATTTCTTGAACAATTATTAACCTTTTTAAACAAAGGTGGCTATTTATTGATTGAAAATACAGTTTAACTATTCAAGCACCTGTACTTCTACTCACAAGCTATAAAGATACTATGAATCATGAAACGCTATAAGACTATAATTGTTCTTAAATTCACCTTTACAATGTTTGCGCCCCAAGAATGGTCCAAAATTCTTTTTATCTCGATTGTGTGGTTGAAAGCACTTTTCCTTATTTGAACACAAGCAATAGCATTCAGCACTCATAAGGTTAAAAATGCTGTGACCTATTTTTATTCTTCGTTTCAATGTACTTGACATGAGCATGTTATGTGATCAATACATTTTCAAATCTACGCACAGACCAGTTAAGGTCATGTGAAGCCATGTGTAGATATTAAAATCATTACTGAACTCAGGCTCTGTGAAAATGGTGTGAACTGTTCAGAGTTTGAAATGGAATTTCTATTACAATTTACAATTATTCAGACATTTCAGTATTAAGGGAGGAAATAAAGCTGTTATTAGCTTTTCAGACTCACTATAAATAAATGGTTGTGTTCATTTCTTGTCTTTGATGGAGCTTGGATGGGTTTGGTGAGAGGTTTCATGGGAAATTAGTAATCCATGATGATTTCAATTGCTCCCTGCCTCCTTGACTTACCTCACCAAAGTGCAGCGCTGTTCTTCTGCCCTTGGTTCCCTTGAACTTGGTTGATTGCCTTCTCATTTGAGTCAGGCTATTAAGGGCCTAGTCCCCAGATAAAAAAGCATGATTATTTACTTTTTCTATAAGGAGTGAGAAAGACATATTAAATAAACCATGACATATTGGGTAGATACTATCTTGATTTAATATAGTCCACAAAACTTTTATGATGCATCATTTAACAAATCTCTTTTGGAGAAATACAAGCAAGCATTATGTTGTACTTTTACATGTGATATAGCTCAATGACAAAATGTGGATCAAAAGCATTTTCTTTTGTGCTACATAAATATACAAAGAGTGTTTTCTTTTTAACCTTTTCAATTACTAAAACATTTGAAATGTTTCAATAATGTTTCACTGGTACTATAGAGAATTAGGAGCCCAAACTCTGATGGCTTGCTGGGAATAAACTGGGAGCATTTAAATTGGGTGTTAGGGATGTGATGAATTGTAAGACTCAGAGGCCAGATTTTCTTCTGCAAATGAAGCTTGCAATTGTGATGCAAGATGCTGCACTTAGTTTTTTATTCAGAGTAAAATCAAATTTCCTTTGACTTCCTTGCTATTTTTGTGTTGTCTTTTCAAGGATCAGGAAAGCCAAGGGTGAAAATGCATTTCTCTGACTTTGGGGTTGCCATCATGAGGTCCAAAGGAAAAATTTGTGTGCAGGGTTTTGGAACCCCTTTATTAAAAAAAAACTTTATCATTATACAGTAGTGGCCACCATGAGGAGCCTACTGAGGAGCTGGGAATATTCTGTGGTCTGTGTAAATTGCCTTGACATCTTCAAATGTGACTATTAGATCTTGCATTACAGATATATATTTAAAGCAGTGAACCATCATTAGGATCTGTGCTGTAAAGGTAAGCTAGTCCATACATTGACCAATATTGTGTGATTGTTGTCATTCATTACATACTTACCTAATTTTGAAGAATACTTTATATTATTTAATGCATTAAAGCATTGTCCTGCCAAACTCTGCTGTTTTGTTTTGCTCAGTAATTTAAATGTAATTGCTTTGTCTATTCAAAACAATATTCCTGTTTTTGAAAGTTTACATGTATCTCTACCCTTGTTCTGCTGTGTTGATTGACAAGCAATCTGCTTTTCTAATGGAAACCATACACCATTCTGTTCTACAAATCTCAGGCAATGCAGCTGGAAGCTTTCATGACAGTTGTAACTGTTATGAATTTCTGGCTGAGTTTCAAAAGCTTCATCTCAAAGAATGATTGACTCTAAAGTCAAAACAATAGAGAATTATTTTGTTGTGTCATGTTTGTTTACAGAAGTAATAGACATGTAAAGGATTATATTTAGATTGGAACATGCTTCTTTTTAGTACCAATGACAATTTGTTTGAAATTAGAGTTTTCAAACAGTTGGAATATTTGTCTATTGCTATTGTATGGCATATGAGGACTGTACATAATAGAAATTGGATGAGTGACTGTGGACCATACATGGAGGCATGGACATGGCATGAGAGGTTCTAAGGAGGCATAAGATGGCATATGCTGATCAGAGGGAAATGGAGATAATATGGGGTGGCATGAGTAATTTGAGACAGATATGTGGTGGCACAGGGGTAAATGAGGGGTGAAGTTTATTAGCATTTAAACCATGCTGGGATCTGGTTTACTATACTGGAGAACTAGACCGGGCCTTTAAACATGCCATCTCCACATCCAAACTCTTCAAGTACTAAATGCGCCGAGAATATGAGTCCTGTGTGAAAAGGCAGAATCCTGCACAAAGTCACATATGTGTCCATTTCAGAGGGTGTAAGAATATACAAGCCAAATTTTAATAAGCATTCAACTTGTTTATGCTAGGCAGGTAGTGTTAAAGTTACCCCTATACTATTGAGACAAGTGCGAACACAATGACACATATCCTATATCCCACAGTTTGAGTATTGAATATACATCATGTTTACAAGTAGGATTATGTTTAGACTGTTCATTTGTGCAAATTTCATTTAAGATAACATGACAAGAGTTTCATGTATTGAATATAGATTAAATTAATGCCAACTAGGAAACTGGACAGGAAAGATCTATATGAGTACCATTTGTCACACAGCAGTAAATGTGTCTCAGGTTGAGAGGGGACACTTCGTAATCATTTGGAATTGCAACACCAACTTGGTGAAGGAACAGATAGGCTTTCTGTTATTGGGAATGTAGGCATAATGGTTATATTAGAGGAAAAACAGTCCTGAATGAATGCTTTGCAAACATGAGTTTAAATGCCAGATTTTAAGTTTGATTGAATAAATGTAAAATTAAAAAGCTAGCATTAGTTATAGCTATGAAAATTATTTAGTCATTAAAGATCTATCTGGTTTTTAATGTCCTTTTTTTAGGGAAGGAAATCTGACAATTTATGTTGTCTGGCTTACAAGACCCATAGCAATGCTTGAATTTTAGCTATTCTCTTATGATGATGCTGTTCCTTAAACAAAGCTGTGTTGTCCTTCGGTTTCTTTTCCATGCAGTCTTCAAGACACAGGCTCTGAAATGTCTGGGTTGATCTACATGGGAAAGCTTTTAAGTAAAAGAAAGTGTACAATGAAAGGGGAGCGGCCAGTTCTCCCAGCTCAGTTTTTCTCTGATTTGGTTTAAGTTTTAGCAGTCTGGCTGTTCAGAGAAAGCAGTCAGATTTGTTTGAGGCTACAGGTCAAAGAAACAGTTACCTGGAAGAAGGTCTGAATTTCTTCCATCTTTTGGACATCTCTCCTGTAAGACCCTGTGTTTAATTTTACCTTTTGTGTCAAGGGGTGTTTATGGGGATTGTTGCAAGTATTTGGAACAGCTTCATTATATTGGGATAATCTGTTGGGTTTTCGGATAGGTTAAGTTTTTTCTATCTTCTGTTCTCTTTTGTTTGTGTTTCATTCAGTAATCTTGCAAATAAATTCTGTTTTGTTTAATACTAAGGGGTTGGACCAGCTGTACCGCTCCTGGAATATCTACCTTAAAACAACTAGCAAAGTTTGGTCCAGGCCCCATTCTTGAAATGTTTTGAGGGGGTCTGGCCAAGTCCATAACACTCTGAGTTGGCCTAGAAGCCACTCAGTAGCAAGAGTTGCAGCACTGATCACCAGAATAAATAAAAATATAGAAAATTACAAAAACAGAAGTACCCATCACTGCTGGAGCCTCTGGATACCCAGCGCTGGTGCCATATTTAAACTGCAGCTCTGTCCCAAATCCAGCATTGTCAATCAGAATGTATTTGGTTCCTGTGTGTCATGCATTGCCCCAAAGCTGACTGATAGAGGCAAGTTTCCCCCTACCTCTGCTCCATTTTGCTGCCAGGGACCTGGAAGTCCCAATGGATGGAGTGGTGCACTGGAGAGCTGTCCTTTTTCCTCAGCACCACCAGAGGAGACCATGGCACCAAACCTGCCAGCCCAGCCCAAAGTTGTCACAGGGGTCAATGTGATGATGCTGGCTTGGAGGAACACAATGGAAGATGGTTAATGACATCCTGTGCTCTGTGAAGGTGAGTGCTACCAGCTTCTCTCTCTCTGTTACCTCCCATTCACTCTAACTCTACTACTTAATCCATCTCTCTCCAAGACTCATGGTCTACTGCTCTCATTAATCCATGCAACAGGTTCCCTTACTAAATCTCACCAACCCCTCAACCCCTTTGAGACTACTCATCCTAAATGGTTTCAATTCCGCCCACTCATTTACTTGGAATGCTTCCTACCTTTGCCCCACCTACACCAGCATAAAAAGCTGTGCTACCCAGTTTTATCTGTATCTTGTAGGTTTCTGTTTAATGGTGTTGCCCTTTGAAGGACTTACACTACATAAGGGGCCCCTCTATATGTGGGGGGGGAAGTTACTCTTCCCACTGTGGCTGCAGTGACATCCATTTTCATTTCCACTGTGTATTTGAAATTTGGATGAGGGTGAAATTAGCACAGGTTGCACTTCACTGAGGGAATCACAGACCTAGCCCCTCAGTCTTGGTAACCACCAACCCCTCATGTTTGTTTCTTCCTTGCCTGTGCCGTCAACCTTATCAGCTTTGATCTTTGTCATGTTGTCACCAACCCATTTATTTCACTGTCCATTGTCCCACTTTACTCTCTGGGCTTCAGGCATACACTTTAGTCACACCAACCATAATCATGCATCAAAGCATGTCCCTCTGACCCCCCAAATGCCTCCTCTTTGACGTCCCATGTTCCATCACCTTACAACTCACGTTGCCCGTGTCACAATTATTGTCCCCTCTGCATCCCAGCATTCTGCCTCCAAATCCCACAATCGACTTCCCCAAAATTCCCCACTACAATAGTGACCCCCTGATAACTCTTCAGAGACTTTCGGTGAATAGGCCTCCTGGATTGACTGTGGCTGAGACTCTGACTTGGAAAGCCGGATGAGTGACCACACTGGCTGATCTGTGCAGCATTCTGATTATGTGCCAAGAATCCCCAGACTGGTTGAATTGGCTATGCAAGACCGATCATGGCCTACTCTGTGGAATGGGCCCTGGATGTTCTGGGCATTCGGTGGACTGTGTCCAAGCCCTGGATTGATGTTAGATAATGGCCTTGACTTAATATGCCAACCCCCTTTCAACTAACTGAGGACTACTCCCTTTAGATTGTTTTTTATCATTTGTGTGAAATTTGGAGTCACATGTAAGCCAGACTAAGTAAGGGCAGCAGTTTTCTTCCCTAAAGCACATTTCGAATCAGATAGGTTTCTTTTTATGACAGGCGACAGTGGTTACATGTCACCATTAGACCAGTTTTGTATTTTCAGTTTTTGTTTAATTAAATTCAAATTTTGCCATCTGCCAAGGTGGGATTCAAACCCACATCATCACAACATTAGAATGAGGTTCTGGATTATGGGTCAAGTGACATTACCACATGCCACCACCTTCCTGTGGAGACATGGCATTTGATTGAAGCATATGCAGTGCGTTTTCTACATACACTGCTGGCACATGTACAGGAATATCACTGATGTAGCGCAGTGCCTTACAGCTGATGTCCACGCCCTTGGCTGATCACCGCTGACAACCATGACAAGCTGCCTGGCTTTGCGTCTGTGTTAAACCACAAATACTGTGAACCTGTAAATTCTAAATGATGCAGCAAAACACAAAAAAGGCAAGGCAATGGAGAGCTGCTGTGAGCATCCAAGTAGGTGCAAACTAAGTGAGCTCTAAGAAGAAAGAGTCCTTAGCTGCATTTCATAAGCTGGGTGTTTGTCCCTACACACGAAGTAGCCTGGCTTCATGGGGCACATGAACTGGCTTCAGTGGTTAGCACTGCTGCCTCACACCGCCAGAGACCCGGGTTCAATTCCCGCCTCAGGCGACTGACTGTGTGGAGTTTGCAAGTTCTCCCTGTGTCTGCGTGGGTTTCCTCCGGGTGCTCCGGTTTCCTCCCACACTCCAAAGATGTGCAGGTCAGGTGATTTGGCCATGCTAAATTGCCCGTAGTGTTAGGTAAGGGGTAGATGTAGATGTAGGGGTATGGGTGGGTTACGCTTCGGCGGGGCAGTGTGGACTTGTTGGGCCGAAGTGCCTGTTTCCACACTGTAAGTAATCTAATAAGTAATCTAATCTAATCTAATGATGTAAAGTGCTGGTCTACTTCAAAACTCATTTGAGTTGTATTTTAAGTGACTTGGAGATGTGCCATAGGATGTGGTGAGGCTGCTGTGTCATGTAATGGGAACCTTCCTGGGTGGGAATTAAAGGTGGTCACTGCCTATGCAATGTACCCAGAGATTTTCAGGATTACTGCCCAAACTGGCTGACCAGAGGAAGCAGTGACGAGCTGTAGCTGCCAGCTACCCACTCTGACTTTCATGTCGGGAGTTGTTGCAATCTCGTTTCTCTCCAGCAAGTGGGAGAATTAGAAACTGCATATAGATGAGGTGAAATTATGACTAATGACATGGAAATTCTTGCAAATAAGGCTCTCTCTGTTCATTAGCGAGATTCTTGTCTCATTGTTTAAACTTTGGTTGCGGAATTGGATATTTTTTCCCGACGTTGAAAATTAATTTGTCTGAACTCTCCATATTTTCCCAATTGACTCACCAATGCCCAGGTTGATCAGGGGCTTGAAAAATTCATCTCGTTGTTATGATCCCAGCTGATGACACCACTGGATAAAGGGAGATCCCGGAATGAAAGGTTGGTTTGGTAATTTCTTTGAATTTTAAAGTTGGTGGTATTTCACTCAAACATAAGGACTTGAAGCTGAAGATTTTGTTTTACCAATAAACAGGAATTTTTTTTCCACAAAAGCATTGATGAAACAAAAATAAAAATTAACCAAACCAGCCTGTTTAAATGCTTCTCAGTTTGAAAGATTTTGAAACACAAAGCAAATAAAATCTCTGTTCTGCAAAGCCATCACTTTACAGCTAATCGAAATCCAGAGAAACTTTCATTCCTGACCAAGTCTGCATATTTGACTTCGCTGCTTCTATTTAGATTCCAGTTTGGAGCTCTGGGATCTTTTCCTATCACTACTCACTGCTGAGAGTTGAGATTTCCACAGGCTTTCGAATAATCTGCAGAGTTCTAACCAAACACTCCTTGTTACTGTTCTGGTAATTTCACAAACTACATGCTTTCACTGACACAGCTTATTTCCTTAACTCCTCTGAACAATCACACTTTCTAGGACAGACTACACTTGCTCATGACCCCTCAGCTGTCCTTTGAACTGAACTCCTCAGCTCTTGAACTAAGTTATCAAAAAGACTTGTTCATCTTCGATTCTGACATAGCTATTGGTTTAGTATTTTCTCTCTCAATCACAGAAATTGTAAATTCTCACAGTATGAACAAACATCCATTAACACATCAAGAGGCCTTGCAGTCAGGTGCTGTCTGCTTCATCGTGGTTGGAAATAACAGTTACAGAAAAAAACTGATCTGGTTCATTTTTAAAATTCTTAATGAAAATAGACTAACACCAGTATGCCATTAGTTTGAAATCCAAGTTATGTTAGCATATATAAAACTCTCACCGAAACATGTTTTACAATCAATGTCCCAGATTACTCCTTCACCATGCCTGGGCATATCTCGTCTCAAAAGTATTTGCATTCACTTTCATCAAGAAATACTGAATGGATGATCCCACCAGGTCACTTCCTGAGATCCACAGCATTATAAATGCCAATCTTCAGTCAATACAACTCACTCCACATGTTATCAAATAAATAACTGAGCACGTTGGATACAGCAAAATCTATGGGCTCTGATAACATTCTGGCTACAGTGCTGAAGACTTGTGCTTTAGGACTAACCATGTCCATAGCCAAACAATTCCAGTACACCGTCACCTTGCAATGTGAAAAATTATCCAGTTATGTCCTATTCATGTAAATGTACAAATTCAATTACTGCTCTACCTATCTACTCAATCAGTTGCAAAGTGATAGAGTCCTATAGCATGGAGACAGGCCCTTTGATGCAAACTTGTCCATGCCAACCAAAACGTCCGTCCACTCTAATCCCATTTCCCTGCACTTGGCCCATATCCTTCCAATCCTCTCCCACCCATGTATTTCTTCAAATGCCTGTTAAATGTTGTTAACGCTTCAACCACTTACACTGGCAGCTTATTCTGTATGCATACAATGCTCTGTGTAAAAATAGTTGTCTTTCAGGTTCCCTTTTATTCTTTCCCTTCTAACCTTAAACTAATGCCCTCAAGTTCTCGATTTCCCCAATCCTGGGAAAAAGACCAGATCCATGCCTCTCATGACCTTATACATCTCTATTAGGAGCCCCCTCAGTCTCCTACACTCTAAAGAACAATGTCTTAGCTTGTCCAACCTCTCCCTAAAACTCAGAGTATTGAGTCCAAGCAGCATACATGTAAGTTTCTTCTGCACTCTTTCCAGTTTAATAACTTCCTTCCTATAACAAGGTGATCAAAACTAACACAATATTCCAAGTGCAGCCTCACCAACGTCCTGTATAACTGCAACATAACTTCCCAATTTCTGTACTCAGTGCCCTGAATAATGAAGGCCAGTTTGCCAAAAGCCTTTTGCACTGTCCTGTCTACCTGTGACTCCACTTTCAGAGAACTGATGGAAAATGTTGATAGCTGTCAAGAAGCAATTATTCATCAATAGCTTGCTCATCATTGCCCAGTTTGAGTTCTGCCAGGATCATGTGGTTTCAGTTCTGATTATGGCCTTGGACAATAGATCTGAATTCTAGACTGATGTAAGAGTGACTGCCCTTGACAGGGATGCAACATGTAATTTAGTGCGGCATCAGAATCCTATTAAAATTTAATCAACAGGGGTCTGGTAGAAATATTTTCACAGGCTGGAGTAACATATGGTACTAAGCCGCGAGACACTACTGTAGGAATTCCTCAGTGTAATGTCCTAAGTCAAACCATCTTCAGCTACTTCATCAATAACCTTTCCTCCAATATACAGTCAGAAGTGGGGATGTTCTCTGGTGATTGAACAATGCTCAGCACTATTCACTGTTCCTCTGATCCTGAATTTGACCGTTTCTGTATACAATGACATGGGCAATATTCAAGACTTGGGCTGATAAGTCTGCTCTTTAAGTACTGAAAAAAAATCGAATCCTGTCAGAACAAGCATAGAAATAATGCATGTCATAACAGAATAACATCTGCAATACATACGTGCCAGGCATTGATCAGCCCCAAGACAGAATCTAACCATTTCATTTTGACTTCGAGCAACATTACTGTTGAATACCCCAATGTCACACAACCAGAGATTATAATTGACCAGGAAGTTAAGTGAATTTGTCATGTAAACACTTCAAGAGTAAGTCAGATTTCACAACATGTAGCTTAGGTCTTGTCTCCCCATGCTTCACACTAATCTTCACTAGTGTAGCTCCAATGATATTCAGAAAACTCAGCATCATTCTGGACAAAGTCGCCCACTTTCTTGTGTTTTGGACCCGGCCCAACCCTCACTTTTAAGCAGGTAGCCCAGACTGTAACTTTGCTATTTGTTTTACATAAGTGTATAGTGGATATTCCCGGAGTGAATTTGCTGGTCCGACTGCCAAATTTTAAACAAACAGAATTTATTTACAAAATTACAGAATGAAACATAAAGAACAGAAAGTAGAATACTGGATAACTCATCCTATCCAAAAACACGGCAGACTATCCCAATTTAATGATGCTGTTCCGAACATACTTGCAACAGTCCTAATAAACACATCCCTTAGCACAAAGGGTAAAAATGAAACAAACCAGGGACTACAGGCTTGAAGTTAGAGAGACAGAAAGAAAGAAAGAGAGAATCCATCTGGATTTGCCCCAGCAGTCTTTCTTCACATACACTGCTGCTGAACTGAATCAAAACTCTAATCTAAACAAAGGCTAGCTACACAGTTAGCTGGCCACTCCCCTTTGAGTATATCTTTTCTTTTCAAGACACGAAAGCCTTAGGCCAGAGGCATTATCTGTTAGCGGTAAACAAAAAGGGCCCCAATAAATCTTTCAAACTCAGCCTAGTTGGAACATGGCCAATTACCCCCTCTCTGGAAAAAAACTCATTGTGACAATTGGCATCATCCACAATGAACAATCAGGGTGGAATCCAAGTTTCTGAGCAACATGATGAGGCAAGTTGCAGAATTGGGAGGCCCAATGCAATGTTGAGATCATCTCACTACTTTTTATACATTTTCCTCCAAAGAGCATGGCGGGATTCTTGCAAGGCATTTAAACACCTTGTTAACACCCTAATTGTCAATGGGGTATAATCTTGCTAAAAAGAGCCAGACTAACTGTGCATTGTGAAACTTCAACATGAAAACCAGTCTGGATTCTTGATGGGTTCAAATTGAGACTGCCTCCAAAGCACTTTCGTATTCGACATCTCCAACATTGAATCACTGGCATTGGACTCTGACACTTGTCAACCTTTATGACCTGTCATGGCACATTCCTGATCTAGGACACTTCTGAACTTCAACACTGCAGCTCAGACTGCACAGGCAGGCTGTCATTGTAATACTGTAGAAAGGGCAATCTACACTCAGGAACACTCACTTAGTTCATGGACTTAACTTGGCTACATTTCTGGGGGCTCCAGTAAGCTGTCCTATTCCATCACTCCTTCTGAGCCTACCTGGATGCTCACAATATCCATGCTGTGCATTATCTTGCCTTTTTGCACATTGTTCCCTCAGCCAGAGATAAGCTCATACTGCAGTTGCCTTGTGCCATTTAAGGCAGACACAAAGCCAGGAAACTTGCCCAATTGTTAACAGACCTCATTCTACTCAAGGCATGGCCTTTGCACCAGGAATCCCACATAGTAAGTCGATGTCAGCCTCCGTCACCAGTCCAGGCCCTGCTTAGAATGGATGCTAACCAAACAAGTAGTGAGGAGCTGAGTAATGGGCAATACACCACTGTCTTGACTCTTTCTGCTCAATTGCAGGATGTTCTGCTCCTGGAATGACAGAGAATCGGATATTATGGAATTGGGTGGCACAGCTATTACTGTTAGTGCAGGTAACAAGGTGTACCAATGTGAGTGATTAGGCAGTGCAGAGGGCATGCAGAGTTAATGGGTCTGGAATTACAGTGGGTGGGAGTAAGTGGGAGAAAAAGTTGCATTTGGTGGAGCTTGGGTTTTGGTGTGAGGTATCGAAGAGAAATGGTGCCACCTAGCCTGGCAGAGTGGAGAAGACCATTGACCATCTTTCTACAATGGTGGGCATTCTTCCAGTCTGCTGAGACTGCTGTAACCTGGGTAGCAACCTTTGACCAAGTTGGCATGGTCTCATTTTGTAGCCTCCACTGTTGTTCCTGAAGTTAGAGGAAGTCCTGACTTTCCACCATCTCTGAAGAAGGGCTCATGCCTGAAACGTTGATTCTCCTGCTCCTTGGATGCTGCCTGACCTGCTGCGTTTTTCCAGCAAAACATTTTCAGCTCTGATCTCCAGCATCTGCAGTCCTCACTTTCTCCTTCCACCATCTCATCCAACAGAAACCACAAGATCGTGTCCACAAAGTGGGTTACTGAATTCTCTGTCTTACATGCCTGGGGAAAATGTCAGGAATGACGCAGGGTAACTCGGGACTGGCCATACAGCCAACTTTGTTTGAACCAGCACGCTTAGTAACCCAGCAAGAATGACAAACCTCAAATGCTGGGAAGTTTATTGGGAAGTGATCAATTACTATAGCTTTTTATATTTATTTAGTTCAATGTTAGTGTATTTGTTGTTCAATCGAATGGCCACACAGAAAATGAACAGTTGATTGAATTTCAAGTCAATTTCTCCTCAAATACCATGCTATCCGACTAGTCAGTTGAGAGTGAGTGAGAAGGCTCTTTGCTAGTGAGTTTTACTTTAAGGCAAAGTTGTATTGTTATGTAGGATTTGTGCTGTAAATAAAGTATAACAGTGTTGTGTATACCCCCTGCATTTTGTTTATATTACTTTGTAAGTGTTTACACATTGATTATGTAGACCTCTTGATTATCTAGAATATTTGATCATTTGGCACACTCTTCATCCCATTGGTACCAAATAATAAAAGGTTTACTGTGTTTGTCTGGATATGCAGCAGTCTTTCAAATATGGCACCAGGACTGCACCGGTCAATTCCAGGACCATCAGTGCATGATGCATTGCTCCAGGATCAGTGTGTGGTAAGATGGGGCGGAAATCGAATGTGATACTTACCATCCTGGTGGAAATGGCAGTTGATGCAGTGAGTTTGGTAAGGCACAGTGAGAAAACTTGCTTGGCCCCAAGGCAGGAATCACCCCACCAAACTCGATGCAATGTGCACTTGGATGATAAACAGTAAGTTTCAGTCTTCAGTCTCGCCAGCGCTGACATAGTGGCAGCAGTGAGTGCCACCTGCAAAGTGCACTTCAGCAACATGCCAAGTGTCCTATGCAGCTTCCAAATCTATGACACCTATTTCCCTTTCCTTCCCCCGAAGAACAAGAACATTTGACACTTCAGTGATGGAAGGGCTGATTATTGATGCCCCATCCCCTTCAAACCCAGTATATAGTGGGGGAACAGAGAAGTGTAAAACCCAGCCCACTGTCGCTGTGTCAGAATCCTGGATGACCCTCCCTAACACTGGCAGCACAGTGGCTAAGTGGTTAGCGCAGCTGCCTTGCAGTGCCAGGGACCTAAGTTCAACTCCAGCCTTGGATAACTGTCTGTGTGGAATTTGCACATTCTCTCTGTGTCTGAGTGAGTTTCCTCCAGATGCTCCAGTTTACCCCTACACTTCAAAGATGTGTAGATTGGATGGCTTGGCCGTGGTAAATTGTCTGTAGTGTTCAGGGATGTGTAGGCTAATTTAGTTCGCCATTGTAAATATGATGTTACTGGTATTGGGTTGGATGGTCTTCGGAGGGTCAGTGATGATGTGATGGGCTAAAAGGCGTCTTTCCACACTGCATGATCTTCTCACTCCTGTGGTGTTGGATAACAGCAGTTCAAGAAGATGACGCACCATAATCTTATCCAGACGTTGGACAATAAATGCTAGCCATGCCAGTGACACCACTTCCTAGAAACAAATGGCATGAATTGTTTTAGGAAAAGGCATTTCTTCTGGTGACAAGTTTGTTCTACATTGCGCTTATATTTTTAATGTTGCTTCAGAAAAGTAAATGATCAACATACCAGCCTGAGAACTAAATTTCCCCCTTTCCACAGTTCTTTCCCCAACAGTACCTAATAAATGCGGGTGATTTGGAATGTCTATGTGGAAATTTCACCCACTTCCATCTCAATGTCCCTAAATCTAACCAAATGACTCTGCTGCACATATGACATTTACAACCAAGTAACGTTTATTTTATAATATTTTTAAAGATTGTTAGATCCAATTTTCCCTAAATTTATTCTCTAAAGTAGGTTTGAAGGTCAGAAGAACAGGAATGGATACAAAATGGAGGATCAGGAACTGAAAGGAAAAGATAAAATAAAGCAAGATAGAAAAAAAGATGGCAATAGAACAGCAAAGTGAAGAGAGAGAGCATTTGTTTCCACAAGGAGCACAGTTATTATAAAATGTTTGAAGTGACTGTTCTGACATTTAAGTTTTTAACCTGTATTTAAGTTTTTTTTAAATCCATTCAAATGATTTTTCTCAGATGGTCTTTATATAAACTATCCAATGAGGTGCCCTGAGAGGCAATCGTGGCGTGTGAAATGTGTGTGTGTAATTATTGTCACAATTGGTTCTAAAGATCCTAAGCTTACAATGCAAGGATGGCGTGATAATTAGATTTAACTTTCGAATTAGACGGAGGGAAGCAGAGCCTATAATAGTGAAGACAATTCCACATGCTTCTTTTGTCAGATTTCTGAAAACCCACCAAAGCCTGGGCACAGGGCACAAGGCTATGTGAGCACCATTGCTGGCAGATAGTCAATAGTTTAGAGACAATCAGCTTTAACACTTTCTGTTTTTGAGTATCACATGGAGCACAAATCTAATTACGCCTCAAATAAAGTCTGTTAATCAATTCCACATCTGTTGCTACACCAAATTGACAGGATTAAGCTTCCTACATTTAGATTTTTGCCATTATTCTACTTGGCATTTACTGAATTGAATAATATTAAATGTTATTATAATGTTAGTTATAATACTTGCAAAACAAGTTTCACATACATTTAACAACCATTCATTTGGTATTGAATTTTCATATCATGTTGTTCTTCATGTTATTAATTAATGTTAAACAATTTTCCAGTCACTGAAATATCCAAATTCCCAATGGTTTCTAATTTAGAACTTATCCCTTGATTCCTTCCACCTCCTGTGTTTCCCTTTTATTCCTGAAAATCCCAACTTACTGAAGTCAAGTTTCCTGTCTATCAGGCACCACTCACTACCTCACCCAGCTACTTATGCCTTCCTGTGACTGAGCAGAAATTTAGCTAGTGAAAACAAGTAAATCTCACATTTCAATTCATCCTCAGCTGACAACTCTAAATGACCATAGAATCCCTACAGTGTGGAAACAGGCCCTTCGGCCAAGCAAGTGTACACTGACCTTCCGAAGAGTATCCCACCCAAATCCATTCCTCTACATTTACCCTTAACACATGCCTAAACACAATAGGCAATTTAGCATGGCCAATTCACCTAACCTGCACATCTTTGGATTGTGGGAGGAAAAGGATAGAGCGTGCAAACTCCACTCAGACAGTCATCCAAGGCTGGAATTGAACCCGGGTCCCTGGCACTGTAAGGCAGCAGTGCTAACCACTGAGCCACCCTGCCATCCCAGAGCAAAGCTGCTGGAAAAAATGGTTGATATTTTCCACTCCCTAGGTTTGTTTTTAATGGAAATATTAAGTTCTATATGTGCAATTGTCTGAGAAAAGACATGCATATTATTTCAACAGCAAACTTTGCAAGCCCTTGTAATCTGGAATTATAATGGAAAATGCTGGAGATACTTAGCATCTGCAGAGAGAAGCAAAACACTGGAATTTGAAGGTGAGGAAATTAATTAAATCCAGATCTGGCCCCACGCTGCCTACTTTCCTCTATCCCTACCACAATTGTGCAAATTACGGCAGAGGTGGTGTCAGGCAGTTTGCTTAGCACTGGGCAAATTCAGGTCCCTAAAAGGACATTAATTAGCCACGTAGGACTTCATTTCATCACCTCTGTGATTTCCCAACAATGTGATCTCTCAAACACCACTTGCACAGCTACACACCTCCACCCCAGGGCCTGACTGTCACCAAGTAAGACCCCCAATACACTAGCCCGAATCCTGATCCACTCCAACATGCCTTGCCCTAAATTTCTGGAAAACTGTTGACCTTTGATTTTCACTGCTATATAAGTGAAACTTCCAGAATGGGAGAAGTCCTTCCTCAAATCTATTAGCAGCAAATTGATCTTAAATGGCTGTAAAGCAGCTAGTGTTGCCCTCAGCTGTGCGGGACCATCAGGAATCTGTTCCCCATACTGTACAGTCCAGAGTCGGTGGGTTAGATTTTTGTGCATCCACAGCGACTATGAGTATCTTTTTAATAATGGCAATTGGTTCCTGGATTTGGACATTCTCATTACAGCAGATCCCATTTTCATTGGCAGTGAAAACAATTGAAAGAAACGGGGCATGAAGAGCAGAGGCATGAATCACAAACCATTGGGCCATTTAACCTCAGGACAAGCAGAAGCAATTTTCATTCCAGATCACCCAGAACTAGTGGAGACTTGAATGATTGTGAAGGGTGGATAAGGTATGGCAAATCATCTAGCTGCTAAATTACCTAAAACTCCTGTCCTTTGAATTTTATAAAGCGAACTATCAGTCTGTGTCTGTAAAATGAAAATTATTGTCTCGTAATTACAATAAATGTTTGCTGACATAGCCTATGGGCTCTCATTGTAGATTATTACTGCTGCAATGTTTCTTTAATCTTTCATTATCACAGAATGTTGGACTATAAATTCAGTTTGATTGACAGCTATATGAGGTTATTAAAGGATTATCTGTCTTTGCTATAGGGTTACATATAAAATATTTTTTTGAATGGGAACTAGTGAGAGGATATAAAAGTATTGAATGGGCTTTCATGAATGTCATGGTCTTTATATGGTTTTATTTGTTTCATCTTACCATAAGGTCTGCTTATGGTGGATGCTAAGTAAGTTGGCATGGATGGTGTAAAGCCAAAGAATGTGGGTAAAGAGTCATAAATTGGCAGAGGAGCTATAAGGGGCTATAGTTTGAATGGAGGGGTATGGGTTGGCATGAAGAGGATGAGAGATGATTGGCAGTCAGTGGAAAGAGATGGGTTATAGAATATAAGGGCCATTGGGAGTGAGTGGGCCATAGGTCATCATGAATCAGCAAAGATATAAGGGTGTGAGTGAGTGATGAAAGAATGTGTTGGGGGGGTGGCGGGTGGTGGTGGTGTGACGGATGAGGAGACTAACAACTAAAAACATAACTTGGATGAAGTGCCAGAGAATCATGCTGTGTCTTTTAACCAGCTTGCCTCAGCTCTCAACAATATCTGTAGTTACCTTTGATCTTCATCTTGGCCAATGGACCAACTCAATCCCGATTCAATCCCCTGCAACCAAAATTGCACCATCTGGAGCATCTTTTCTCAGGAGGTTTCCAGATTCTAGCCACCCACAGACATGCTGAAACACCATCCCAATGTTTCAGGTCTGTGACATTTCAAAAGAATTAGAATATAGTTAAGGGTATTCGGCAAGTGCGGAGAGAATGGGGGAGAGGGTGGTGGCGGATGAACTAACAGGAGAGCCTGCGACTTGGTGGAAATCAGGAGAGATTGAATGACAATAGAGATGATAGTGCATTAGGTAAAATGGGGGTATATTATAATTCCTGATGAGGTTGCCAGAATTATGTTATGGTCTGGCCGGTGTCCAGTAATATTTGTTTGTAAATAGACAAAGGTTGAAATTCTTACAAAAGAAAAAAGCCAAAAAGTCAACAGGTTTTGAACAAACAATTTGAACTTTACTCTTGGCTGCTATTAATTCCAAATATATTTTAATTTATTCCACTGTTTCCATGGATGAAGGCAACAAACATATGGTAACTAAATTTGCTGATGACTCAAAGATATGCAGGAAAGTGAGTTGTGAAGAGGACATAAGGAACCTACAAAGAAAAATCGATAGGTTAAGTTAATGGGCAAAAGATCTGGCAAATGGACTATAATGTGGAAAGTGTGACATTGTCCACTTTGGCAGAAAGAATACAAAGAAAGCATATTATCTAAATGGTGAGAGTTGCAGAGCCCTGACATGCAGAGAGATCGGGTGTCCTTGTGCTTAAATTGCAGAAGGTTAGTAATGAATCAGGAAAGCTAATAGAATGCTATGTTTTGTTATGAGGGGAATTTCATGCAAGAGTTTGTAGATTAAAATTCAGGGCATTGGTGAGACCATGTCCAGAATACTACATGTACTACAGCTTACCATACTTATGAAGGATGTTAATGCGTTCAGAGAAGGTTTACAAGACTACTACCCGGGATGAGCAGATTACCTTATAAGAAGAGGCTGGATAGGTTAGGTCTGTAGCCTTGGGGCGGCGCAGTGTCTCAGTGGTTAGCACTGCTGCCTCACAGTACTAGGGTCTCAGGTTCAATTCCAGCGTTGGACAACAGTCTGTGTGGAGTTTGCACATTCTCCCCATGTCTGCATGGGTTTCCTCCGGATGCTCCGGTTTCCTCCCACAATCCAAAGATGTGCAGTTCAGGTGGATTGGCCATGCTAAATTGCCCATAGTGTTAGGTGCATTAGTCAGAGGGAAATGGGTCTGGATGTGTTACTCGTCGGAGGGTTGGTATGGGCTTGTTGTGCCAAAGGGCCTGTTTCCACACTGTAAGGAATCTAATCTAACCATCACTTAACCTTGACATGATATTTGAATCCAGGTCCCCAAATTTAGACACTAACAGCATCATTTGTATGATCAGTGCAGCTTTAGTGCCTTCATTTTCTGGCCCCAAACGGCTCACAACAATAAGCTTAGAGTTATGCTCTTCTGCCCAGTTTCTGTTTACTCCTTCTGTCTTGATTGTATTTCTTATAATATCTGCTAGATGACATCTTTACAAGAACAGAAATAGGTTAAATTGCAAATGGAGTTCTGAAATTTAATTTACCCTCAGATAAACTTGTCACAATTGTTCAAGGCCAAATTGCATATTTTATTTATCTTTACTCCGTTCTAAGCATTTTTTCCTTTTTTTCTGAATTCCTGTTCAGCTGCTCCTTTTAAAGCTGTCGTCTCCATTCTCATATCAATCATTTCATGGCCTATTTATGATTTAAGCATAGTGATCACTTTTAGAAAAGTTTTATGATTTTCTCCAATTGTCAGGTCTTTTTCAGTGGAAGATGCTTTATTCCTTGCATGAGAGTGTAAGACGAGATGGTGTAATCTCAGAATAAGGGATCTTGCATTTAACACAAATGAGCATATCCAATCTCTCTCTGGACTGTTTGGGCCGAAGGGCCTGTTTCCATATCGTAGAGAATCTAATGCACTTGGCCAGGTGAAATTGAAAAGGAAGGGTTTTTTTGGGTGAATCTAGAATGAAGGGTCATAACTTATAAATAAGGGGGCACCCAATTCAGGCAGAGGAAAAATATTTTATCCAAGAGTCTGAGTCTTTGGAATTCCCTTGCTCAAAAGGCAGTGGGTGCAGAACCTTCAAAGATTTTTAAGGCAGGGATTGATAGACTCTTGATTACCAAATGGATAAAAGATTATTGGTGTCTGCAAGAATGTAGAATTGAAATGAAAATCAGATCAGCCATTATCTTATTGAATGACAGAGCAGATTTGAAGGGCTGGGTGTGGGGAGGCAGGGGGGTGTTTGCAGAAGAGGTGCTAGCCTCCAATCATTAGTCCCTTCATCTCCTTAAGTCACTGGCTTTATAGCCCATCTGGAGTGGAATTAAAAATTCACAATTTTTCTGGCAAGCTTAAACAGTCTTGTGTAGATCAGTGCAGAACTGTCACACCCTGATTTAATTAATTTTCTAATAAATAATTGCCAAGTTTGGAAGAGGAGCCGTAATGGACTCTCTCCACAGATGCTGTCAGACCTGTTGAGTTTCTTCAGCACTTCATTTTATTTCAGATGTTCAGCATCTGTAATATGTTGCTTTTAAATTTCTTTGGAGAGAGAAATTTGAGGGCAGTTAGCATTGGTTACTATTTTTCCATGGTGTAACTGTGGATTACAGATTAATATATGCCAAAATATTTTGCAATTTCTTTTTGGAGGGCCGAAGGTTTCACCAGTATGTTGGTTTTATTCATTTGTCAGATGTATGCATCACTGGCTGGGTCTGTATTTACCACTGACTCATAACTGCCCTTGACCTCAATGGCTTGCTAGGGCCAATTCCAGGGGCAGATAAGTAAGGGTCTGTGCTATGGGTCTGGAATCACATGTAGGCCAGACCAGGTAAGGGCATTAGTGAACAAGATGAACTTTTAGGACAGTTGCATGGTTGACATTAGGTTAGATTTTAATGCTAGATTTTTTTTGTTGAATCCCAATTTCAGTTGAACCCATGCCTCGAGCATTATTCTAGGACTCTAAATTACTACATTGTGACATTATCACTACACCACTGCCTCCCCAGGGGATAGCATTTTATGATTCCACCCATTTTTATGATGGTTTATTGAACCATTGGTGACTCACTGCATGAATACAGTTTCCAGTGTTGGACTGAACCATGCCCATATGGAAGTTTTGAGAATTGAATTCATTGTAGTGGGTCAGTCAGAGTTTCTGCATTTGACTACTGTCTGGGGAAAAAAAGGATACACCATATCTGGACAAGAACAGGCTACATTATGATGTCGCCACTGCCTCCCTTCCATCTCCTCCCCATGGGAACAAAGCTTGTTACCATCTCTGCATTGAATCACACATGAATAATGGCCATTTGAGCAAAGGATACACGTAATTATACATTAGTATGAGTCATCACATCAGGGATCAGAGAGGAAAACATTGGAATTATTAATTTTAAAAAACTCTTTAGAGAAAAGAAACTAATTATTTTTTGATATTTCTCAATTATTGCATATTTAACGGTAAATTTGAAGTGTCACGAATCCCTGGTTTCTCCTTTTGATTCTGGTGACACATTCTATTAAAAAGCACACAGCTGTAAACCCAATATCTGTGCCAGATAGATTAGAACTTTAAATTTGTTTAACTGACAGACATGTTTATTAATAGACAGCACTTATTGAACCAAAATATGAATATTCATCTTCATTTATTTTTCAAGGCACTCCATTCCATAAGGACCAAAGTGCTTTTTGACCGATTTCTTTCCCCCGTTACCACAGTGACAGCCTTCACTCCTGGGCCCTGACAGAGGTCTGCAGAATTCATTGTGGGTCCTGAGAGAAGGGAGCGAACAATCTCTCCCAGCTGTCCATAAACACTCATTAAGAGAGGCAAATATCCAACAAAATCTCTGTGAGAATTTTTAATCACGCAAAGAGTCTGCTAATTAGGTAGCTGATGGGGCATAGAGAGCACAAGGACGAATTCTTTAAACAAAGGACTGGAAACTTTGCGAGCTCTAATTGCTTGGGCAGAGATTTCATTCCAGAACTTGGGAGGGAATTACTGTACACTGCTGATAAAACAAAGTGGCATACATAGCAAATGGTGCAGTAAAAAAGTTCAAGTGTGTTATGTTAGCTGAGGCAAGACCTGTCATTTCACATACACCTAAACTGCTGAAGGGACATAATAGACACATCATTGATCATTCTAGTCTCAAGTTTGAATCTATAAATTCAATTCTGCACTGTGTAAACAGACTCCAGTACAATAGATTGTGTTTAGACTTGCCACTGCTTCTTTAATTTCACTTAACCCTTTGGGTACTAAATGCTCTCTATAGTATTTCAAATTTCTTGCATGCAATTCCTTGCCAAACCAAATCTCAGTAAAATTCTAATATTGAATGTTTGGAAACACATATGAAATATTACAGGCCATTTCTTATTCCAGGGAATGTCTGCAAAATTAGAACACTTTAACCTTTATGTATAACCACAAGTAAAAGAAAGTTTTAGTTAAGGATGTCAATTATCATTCCAGCTTTTCAAGCTCAGTATAATTGGTGTTGAGTTGATTGTTTTTACAACAGCTCACCAAATCCAGCAGGATTGCACCAAAATTGTCTAAAAAGAGTTCAGCCGATAATTAGAAAAGGGCACAAAGCTTGTTCAGGATGTGTGATCTGTGGTACACCTGGCCACAGAAACAGAAAGATGGCAAGCAAGTAGATCCTAAATGGCTACAATTCAAGATAAAGAAAGTTCAGAGTGAACAGAAAAATGGACGTGTCACATTCAGTAGCACAGAAGGGTTACAATGGCAAGACTTCTACCGTTTGAAGAGGTGAATGTTCTACTATGGGAAATATTTCCAAATGGTTCCAACATACCATGCTAATACCAGGTAGGCCTAATCAACCTGGCTTCTGTGTGCCTCAATTGTAAATGAAGCCTGGAGTTACTGCTGATTCCCACCATTGCACCTTAACCATTGGCAATAGTCGTTTAATGCACAAGTGAATGATTGTTCCGTTACTATAGTGTACACCTTTTGACAAGTTGACTAGAGCTGCAAATTAGCAACAAATTATGAGCAGTTGTATAATGTGGGTGCAAGGCCTCTAGAATGGGTATGGATTAAACAAACAAAGAGAAGACAAATGTACAGAACAGGAACAGGCCCTTTGGCCCACCAAGACTGTGCTGGCACATGATGCATTTCTAAACTAAAAACCTCTGGCTTCTGCAGAGTCTGTATCCCTCTATTCCCTGCCTGTTCATGTTTCTGTTAAGATGCCTCTTAAACATTGCTATTGTATCCACCTCCACCACCTTCTCTGGCAGTGCGTTCCAGGCACTTACCACCCGCTGTGTATAAAAAAAACTCATTCCTCACATCTCCTCTAAACCTTCCCCCTTTTACATTAAACTTATGACCTCAGTAACTGATAGTTCTCCCCCGAGAAAAAGACTCTGACTCTCCATTCTATCCATGTCTTTCATAATTGTGTAAACTTTTCTCAGGTTGCCCCTTATTGTTCAACATTCATGTGAAAACAGACCAAGTTGTCCAATCTGTCCTCATAGCTAATATCCTCCATATTAGGCAACATCCTGCTAAACCATTTCTGTAGCCTCTCCAAAGCTTCCACATCCTTCTGATAGTGCGGTGACCAGTACTGTAAACAATATTCCAAATGTGACTGAACTAAAGTTCTAGAATGCTGCAAAATAATTGGTCAACTTTTATGATCTATGCCCTGACCGATGAAAGCAAACATGCTACATTTCTTCTTGACCACCATATCCACTTCAGTTGTGACTTGCAGGGAACTGTGGATCTGTACACCTGGGCAGTGGCTCACAATGATATCAGCCACTGCCTGGCCTTACATTACTGTTGATACTACTAACTAAGGAAAATACAAGGAATGTCTTCAGATTTTCTCTTGTTTTTAAATAAAGTGTCTTTCAAATTACACCTGTGGATTGGGAGAAGCCTTGAAGCAATATCCAGATTATCAAACTAACAGTATGTGCTGCACTCAAACCTAATCTTGAATAGGATAACTAAATGCATCAGAGTAGGAGAACAGGATAGAGGTGATGAGACTTGAGTACAGTGATAAATAAGTGCAACTTGGGAATTTGGTAGAGGTAGGATATCTCTGTTCACTGACTCTGAAGATATACATTAGATGAACAGTCAGACTGTGACTTGGAACTTTAAAACTGCAAGCTCGTTATAAAGGTTGGTTTAACATAAACTGTCTGGCAATGGCATCTGTCTGTCAATCAATTGAAAGAGATTGCCCATAGAGGTGTTAATTCATGTAACAGGCAGCTGCCTTAGTAGTTTCAGCAATTAAAATATTTTTTTCAGCATCTAGCAGCTGGTGAAAGTTCAAAACCATTAATTAGTTGAGCAGGTAGGCAATTTGTTGTAATAGTTAAGATTTAATTCTTCTAAATGGAGTAGTTGCTTCAACCAGTATTGGCCAGGCACAAGTATTGCATTAAATTTATAGCTTAATTAGTTAAATTATATATAACTACAGACAACAATGAAGTGGTATTTATGAACATGAAACCAAACCGATTGAATAAAACACAATAAAGATGGTAGGGAGGTGATGTGTTGAAGCTGTATCATGGCCGTGAAATTAGGTGTCAGTATGATCCATGGTATCTGTATCTGTAAACTTGAGGAACATTACCTTCAAATTGATGAAACTGAGTCTGAGTTGAAAATGTGTTGCGAGAAAAGTGCAGCAGGTCAAGCAGCATCCAAGGAGCAGGAGAATCGACATTTCGCTTTTCCAGCAACACCTTTTCAGATCTGATCTCCAGCATCTGCAGTCCTCACTTTCTCCTAGAAACTGAATCTGAGCTTTGCACACTGAGATGAACAGACGGATGGAAAGTCACCTCAGCACTTGGTCAGGAGGCAGTCACATCCCTCTTCCTACAGTCATCATAAAGTTAAAGCTTTTAAAATAAGTATACAAAAGTACAGATTCTATACTTAACAAGAATAATGATTTATTACAAAGAATTCCACTCTAGCTATAGATAAGCTGTTATAACTGGACAGCATTTAACACTATAAATTAAACTCTAATAAAACCTTTATAAACACCTCTTTGCACATACATGTACAAATAGACAAGGACAAACAGGTTATGGGGGAAGGAGAGCTATACGATGTTTCAGTGGTTCCTATTCATGGGTTGTTGAGATGATCCATTTTGGTCAGAACTTTCCCGTCCCGTCATCTTTCTTTGGGTGCTTCCATGCATTTGCAAGAGATACAAAGTGGCCTGTGCTTGTATAAATGTTCTTCCACTTCTCAGTTAAAAGTAATTACCTTCAACATCTATGGAAGGAAAGGTAAACTGGATTTGTTCATGTTTAAAATGGGTTTTGATAACAAAGAACAGAAAGTGCTTCTGTGCTGGTGGAGATCAAAACACTTTTCTCCATGTTGTTCACAGGTCCAAGCTGTTCACTTAGCTGAGAGCCAATCGCATACTTGTTGGCAGGCAAAAGGCCTTTGTCATTGATAACTGGTTACTAGTGCATAGACCAACCAACATCTTGTTACAATCCGGCTGCATCTGTACACAGTACCCCTCAGCTGCAATTATTTCAATTACTGATTGTTAAGTTCACTTTATCCTTACCATTAGTGTCAGGTTACTTGCTTTTCAAAACATGCAGCAATCCTTTACAACAGTGGTTTTAAAATAGATTTTACCCAGTTCAGCCCAATTTTTTCAAAAGCACAAAAGGGTAAAGATACAGTTTTCAATGAATTTCAATCAGAATTTAAATGAAGATACCTTATCTTAATGCACTGAATATCTGCAATATGTTAGCTAAATAGATAATAAATAGAGATCAAAGTTTTACAAGTAATTACATTTACAAATACATGATTCTAAGATGACCAAGATTTGGAAATAATTATTTCAGGGGACACAACATTTGAAAAGGAATGACAGAATGAGAATAGAAGGAAGGGTAGCACTGATAATAAATGATGACATAAGGACATTAATTGAGAAAGGGTCTTGGCTCAGAAAATCAGGAAATAGAATCTGTACAGATGGAGATGAGGAATGGCCAAGGTCAGAAATCATTGATGAAAATAGTTTATTGACTCCCTAAAAAATATTATATAATTGAACAGAACATTAAACAAGAAATTATTGCTTTTTACAAAAAAGGCAATATAACAAGGAGACATGCATCTGTAGAAGGGTTAATCCTTTAGGACTTGGATAATAAAAAATATTTTCCCTCAAAGAGGATTGTCAATCTATGAAATTCCCCACTCTAGAGGGTTGTGGGTATGTCAACATTGATTATACTTAAGGCTGAAACAGACCAATTGTTAGTCTGTCACTGAATCAAGGGATCCTGGGGGGTGTGCGGTAAACTGGAATCGAATCCATGAACATTCTGAATGGCACAATGGGCCTCATGGATTTTCCTGCTCCCATCTTTTTATGTTCTTGTTTTCAGAGCTTTGTCAGATGGCTAACAGTTGACACTGCAAATGAAGTGTTATTATACTGTGTTCTATCATAGCCATTACTATGCTTTAAAAACAAACTTCTTTGATGTAATTTGCCTCTATGGAAAATAAATTGGATCAATATTAATACAATAGCATTTCAATAAAGTACTGAACAATGTCCTAGGAATTATTGTGCTTGAACCAGGATTGTGATTGGCTCAGGTTTTCCATAAATTGCACGTTAAAAGAGCCAATTACAAAAATCATTATAGCATAGCCCATTTAATCAGTCATTTAGCAATTCAGCCTAAACAAAAAGGACAGAAAACACTTAACAATCGCACATATTTTACACAGAAGTAATTAGAAATTTGACAGTATGCTAACTATATTTAGAGCTTTAGCAAAACAGACTCGATTGGGAATGTGTATGTAAGAGCAAGGTTGATTCAGGAGTTGGCAATGATTAACAGGATGTGAAACATGGTTTGATATAAGCTTTGCTTATAATCTTGGGGAATCTTACAGTCATCTGAGCAATGTGGGTTGTGGTGAGATGAGCAGCAGAATCGAATGAGGTATCAGTGAGGCCCATTTGATATCAAGACTATTGCTCTCTATCTTTTTTGGCTTTTCACAAATGATGTGGCAAGATTATCGCTAAGCAATAGTGAGATGCCAATTGATTTCGAGTAATGACTGTGAAATGCTTTATTAATGCTGCAACTCACCTTATTGATGTTCTGCTCTGTTTTACCAAACAAGCTACATGTTGGGAAAATTGGAGGAAAGTTGAAAAGTGTGGTGCTGGAAAAGCTCAGCAGGCCAGGCAGCATCCGAGGAGCAGGAGAATTGACGATTCGGGCTTATGCCCAAAACGTCGATTCTCCTACTCCTCGAATGCTGCCTGGCCTGCTGAGCTTTTCCAGCACCACACTTTTCAACTCTGGTGTCCAGCATCTGCAGTCCTCACTTTCTCCAAATTTGGAGGAAACCAGAGCATGTAACTGATGGATTCAGCTTGCCACTTTCTATGAATGACCTCCATATTGTTTGTGATCAAACCAGATCCCAGGGCACAATCAATAGGCATCAGGTGCATGCTCCCTTTCTGCATAGACATTGGCATTTGGCATTTGTTAAACCAGCATGACCACATAGCCCTGTGGTGTGCCACAGAGGTCAGTTCTGGGACCTTTGTTATTTATTATTTACATATATGATCTGGATGTAAATGTACGAGGCATTATAGTAAGTTTGCAGCTGATACAAAATTAGGAAGTATCATTGATAGTGAGGAAGGTTGTCAAAAATTACAGCGGGTTCTTGATCAGATGGGGAAGTGAGCTGAGGATTAGCAAATATAATACAATACAAATAAGTGTGAGGTGATGCACTTTGGAAAATCAAACCAAGGTAGGACTTATACAGTAAATGGTAAGGTCCTGAGGAGTGTTGTGGGACAGAGGGACCTAGGAGTACAAGTACATAGTTCTTTGACAGCAGCGTCACATGTAGTCAGGGTGGTGAAGAAGGCATTTAGCATACTGGCCTTCATCGGTCGAGGCATTGAGTATAGGAGTTGGGACGTTATGTTACAGTTATTTAAGTTGCTGGTGAGGCTGCACTAGGACTATTGTGTCCAGTTTTGGTCACCCTGCTATAAGGAGGAAGTGAGGACTGCAGATGCTGGGGATCAAAGCTTAAAAATGTGTTGCTGGAAAAGCGCAGCAGGTCAGGCAACATCAAAGGAACAGGAGAATCGACGTTTCGGGCATAAGCCCTTCTTCAGGAATGAGGAGGGTGTGCCAAGCAGGCTAAGATAAAAGGTAGGGAGGAGGGACTTGGGGGAGGGGCGTTGAGAATGTGATAGGTGGAAGGAGGTTACGGCGAGGGTGAAAGGCCGGAGAGGGGGAGGGGGTGGAGAGGTCGGGAAGAAGATTGCAGGTCAAGGAGGCGGTGCTGAGTCTGAGGGTTGGGACTGAGAAAAGGTGGGGGGAGGGGAAATGAAGAAGCTGGAGAAATCTGCATTCATCCCTTGTGGTTGGAGGGTTCCTAGGTGGAAGATGAGTTGCTCTTCCTCCAGGCGTCGTGTTGCCATGGTCTGGCGATGGAGGAGGCCAAGGACCTGCATGTCCTTGGTGGAGTGGGAGGGGGAGTTAAAGTGTTCAGACACGGGGCGGTTGGGTTGGTCGGTCCGGGTGTCCCAGAGGTATTCTCTGAAACGTTCCACAAGTAGGCGGCCTGACTCCCCAATGTAGAGGAGGCCACATTGGGTGCAGCAGATGCAGTAAATGATGTGTGTGGAGGTGCAGGTGAATTTCTGATGGATATTGAAGGTTCCCTTGTGGCCTTGGAGAGAAGTGAAGGGGGAGGTGTGGGCGCAAGTTTTGCATTTTTTGCAGTTGCAGTGGAAGGTGCCGGGAGTGGAGGTTGGGTTGGTGGGGGGTGTGGATCTGACAAGGGAGTCGCGGAGGGAATGGTCTTTCCGGAACGCTGATAGGGGAGGGGAGGGAAATATATCCTTGGTGGTGGGGTCCGTTTGGAGGTGGCGGAAATGACGAAGGATGATCCAATGTATCTGGAGATTGGTGGGGTGGTAGGTGAGGACTAGTGGGGTTCTGTCCTGGTGGCAATTGGAGGGGCAGGGTTCAAGGGCGGAGGAGCAGGAAGTGGAGGCGATGCGGTGGAGACCATCGTCAACCACGTCTGAGGGGAAATTGCGGTCTTTGAAGAAGGAGGCCATCTGGGTTATTCGGTATTGGAATTGGTCCTCCTGGGAGCAGGTGCGGCGAAGGCGAAGGAATTGGGAATATGGGATGGCATTTTTACAGGGGGCAGGGTGGGAAGAGGGGTAATCTAGGTAGCTGTGGGAGTCAGTCGGTTTATAATATACGTCCGTGTTGAGACGGTCTTCCGAGATAGAGATGGAGAGGTCTAGGAAGGGGAGGAAGGAGTCTGAGACGGTCCAGGTAAATTTGAGGTCGGGGTGGAAGGTGTTAGTAAAGTGGATGAACTGTTCAACCTCCTCATGGGAGCACGAGGCAGCACCGATACAGTCATCAATGTAGCGGAGGAAAAGGTGGGGGGTGGTGCCAGTGTAGCTGCGGAAGATGGACTGATCCACATATCCAACGAAGAGGCAGGCATAGCTGGGGCCCATGCGGGTGCCCATGGCTACTCCTTTGGTTTGGAGGAAGTGGGAGGATTGGAAGGAGAAGTTGTTAAGAGCTATAGGAAAGGTATAATTAAACTGGAAAGAGCGCAAAGAAGATTTACGAGTATGTTGACAGGACTAGTAGGCCTGAGTTACAGGGAAAGGTTGGGATAGAACTTTATTCCTTGGAATGTAGGAGAATGAGGGTGAACTTGTGGAGGTGAAGAAAATCATGAGGGGCACAGATAGGATGTATGTATATCGTATTTTTCCCAGGGATGGGGAGTTAAAAACTAGAGGGCATAGGTTAAAGGTAAGAGGGGAAAGATTTAAAAAGAACCCGAGGGGCAACTTCTTCATGCAGAGAGTGGTGCATATATGGAATGGGCTGCCAGAGAACGTGGTTGAGGCAGGTACAATAGCAACATTTTAAACACTTTTGGATAGGTACATGGATAGGAAGGGTTTCAAATGTGGGCAATTGGAACTAGCTGAGTGGGCATCTTGGTTAGCATGGATCAGTTTGGGCCAAAGGGCTTGTTTCTGTGCTGTAATGCTCTATGACTGTATGACTCGATGAACGTAAAGTTATAGAGGGTACAAGTTAGGAACTAGGTAGAAGAGCATTTGGAAAAAAAAAGCATAGATGAGGTGTTTCAATGGAACCGAGTTGGGACCGAGTTGAGTAACATTATGGAGGTGAAACTGACTGCTTCGTTTTGGTGATGGAAGGGCTCTATGGTAAGAAATTAATCTTGGAACAAATATGACATCAAGGTTGCAAAAGCAGAGTTCAGCAGCAGGCAGTTTGCCAGCAAAAGGGATGGAGTCCATGGCTCAGGAAAACAGTTTGTTGTGGAAGCCGGATGCAATAGTTTTGGTCTTCCCAATATTTAGTTGGAAAAAAATGTCTGCTCACCCAGAACACATTTCATCCCCTTGAAGTTTGTGATCAAATCTTAATGAAATATCCCTTGCCTTGGCGCATTTTTATTAACAAAGTGTAACAGCATTTCCACTGGAGTGAGAATAATATTCACATGACTTGCCTGATTTTTTTTTAACTTGCTGGGGGCTTGATGTAATGTGTTCCAGATCTGCCCAATTATTGTGAGGGCAGAGTAAACCTTCATAGTGTATTTTTCATCTTTCCAGTTGCAGAATGATGCTACTGAAGACAACAGCCCTGTAGAAGAATAGAAAATTAATTGAAACAGCCAGCAATTTATATTAATGATCTTCTAGGTATAGATACTATCATCCAGAAGATTATGGCAATAAAGTTAGAAGATTGTTTAAACAAAAGACTTGGAAGAAAATAATTATTTTAGAGGGACATAATGTACTTGTGAATTTTAAATGGTCTGTTGTAGCAATAAAGTACAGCCATAATCAAAGTAAGGGAAAGCATGGCGTAAATATGGCTGGGAGGGTTTCAGGTTAAACATGCATTGTTTTCATGAAGAATTGCTTGGAATAATGTATTCCATGTTTAGAATGAACTGCTAACACTCAAATGTTACTACCTGAGTAGCATAGCCTGTTTGTGACAACGGTGTCTCACCGTCTGACCCACTGTTGAAAGGTAACTGACAGTGTAAAGTTACTGTATTTGCATGGCAGTCATAAAATAAACATCTCACTGTAAGTTGGGTCCTGCTGTTGCATTAACCCTTTTACTAACTACCAATTAGTGCCAATTAACTTGTATGACACTTAAATATCTATTAAATGTGCAGTCACATTCCTTCAGGTATCACTTGTTGTTCACTTATTTTGAACACCTTAAAAATGTGAAATTTAAGATGTAAAAATTGTTTTACTTTCACTTTTTTTCTTCCTTAACCTAATGTTTTTGACCCACTCTAGTTGTTGTTCACTTATTTTGAACACCTTAAAAATGTGAAATTTACTCTTACTGTATCACTTTGTCATTGACTTAATCTCCTTTGATTCACTCTCCCATTCAGTCTGATGGCTGTTTAATTTCCTAATTCTTCCATATGATTGGTTAAGGAGGTGCACAGTCAGTTGCCCTCTTCATTCAGGTCCCAGTTTTCCTTCAAATAAAAGAATGAACTGTGGATGTTGGAGATCTGAAACAAATAAAAACAGAAATTGCTGAAGAAACTCAGCAGGTCTGGTGGCATCTGTGGGGAAGAAACAGAATTAATATTTCAAGACAAGAAGGGTAATTGGACTAAAATGTTAAATCTTTTTTCTCTTCACAGATGCTGGCAGACCTGTTGAGTTTCTCCAGCAATTTCTGTTTTTGTGGCCTAGTTTTCCTTGCTGTGCCATTATCAACTTGAATTTTAGCAACTTGCAATTCAAACAATTTAGAATGTTCAGGAGATCGATAATACTGCAAATTCTGATCCATTATTTTACTAATGTGCAAATGATAGAATACTTTTTGCCACTTGTTCATAAAAGAAAGTAAATATACCAAACGCTTTACGAAAGAGTTGGAATCACTTTAAGGAATTTTTGTCAAATGTGGCCATTTCTTATTTACCTGCAATGAATGTTTGTTCTTAGATTTGGATTGAAGCTAAGCTCATTTTTAAATCTGCAATCTGGAGAACTGTCTGTAAATCATTAACCCAATACCCCCTCAACTTCCCAGGAACAATTTAAACTTGAGCATTAATAACATCATAAAACGTAATGTATAAATTACACATTGACAAACATTTAAATTCTATCAGCTCCCTCACTACTTTATCTACTTGCAATATAATGTTTTTCCCTACAATGTCATTATAAGGCCTATGATTAAACATAGTAACTGAAGTGGAACTGAGCTCCTTAACAGTCTGTAAGGCGTGGACATATTTGTTTACTCCTGAAATTGTGAGAAAATTGTAGAAATCATTTGATAAATTAAAAGATGTTTTGCAATTCTGGTATGTTTAATGAATAATGCAACATTTTTTGTACAAGGTACGAAGGGATATCTGATTATGAAATAATAATATTTCAATATTATTAAGTGATGTAAATATAAATTGTCAATATCAAATGAATAATCTGTGTCTCGAATCATGAACAACACTGTTACATAAGTAATGTGTGATAACCAAAGGTTATCATGGTTAAACAGAAAACTAGCAAATGAGGATAATTGTGATTGACCCCCTCACTGCACCTACATATTACTTCTGATTATCACCATGCTCATCGTTTTGTCAAAACCTGACAAATATTTATAAAACCGAGATGATTTCATCCAAAAAGCAGGCTTGCCCAAACACTGGGACATATGTCTTTAGCCTACTTTCATATAGAAGCTTCCAAAAATTAATTCTCATTTTACCTCTATTCAAAATTCAGCTGTAGGCTCATCAACTTCCATGCAGGTCTATGAGGAACTGGACTAGTCTTCAACTGAGTTACAGAATGAAACTAGAACTTATAGGCCACAGCCTCTTTCCAAATGACTGCGAAAGAATCCAAACACAGAGTAAGTCTCTAACAGTAGAAACAAGATCAGAACCTTTGAAAACAGTAAATCCTGTAAAGTTCACAAAGCCATTTAAAGAGAAACCAGCTTGGCATATAAATTCCTTGTTGCTTTCTGGATGATGAGATTTTATTTTTTCATGAAATATTTTCTCTATTGCTACTGATGCACTGTTAAGTACAGTATTTTTACATTGTAATAGAATGGGATTCTGGGTAATCCAAGATGGAGGAAGGAGAAAAATACGGCTGTAAGAGCTGCTCCTTTTTTGAAGTACTTTCGGTGTTGGAGCTGATGTCCTCGAATTCAAGGAATAGTAACAACAGTTTTATAAGCTGTTGCATTGATTTGGAACTTTGTGAAGAAAAGGAGCAAAACACTGGCACTTTAAAAATGAGGAAGACAGACAAAGGGCAGTGACAACATGGTTCTCTTTGGGCCCTATCCCTACCTATCATTTACCACTTAGCCCATCCCCACATCCTAACTTCTGCATATAAACTGACATTTTCCGAGCTACCTTCAGTTCTGAGGAAGGGTGACCAGACCTGAAACGTTATCTTTGATTTCTCCTCACAGATGCTGCCAGACCTGCTGAGTTTTTCCAGCAACTTCTGTTTTTGTAAGGACTGATTAGGGATAGTCAACATGGCTTTGTGTATGGGAAATTGTGTCTCACAAACCTGATTTGTTTTTTGAAGAAGTAACAAAGAGGATTGATTAGGGTAGAGCAGTGGACATGATCTACATGGACTTCATTAGGGCATTTGACAAGGTCCCTCATGGTAGACTGGTCAGCAAGATTAGATCAGGAAACAGAGGGTAGAACTAGCCATTTGGATACAAAATTGGCTTGAAGGTAGAACACAGAAGGTGATGTTGGGGGGTTGCTTTTCATACTGGAGGCCTGTGACCAGTGGTGTGCCACAAGAATCAGTGCTGGGTCCACTGCCTTTTGTCATTTATATCAATGATCTGGATGTGAACATGGAAGTATGGTTAGTAAGTTTACAGATGACACCGAAATTGGAGGTATAATGAACAGTGAAGAAGGTTACCTTAGTACAATGAGTACAATCAGATGGGCCAATGGATCCAGCTGGCAGATGGAGTTTAATTTAGATAAATGTGAGGCACTGCAATTTGGAAAAGCAAATCAGAGCAGGATTTATACACTTAATGGCAAGGTCCTGGGGAGTGTTGCTGAACAAAGAGACCTAGGAGTGCAGGTTCATAGTTCCTTGAAAGTGGAGTCACAGCTAGACAGGGCGGTGAAGAAGACATTTGGTATGCTTGATAAGTACATTGAGTATAAGAGTTGGGAGGTCATGTTGCGGCTGTACAGGACATTGGTTAGGCCACTTTTGGAATATTGCATGCAATTCTGGTCTCCCTGCTAATAGGAAGGAAGTTGTGAAACTTGAGAGGGTTCAGAAAAGATTTAAAAGGATATTTCCAGGGTTGGAGGATTTGAGCTATAGGGAGAGGCTGAATTGACTAGGGCAATTTTCTCTGGAGCATCGGAGGCTGAGAGGTGACTTTATAGAGGTTTATAAAATCAAGCAGGGCATGGATGGGGTAAATAGACAAGGTCTTTTCCCTGGGGTGGGGTGTTCAAAACTGAAGGGCATAGGTTTAATGTGAGAGGGGAAAGATTTAAAAGGGACCTCAGGAGTAATGTTTTCACACAGAGGGTGGTGTGTGTATGGAATGAGCTGCCAGAGGAAGTGGTGGAGACTGGTACTATTACAGCATTTAAAAGGCATCTGGATGGGTATATGAATAAGAAGACTTTACAGGGATATGAGCCAAATGCTGGCAAATGGGACTAGATTAATTTAGGATATCTGGTTGACATGGACGAGTTGGACTGAAGGGTCTGTTTCCGTGCTGTATGTCTCAATGACTCTATGTGTCTATTTTATTGAGCTAATGTCAGACGAGGAGAAACACCTTCACCTTGGGCTGAAAACTTGCTGTTCCAAAGAGTTGTGGATGCTCAGTCTGGAGTGTATTGAAGACTAAGAGAGATAGATTTTTGGAAATGAAGGGCATTAAAGAATGAGACAAGTTTTGAGGAGTTGAAGTGGAAGGTCAGGCTTATTACTGGATGATAGTGCAGGTTTAAGGAATCTTATGGCCTGCTCTGATTTTCGTACAGTCTTATCAAGCTTTAATGTGGAAACTATGCAGCCAATTAGGACAGAACATTTGTAAACACCTGCCTCCTGCTGGAGAAACTCAACAGATCTTTCAGTGACTGTGGAGAGAAAAACAGAGCTAATGTTTGGAATTCAACATGACTCTCACTCTTGCTCTCCCAATTGGAGAGTCACTGTCAAGGCCAGTATTCATGGCTTATCTCTGAATGCTCTTCACAGAGTCAGGGTGAGCTGCCACAATTGGAGGACAGTGATGTAGAGCCAGAGGGTGGCTGCTGAAAGCCATCCAATTACTCTTGCCTCCGATCCCCTTCTTCCAATAACTAGCCTCCAGGAATTCCACCCACCCACTCCAACCCCCCCCAAAAAAAGCTGTTAGTGTAACTCTTCATGGTGTGCAGCTTGTGACTACAGTAATACTCCCAAACTCCTTGAAGATATTGGAGTGTGATAACTCAGAGCTGCCAGCATGTTATACTGCTGTGACTGTGAAGCCCTTGGGTAGTTTCATTGCCAGCAGTTCTTCTCATTTTTATTAGTGTCAGCCATTGATACCCAATGGGCAAGGTTGCCCGTACAGTGCTCAGAAGGAGATAAGCTTAGCCTTGATTACTGTAGAGGGGGGTGATTATTGTTACTGTTAACCCAAAGACCCAGGAAATGTTCTAGGGTCCTGGGTTCAAAAGCTGCCATGGCAGATGATGGAATTGGAATTCAATAAATGTCTGAAATCAAGAGTCTAATGATGACCATGAAACCATTGTCAATTGTTGGAAAACCCATTTGGTTCACTAATGTCCTTTAGGGAAGAAAACTGCCTTTGACAAAGAGTCATCTAGACTCAAATTGTTAGCTTGCTGTTTTTCCATAGATGCTGTCTGACCCATTGCAATCTCGAGCATTTGTTGTTAAGAATGTAGATTCCAGCATCTGCAGTAATTTACTCCTAAATCCATACCTGGTCTGGCCTACATGTGACTCCAGACTCATAGCAATGTGCTTGACTCTTAACTGTGCTATAAATGCTGGCCTAGCCAGTGATACCCACGTCCCATGAATGAATAAAATAAACCTTTAATTTTAGCTAGATACATCATTGTCTCCTCTGTGAGACATCAAGCTCAACAAGAGTAAGTATATATTGCTGTTAGCTACATTGACTTGGTATGAGAACAACAAGAACAAGACAAACTAACATTTTTTGCAACTGGTTAGCTCTTCCTGCAAACAGTACTTTAGATATTTTCAACTAACATGTTCCAAGATATTATTCATCTCTGGAGCTGGTGGGACTTGAATCCAAGCCTCCTCAGCCAGAGGTAGGGACATTGCAACTCTGCCACAACAGTCCTTTGTATACTGATAGGATTTGCTTATCTGATAATGTCCAACAACCCTTTCAGATGTTAACTGCCTGATATAACATTGGCTGTTGGCTCCTGATTGATGGGCAGCAGCAAAAGGGCAAGACTTGATTAAGTGAAACATTTGCCATACAGTACCTAGGTACCAAATGGATGGTAAGCTCTTTCACTGATGGACGTAGGGGATTTGGTTGCCTGTGAAGTCACTTGCCCGAACACTTGTTACTTAAAGCAGTACCTGTTCTGCGCACACAACTGAAGTTAAACAAAAGAACTGCAGAGGTTGAAGATCTGAAACAAAAACCAAAATCGTTGGACAAAGTCTTCTGGAGAAGCGAGCCTAGACTCAAAGTAGTTTCAAAGGTTGATTAAAAACATGCTTCCTCTGCTAACCATTAGTAGTTTATAAATATTGGGGGGAGGTGCGGCGGCTCAGTGGTCAGCACTGCCACGTCACAGCGTCAAGGACCTGGGTTCGACTCCCGCCTCAGGCGACTGGCTGTGTGGAATTTGCACACTCTCCCTGTGTCTGCGTGAGTTTCCTCCGGGTGCTCCGGTTTCATCCCACAATCCAAAGATGTGCAGGTCAGGTGAATTGGCCATGCTAAATTGTCCATAGTGTTAGGTGTATTAATCAGGGGTAAATATAGGGTAGGGGAATGGGTCTGGATGGGTTACTGTTCGGAGGGTCAGTGTGGGCTTGTTGGGCCAAAGGGCCTGTTTCCACACTGTGGGGAATTTAATCTAATCATCACTTAACCTTGACATGATATTTGAATCCAGGTCCCCAAATTTAGACACTAACAGCATCATTTGTATGATCAGTGCAGCTTTAGTGCCTTCATTTTCTGGCCCCAAATGGCTCACAACAATAAGCTTAGAGTTATGCTCTTCTGCCCAGTTTCTGTTTACCCCTTCTGTCTTGATTGTATTTCTTATAATATCTGCTAGATGACATCTTTACAAGAACAGAAATAGGTTAAATTGCAAATGGAGTTCTGAAATTTAATTTACCCTCAAATAAACTTGTCACAATTGTTCAAGGCCAAATTGCATATTTTATTTATCTTTACTCAGTTCAGCATTTTTCCTTTTTTTTGATTTCCTGTTCAGCTGCTCCTTTTAAATCTATCATCTCCATTCTTATATCAATCATTTCATGGCCTATTTATGATTTAAGCATATTGATCTCTTTTAGAAAAGTTTTATGATTTTCTTCAATTGTCAGGTCTTTTTCAGTGGAAGATGCTTTACCCCTTGCACGAGAGTGTAGGACGAGACGGTATAATCTTAGAATAAGGGATCTCGCATTTAACACAAATGAGCAATTTGTTCTCTCAGATGGTTGTGAATCTGGGGAATTCTTTAGTGCAGAGGGCTGTTGAGGCTGGATCATTAGGAACATTTAAGGCTGAGAAAGATATATTTTTAATCAATAAGAAAATCAAGGGTTTCGGGGAAAAGGCGGGAGAGTCTGTTGAGAATTGAGATTAACTATGATTTCAAAGGCAGAACAGATTAAATGGTGTGCGTCTTATAAACTTATGATTTTATTTGTGTTCCCTTTTAAGCAACAAATCCTCTGAAGTATTTTGTTGGCTAATTAGGAAGCAATAGGGACTACTTTCTGATATGTCTTCCGATCATGAAGTAATTTGTTTTAGAGGAAAAATTTTCTTGAAAATAAATATCGAAGAAATAGAATCTTTATCAGTTTTATTAATTATTTTCTCCCTATCTTCCCACACCATATTTTATTAACCAACATCAACTAGGACAGGACCATATCAAATCTCTCTCTCTATCCTGCTCATCATGTGGACACCAACAATGAAAGAAATTTGCCTTGGGTGAGTTTGAATTTGATTTATTGTTGTCACATGTACCGAGATACAATAAAAAGTGTTATTTTGCGTGCTATTCAGGCAGATCATACCGTACAAAATGCATCAAGGTAATAGCACAGAGTGCAGAATACAGTGTTACAGCCACAGAGAAGGTGCAGAAAGAGAGATCAACATTAACATTTCAGAGGTCCATTCAACAATCTGACAGCTGAAGGGAAGAAGCTATTCTTGAAACTGTTTGTACATGTATTCAAACTTTTATATTTTCTGTCCAGCAGAAGAGGGTGGAAGAAAGTATGAGCAGGATGGGAGGAGTGTTTGATTATGTTGGTTGCTCTCCTGAGGAAGCGGGAAGTATAGTTGGAATCAATGGAAGGAAGGCTGGTTTCCATGACGGACTGGGCTATGTTTATGCTGTGATATTCCCCCATACCCACCTAGCTCGTTTGATTGGGGAAAATACCTTTTTACGATACTAAAAACACTTGATAGCAACAGAATGAAGATTTTGGTTTGGGCAGATGTAAACTGGCATCTCCTGATCCATGTTTGGAAATGGCCTGCCACAATTTAAGCCAGTCCAGTGAGAGGGGCACTCTGGATAGTAATCATGGAGAATTATGACACAAAGGAAGAAAACCATCCAAAACATCTGATGTCAAAGAGGAAGAAAACCATCCAAGACATCTGATGTCGGAATATCAGGAAGGTGAGGACAGCATGAGGAAATGGCTTTTAGGTTGAATTAGAAGAGAGGGAAAGTGTTACAATAATATGTTATTCCTCAGGCTTCCCCTTTAAATTTAATTTTACTACAATTGTCACTACTCCTAGTTGATGAAAGTAAGCATGAAAATTACTTCAATAAACTGCATCAATAAATATTGATTTAGTTTTCATCATTAATTTCATCCCCTCCATCACAAGTACATAACTGGCTTTCATCTTTTTTTAAAGACAATGTTTTGAAAAATAGCTTCTTAAGTCAAATGCGCTTTGTAAATTAACATATGGGAAGTCCACAAACTGAAAAGGGCAAAGAATTATCTATTTCTATATGTGTAGTCACCCCATTTACCAACTAATAAGGAATTCTCAAATCCAACCAACTGGCCTGCTCAGCATTTCAAGCTATTAATTGCTGTAATGATTAGTAAAGAACATCCCAAATGAGAAAGCCCACTTAATTATAAAAGATACAAGCCTGACTAAAACCAATCTATCATTCTAATACAAGTATTAAGTATAATGTACCATTGCCATTCATTCCTTTTATGCAGAAGTCTATTCAAAATACAATGCTTCCTGGTAAATTGATTGTGAGATAAGAGTTCAAGTGCATAAAATTTGGTTATACATTTGCTGAATTTCACTCTTGCCATAAAGCTATATGTTTATTAGAATGAGTCACTGCCAAGTATAATAAATTAACACTGCACAGGTTTTACTTTATAATTTAGGTTGTTCAAGGACTGTCACCAAACTGTTGCCTATGTTGATCATACAAAGTATATTCACTAACACCCAACTAATTTATCATTTTTCTGGATATGATCCTTTCAGCTGTTCTCAAAAACATGCAAATAGCATATTCTTCCAATTAAACATTTAAACCTTCAATCTCATAGGGGTTAAATATTTAACTTTAGCAATAAAATCTTAGTGCTATTCTGTTTGAGTTGCCAGATGGAATAGTAATTAAAGTACTACATCTGAATTTTTAAGACTATACCGATAAAGCAGTTTAAGATTTCAAATTGTGTCTTAATACTTCCAGTTGTTTCCAATCTCATTCTTTATTTAATTAATGCTGTTTTCTCATTTCAGGACTGTTTCAATTACGAGGGACAATTTTCTATTCTTGATGTAACACTATTCATGTGGAGTAATTCCTACCTTTCTAATTTTAACACATGGAGACCATTTGACTTAATAGTGCTTGAACCTTACTGTTTATCAGACAAGTTAATATATATTCCTAGCACAACGAAAGCAATTTTACAAAAGAATAAACTTAAATCAGAAAATAAATGATTTTGAAATAGGACTAATAATTCCAATAACAATAATAATTCAACTTGAAAAATTCAAACTCTCCTGAACCTTATTGACAGATTGTATCCAGTTATGGACTAGGACAAAACAAAAGATCCCTATGATGGCAACAGAATAAAGATTTTAGTTTGGGCAGATGTAAACTGGCATCTCCTGATCTGTGTTTGGAAATGTCCTGCCACAATTTAAGCCAATCCAGTGAGAGGGGCACTCTGGATAGTAATCTTGGAAAATTATGACACATAAAGAAAACCATCCATAACATCTGATGTCGAAGAGGAAGAAAACCATCCAAAACATATGATGTCAAAATATCAGGAAGATGAAGACAGCAAGAGGAAATGACTTTTAGGTTGAATCTTCATTTCACATACAGTTAGAATGCCTACAAGTACAAAGTGATTAATGATACCCTCCTCAAAGATGGCCATTCTGCTTGATTAGAAGGGTTGTAATTTCCAAGCACTTATAGTTTGTTGTATAAACATTCCATAATGTATGAAAGATAAAGAAAGATATAATTTGATACATCAAGCAATTAAGTTGAACTGTAACAGCTTCACTGAAGGTGGAGGTAGAGATGTAACTTTTACTATTATGTTTTTCATTAATTCAAGCCTGCGATACTGTTCTCCACATTTAGTTGTTACTTTGCAGTATGGTGATAAACACCATAAAGCAATTTCATGGAATGATGAAAGTTGCGTTTATAATACTTCTCTTGTTGAGTCCTTAAATTTAGCCAAACTTGCTGTGAGGAGATGACAGGTATACTTCCAATTGTGACGATGCTGCTCCTTTAACAAGGTTATGCTGTCCTTGACTATTTTCAGAGAGCTTATTAAAAACAGCGATTCCAAAAAGTCTCAGTTTGAAGGGTTTTATGGCCAATTTGATAATAGCTAAGAGATACTGCCTCAAGAAAAAGGCTTTCAAGATTTAAAAAAAACAGTTGTACAATAAAAGGGGAGTGACAGTTCTCCCAGCTCAGCTTTTCTCTGGTTGGTTTGGTTTGGTTTGGTTGTAGCAGTCTGGCTGTACACTGAAAGTAGTCAATCCATTTGGAAGCTGTTGGACCCAAAGAAGCAGGTCCATGCTGATCCTCCTCTCTCTCTGGCATCTCTTCTGTAAGACCCTGTGTTTGATTTTACCTTTTTAGCCAAGAGGTGTTTTGGGGGATTGTTGCAGGAATTTGGAATAGTGTCATTAAGTTGGGATAGTCTGTTGGGTTTTTTGGATAGGTTAAGTTATGGTGTATTCTGTTCTCTTTTGTTTATGTTTCATTCAGTAATCTTGCAAATAAATTCTGTATCGTTTAAAACTGCGTGGTTGGGCCAGCTGCATCCCTCCTACTTAAAATAACGAACAAAGTTAAGGTTCAGGCTACTTTCTTGAAATGTTTTGAGGGGGTCTGGCCTGGTCCATAACAATATGCAACTACAGAGAGAGCAAAATGAATTGGAGGGAAAATAGCATTGAGATTTCACTTGTGTAATTTCTAGTGATTGGTTTAAAATTGTATTGCCAAAGGCCTATAGAGAATTAACATTGATAGCAATTATGGACCTTGTGATTTAAAATCCACTACTTGTTTTTGTAATCTAAATCAAAGGTTTAAATAATTAGTGATTTTTGAAGGTTCATAAAAAAACTTTCTAAAATCCAGGGACTTGAGTTTTGGCTCTTTGAACTTGACCACAGGATCAGGAAAAGGAGACAAAAAAGTGAATACTTGAAAATGATGAGTGTCCATCAGGAGAAATAATCACTGATAATGATATAACACTTTCTATCAGACAAACAAATTCATTCACATATGTTCCCAACATCTAGTGAAGTAATTCATAGAATCATATTGTAGAAGCTGTACGGTGTGGAACCAGGCCATTCAGCCCATCAAGTACACACTGACCCTCTGAAGCGCATCCCATCTAGACTCATCCCCCCACCCTTCCTCTCCCTGTAACCCTGCACTTCCAATGGCTAACCCATCTACCATGCACATCCCTGGACACTATGGGCAATTCAGTATGGCCAATCCACACAACCTGCACATCTTTGGACTGTGGGAGGAAACTGGAGCACAACTAGGAAACTGACAAGGACTTGGGGAGAATGTGCAAACTCCACACTTGTTGGATATTATGATTTTTTATTCTAATCTGTGGATGGTACATATCTGACAATTGGCAATAAATTTCTCAACAGACACACCAGACCACCACATAGATGACAAAGATCTGGCCTGGTACATGGTGATTTCCAAATGCCCTTGGTGCAACCTCCACAAGAAAAGCTGGAATGATTAATCATTCATCATATGCTTGTATGTCATCAAAAATGATAAAATGATTCCTGTGTTTGAAATATATTTTTATGGCCAAATCCTTATGACTTTGATGCTGTCCTGTTGGTTGAATGTAGATGCCTGTTGAAACATTCCTCATCTCATTTGTTCCTGTTGCATCCAACTAGACTGAATGTGATTTGTTTGCCATTTTGCCATCATGGTCTGGATGCATGACTTGATACCTTGGATGGAACCCACATCATGACTGGTAAGGCTGTCAACTATTACTCTGAAGAGGACTTCAACCATTAACTGCAGCTTCCCCAGCTCATGAATTGTTTTGTAAGCAACTCTTGTAAGGTTATGTCCAATCTTTTGTATTCTTGAAGATGGGTAATAAGCGTTGATCCAGAAATCTTAATGCAATAAAACAGAGTCAACATGGTTTTGTGCAAGTAAATCATATTTGGCAAATACATTAGAGTTTTTTGAGGAAATAAAATGCAGAATTCTAAAGGGAAATTGGATTTCCAGAAAGCATTCAATGTGGTGTCATTAAAAGATTATTGCGCAACACCAAGAGCTCATGGTATGGGGGCTAATGTACTAGCATGGATTGAGGATTTGTTAACACACAAAAGACAAAGTCAGGATTAATGTGTCTTTTTCAGATTGGAAAGGTGAAATTATTAGAGTGCCACATTGATCAGTCCTGGACCTCAATTATTTTCTATTTGTGTTAATGACTTGGAGGAAGGGCAGAGTGTAGTGATTCCAAATTTGCTGATGATACAAAAGTAGGTGGAAAGGGCATGTTGTGATGAGTACATGAGGAATGTGCAAGGTGGTATAGATTGGTTGAGTCAGTAGGTAAAAACTTGGCAAATGGAGTTTAACATGGGAAGTGTGCAATTATGCACTTTGTTGGAAGAATCAAAAGGCAAGATATTATTTAATTGGAAAGAAATTGCAAAACCTGCAAGACAATGGTATCTGAGTGTTCTTAGCATGAAATACTGGAAGTTAGAATGCAGGTACAGTAAGTAAATAAAACTTGAATGAATGTTTGGCCTTTATTACAATGGGGTTGGATTTTAAAAATCAACAAGGCTTGTTACAACTGTACCAAGTAATGTGTATAGTTTTGGTCCCACTTTTTTCGTAGGGATGCACTAATATTTGAATCAGTTCAAAAGTGATACGCTAGGCTGACCCCTGGAATGAAAATGTTGGCTTATCGGGAATGACTAAACAGGTTAGGCCATAGAGTTTAGAAGAATGAATTGTAATATAATTGAGATTTACAAGATTTGAGAGATTTGACGGAGTAGATGTTCAGGAAATTGTTCGACAAGTGGGGAATCTCAAACCAGGGCTATAATTAAAGCATAAGGGGACACTCATTTAAAACAGATATGAAGGAATTTCTTCTCTGAGGGTCGTGAATGTCTGAATTTTTTTTACCAGAGAGTTGTAGTGACTAGATCACTCAAATTATCTGAAGAGGAGGTAGGCAGATCTTTGAAAAATCAGGGAATTGCGGGATATGATGAGCTGGCACAAAGGAGGAGTTGAGACCTGTGGCACATGGACTATGATTTTGTTGAAGGGCGAGGCCAGGCTTGAGAAGCTGAATGGCCTACTCATCTGCTATTTTGTATATTTTTCTATTTTGTCAGCTGTAGGTGATATTTTAGGTAAAAACAATGACTGCAGATGCTGGAAAGCAGATTTTGGATTAGTGGTGCTGGAAGAGCACAGCAGTTCAGGCAGCAAAAGTAGGAATGAAGGGCTTTTGCCCGAAACGTCGATTTTGCTGCTCCTCGGATGCTGCCTGAACTGCTGTGCTCTTCCAGCACCACTAAGCCAAAATGTAGGTGATATTTTGTCAATCAAGGCATGCTGTCTGATAACATTCTGATATTTGTTCCTGTGCCTAATGTGAAATCTATGAGATGCCAATTAACATAAATGTCTATGTGCATAAGTGTTTGGTCTGGTCATTGATATCCCCATCAGAATACTTTGGATTTATCTGTCACCTACGACTGTTCTACCTCATTTATCTCTTCGTGTGAGCCAATCTTTGACTTTTTGCTTTCCTGTGGGTTGTAACCTGCTTTAGTACATTTTCTAAAAGAGACCTACTTTCTTGCAATAAAAGCATTTGGTTTTGAAAACTGGGCACTGTTTGTTTGTGTCTTTGCAGTTGCTTTTCTCCTGCAGCAATGACAAGGAATTTTCATATCATAGAATCACTACAGTGTGGAAACAGGCCCTATGGTCAAACAAGTCCACACTAACGCTCCAAACAGTAACCCACCCAGACCCATTCCCCTACATTTAACCATTGACTAATGCACCCAACCTTCATGTCCCTGAACAGTATGGGCAATTTAGCAGGCTAATTCACCTAATCGGCACATCTTTGGATTGTGGGAGGAAACGGGAGTACACAGGGAGAATGTGCAAACTCCACACAGACAGTCATCCGAGGCTGGAATCAAACCCGGGTCCCTGGCATTGTGAGGCGGCAGTGCTAACCACTGAGCCACCATGCCACCCTAATGTTTGGTATCTGTTCCAACCATTTCATTGGGTCATCTGGAGTGACTCTTCATGTTTTGTATGCTAAGAAATTAATAGATTCTGTAGATATCTGATGCCAAATTTTATGCTTTTCTCTTAGAATCAGGCTGTTTTGCTTTCAGATCTCTGCTTTACTCATCATTAAAATGGTGTTCCCTAATCTTTGGATTGTAATACCTATAATAATCCAGTCTTTTTTTAAATTCTGACTTTAAGTCACCATAGTCACATCTCTGCACTAGCCTTTAGCAGGATGGTGCACTATTTTATTGAATTTTCCCTTTTTTAGAATTTTATTGATTTTTGAGGTTGAAATAATTGTCAAATACCGACGGGCAGCAACTCAGGAGTCTTTAAACCGCCATCTCTTCAAATGTGTCTGGTGTTTCATTTATTGCTTGGTGAACAGTAAAATTATACAATATTTCCAATTGTGCACAGAAGTGTATTTACATCTTTAACTTCTGTCTTAATGTCCACTTTGGAAAGTATTCTATACCTCAGAGTTGCTTTCTCGAGTATATTTAATCTTTTGTTCAATTTCATCTAATCTTCCAAGAAATACTGTCTCTGATGCTATAGCTTTATAATGCATTATGTGTTTTATCTTCTTTGAAGACTGATTCTGCCATTACGGCAGTTCTCCTATGCTTTGTTGCACTGACAGGTTTTCCTGATGTTCTTTAGCTGTAATGTAGATTTTCCTGTGCTTGAGAGGCTTACTAAGATTCCTACTGCATTCTCTTTATCCCCTGAAAAACTGCAAGTACAAAATCACGTACTTGTTTAAATTGCCCAACACTTATGTGCTTTTAAGTGTCTTGGTTGGCGATTTCCTTGGCTCGTTACTGATAGGATATATGAGTTCTCTCTTTTATGGTCCTCCTAGATTTGTCTTTCCATCTCTGTTTTCTGAGAGACGTGTTAGTGATACCCAATCAGAGCTGTCACTTTTTTAAAAATTACTACCCATACAGCCTGAATTACTGTATAATTCAAGACTTCCCCTTTTTCGACAAGGGGTTTTGGTTTTAATTTATACAATTTCCAATGCCTGGCTCATTGGCTCAACTCCGACACATGACCCCTTCAGCAAACCACTGTGTCACAATGAAGTCTGTACTTCAGCCTTGGAGTTGCAGATTTCTTCAGTTCTGGTGCATTTCCTGTCAGGTCTGAGATATTTTTTGAGGTAAAAACAATGACTGCAGATGCTGGAAACCAGATTCTGGATTAGTGGTGCTGGAAGAGCACAGCAGTTCAGGCAGCATCCAAGGAGTTTCAAAATCGACGTTTCGCGCAAAAGCCCTTCTTATTTCTGATGAAGGGCTTTTGCCCGAAACGTTGATTTCGAAGCTCCTTGGATGCTGCCTGAACTGAGATATTTTTTGTCAGTCTCTAAAGTATTCTTCTGTGTTGAGTGTTACCACAGATTTGTGGGTTCATTGGTGTCAGTGGTTTGGAGTATCTGGTTGTCCTATGCATCAGTATTATATTCTTTTCTTTTTTCTCTCTTTTGAAGGCCTAAAACCTAAATTCTCTTCACTGACACCATGTAGAAATAGTGCTGGTCACAGACATTCACTATATTTTGCTATATCATATAACAGTTCACCACACCACTGCCTCCATAGTGTGTGTGTGTGTGTGTAGGTTCTGTCAAGCTCAAAATGATGATGTTAGCCATCTTTCTGGTCAATCTAGTCTTGGATCCTGGCATTTCATTACTGTGGTCCTAGGAATCTAGGAGCACTGGAAAGGGATCTTAAATTTGATAGAACTGACAGGGAGAGGAAATTCTGAGGGTTGGTGTTAATGCGTGAGCAGTGGAATGGAGAGGTTCTCAGTAATCTAGCAGTATGGAAGAGATAGAACAGGGTACCTAGAGCAGCTGCACAGTCAACACATGGCTGTGACAATGGAAAAGAAATCACCAGCAATTTAGTCATGTATAAGCCATTGATTCCCAGGCACTGCATTCCTGTTCATGGAAATGAGTTACCATTAGTTGAAATAAAGTAATTTGTAATGTGTTGACAGAATTACTGACCAAGTCACAATTTTCTTTTGTCTTTTTTTCTGAAAAATACTGGCATTAGGGCTAAGATCCAGCAAAATTATTTCTTTTAAATCCAGCTGTAATTGGACACAGCTGGAGTCCTGTTCTCAGTGGTCGGGTTTCTCAGCAGTGTGTTTAATCAGCCTTTGGAAGGGGTTTGGCGAATAAAGTAATTTTTGTTTTGCATTTGGCCTCTGGGCTTCTATTAACACCTTCAGTGTTACTCATTAAGCAATGTCTCTGTTTCAATGTTCCCATTAATAATGCCTAAAACCAGAATAGCATTAAATGGAAATTCAAATAAAAGGCTTCTTCACTAACGAGACAACTAGCTATCTTGTTTGTAAGCCCTTGGCTCCTATCTATTGAAAAGTCCAGTCCATAAAGATGAACAGTATGCAGGTAGTATCATACCACTGTTCTAACTGTATTGGATTTGACAATTAAGGAAGGCTATTTAAGTGTTAGCTTCGCTTAACCAAAGTATACTGTATTAGAGTCTAAGGAATGTTATGAATGTCCAGAGCTGTCCCCTTGACCCCTCAACCCTAACCTTCCTCCTCACCCTACCCTTGTGCCATAAAGAAGCCATGTACCCATATATTATGTGGGTCCTATTCAGGACGAGAAATACTGGTATTTCATGTCCTTCATATGAGCATGGCCTGACAATGACATTACACACACTCTCCCTCTGGCAGAATATTGAGGAAATGGGCTCATCCAATCAGTTGTCTGCACAAGATCAACCTCGGAGCATCCTGGGGGAAGAAAGACTTGAACTTGTAAAAACAATCTTACCCTTCAGCCTGACCATGGTACTCCCATACAGCACTTCCGCAGGAAACTGTGATGGGAGGCGAAGAACATCCCTAGCATCTGATTGGCATCTTTGTGATCATCTTCTTTTGATTATAGCTGCAGATAGTGTTGGATCTATCCTAACAGCTACATCAGAAATTGAGGAAAAACAGAATCAGGGCCCAGGACTTGGCAAACAGTTCCCTGATTTATCCTTTTTAATTGGGAGAAGAATTGACATTTTATTAATGCGTAAGGATCTGGAAAGTCCCTTTGAGTATAAACTTTGAGCTTACTATTCTTCAAGTATTGCACCAGTTACTCTGTCAATAGACATTGCCTCACCTAGAGTCAACTTGTGTCCGTGTCATGGAGTTTGGTCTAATGAAAAATGGGGAAAGGGCATTCACATTACTATCAGTTAAAACATTTCATAAAATATAGTCTTTTGAAAGAACTGACTGGAAGCTGACTATTAACCATGGTATTCAATAAAAGACACATTCTGAAAATATTTCTGATGTTTATCTTCAGCTTTTTATCATTGAAATTCACCGTTATTCAAATAATGTCATTCGTAATAACCAGGCTATAGAAACTTGTTGCAATTTTTTCCTTGGGCTTTCAAAGAAAATTTCCAAAAAAACTGTTCAAAATGTTTGAGAAGCAACAGTGTCTAAATTATTGAATGTCAATTTCATAGACCAGCATAAAGGAAGCAGTCATTAGTTGGTTGCAAAAGTTATTCAATCTCTGTGACATTGAACACATATCTCCAGAAGAGATGATGGTGACATCAAAATGAACTAACCTGTCAATTGCAGGGAAAAAAAGATTGCGTTTGCGGGGTTAGTTCTGCATGTTGCCTCATCCTTTTGTAAGTGTACAGGTTGCAGTTCCAAAGCTATGAAGAATGGGTTCACCATTTTAAATATGGAGTTATTGATTTTTGTGTTTTTACCTAGCTGAGGTTTTCTTCTTTACAGACATGAGTCATCTTCTTTCTGTGATAACTTATTCACTTACAATATAAAAGAGCCAGGAAAAGTTGATCCAACTCCTTACAAGTCTCCATTCCTACTTAATGGAACTTGCTTGGATCATTTAAGCAAATTCTAAAGGTTTAAGCATTCTTATTCAATCAGGTATCTTCACGTTAGCTTCTCCTTACCTGTCACCTCCAATTCACCTTTCTAACCTAGTCACCAGTTTGCTTTGTCATTTGTTTCTGACATCAATACCACTATATATATTGAGTTGGTGGAGCTATATTGCCATAACTTAAATTTTGTAATCTCCAGATACCTCAGTAGGTTCACAAAGAGCATTGATGAGCCATAAAGCAATTATAACCATTCGGGTCTAAAAAGATGAACATTTTGGAAAAAAATATCTCAGCAGATCAGGCAACAGCAGTGAAGTGAGAAACTGAGTGTGCATTCCCTGTGGATGACCATTCATCAGAACTGTTAAAGAGACATGTTTGATTTTCGTGCTTTGGTGATCTTCATTCAGTAATTAATGACAGGAGAGAGCTACAAAGGCTTTGAGTTCTACTTTATAATTATCAGAAATTCTTTCCTGGAAGTTTATGTACACACTGGATAAGAATTCCATCAAATTCAACTCTTTACACCTTAGTTCACACTCATTGTCCACAACACTATTGTGATCTCAGAACAGAGCTGCAACAAGAGGAGCAAGTAATTAACACATTATGGAGAAAGGGGAGGGGTCAAACTATGCAGATATGAACTTGTGAAGATAATGCTTAAATTTATCACCTCACCATATGGATAATCCACATACTGATTCTGGTAACAGATTGATAGCCGACCAGACTGTTGGATGCAGGTTTGGAATTGTGTGTGTATGGAGTGTTAATTGAAAGATCCGAAAGCATCATTGTCATTAGTCTCTTCCAATTATTCTCCCCTGCCTGTCCTGAAGCTGATATTTGTGCTGAGATATAATTTGATAGAAGCTTTTTGTCCTCCTGTAGCTCACACAAATGGTCAACATCACTACTTTAATCCTGGGGTTACTACTGACCAGAAACTGAACTGGACTGGTACTGTGGCAAGAAGACCATATCAGAGACTAGGGGTCTTGCAGTGAATAACTAATCTCCTGACTCCCCAAAGCCTGTTCATCATCTACAATCCTCAAGGGCAGAGTGTGATGGAATACTTCCCACTTCCCTGAGTGAGTCCAGCTCCAGCAATACTTAAGCTTCACACTTTCCAGAACTAAGCAGCCCGCTTGAGTGGCAACACCTCAACAAACATTCATTCCCCGCTCAGTAGCAGCTACAATCTGGTACTGTCTACAAGATGTACTGCAGAAATTCATCATGACTTTTTAGACAGCACTTTGTAAACACATGGCCACTACCATCTAAACGTACAAGAGTAGCAGAGATATGGGAGCTCCCCTCCAAGGCACTTATCATCCTGATGTGGAAATGTACTACTGGTCCTTGGGTCAAAATCCTGGAACTCTCTCCCTAAGGGTATTGAGGGTTTACCTATATTAAATGGACTGTAGCAGTTCAAGAAGGTACCTCACCACTACGTTCTCAAGGACAACTAGTGATGAACAATAAATGATTAATCAGTCAGCGGCACCCCATCCTGTGAATTAATTTTTAAAAATCTTCATATATGGACCAAACATTAAATCCTGGACGTGGGAGAAATGAGAGGTTATTTGACTGTTTGGCATGGTTGGTTGGAACAGGGAGATGATCACAGGCATGCTCAATCATTATTTGAGGATTCCACTTTCCAATTTGTCACATAATGGCAACACTGGCAGGTTTTTGCTTCTACTTCTGCCTCCCTTTAAACCAGGGATCTGATATGAAAAATAATGTCCCTATTATCACTCATGCTAAGTCAGCACAAATCTTTGACAAATATTACTGTGTAATGCTTTTATTAAAGAACAGCATCCCTATTTGTGACTCTTGGATAGAACCCAGGATGAAAATATGTCTTTGTTTCAATATAAGAAAAGTCAAGGATTTGAGAAAGCCAGTCAATGAATTAGAAATCAATCCACAATATTCAAATATTCCCTTTATTCCCTTTATTTGTCCATTTTAGCAAAAGATATAAAATTCAGAATATATATAAAATATCATTCTTAAACTTATGCGTTTAATAGTCTAACTGTATGAAACACTGCAAAGGTTGGAGGAAAGGAGAAGGTTACCAGAGAGTTTCAACCAATTATTAGAATAAATGATGTAGAAACAGGAATTAGAATACCTAGTCTTTGCCATAACAAAAGATTTATAAGAAAGAAAGAAAATTTATTTAAGAAATCTTAATGATTCACCATCCTTTTTACATTGCCTGTTTTCTTTTTTGTTCCCTTTCATTGAAATAATTCTAGAGTCAATAGATTCCTCGACTATAAATTCAATGGACAAGAACATTTGGCATTTAATTATTTTTATAAGTCATGTGAAGAAGTTATTATGCAGATGGGTTAAGAACCAGGATGTCATCACATGTGCAGAGACTTTTCATTGCGACATTCCGAGCCAAGGTTGTGCTCGGATCATTCTGTACAGTATGTATTAGTTTTAGCTGTAAATAAACCCACAAGAGAATTTCAAGTAAACGGAATCTACGTACCTCATTTGTGTTACATATAGATATTGCAATCAATCACTATAAGCATATTTTTAAGTGTCTGCTGATTTGTTATCTGCCCATCCTGTGCAACTGTGGTTGGCCAAGTTCTCCCCAATAATGTGATTTCATATTTTGAGCAGTAGTCTGTTTATCTGTGTCAACATATCCTGTGCTTGCACTGAGTAAATATAAGTTATGCTGAAATTCAAGTAAGATTTCTATCATTTCTGTATCTTAACCACATGTCATTGTATAATGAATTTCCCTAGGTCTGAGAGCAGTGGTGAATCTAATACAATTAAATGATAACAGCTACCACTAGGATACTGTACAAGAAAATAACATCTGCAGACAGATGCTCCTTGGCTTTTTATCAGTCAGTGTGTGGCGATTATGTTGTGTGCAATCACCCTACAGTGACTATAATTGCCATTGTAAGAGAGCTGTTGCTGGTTAAGAGAGTACTTGCTTGGTCCACTAATATATTATAGGTAATGTGATAAGTTATTGCTGTGGTTGTTTCAATACACTGCTGACATACAATTTCATCCATTTTTGAAAATGGGCCTTACTAAAAGATGACGCATTTGAAATAAATTCCTATAACCTTGATGGAGTGGCATAAAATTGTTAAATTGTCCCTTCCTATTTCTGTAGCAATGTGGCTGTTTTCAGTTAATGAATACAATAATTTTCAGACTGAATATTTTGATTTTAAATTAGCTTAACTGTTTTTTAAGCTACTTTGCTTTGTTCACTGTTCACGAAAACATACAACAATTAGAAAGACTAAAGAAGGCCATTTGATCCATTACATTCATTCTGGTTCGCTGCAGAAAGAACTCCGCTTTTTCTCTCCATTTTCTTCTGACTCCAGCAAAACTTTACTTATCTTTTACTGTTTTTTTGAAAGCCATAATTGAATCTGCCTCCACACATTGAGTGAGCGTAGTCCAGATTCTGATTACTTGTTGCACAAAAAAGTTATTTTCCTACATTTTATTTACTTGTTTGCCATTTTACCTTAAATCAGTGCCCTCTTGGTCTGGACTCTTTGTCAATGGGGACAATTTCTCCTCAGCCACTCTATTTTAAGAACCCATTTTGTTTTTATTTTTGGAGAGGAGTGACCTTATTGAGGTTTATAAAATTATGAGGGGCATGGACAGGATGAATAGAACAAGGCCTTTTCCCTGGGGTGGGGGAGTCCAGAACTAGAGGGTATACGTTTAGGGTGAGAGGGGAAAGATATAAAGGAGGCCTAAGGGGCAACGTTTCCACTCAGAGGTTGGTATGTGCATGGAATGAGCTGCCAGAGGAAGTGGTGGAGACCAATATGATTGTAACATTTAAAAAGCATTTGGATGGGGATATGAATAGGAAGGGTTTAGAGGGATATGGGCCGGGTGCTGGCAGGTGAGACTTGATTGGGTTGGGATATCAGGTCGGCATGGACGAGTTGGACTGAAGGGTCTGTTTCCATGCTGTACATCTCTATGACTCTATGACTCTATGACTAAGACTGTGTGCTGACAATAAGAAAATGTACTGTATGAAAGGGGTGTATGTACAAGGTGTTATTAGCTACCTGGAAAAAGAAGTGAAGCTAACTGAAGCATATGAAACAATGGATATGAATTCTTTGAGGAGGTGACCAAGCATGTGGATGAGGGTAGAGCAGTGGATGTAGTGTACATGGATTTTAGTAAGGCATTTGATAAGGTTCCCCATGGTAGGTTTATGCGGAAAGTCAGGAGACATGGGATAGTGGGAAATTTGGCCAGTTGGATAGAGAACTGACTAACCGGTCAAAGTCAGAGAGTGGTGGTGGATGGTAAATATTCAGCCTGGAGCCCAGTTACAAGTGGAGTTCCGCAGGGATCAGTTCTGGGTCCTCTGCTGTTTGTAATGTTTATTAATGACTTGGAAGAGGGAGACGAAGGGTGGGTTAGTAAATTTGCAGAATATACGAAGATTGGTGGAGTTGTGGATAGTGAGGAGGGCTGTTGTCGGCTGCAAAGGGACTTAGATATGATGCAGAGCTGGGCTGAGGAGTGGCAGATGGAGTTCAACCCTGTCAAGTGTGAGGTTGTCCATTTTGGAAGGACGAAATTAGAGCATCCAGAAAAAGCCACGCAGATACAGGGAGAACATACAAATGCCACACAGTCACCTGAGGCTGGAATTGAACTCAGGATCTTGGCATTGTGAGGCAGCCGTGCTAACCAGTGAGCCACTCTGCCATCCCTGCCTTTCATAAGCGGTGTGGCAAGATTCTCTCTAGGCAGTCACAAGAAGCCAATTGAAAGGGATGACCGTACTAACTTATCAAATATACCAAACAAACTCAATGCTGGGGAAACTCAAGAAGGAAACCAGAACAGGTACCTACTGCTTGGTCCAAACAACCCCTTTGTGGGGAACTGGGCACCAACCTCTCATGCACCCCATGTTCATGGGCATTCGCAACAAATATGTGCCAGCCTCTGAGAGCCCTCATGACACCATCCAGTATCATCCTCTGTAGTGCTGCAACAAGAACACTGTGTCTCAGGGACTGACCAGGCTGCATTACTGAGTTCTTCACTTGCTCTTATACTACTCACTCACTCTGATCCTATCTGATGTGCACAGTGTCCTTGCCTTGTCTTATCTTGCCTTTTTCATAGAAACATGGAAGATAGGCGGACGAGGAGGCCATTCAACCTTTCGAGCTTGCTCTACCATTCATCACGGTCACAGCAAATCATCCAACTCCATAGCCCAATACTGATTTCTCCCCATAATCTTTGATCCCATTCTTCAGAAGTGCTATATCTAGCTACTTCATGAATATATTCAATGTTTGTCATCAATTACTTCCTGTAGTAATGAATTCCACAGGATTGCCACTCTTTGGGTGAAACATGGTCTCCTCATCTCCTTTTTAAATGGTATACCCTGAATCCTTGGACTGTGACCCCTGGTTCTGGACACGCCATCCATCAGGAACATCCTCCCTGTATCTATCCTGTCCAGTCCTGTTAGAATTTTATAAGTCTCTATGATATCCCCCCTTAATTATCTGAACTCCAGCGAAAACAATCCGAACCTAGTCAATCTTTCCTCATGTGTCAGTCCCGTCATCCCCAGAATCAGCTGGTGATATCAGGCTCATATTACAGTTATCTTGTGCTGCCATTTAGCGCAGTTTTTCAGTTGTGAGCATGCTTCAGTCAAGCCAAGGGGAAGAGTCTTAATAGAGGGGGTCCCAATACAATCAGTCGAGGGCAGCGTCTGATACCAATCTAAGCCATGTACAGAGTGTACAGAGTCAGGGTGCTCTCTTCATAAGGGGTAAGGAGCTGATAAGTAGTAGCACAAGGAATAGGTAGTAGCATACAATTATCTTGTGCCTTCCTTCTGTAAGGACTACTTTTTTTATTTTTGTAGCTTTTTAAATTGTAGACTGAAATGAGAAAAGAACAGTTTCAATAACATTGATTGCAAGGAATGCTACATGTTTTGAAAGCAATAACTTTTAGACTCATTGGTGAACACTTTGCACAGCTATGGGTTACAGAAGTGGCTGGAAATAAACAGGAGCCAAAGGGCTACACACAAATGAACATTTGGTTGGGAACAAGTAGCTGATTGATTTGTGGGCTAGGGACCAGTTCCCCATGACTGAGGACTCCTGCTTGTCAACAGTTATATGATTGAACTGCTTGAGGTTGTGAACAAGATATGGAGAAGCTAATCAGACATCCACCAGCTCAGGAACTCTCTCTGCGGCTGAATAAAAACTAGTTTATCTTTCAATCAGCAGTTGCTGTAAAAAGTGATTCTTAGTCAATATATAAGATCTGTACAGCACTGTGTGCCTTTTGTAAACTAAAAGAAACATCAGGAAAAATGAAGACCATGAAGCAGCATTCTGATCAACATAAGAAACATCTCATCTGATCCTGTGGAATTCTGAACACTGAACTGTTCTCCTGTTCTCCCACAGTCCATAACACCCCTCTCTTATTTTTTTTGTCCTTGTGTGTACAAGAGAGAGAGAAAAGGATTTACTATTTAATTGTTGTTTACTTGTAGCTTGAGTTGACTCACTTATTCTAAACTATAGTTTTTATTAAGGACAGAAACCTGCTCCCTGTTTTCTGTCAACCTAGATCTAAACAGCAGGTAGAGTAGGGAATTCTGCATACTGTTAAAAACCTTTTACATTTGTAGTGACTCCAGGAGAAGTAGAGCTTGATTTGCAGCACACCACCCCAGTGAGGCTGCTGTATTGTGGACTGATTGCCTACTGGAGGTATTATACAGTCGTACAGCACAGAAACAGACCCAGTCAAACTCATCAGTGCCAACCGGACATCCCAATCTGGCCTAGTTCCATTTACCAGCACTTGGCTCTAAACCTTTCCTATTCAGTTATCCATCCAGATGCCTTTTAAATGTTGAAATTGTACCAGCCGCCACCACTTCCTCTGGCAACTCATTCCATACATGCACCACCCTCTGTGTGTTAAAGTTACCCTTCAAGTCCATTTTAAACCTTTCCCCTCTTAAATGTATGTTGTCTAGTTTTGGACTCCCCCAACTCAGGGAAAAGACCTTGGCTATTCACCTTATCCATGCCTCTCATGATTTTATAAACTTCTACCAGGTCACCCCTCAGCCTCCGATGCTCCAGGGAAAATAACTGCAGCCTATTCAGCCTCTCTCTATAACTCAATTCCTCCAGTCCCAGCAACATCCTTGTAAAGCTTTTCTGCACTCTCTCAAGTTTAACCACATCCTTCCAATAGTAGGGCAACCAGAGTTGTACACAGTATTCTAAAAGTGGCCTCACTAATGTCCTGTAAGCTGCAATATGACATCCCAACTCCTATACTCAATGTTCTGACCAATGAAGGCAAGCATGCCAAATGCCTTCTTCACCTTCCTGTCTACCTGAGTCAAGCTATTGTGTAGGTAAATCTGCTCTCTGCATCTATTCAGGTCAATACAGGCTATTCTTGCACAGGTGTGGTATACAGAACTGAAAACTTACTCCAGGGTCACCTAATCAGGATTGTGAACATCTGGGAATATTTACAACCACACCAATCCCTGAAATCTTTTTGGATTTGTTAAAGGTAAATTGACTGATGAACATGATTGAATTCTTTGAACTAACAGACCATGTTTATCAGGGTAGATGTGTAAATAGACTTCCAAAATACATTCTGTAAAATGGTATACAGAAGACTTGAGAAAAAGATCAAAGCCAATGCATTTGGAAGGGCAAGTTCAGATATGAATACAGAATTGTCTCAGTGAAAGGATGAAGAGAGGGGAGGTTGATTATTCTTTGTGGCTAGAAGATAATTTCAGTCATGTGCCCACATGTCAATTTTGGGTCCATGATGGGAGATGAAAGTGGATGGTACAGTGGGAGGGCGTGCAGAGTTAGTGGGGTTGGAGTTAGTGGGTGCATGTGTTGAAGATATTGCAGCTATTAGTGAGAGTTGGCACAGCCTGAGCCTGGGTGGAAGTAGATACAGTAACAGAGATTGAAAGAGTGAGGTTTCAGAGAGAACACACTGGCATTTAACAATGCAATGTGGAGAAGGTCATCACACTTCTGCCTACAGTGCTGTGCATTCCTCCAGACGACTCAGACTAGTCTAACCTGAGTGGCGACCTTGGACTTGGCTGGCATTATCTGGTGCCATAGCCTTCTCTGTGGTCCTGGGGAACAAAGAAATCCTTCAACAGCAGAACGCCTTCCAGCAGGCCCTTCTGGTCCGAACCCACAATGTGAGATACAAAATTTGCTATGTCTCAGGTAATTGTCAGCAAACATGCAGGTTAGTTCCAATCTGACAGTGCCTGTCTGTGTGCACTACGGATTATTAAAGATGCCAATTTCTGCTGAGTGGTGAGTTGATCCGGGATCGGTGAGTGGTAAGATGGGTCAGGAATTGGATGTAAGAGACCCTTTAGGGGCATGGTGGGTAATTAATGAGGGGAGAGATAGCACTAGGCCTCATGGCAAGAAATCCTCCAAGAAATGTCACGTAACTCAGACTTAGCCAAAGAAAAATATAAGATTCAGCTCATTGTTTCTTTTTGGGGACACAGTGTCCAGACGTGCCAGCAACTCCTGGTGTGGGATTAAGTTGGTTTTGCACAGAAGCAACCTTTTGTTCAGGCTGCAACCTAACACAGACCATGTGATAGAAATGAAAGCAGAAAAGCAAGGAGCCCTCCAGAGATTGGCTCCATCAATATCTCTCTCTGTCCCCTTTAACAGTAAAGTTGCTCACTCCAATTCTGTGTTAGAAAAGCAAGAAACTACATTCAGAGATGCTGAAAGAAGTAATTTTAAAGCCCTCGGAAAAAAGACAAGTCATCCAACCAATGAACTAAAAACTGATCATTGCTGGGCAGATAACATTGTGGTGTCATAAAGAACTGAAGGAATTGTGAAACCAACCCATCCAATATTGTGATTTGAACTGGTGATAGACAGCCATGTTTCCTTGACTTGTTTTTTCCCCCACACAGCATATTTCTGTCTTGTCTGTTTTTCTTTGTCTGTCTGCAGGTTTGTGTGGGAATTTAAATGGAATAAAATTCAAATGTAATGCCATAAATGACTAATTCATATGTTCTTTTCTTTCTGCCATTGATTAAGTAAATAGTTATTTTATTGTTCTTGAATCAGTCAGGTAAATTGGACATTTACATGTTTAATTTGAGATGCCTCTGCGAACAGCGGGGCTCGATATCTGTGCACCAAAGGATTTCGGACATTATCCATATCTTTATGATTTTGAATACCATTTATCTCCTCTCAACCTCCTTTAAGAAAAATAGCCCCAACTTCTACAACCTACCAAAATAAATAAAACCCCATTATACTGAAAATATTCTTGTAACTTTTGTTTTCTGCACCTCTTCAAAACATCTCATATCCTTCCTAAAATGTGGTTCCAGAATTGGCCACAATACTCCAGTTGAGGCCGAACCGGTGCTTCATAAATGTTCACAAACATGTTTGTTATTTGTGCATTATGTCTCCAGTTACAATTCACAGGATTCTAGGAACATTAGAACTAGGAGGAGCCCCTCGACACTGTTCCAATATCAATACAATCACGGTGATCCTAACTCAACCCAATTCCATTTTACTGCCGACTCCCCAGAACCCTTCATGCTATTACTAATTAACAAGCAGTCTATTACATTTATTTACGGTTTGCACTCTCTTCAGTGCTGAATTCCACAGATTCATTATCGTTTATAAGAAGTAATTCCTTTTCATCTCTGTCTTAAATCGTCTGAGATTAAAACTATGACCTCTCATCCCAGATGCCCCAGAAAGGGAAACATTCGCTTTATATCCCCTTTTTCAATCCCATAATACATAGGAGCAGAAATTAGGCCATTCAGCCCATCGAGTCTGCTCCGCCATTCAATCATGGCTGATAAGTTTGTGCATTATGTCTCCAGTTACAATTCACAGGATTCTAGGAACATTAGAACTAGGAGGAGCCCCTCGACACTGTTCCAATATCAATACAATCACGGTGATCCTAACTCAACCCAATTCCATTTTACTGCCGACTCCCCAGAACCCTTCATGCTATTACTAATTAACAAGCAGTCTATTACATTTATTTACGGTTTGCACTCTCTTCAGTGCTGAATTCCACAGATTCATTATCGTTTATAAGAAGTAATTCCTTTTCATCTCTGTCTTAAATCGTCTGAGATTAAAACTATGACCTCTCATCCCAGATGCCCCAGAAAGGGAAACATTCGCTTTATATCCCCTTTTTCAATCCCATAATACATAGGAGCAGAAATTAGGCCATTCAGCCCATCGAGTCTGCTCCGCCATTCAATCATGGCTGATAAGTTTCTCAACACCATTCTCCCGCTTTCTCCCCTTGATCCCCTTGATATACAAGAATCTATCCCCTTTCGCATCATATGTACTGGACTGAGATCTCCACTCATTCTTCTCAACTGTAGTGAGTATAGGCCTGACCTGCTCAATATCACCTCATAAGATTAGCCTTTAATCTTTGGAATTAATCTCGTGAATTTTTTGTGAACTGCCTCCAATGTATCTTTCAGGAAAGGGGCCAGAATTGTACACAGTACATGAAACACAATCTCACCAGCACCTTGTACAATAGCAACAACACTTCCCTCCTTTTATACTCCATTCCTTTAGCAATAAATGCCAACATTCCATTTGCCCTCCTTATTGCCTCCTATACCAGCGTAGCTAGCTTCCTGTGATTCATATACAAGGACAGCCAGATTCCTCTGCACCAAAGCATTTTGAAGTTTCTCTGCATTTAGATGCCTTTTATTCTTTCAGCCAAAATAGATTACCTCACACTTATCCATGTTAAACTCTATCTGGCAAATTTTGGCCCATTCACCTAATCTATCCATATCCATTTGTAAATTTCTTATTTCTTCATTGCAACTCACCTTTCCACCTGATTTCGTGTCATCTGCTAATTTAGCTGTCATACTTTCTATCCCTGCATCCAAGTCATTAATATAGATTGTAGTTTGGACTTGAGCATCAAACCTGATGGCATCACACTAGTTCCCATTTCTTGCCTAATATTGTGGTACCTTCTCCCAATTTAGTGTTTTTACCCTGAAGAAGCAGTGGATGTGTGTACAATTATGTTTAGAAGACACTTGGATGAGTACATGAATAGGAAAGGTTTGGAGGAATATGGGCCAGGAGTAGACAGATGGGATTAGTTTAGTTTGGCATGAACTGGTTGGACTGAAGGGTCTGTTTCCATGCTGTATGACTCTAAGTAATTTAAAACTTATGGAATGATGGTTACTGTTCCAGAAATAGTCCTCCAATGAAGCTTGGATCACCTGGCTGGGCTTATTCCCCCAGGTCAAGTATGGCTTCTTCCCCAGTTGGACTATTGCCATATTGTTTCAAAAAGCCATCCTGGACACATCTAAAACATTCTCCCGCATCCAAGCCCCTGGCAATAAATGGGTTTCAGTCAATATAGGGAAAGTTAAAATCACCCACCTCAACAGTTCCATTGTTTTTGCATTTTCCATTATCTGCACACATATCTATTCTCTATTTTCCACTGATTGTTGGGACGCCTGTAGTAAATCCCATCAAAGTGATTGCACCCTTCCTATTCCTGAGCTCTACCCATATGGCCTCACTGAGTGAGTCCTCCAAGGTGTCATCCCTCAGTACAGCTGGGATACTCTCCCTCATCAGGAATGTAAACCCCTCACTTTTATTACATCCATCCCTCTGTATCTTGCATGAAACATCTAAATCATGAAATGTGAAACTGACAGTCTTGTCCCTTTCTCAGCCAAGTCTCTATAATAGCCACAACATTATACTTATATATACTAATCCTAGCTCTAAGTTCATCTGCCTTACCTGTCATACTCCTTGCATTAAAACAAATACTCTTCAGTTTCCCAGAGCTGTCACTTTCAGTAACCTCTCCCTGTCTGTTCATCTAAGTACTGGCCTTAGTCTCAGACTGGTTGCTGATTTCACTTGCTGACATACTGTTCTGGTTGCCACCCCCCACCACACAATTTAGATCTTCCTGACTAATACTTGGAAACCTCACTGTCAGGATATTGATATCCCTCTGGTTTAGGTACAACCCATCCTTCTTATACAGGTCCCACCTGTCCCAGAAGACATTCCAATAATCCACATATCTGAAGCTCTCCCTCATATTCTAACATTTTAGTCCTTATTTAACTGTAATATCTTCCTATTCCTAGCTTCACTGGCATATGGCACATATGAAATTGCAACCCTAGAGGTCCTGCTTTTCAACTTCCGACTTAACTCCCTGAACTCCCCTTGCAAGATATCATCTTTCTTTCTGCCAATGTCATTGGTACCAATATGGACAATAGCCTATAGATGCTCACCCACCCCCTTCAGAATATCCTGTGCCCACTTAGAGACATCCATGACCCTGGCACCAGGGAGGCAAGACACCATCTTGGAATGGCCACAGAAAAACCTGTCTGTGCCCCTGACTATTGAGTCCCCTATGATTAACTGCTTGCCTACACTCCGACCCTCCCTGTTGTACAAAAGTGCCCGTTGTGGTGCCACTGATCTGGCTGCTGCTGCTGACAGGCCATTCCCCCCAAAGTATCAAAAATGAAAAAAGGTGTGCTACTATAACGCGTGTTTCATTGATGTGAATTCACTATAACGCAATTGACAAACTGGGGTCACTGTTTATAAAGTGTGAACTTTCAAAGCATGTATTGGTTATAACATGATTCCAGCCCCATTAGTTTAAATGGTGCTGCTATTATACAATTTTCTTATCGGAACTAACGGAACTATCACGTTATAACAAAACAGACGGTATGTGTTTGAGAGGGGAAGTCCTGCACTACATGCCCTTGATGACTCATCTTGCAGGTGGTCACCCAATCCTTCTCTGTGTAGCCATTACTGGTGATGTGACCAACTCACTAAATGTACTATTCATCAGAACCTCAGCCTCAAGAATGCTCCTCAGTGTGTCCATCTGTACCTCCAGGCAGTCTATGTGGCAAATCAGCAGCTGCAGCCGAAAGGCTTCCTGCTTGTCAGCATGGACACAGGTAACGTCCCTGATTTCCCACATCTTGTATGAGAAGCATTCCATGTAGCCAAGCTCCCCCACCATTGTGATCCCTATCAACTAAATCAACCCTTTCAACTGCAGGCAATAATCCAGAAAATGATTCCACAACATAATGCACTAGTAACCAAAATCAGGTCTCTCACTCCCGCTCTCTATTCCTAGCAGACTACAACCACAAAAAGTAAATTCTTTATCTCTCTCCAAACACCACTCAGTCAAACTGCCTAGGTATTTATCCTGCTCCTGCTCACCCCCAGGTTCACTCTGACTGACCCCGCTCCCTAGGTATTTATCCGGCTATGGGTAACTCCCAGGTTCACTCTGACTGATCCCACTCCTCAGAGTCATAGAGTCATAGAGATGTACAGCACAGAAACAGATCTTTCGGTCCAACTTGTGCACGTGACCAGATATCCTAAACTAATCTAGTCCCATTTGCCAGCACTTGGCCCCCTCTCCCTCTAAACCCTTCTTATTCATATACTCATCCAGATGCCTTTTAAATGCTGTAATTGTACCACCTCCACCACTTCGTCTGGCAGCTCATTCCATACATGTACCACCCTCTGAGTGAAAAAATTACCCCTTAGGTCCATTTTAATTTTTCCTCTCTCACTCGAAACCTATGCCTTCTAGTTTTGGACTCCCCCACCCCAGGGAAAAGACTTTGTCTATTTATCCTATCCATGCCCCTAATGATTTTATAAACCTCTATAGTGTCACCCCTCAGCCTCCAACGCTGCAGGGAAAACAACCCCAACTTGTTCAGCCTCTCCCTATAGCGCAAACACTCCAACCCTGGCAACATCCTTGTAAATCTTTTAAGAACACTTTCAAGTTTCACAACATCCTTCCGATAGCAGGGAGACCAGGACTGCATACAGTAATCCAAAGATTGTCTAACCAATGTCCTGTACAGCTGCAACATCCCAACTCCTGTACTCAATGCTCTGACCAATAAAGGAAAGCATACCAAGCACCTTCTTCACTATCCTATCTACCTGCGACTCCACTTTCAAGGAACTGTGAACTTGCTCTAGAAGGTGTCTTTATTCAGCAACACTCCCCAGGACTTTACCATTAAGTGTATTAGTCCTGCTCTGATTTGCGTTTCCAAAATCCAGCACCTCACATTTATCTAAATAAAACTTATTTATCTTGGTGCTCCTGTTCACCGTCCTTTGCTCTGCTGCTGTTACTGTCGCTGTTTGGACTGATCTTAAAAAACTGTAGCAAATTAGTCAAACACAACATATTCTTCATAAATTATGATGGATTTCGTTTGACTTTCCAAATATCCCATTACTACTACCGTCGGTTATAACTCGTGTTTCTTCAATGCAAATTGGCGTTAACTTGATTGAAAAATTTAGACTGTCATTTGTAGAATGTAAACTTTCCCTACCTATACTGGCTGTCACACGAATCTGGCCCCAATAGTTTAAATGGTGCGACTATTGCACAATTTTCTTATTACACAAGATCATACGAAAGCGGAACTATCGTGTTGTATCAGAACCGACTGCATTTCCCAACAACAACAGTTAACCTAACTGGTCTATAACTTCCTACTTTCTGCCGCTCTGTCTTGCTCCCTTTCATAAATGAGTGTTTCATTAGCATTTTTAAAATCACTAGAGCCTTTTCAGAATCCAGGAAATCTTGGAATATTATAACCAATGCATCCACTATCTCTGCTATCACTTTCTTTAAGATACTGGGATATAGGCCATCAAGTCCTGGAAACTTGTCTGATTTTAATCCCAGTAGTTTGCTTTGTACCTTTTTCCTAGTGAAGACAACTGTTTTATGTTCCTCCTTTTCTATAATCCTTTGGGAATTGCCCAGGAAATGAAAGATTCCCTTGCATTTGGAACCCCAAGTAATGGAGATAAATTCAGAGCATTCCTCTTAAGTAAAGTTAATATTTACCCAGGAGACATTAGACAATTAAAAAACGAGTTTTAATTCTTGAATAATTATTAAATGGACCCCGTCTCACTGAAAGAACATAAGAACTAGGAGCAGGATTTCGCAATTCCTGTTCCACCATTCAATATGATCATAGATGATCTCAACTCCAATGCCTGCCCGTTCTCCATTACCTTTCAACTTGTTATTAATTAAATTAAAAATTAATGATATTAAATTTACTCAATGTACTGGCATCTACCACACCCTCTGGTGGTGAATTTCATAGATTCACAACCCTCTGAGAGAAGTAATTTATCTTCATCTCAGTTTTAAATCTGATGTGGAGGTGCTGATGTTGGACTGGGGTGTACAACGTTAAAAATCACACAATTCCAGGTAAGTTTATTTGGAAGCACTAGCTTTCGGAGCACTGTTCCTTCATCAGGTAGTTGTGGAGCAGAAGATCGTAAGACACAGAATGTATTGCAAATGTTTACACTGTGATGTAACTGAATTTATATATTGAAAAGAAAAGCAATGTAGGTCTTTTTCAAAGTTAGTGCTTCCAAATAAACCTGTTGGACTATAACCTGCTCTTGTGTGATTTTTAACGTTTTAAATCTGCTACTCTTTATCCTATGACTAACTCAACAAGAGTCTCTAGCAGTTCCTCTTTGGAATAATGTCACACTCATAGTCTTTGTTGCTGCATCTTCTGACAATAGGTTAATACACTGTTGGGTGTACTGTCTTTATGACATGAGTTGGAGCCTGTTAATAATGAGATTAATTTTTACCTTCAGATGCTCTTCAAGAACTTTTCTGTACATTTCTGATTGTTGATGGAAAGACTGAATGCATTAATTCTGCGATGCACTTCTTTACCAATGGCAAGTTAGATTTTCAGAACACTTTCTTTCTCTTGGATCATCTATTATGGAAAATAGAAGCAGCATGTGTTGTTTGAATAGTATAAGATACCACTGGCTGCCTAATTCATAATTAAGTATTTGCATTCCATTTTACCTTGCAGATTTATTCCTTTCTTAGAATGAAATGCTTTTGAATTGCTTTTATTTTGCCTTTTGATTTTGCTTCAATTTCCTTAGATTTTCTTTGTTGCACCGTTAAGGATTAAGGGATGCAATATTAGCCAATTAAAGAGTGATGACATGACTTTTTCTTAATTTTGTGTCCATCAGTTGGCAAAATCATTTGATGTCTGGACACAGATAAGCATTCTTCATATGGACAATCACTTTGTTTTAGTGTATTAAAGCTATTTTTTTCTAGGAGTGCTTTTGAGCTGTCACTTCAGAACCAACTGACTGCCATTTAATAAAAATCAGATCAGCAGCCTCCAATATTATACTTTTTTTAAAGAGAGATCTAGACCACTCACCATGCTTCAGTATAGATGAAGGAAATTTAGTTTTGGTTATTTTATAAGGTCAGCCTTTTTATTTTTAAATAAGGCATTCTTTGAAATAATGTGCATCTTGACAAATTAAGTTCTAATCAAAAAGGAGTTAGCTCTGTTTCCTTGTGGTCAGTGGCCTATGTATGACTGTTTATACCCACAGCTGCTGATGGTACATATTCTCTAATGTCCAAAGCTGTGTCTTGGTTGGTCTTCAATTAGTTTTCCAACTATCTACTACCAAGATATTGGAGTCTTTATTTTAGACTGCCACTGCTAACCAGGATGTAAGTTTCCACTGTTATCTCCTATAACATAAGGCATTAGATGTGGATATCATGGTGGTGAAGAATCCAACAAATGCTTATTGCAGCTAACTATTATCTGAAAAATTACACATCGCAAATACCCAAATATTTAAGCTAATATTTAGCTATTATCTTACACAGTGTAGCATGCTTCCTGTCGTGTCATACTTCGAGTGATGCTGTGGTAAGATGAATCTGAGACCTTTATATTTCTCAAGTCACATACAGTGATTATGTTATGAGCATGTCTCTGAAAATATGCTGACAGTGAGATGTAATGGATCACATTGGGGCCAGGTTTATTGAATGCTGTAAAGTTGCATTGAAGTCCATATAACTTTTATTTTCATATTTGGTACTTTTAAAAATTCCAGAAGATATACATTTTTTAGGGTGTAGGTTTGCTCGCTGAGCTGTAGGTTTGATAACCAGCCGTTTCATTATCTAGCTAGGTAACATCATCAGCAGCGACCTCCAAGTGAAGTGAAGCTGTTGTCTCCTGCTTTCTATTTATATGTTTGTCCGATGAGGTTCCTGGGGTTTGTGGTGATGTCATTTCCTGTTTGTTTTCTGAGGAGTTGATAGATGGTATCTAGGTCTATGTGTTTGTTTATGGCATTGTGGTTGGAGTACCAGGCCTCTAGGAATTCTCTGGCATGTCTTTGCTTAGCCTGTCCCAGGATAGATGTGTTGTCCCAGTCAAAATGGTGGTTTTTCTTCTTCGTGTTTAGGGCTACGAGGGAGAGAGGGTCGTGTCTTTTTGTGGCTAGCTTGTGTTCGTGTATCCTGGTGGCTAACTTTCTTCCTGTTTGTCCTACGTGGTGTTTGTGGCAGTCCTTGCATGGAATTTTGTAAACAATGTTGGTTTTGTCCATGGGATGTACTGGGTCTTCTAAGTTTGTTAGTTTTTGTTTGAGAGTGTTGGTGGGTTTGTGTGCTACTAGGATTCCGAGGGGTCTTAGTAGTCTGGCTGTCATTTCTGAAACTTCTTTGATGTATGGTAAGGTGGTTAGGGTTTCTGGCTGTGTTTGGTCTGCTTGTCGTGGTTTGTTCTTGAGGAATCTGCAGACTGTATTTTGAGAATCCGTTCTTCTTGAATATGTTGTATAGGTGGTTCTCCTCTGTTTTCCGAAGTTCGTCTGTGCTGCAGTATGAGGTGGCTCTTTGGAATAGTGCTCTGATACAGCAGCTAGCCACAAAAAGACACGACTCTCTCTCTTCCTCATAGCCCTACACATGGAAAAAAAAACACTATTTCGACTGGGACAACACATCTATCCTGGGACAGGCTAAGCAAAGACATGCCAGAGAATTCCTAGAGGCCTGGCACTCCAACCAAAATGCCATAAACAAACACATAGATCTAGATACCGTCTATCAACCCCTCAGAAAACGAACAGGAAATGACATCACCACAAACCCCAGGAACCCCTTCCAGGACAAACATATAAATAGAAAGCAGGAGACAACAGCTTCACATCACTTGGAGTTCGCCACTGATGATGTTACCTAGCCAGGTAATGAAACGTCTGGATATCAAACCTACAGCTCAGCAAGCAAGCCTACACCCTAAACCTCAACCTGAGCTACAAACCTTCACAACCTTGCAAAAATACATTTTTTAGTTTGAAAGGCAGAATTACTTAAGGCTTTAGAATGTTCAAAAGCAAATGACAATCAAAATTTTCTGGATCATTCTTCGGAAAATAAATTGCCAACATTCTGCTCTCAAGTCTTCATTCAGGCACAGTGGCTCAGTGGTTAGCATTGCTGCCTCACAGAGCCAGGGACCCAGGTGAATGTCTGTATGGAGTTTGTACATTCTCCCCATGTCTGCGTGGGTTTCCTCTGGGTGCTTTGGTTTCCTCCCACAAACCAAAGATGTGCAGATTAGGGTGGATTCAATGTTAAAATTGCCCATAATGTTCAGGAATGTGTAGGTTAAGTGCATTAGTTAAGGGTAAATGTAGAGTAATAGGGTAAGGGAATGGGTCTGGATGGGTTAAAGGTCAGTATGGACTTGTAGGGCCAAATGGCCTGTTTCCACACAGTAGGGATTCTATGATTCTAAAGGAATTCTTGCCAGAAACCATGTTTTGGTGCAGCTTCCTTTTCTCTCCTGCAATGAAAGTGGTGGAATGTTGAGATAACTGTAGCTCAAGTTAAGGAAAGCAGTTGTTGCTCTGCACTGATCTTCCCCAGCCAGTAGGTCTTCAGTTGTGTCTGTTGGCTTTTGAAGATATGTCATTTTTAGTCTAATTGGGGTAATTTAAGCCAGAGAAGAGGGTAGATAGTAATCTGAATCTCGCATGGAACTCAACCAAGAGTTTACTGGCACTCGGAGGAATAATGTGGGGACAATTCTGTCATTCTTGGAGAAGGAGACATTCTGTGTCCAGTGCGCTGGTCAACATCAACACTTTAAAGTTCTTCTGAATAGCTTTCAAATGAAATTAGTTTGTAAGCTATATTCATTTCATTGGAAACTTTAAAATTGTCCCTAAATGGCTCAGCAAAGTCCTCTAGGGAAGTAGACCTGAGAAAAAGTAAAGAATGCATCAAGACCAACCTTCCAAATTGTGATCAAAGGAAAGGATTTTCAAATCAAGAACATTATATTTAGCTAGAATTGGAAGACTTTAGCCATTCACATCCATATCTCCTGTAGACAATTGCTCATTATGCAATGATGGCTTTCTTTGTGCCAGCTGCAAATCAAGACTCTTGCTTCATTTAACACCATTTTGCTTTATCCTATGGGAGACAGCAAGAAAGCACTTAATGATTTAATATTATGGTGCAGATGCTGCAGCAGGGGGGACTAATGAATAGGAACTAATGTTTTGGTTCAAGTTGCTGGTACTATATTTGCTGGAGAAAGATTCTGTGAAAGAAAGAACTTGAAGTTCCTGTTCGGGAAAAATCACCTTTCTCCAACTTCTTTTTGTCTTAGATAACCATGTATAAAGGGCCAACAGACCAAACTAAAATAGCTTAACATATCTTGGAATTTGAATTACAGCTGAACAAAACCTGAGCTTTCGTCTCTACTAAAGTGAAATAATGCAAATGTAAACTTGAATGTTACAGTGAATTAAAATATTTATTTCTAGAGCCCTCCTTCTCAGTTTTGTTTTTTAAAAAAAAAGCAAGTTGCTGTTTGTACTTAGCAGAGAAGCTGACAGCATCTTTCGAAATTAAAAGTTTACCTCAGACATTTCTCTAAACCTTACAAGACCTAAAGAAATAATGGTACATTTGAAAATGTAATAAATTTTTCAATGGTATAAGGATGAATACCTTTGGAGATTGTACCATTACATAAGTATCAAGGATTTTTGGTATAAAATTATTTAATTAAACACAGCCAATGGGCCTATTCCCACATCTAGTTTGTGAGGCAATAGTCAACATACCAGATCTTTTCTGAAATATTTTCTAGGAAACATTGTCATAAGGAATGAACTCCACGACAGGCCAGAAAGTGATCTCTGTTTTTTTTCTCTGTTTTATTCATTTACTTACTGAATGTGGGCTTTGCTGGTGAGGCCAGCATTTAATTCTCATCGCGAATTGACCCTGAGAAGATACAGGTGGTTGACCCTCTTGAACTGCTGCAGCTCATGTGGTGTAGCTACATCCACAGTGCTCTGGGATTTTGACACAGCAATGGTGAAGGAACAGCAAGATATGTCCAAGTCAGCATGGTGTATGGCTTGGAGAGGAACATGCATATGGTGATGTTCCCATGAATTTGCTGCTTTTATCCTTCCAGGTTGTAGAGCTTACCAATTTGGAAGGTGGTGTCTAAGGAACCTAAGTGATTTGTTGCAGCAGATTTGTCCTGATTTTTTTTGTGGACAGGGAATACCTGGGATTTTTTTTTACTGCCAAATAAATGATGGTGTTCTACCTGTAATGAATTAGCTTGGCTAGAGGCTAGTTCTGGAGTGTAAGTTTTCAGTACTATTGTCGGAATGTTTTCCAGGTCCATAGTTTTTTCAGAATCCTGAACCTTGAACTATATCCTGATCTTGCATGGACTCATTTGATTTAGCTGAATCCTGGCTATTTTGATGCAGGCACCTCAGGAGGTTGCTAAGATGGATCATTTCCTTGGCATTTCTAGTGAAAAATATTTGCAAATACTTCAGTCTTGTCTTTCACGTACTGGGCACCTCAATATTTGTGGAATCTCCTCTTCTAGTGAAATGTATAATTGTCCACCACCATTCATGACTGAATGTGGCAGGACTGCAGAGCTTAGATCTGATGCATTGTGCGTGTGTCACAGTTGCTGACCCGCTCTTATGGATGGGCATTGAAGACCCCCACCCAGACTACATTCACACCCTTGACACCAAGAGTATATTTGCCAATTGGTGCTTAATAGGGTAGAATACTGACTTATCAACCAGATGGGGAAAGGCCGGGGACAATCTGCAGGAGGTTCTTTTTGTCTACGTTTCATCTGATACTGTGAGATTTCAAATGATATGGAGTCAATATTGTGCACTCTCACTGCAGCTCCTTCCTGACTGTATCTAACTGTGTAATCAACTCTGGTGGGTCTGTTCTGTTAGTGGGACAGGTCATGCCCAGGGATAGTGAGGTAGTGTGAAGTATGATTCCATGAGTATGATGGGACAGCTTTCCTAGTATTGGCGCAAGCCTCTGAAGTTAGTAAGGAGGATTGGTTATTGTTTATTCCAGTGTCTTCATCAATGCCATGTGGACTGCCCGGTTTAATTCCTTTTTCTCTAACTTAATGATTGTTAGTACAACAGAGTAGCTTTCTAGACAATTTCAGAGGGCAGTTAAGTGTCAGTCAGATTTCTGTGGATCTGGAGTCACATGCAGTTCAGACCAGATGAAGTTGGCAGACTTTCTTTTCCTAAAGGAACCAGGTAGGTTTAATGACAATTGACAGTAGGGTAACTAGCTTTTAATTCCAGATTTATTAATTTAATTCACATCAGGGATTCAAACCCAGCTGCAACGTAGATGTCAATGCATAGGAGACCATCATTCAGAAGAAACCGACTTGGAAGAAACTCCTATGTGAAGGGATACAATTCTTTAAGAACACCTGGAAGCAGGAGGAAAGAATGCCAGTGATCTTAAAGCCAAGGACCAAAACCAGAAACTCTGGCCAAATGTGTGGGGGAGATATGGCTCTAGGATCAGGTTCATTAGCCACACAAGGATCCTCAGAGCCCATGACTAGTGACACAGAATTTCCTAGGCAGGCAAATATGTGTTAGTGAGTAATTGGTGCTGATAATGTGGACAGCAATAGTTAAACCAAGCATGGCCTGCCGTTATGGTAATCTTGATGAAAAACGTATAAATAGAAATAACCTAGAGTTTGGACTTGATGGTTTAATTTGATGGAGTTTTGGCTACTTCCTTTGGTGGCTTGTTCCAACGTGGGGTGGCCTTTAGGATGTGATGTTGCTAATACTCAGCCTTGGGAACAAAGGCTCTCTGTTGTTTATGTGTCAGCAGATCCTGTGCTGGCAATCTACAAGGATTCATGAGATTCAAAAATGCTTAATAAGATGAGAATGAAGAATATGTTCAAGCAATTTGCAAATGGTACTGACGAGAGGTGCTTTATTGCAGATTTGCAACTGACTTTTATCCCTGTTTTTTGTATATGTCACAGATGTCAGCTTGTCTCCATCGGTCTGGTATGTAACTTGTGTTGACTCTTGAAAGAGATTATTCAATATTAGAGTTAGCTCCTCAGCTGCTAACTTTAGGTCAGGAGAGGTATAACACCTGGAACTAGATTTATTTCTTGCAATCATGTCAAAGAAGCTTCCTGAATTATAATGAGTTTATGTCTGTTCAGTGGTTACCGTCCAAGCTATTTGTGTGTTCAAATATCTCTGGTAAATACACTGGAAAATTGGTCCTTTAGTGTTTCTGCTTTATGTTCTGAGTATGGTTCAGATACTTTTGAACCAACCTGTTCACGGATGCTATTACACACCTTTGGAGCAGGGGGGACTTGAACCTGGGCCTCCAGGCTCGGAAATAGTGACAGTACAACTGCACCACAAGAGCCCCTTGAGTATGGTTTAGATATATAATTTTTGCAAGCATCACCTATCCTATTTTCTATTGTGTAGCATTTGAAAGTATCAAACGTTTAAAGGCATGCACTGGGTGGAATACATCCACTGCTCCCTTAATCTCAGTTACTGCCTTACTTCACCATTCTACTTGTATAACATTCTTGTAGGCTTCCATATGACATTAGTGTGAAACCTAAGGGTACTTCAACTTGTGGAACCTCTAATCAAGGATTAAAGTAAGACCAAACAAACTAATTTTACATGAGAGAGTGATGAGAGGAATCTCTTCCTTCATCTGCAGTGAGTTGAAAACCATCCAAAAGTAAAAAGCTGATGTTTTAACATAACCCATCATACAATTCCCTCGATTTTCAGGTTAAACTTACGAGGACAGAATTCTAAATTTCAATTATTTATATCTATTCACCTTGCCAGAAGACAGAATATGCTTTTGAAATGTAAAATCCTGGTTAATTAGGATTTTTAAATTTACAGTTAGCTTCTTTGATTTATAACTTCATTTGCTGAACCAGTTATGCAAACATGTTTTATACATTATAAGTTATACATCATTTATTAAGATGTAGTTGAAATAAAAATTACAACAGTGTACCTCAAGATGATGTAACAATAATCTATGTTCAGATAGAAAATATATTATGTTGGAACAATGGAAACTATTTCATCTTCACCTAACCCGCAAGAAACAAAATATTGCAGTTACCTCAATCTATTGATCAAATTAACAATATAGGATGGTCATTTTGAGGAGAAATTAGTATTCTGAATGCAAATCTCCTGAAAATACTGTTGTGAGGGTTCTTTCTCCTCAGTGTTTATGAACACTTGAACATTGGTTCAGGGAAGGTGTTAAAATACTTCCCAAGGGATACTTCTATCTAGTGAAGAAAAATGCCTTGCCAGATTTGTAATTGGGAATGATAATAAGACACAAACACTGTAAAAACTAAAGTATACAAATTGCAATGAAAACTGCTCTGTTAAAGGAAATTGTTTGCTATAATAAGGGTTCTCACGGTGGGCCTTTGAAAGCAGGATTGCTGAGTTCTATGTTGGCTCTTTCTGGAATGGAGTTTGAATGAAGCTCTCAATCTGTCAAATCACTTCCCTAAGTGAAGTAACCTCTCCCAACTCTATGCTTAAAATGGTTTGTGAATTTAAACAAAATCATTATAGAACGTTAGATGCTTAAATTGTACTTTCATTGCAAAGTAAGACACAGTGAGAGCTTTAAATGCTAATTATTTTCTATAGCTAAATAAGATATAATTGGGAACATACTAGTACACCCTGTACTAATTGTTGTCTGTATTTAAAGCAGCTGTTTGCTCATTAAACCACAGCTAATCCATTGTGGCATGCCTTTGAAAATTTTTCTCTTCTTTTTGCCGATCATTAGCGCAAAAAATTCAACAACTGCTTTTAAATAAATGCAGCAATTAGTAGTAATTAGAGACAGGCTGCTTTTACAAAGTGCTATCAGACTCTGAAAAGTTCTTTCTACCTCGGTTTCACAATCCCTCCGTTGCTGTATGCACCCAGTCATTTATTTCACAAAACAATTCGTGTCTGTGTCAACCATCCTTTTTGGGAATTTAATCAATACAAGTTTTATGACATATACATTTCTAAAGCAAACATCTGAATCATACTGTAATAGAAATACGATAAAAATGTTAACATTAGTTTCTGGAAATACTAGCCTTTTTCATAAAGTGGGAGCTGAAATAATATGCTGCTTGAAACAACTAGCCATGATGAATGCCTCTCAAATTTTTCTCTAGTGGTGATTGGGAGCAGAAAGAAAAATATGAGAAATTGTACTGGGTTTCCAACCAAAAAGAGCTGAATTTTACCGAGGTAAAGCAAACTGTCAATTTTGAGGAGTTTCATGGAGGATTCATGTAATTCTTGAGTTCTCATGTAATTCTCCACAGCTCACCTCATTACATATGCACCACATCTCTGTGGCACCCTGCGTGCACTATCATGCAATCAACAGTGAACGAGCTGCCAAAAGAGGTGGTGGAGACAGGTACAATTATAACATTTAAAAAGCACCTGGATGGGTACATGAATAAGAAGGGTTTAGAGGGATATGGGCTAAATACCTGCAAATGGGACTAAATGAGTTTAGAATAGCTGGTCGGCGTGGATCAGTTGGACCAAAAGTCTGTTTCTGTGCTGTATAACTCTCTGACTCTATAATATTGGCAGAGGTCCTCACCAGTGCCAGGGCCTACTGGGATTCCCCACTCCATATTTAAAGTCCAAACATGCACCAGGTCAAGTATTGCCAGACAGAAGCTACCCTTCACAGTGCACATAGTGAAAGGGGAATGGAAAGGAAAAGCTTCTGAAGGTGCACGTTTGGGTAATATGGGTGACACTTCATTGCAAATGGAAACACTCATTCATAAATGTATTGTAATTTTACATCATCAAGTGTCTGACTGTCATTGTAACTGCAACTACACAGATCACCCGGCCTTGGCATTGTGCTACCTCATAACTCTGTCAAAGGAGGTGGGTTTTTTTTGCTAAATGCCCAGTCTAGCATGGCATTTGTTCAATTTAATAGGATTATATACTGGACAGAGTTCAAATGGGAGAAAAGGTTACTTTTTAATCCAGCAACAGCAAATGTGAAGGAGAAAGCAAAATAAATCGAACAGCTGCATTTGCTTCTGGGAACAGGCAGGGTTGCTTGCTTTTCAGTCAAGAGCAAATTTACAGTCAGTGCACGATCACTGCACCAAGCTCATGACTAAAGGAACAGGGTGTCAATTAAATAGTGTTTGTCTTGTTGTGCCCAATATTGCACTATTTTATCATGACAAAGGTGATGTTTCTCCTCCTCAATGTCTTCATCCTGCTCCATAGAAGACTTTTGCTGCTCTCTGAGCTCTTCACTATCCATCACACTCCCTTGTTGCTTGCTCCACTTTGGCAAAGTACAAAATGCTGGATAATATAACGCATTTGCACTAAAGTGTACAGTAAGAGCAACCGTCCACCCCCACCGAAACTGATATGAGCATCAGAATCTCATCTTTAGGAGTCTGTCATGATGGCTCTGATAGAGAATGCTCTGCATAGTATTACTATTCAGCACTAGTCAGGGGCTTGTGTAGTGAAGCTATCAGCCATGGTTGCAGAGGGTAACCCTCGTCTCCCAGTAGATGTTCTTTGGTGTCTGGCCCTTAAAATAAAGCAGGTTGTGCTTGGTACAATGAGTCATAGACTTAATCTGGTGATCAAGGGTGTCCCCCCAACCCCCGATCAACTTACATGTTCCTTTCTTCTCTGACCTCCCTATTGACCTCATCAATATTAAAAGTATGTTTCCACTTGCCTCTATAATTTACATCCTAGTTACCCTGTCTCTGAGCCCTGTTCTACAGCTTAATCTCACTAACCATTTGCTGCACTGTGCGCCTGTTGATGATGGGTTAATTGTGAGCATTAGTGACCTACCGCAACCAGAGAAAGCTATGTCCTTCAATGTACTATTGATCTTACCCTTTATATGCTGAATTGCCCCTTTCATAATTATTGCATTCCAACATGCTGCCTCCAATCCTCACAACTGAATGCCTCAGTGACCTTACCACAGCAGTGAGACCCTGGTAATGCCTTAACTTTCATTGAGCTGTTTCTAAGGACTGGCTCTGGTTCGACTCCCTTGACTGACTTGGATGGACAGTCCAGTCTGATAAGTAAGAAGACTCCTGACTGGTCCCTTTGCAGTGCTCCGACTGACTTACCACAAATCACAGACCTGGACTGGACTTACAGGACTAGCAGTGGCCCACTCCCCAGATCCAGTGATATGTACTCCCTTACCATGAAGGCATAAGTGGCTAACTGACCTTGCCAAGCCCCACAACCCATATTAGACACTGCCCTTTCCTAACTGTAGTGGGTCCCCCTGACAATTGATTTTGACTGTTGACTATTCTCTTGTGCTTTTGAGCTACAGCCATTTGGTTAATGCACACTCTGTGTTTACTGCACAAGCTACTGGCACATGCTGCTGTGTGCAATTGACATAGCGTGGTGCCAAACAACATGTCCTCGCCCTCAAGTGATCACTACTAACAGCTATAACAATCTACTTGGCTTTGTCTGTGTCAAATGGCTGGGCAAAATGTAAGTACTGTGAGCCTTAAAATTTTGTATGGGTTGTCAAAGCACAAAAAGGCAGAGATTCTGTCAGCATTGAAGTAGGTGCCAAGTGAGTGAGCACTAACAAAGCAAGCAAGGGGGCCTAATATGCACCCTGATTAGAAATAAGAAGATAATGCGTGCAAATAGGCCTCTCACCAATCATTGGTAAGATTTTCAACTCATTGTGCAAAATATGGGTGTAGAATTGGGCCTTCCATTTGTGAAATCAAAGAAACAAATTTCTGAATGTGCCATATTTCCTCAACTGACTGACCATTCCACGCATCATTCAGGGGCTAGGAAAATTAGCCACAGATTTCTCAACAAATAAATTGTTCAATTCCATGGGTTCATTAGCTCGGTATCTGAAAACTTGATGCAAACTTAGCTCAGTGGTTAGCACTGCTGCCTCACAGCATCAGGGTCCTGGGTTTGATTCTAGCCTTGGGTGACTGTCTGTGTGGAGTTTGCACATTCTCCCTGTGTCTGCGTGGGTTTCCTCCCACAGTTCAAAGATGTGCAGGACAGGTGAATTGGCCATTCTAAATTGCCCATAGTGTTAGGTGCATTAGTCAGAGGGAAATGGTTCTGAGTGGGTTACTCTTTGGAGGGTCGGTGTGGACTTGTTGGGCCGAAGGGCCTGAATCTAATCTTTAAAAAAGGCACGTAGTTTCACTAACAGGAGAAACTGTTTAAAGCTTCATGTCCAGTGATCTCTGCAGAATTTCCATTTGTAAACAAAATTGCTGTGTAAATGTGTCAGATTAATTATTCCTGCGAAAAGCATTGAGGTCTGTCTTAAGTGTACTTGGAACTAGGAACAGACAGTGCTATAAACACCCAGCAAGTCAGACTGTTTCAGTGGAGAGAGATGCAGAGTGAAAGGGTGAATTTCTTGCACTGTCAGAGCAGTGGTCTAATTGCTGGTCTGCACTTCGAATGCTGAGATAGTGAGCTTTGCCCAGGCTCTCTCACAATGAACCACAGTATTACCATCCCGTCTCTGGTTCTCCAACAAACTAGAGAACCAGGTGGAATATAAGGTCATTCCATCAAGGAAAGGATTCATCAATGGGAGGACAGACCTGTATTTTAGAATCTGTTTCAATATCGTGCCTGCTTCCTGCTGAATTTCAATGTCTGTACATACACCCTGCCAAGTGGAGGGCTACCTGGCTCAGGAGTTGCTGCTGCTGGTGTTTTTCCTCTTGGTTCAGGTGCTGTTGGTGATGGTGTTTCCTATCCTCTTGTTTGCCATCAGAGATAAAAGGCAGACAGCAGGGAAATGCAACTGAAGGTGTGTGAAGTGCTAAACAGGAGAACAGTATTTCAAGAAGATGCAATCATTGGTCAAGCAGTGAGAGTGAGGACTAGCTTAGAAAAGAGATGCTTTGAACAGCAGTCTGGTGGAATCTCTTCAGTTTCACTGATCCATGTGTTGGAAGCTAGTCAGTTTCTTTAAAGAAACTCTTCTCACTGTGCTTTCATCTCAGAGATCCTGGCAAGTTCCTGACTGACTGGGATATAGCTATTCTGGCTGGAAAACCCAGAATTGGTTAAAACCTTTTCCTAATTATCTATAATTACCTGACAAATCCAAGCTCTTCCCTGCTACCTTCAATCCCACCCAGAAGAGCAGGCATCACACCAGGATCAGCAATGCAAATCACTTTTAAGGGATTTAACGCTCTGAAGGTGAGGAACCCCACCTCTTTGATGTGGGTCTTGTCTCCAGCACGGGCTTTCACCTAATGCAGCATTTCTCATTATCCCTCATAACGAGAGAGGGATTTTTAAAAGTTTATTCATGGGACACGGGTGTTACTGGTTGGTCAGTATTTATTGCCCATCCCTCATTGCACTTGAGAATGTGATGGTGAACTGCCTTCTTGAACTACTGAAGTTTACGTGATGTAAGGTTAACCCATAATGCATATAGGGAGGGTATTAGAGGATTTTGACCCAGCAATATGTTTCCAAGTCAGGATGGTAAGTAACTTGGAGGGGAACTTGCAGGTGGTGGTATTCCTATGTATTTGTTGTCCTTGTGCTTCTACATGGAAGTAGTCATAGGTTTGGAAAGTGGTGTTTAAGGATCATGGGTGAGGTTCTACAGTGCACCTTGTAGATAATACACACTGCTGCTACTGAGCATTGGTGGTGAAGGGAGTGGCTGTCTGTGGATGTGGTGCAAATCAAGCAGCCTTCTTTGTCAAGAATGATGTCAAGCTTCTTGAATATTGTTGGAGCTGCACACATCAAGGCAAGTGGGGAGTATTCCATGATACATTAGACTTGTGCCTTGTGGCTGGTGGACAGACTTTGGGAGTCAGGAGGTCAGTTACTGGGAATAATATTCCTAGCCTCTAGTCCACTCTTGTCGGCATTGTATTTCTATGGTAAGTCCAGTTGAGTTTCTGTCATTGGTAAACCCCATGATATCAGGATGTTGATAGTAGGGGTTTCATTGATGTCAAAGGGTGGTAGTTAGATTAGCTCTGAGTGGAAATGGTCATTGCTTGGCATTTGTGAGGCACACATGTTATTTGCCACTTGCCAGCCCAAGCCTGGATATTGTGCAGATCATGTTGCATTTGAACATGGATTGCTTAAGTATCTGAGGAGTCCCAAATGGTGCTGAACATTGCACAATCATTGGCGAACATCTGCACTTCTGATCTTATGATGGAGAGAACATCATTGATGAAGAAGTTGAAGATGGTTGGGCCCAGGACACTACTCTGAGGAACACCTGCAGAGATGTCCTGGAGCTGAGATGACCGAACTCCAACAACCATAACCATCTTCCTATGTATCAGGCATGAGTCCATTCAGCAGAAAACTGATTCCAGTTTGCTTGGGCTCCTTGATGCAACACTCAGTCAAATGCTGCCTTGATGTCAAGGGCAGGAACTTGCACCTCACCTCTAGAGTTGAACACTTCTGTCCATGTTTGAGCCAAAGTTGTAATGAGGTCAGGAGCTGAGTGGCCCTGGTGGAAGCAAAACTGGGCATCACTCAGCAGGTTGTTGCTGAGCAGGTGCTGCTCGAAGCACTTTTGATGACCCCTTCCATCACTTTACTGCTGACCAAGAGTTGACTGATGAGGCGGTAATTGGTCGGGTTGGATTTGTCCTGTTTTTTGCATACAGAACATACCTAGGCATTTTCCAAACTGTTAGGTAGATGCAAGTGTAGGCTAGGAGAGGGGTAAGTCCTGGAGGAATAATATTACTGGAATGTTGTCAGGGCCCATAGCCTGGATCATCCACTCAACACTTCTGTATGAAGATTTCTGATTTCTGTGAATGCTTTTACGCTGATGTGTTGGACTCTTCCATCACTGAGGATAGGGAATATTGTGGAGCCTCGTCCTCCAGTCAGTTGTTTGATTGTCCATCACCATTTCTCAACTGGATGTGGCAGGACTACAGAGCTTAGGTCGGATCATTTGGCTGTGGAATCACTTAGCTCTGTCTATCACTTAAATACTGCGGATGCTGGAAATCAGAATCAGAAACAGAAATTGCTGGAAAGGCTCAGCAGGTCTGGCAGCATCTGTAGAGAGAGATCAGAGTTAACAGGAGGAACAGTCATTGAAACTGAAACATTAACTCTGATTTCTCTCCTCATATGCTGCCAGATCTGCTGAGCCTTTCCAGAAATTTCTGTTTTTGTTTCTGTCTATCACTTGCTGCTTCACCAGGTTGACACCTCATTTTCAGGTATTCCTGGCGCTACTCCTGGCATGCTCTCCTGCACTCTCCATTGAACAAGGGTTAATTCCTGCTCTTGATGGTATTGGGGGATATGCCAGGCCATGAGGTTACAGACTGTGCTGGAGTACAGTTCTGCTGCTGTTGATGGCCCATAGCACCTCATGGATGCCCAGTCTTGAGTTGCCAGATCTGCTGGATGTCTGGCCCATTTAGCCCAGTGACAGTGTCACACAGAACAATGGAGGATTTTGTCTCCAAAATGTCTGTGTAGTGGTGAATCTTACCAATACTGTGAGGTACAATGCATCTTCAGCTGGCAGGTTATTAAGGATGAGGTCAAGTATATTTTTCCCTCTTGTTGGTTGTCACATCACCTGCCACAGACCCAATCTAGTTATGTCCTTTAGGACCTGACCAAAGCCACTATTGGTGGTGAACATTGAAATCCCCTACCCAGAGTACATTTTGCCCCCTTGTACATTGTAGTATTGAAGAATCCAACAGCTCTTTACTACAGTTAACTATTATATTCAAACATTACATTCACAGGCACATGAGTATCTTGGCTGATATTAAGTTACTAAATAACAGCAGAGAACTAGCATACTTTCAGTTGTATGTCACACTTCAAATGATCATTGGAGTAAGATAGAGCATGAGACTGTTATAGCATTGCTATAACATGCTATGATACAGTGATAATCTTATGTGCGTGTCTCCTGACCTACTAACCAAGACATCATACAAAATACTCTCCTTTCCTCGGAAATCCCCCTCCAGAGTTTCAAGTTGATGACCTTTTTCTGCTTTATGCAATTAGGCTACTTCAGACATTATCTTTTGGACAATTATAAGTCATTGAGGATCGACTTTGACATAAGGGTAAAGTTGTCAAAACAATTGAGATTGGCTGTAGTCTCCAGAACGAAAGATTAAATCCAGTACAGGGCAATAAGCAATCCAGAATAAAAGTAAAGGTGAAAAACTGAAATAACTGTAGATGTGGGAAATTAGAAACATAAATTGCTGGAAAATCTCAGGAGGTCTGGCAGCATCTGTGGAGAGAAATCAGAATTAACTTTTTGGGTCCAGCATCACTTCTTTAGAACCAGAGAAGTAAAAGGGTGTACTGAAGAAGGGCCACTGGACTCAAAATATTAACTCTGATTTCTCTCCATAGATGTTACCAGACCTGCTGAGCTTTTCCAGCAATTTATGTTTTTATTATCAAAATAATGGTGACTTTTTTTTAAAATCTGTTCCCTTTGGGCACTTGTCTATTAGATCAGAAATTGTTGGAGATGAGAAAGCAGCTGACAAAGATTTATCTCATAAATGTTTTCACTTTCCAATAAGTGCAAGAAAAATGCATAGATTTGTTATGTCACCATGAAAAATTTTATGGCAGGTTCTGGATGTACATTTGCTCGCTGAGCTGAAAGGTTTGTTTTCAGACATTTCGTCACGATACCAGGTAACATCATCAGTGAGCCTCCGGTGAAGCGCTGGTGGTATGGCCTTCTCAAATCTCACTATTATGGCAGGTAGTTGAAGGCAAGTGATGAAACTTCCAGAATTATGTCAAACCAGAAGTTGCCAAATCTTCACCTAGTCTGCTGGTCAATACAACTTTGCACTGTAATAACTCTGCCCAAACAATGTGTTTGTATTGCAGTTTGCATCATTTCATCATTCGATGATAGATGCAAGCGTCCAGAACATTAAAATAAACACTAAATGGCAGGTACGTTCAAGCCTTGTTTAGAATTCCAAAATTTCATAGGATCCCTGCTATGTGGAAGCAGGCTATTTGCCCCATCAGCTCCACACTGACCCTCAGAAGAACGTCCCACCCAGACTCACTCCCCTACTGCTGTAACCCTGCATTTCCCATGGCGAATCCACCTAACTGCACATGATTTGGATTGTGCAAGCTCCATGCAGACAGATGTCCAAGGGTAGATTTGAACTCTGGTCACTGGTGCTGTGAGGCAGTAGTGCTAACCACTGAGCCACCATGCTGCCAGCTTATTCCAATCATATTCAGAACAGTTTGCTCCAGTATCATCAAACTTTAGTGATCAAATCAGAGTTGAATTTATGTAATTAAAGTCAGCTTGCAATCATTAAAGAATAGAGGTTAGGGGACACATCAATGTCTAATTTTTCAAACATTATTGGCATTGGTCTTCTTGGTGATGAAAATAAAGCTAAATTCATCTGTTTGCTAGCCAGATCTCCTCACATTAACTTGCAGTGATTTGATCGCTGACTGTCTTATTGATGGGAAGTTGAGCATGAAGTAGGAAATGGTTTTGTTAACAAAAACACATTTATTTTGGACCATGGCTATCAGTTCAGAAAGAAAAAGTGAATTGCACCAGAATACACATTATCAATAGATTGGGGAAAAATATGAATAGATTTGAATTCTCAGATTCACTTTTTATTTGTCATTGTAAAGTTGTACTTTCTGCAGCATTGCACTTATTGTTCCATATTGAACATTTCAGCTCTTGTAAATGGATTGATAATTTATATGTGTTGAACCAGATTGATTGCATGACCCTTATGTAATGGAAATATTTACCTTGTGGGAGAAAAAGGAAATGCGTTCAAAATCACAGTGCAAATGAAAGTGATGGCCCTCGAGTTAAAATTGCTCAAACTGAGTGCATGATTGGATGAAAATTGTTGCAACAAACTTGGACACGATGCACTATATTAATGTAGTACTGAAATAAATAGAAAGTTTCACGGGTTTATAAAACTATAAAACATAGATCTGCTCCACCATTCAATGGTACCATGGTTGATCTGATTATCCTAAACTTCATTTACTTTCATTGTGTTGGCTTTCATTAGCAGGGGCATTGAATTTAAGAACCTCGAGGTTATGCTGTATCTCTATAGAGCCCTGGTTAGACCACACTTGGAATATTGTGTTCAGTTCTGGTCACCTCATTATAGGAAGGATTTGAAAGCTTTACAGAGGGTGCAGAGGAGATTTACGAGGATGCTGTCTGGGCTGAAGAACATGTCTTATGAAAAAAGGTTAAGGGAGCCAGGGCTTTTCTCATTGGATCAAAGAAGAATGAGAGGTAATTTGATAGAAGCGTACAAGATGATGAGAGGCATAGATGGAGTAAATAGTCAGACATTTTCACAGGGCAGAAATGGCTATCACACAGGGGCATGATTTTAAGGGGATTCGAAGAAGCTTTAGGGGAGATGTCAGAGTTAGGTTCTTTACACAGAGAGTGGTGGGTGCGTGGAATGCTCTGTCAGCAGTGGTGGTAGAGCCAGATACATTATGGACATTTAAGCAACTCTTGGACAGGCACATGGATGATAGCAAAATGAAGGGTATGTAGGTTAGTTTGATCTTAGAGTAGGATAAAAGGCCGCACAACATCGAAGGTCGAAGGGCCTGTACTTTACTGTACTGTTCTATGTTCACTTTCCTGTTTGTCGCCCATAGCTCTTTATTATGCATTACTGTAAATTCAGTAGTTTTCTAATGCTTTTAATGATACATATTGTTTTCAAAATTATGAGCACTGGCAATATCCTTAGTGTGCAACTTGTTCTTATAGATATGCTGTAACATTTTGTTTTATCCTACTTCTATCATTCTATTATACTTACTTTATAAATATGTGTGAGTTTCATTAAATTTATTGTTGGGTGAAAAATCCACTGGACAACCTTTGTGATGAATTGGCAGTCAAGGCAATTTTCCTGGATGAGTAGCATAGAGAAACTTAGAGAAATTAAACTCCTAATGTTGAACTATTCTGGAGAAAAATCTCAGCCAACATTAAAACAAATGCTTCACCTTTCAGATGCACTATCATTGAAAAACATACTTGTAAAATCTGTTTCTGTGCAATATACACTACTGTGAATACATACCAATGCACTTCAGTTAAGTACAGTTACAGCTATCAGAATACTTAGGGACTTATGTAGAATAAGGGTTTTTACTTCTAGTTTGTGTCACACCACAGGGAGTTCTTATGGAAAGGGCAGAAAGACCTGTACTTGTTAAGCAAGTTTCATTACCTCAGACTTTCCAAGCTTCACACCTAGTGAAATGATTTTGTAATATACACAATGTGGTAACTAATTCATGTACAACAAGCTCACAGAAACGTCAATGCAGCAATGAGTAAGCACTCTGTATTAGTGACATTGGCTGAAGGATACAATTTTGGATTGCTTTTTTCCCCCAAAAGGTTGGCTAAGTAAAAGCTTTGGGGCATTTCAAGAACAGTTTTTTTCCATGAGTTATTGAGAGTGATCTCATGCAATTTTCCACTGCTCATCTTATTATCTATGTTCCATACCTCTACAGCACTAATCTCGTGATATGTTGCACTCATCAGCAGTGCAAGTGCGTACCAGTGCTGGGATCATCCTGGTTTCCTGCTGTCAGAGTCATATTTAAAGCACAAGTGTGCATCATGTCAAACGCTGCAAGCCAGGAATACCCCTATACCACAGATACAGTGGGAGGGAAATGAAGAAGGAAAGCTTCTTAAGTGACACATGTGATACTTCATTCTCAATAGAACTTGCCAACTTGTCAATATTTTGACATATTAAATCATCACCTGTCTTAGTGACTGTCATTGTAGCTACAACGACAAGAATGAAGCAACGGAGGTTCTCCATCCTTAGCAGTACTACTCTCTGTAACATGTGGGTTGGTTTAGCTCAGTTGGCTTGATACAAAGTGATGCCAAAAGCTTGGAGTCAATTTCTGCACCAGGGGTGCAGTTGCCATTGAGAATTCTGCTTCTCAAACTCACTTCTTATCTGGGGCATGGTAACCTGCAGGTTAAAGCATCACCAGTTGTGTCTCTCTGATGAGAGAGCAGTCCTGTGGTCGGGTATGACTATGGTGACTTTAGTGTCCCTAAATGCCACTATAGCAAAACATCTTGTCATTGGTTGAGCTTCAAATAGTTCATTTTTCCAGATATAAATAAAATGAATACAAATTAGTAACAGTAAAAAAAACAACTTGTATTTATATATTACTTTAAAAGTAGAAAATGTCCAAAGGGACCAAATGGATTAAAGTTATACCATTGCTACATCAGCTCAATATTGGAAGAAAACTCAAAAAAATCATTTTATTGTTTCTTTACTGAAGCAATGTGAACATTGTGTGTTTACTAAGCAAAAACATATGCTAATTATTACTAGGTGCAGCAAATACCTGGGTTAACTTAAGTTTGGTACAACATTTTTCATTACAAAGGGTTGCTAGGGATACTCACTGAATATCTTTTTACTGTATATTAATGACAGGGTGCATTTTACATTTGTGTAGGAGTACATGAACATATGAAGTAGTAAGGTATGTGCTAAAAATTTCAATGTTGGTTTTCAGATCACCATGCAGATCAAACAATTTGGAACCAGTTCTTTGAGTGTATAATTTTCTGACCAGCTGTTTTTTTCCTGCTAATGTGTTTGCACACACATTGTATCATGGCCTCATTAAGGGTCCAAGAATGCAGATGAAAACAATTTTCTGGGGATTGTATTTTGTGGAAAATAAAGCACTTAAAAAGCAATGGACCTTGGACATTAACTTCTTCTCTCTGTTGACAGTTTTCCTTTTAGATATTTTCTGTTGAATTCAATTAATATAAATTTATCGAGTTATTCTGTAAAGATGATTTATTTTACTCCTTGCAAAAATGGTGGTTTTAAACACCTTTAAAGAAAAGTACTCCTTTCATTACCCGATTAGTCAACAGAAATCAGATCATAAAAGAATGACAGAATCAAATGAGAGGTAAAATGGATGAAAACAAAAGAGGGCATAAAAAATAATTCTTTCAAAACCAGGATAGATCATGGAGCCACAAGGCTTCCAGGTGCAAATTGTGGCGGTCTATACAAGAAGGGAGTGAAAGTATAACTTGAGGGATTTTGTTTGCAAGAATGAAAAGTGCTACAAGATAGAGAAGGCTGTTTAGGGAGCTGGCAACGTGTGACACTGGCTTTCATTCACCAAACATGTACTTGTGACATATTTGCCTGATGATGAGCGAGCATAACTACGTTTTATTGGACGTGGTCAGCAGGAACCAGTTTAATCTTTAGAAGCTAAACTAAAGTTAGGAATCTCAGGGGCTGCAAAGTCACTTCATTCCTTATGTTATGTCTCAGACTGTTTGGAGTTCGGCTGCCCAGTGTGCAAAGAGGGACAATTGCTTTGCATCTGCTTTGTCAGCCTTGAAACAGAATTAGGTCCTAATATTATGTTTCAAAAACAGAAATTGCGACAAAATCGCAGCAGATTTGACAGCATCTGAACAGGTTCTGAGGAAGGGTCACGGACCTGAAACATTAACTCTGATTTCTATTCGCAGACCTGCTGAGATTTTAAGACCATAAGATGTAGGAGCAAAAACTACTCCATTCAGCCTATTGAGTCTGCTCTGCTATTCAATCATAGCTGATAAGTTTCTCAACCCCATTCTCCTGCTTTTTCCCTGTAACCCTTGATCCCCTTGTTAATCAAGAACCTATCTATCTCAGTCTTAAATATACTCAATGACCTTACCTCCATTCTAAAAGGTCTTCCCTTTACTCTAAAGTTGTACCCTCGGGTCCTAGTCTCTCCAACCAATGAAAACATTTACCCAAATCTTTTCCATCCAGGCCATTTAGTATTTTGTAAGTTTCAAATAGATCCTACCTCACTCTTCTAAACTCCATCGAATATAAACCCAGAGTCCTCAAATATTCCTCACATGTTCAGCGTTTCATTCCTGAAACCATTCTTGTGAACCTCTTCTGAACACACTCCAGGGCCAGTGCATCCTTTCTGAGATATGGGGCCCAAACTGTGCATAATCCTCCAAATGTGGTCTGACCAGAGCCTTATAAAGCCTTCGAAGTAAATCCCTGCATTTATATTCAAGTCCTCTCAAAATAAATTGTCATTATTGCATTTGCCTTCCCAACTATTGACTCAACTGCAAGTTTACTTTAAAAGAATCCTGGACTAGAATTCCCAAGTCTCTTTGTACTTCAGACTTCTGCATTTTCTTCCAATTTAGAAAATAGTCCATGCCTCTATTCTTCCTACCAAAGTGCATGACCTCACACTTTCCTACATTGTACTCCATCTGCCAATTCTTTGCTTACTCTCCTAACCTGTCCAAATCCTTTTGCAGCCTACCAGCCTCCTCAATGCTATCTGTCTGTCTACCTATCTTTATGTCATCTGCAAACCTAGCAAGAGTGCCCACAGTTCCTTTATCTGGATCATTGATGTATAAAGTGTAGTCCGAACACTGAGCCTCGAAGAACAGCACTTGTCACCGGCTGCCATTGTGAGAAGGACCCTTTTATCCCCACTCTCTGCTTTCCGCGAGACAGCCAAGCTTGTATCCATGCCTCTAATACCGTGGGCCCTTATCTCACTCAGTTGTCTCCTGTGTGGCAACTTGTGAACGGCCTTCTTGAAGTCCAGGTAGACAATATCCATTGGCTGTCTTTGGTCTAACTTGCTTGTTACTTACTCAAAGAATTCTAGTAGATTTGTCAGACATGACCTATCCTTGATTAAACCATGCTGACTTCTCCCTATTTTACCACACACTTCCAAGTATTCAGAAATCTCATCCTGGACAATGGATCTTCTTCATGACCAAGGTTAGGCTAATCGATCTGTAATTTTCCATCATTTGTCTTACTTATTTTTTAAAGAGAGGTGTCATGTTAGTGACTTTCCAGTCCTCTGGGACCTTCCCTGATTCTAGTGATTCCTGAAAGATCATCACTAACACTCTGCTATCTCTTCAGCTATCTCTCTTAGAACTCTGGGCGTGGGGGGTAGTCTATCTGGTCCAGGTCATTTATCCACCTTCAGGCCATTCAGTTTTTTTAGTACCTTCCAATTGGTGATGGCCACGAAACTCAGCTCTGCCCCCTCATACTCTTGAATTTTTGGGATATTACTCGAGTCTTCCATCATGAAGACTGACACAAAATAATTGTTAAGTTCCTCAGCCATTTCCTTCATCCCTATTACTATCTCACTTGCACCATTTTCCAACGGTCCAATGTCCACTTTGCCTCTCTTTTGTCCTTTATATATCTAAAGAAACTCTTACAGTCTTTTTTTATATTCCTTTATATTACTGGCCAGCTTACCCTCATATTTAATCTTCTCCCTCCTTATTTCTTTTTTTGTTGCCCTCCGTTGGTCTTTGTAAGCTTCTCAATCCTCTGGTTTCCCACTGCCCTTTTCCACATTATATGCTTTTCCTTATGTTTTTGTGCTATTCCTGACTTCCCTAGTCAGCCATGGTTGCCTCATCCTCCCTGTTTCTTTTTCCTTGAGGAACCTCTGCTGTGTCTCCTGAATTACTCCCAGAAACTCCTGCCATCGCTGTCCCACTGCCTTTCCTGCTAAGCTCTTCTCCCAATCAATTCTCCCCAGCTCCTCCCTCATGTCTCTGTAGTTGCCTTTATTCAGCTGTAATGCCATTACCTCTGATTCTATGTTCTCTCTCTCAGATTGCAGAGTAAATTCCATCATAATATGATCATTGCTGCCCAAAGGTTCCTTCACCTTGAGCTCCCTTATCAAATCTGCCGTATTGCACAACACTAAATGCAGTATTGCCTGTTTCCTAGTGGGCTCCATCACAAGCATCTCCAAAAAGCCATCTCGTAGACATTCCACAAATTTCTTTCCTTGCGAATCACTACCAATCCAATTTTCCCAGTCCACCTGCATATTGAAATTCCCCCATGATCACTGTAACTTTGCCTTTTCTTCACATCTTTTCTATCTCCTAGTGTATCTAGTGGAGAAAGTGAGGACTGCAGATGCTAGAGGTCAGAGCTGAAAATGTGTTGCTGGAAAAGCGCAGCAGGTCAGGCAGTATCCAAGGAACAGGAGAAGAAGGGCTTATGCCCGAAATGTCGATTCTCCTGTTCCTTGGATGCTGCCTGACTTGCTGCGCTTTTCCAGCAACCACATTTTCAGCTAGTGTATCTAGTGCCCCAGCTCCTGACTACTATTTGAAGGCCCTGTATATAACTCTAACTATGGATTTTTATCTTTGCAGTTCCTCAATCCTACCCACATAGATTCAACAGCACCTGACCCTACTTCGTTTCTTACTATTGATTTAATTTCATTTCTTACTAATGAGGCAACCCCACTCCCTCTGCCCACCTGCTTATCTTTTCGATGGGATTTATATCCTTGAATATTTAGCACCCAAACCTGAACCCTTGCAGCCACGTCTCTGTGATGCCTGCCATATCATAGCTGCCAATTTCTATCTGTGCCACATGCTCATTTACCTTATTCCTTATGCTGTCTGCATTCAGATATAACACCTTCAGTCCTGTACTAACCGACCCTCATTGTCATTTGTTTGTGCAATGTGTCTGACATTTGATTGTTAACCCTTTCCATACACATTGTCCACTCTCTGTCCGTGCTGGAGATTTTAGTAACCTTCCTCAAATTCTGCACTCCTACCTCATCCTTTAATTTGAGTTTTCTAATTTCCCCAATAACTGAGCCCTCCCCTGCCCTATTTAGTTTAAAGCCCTAACTACAACCCTAGTTGTAGGACTCTGGTCACAGCACGATTCAGGTGAAGACCATCCCATTGGAACAGGTCCCTCCTTCCCCAGTACTGGTGCCAATGTCCCATGAATTCAATCCATTTCCACACACCAATCTTTGAGCCACACATTTAACTGTTTAATTCTCTTGACCCTGTGTCTGTTAGCTTGTGGCTGAGGTAGTAATCCAGAGATTATTACCTTTTTGGCTCAGCTTTTGAATTTAGCTCCTAGCTGCTCATACTCCCTTAGCAGAACCTTTGCCCTAGTTTTATTGATGTCGTTGGTACCTACGTGGACCATGACCACTGGATCTTTACCCTCCCACTCCAAGTTCCTCTGCAGCCCAGATGAGGGATCCTGAACCTGAGCACCAGGCAGGCAACACAATCTTCGGGATTCTCGATCCAGATCACAGAGAACAGTGTCTATGCCTCTAACTATACTGTCCCCAATTACAACAACAATTCTCTTCTCTCCCTCCACTGAATAGCTCCCTGCACTCTGGTTCTGTGTTCAGCCAGCTCATCCTCCCTGCAATCCCCATTCCCATCCACACAAGGAGCAAGACCCTTGAACCTATTGTACAAGGACAAGGGCTGAGGCTCCTGCAGCTCTACCTCCTGGATCCCTCTACCTGCCTCACTCACAGCCACACCCTCCTGTCCCTGACCACTGACCGAATTCAAGTTAGTTAGTTTAAAGGTTGTGATTGTCTCCTGAAACAGAATTATCAGGTAACTGTCCTTCGTCCCTTATGTGCTGCAATGTTTGAAGCTCAGGCTCCAGCTCATTGACTCTGAGCCGGAGTTCTTACAGCAACCAACATTTACTACAGACATGGTCCACCAGCTCCTACATCATGCAGAAACAACACATCACCTGACCCTCCATCCTTATTTTATTAAATTAGTTTTGAATTTGTCTTTTTTAAAAATTTTTAACTGTTTTTGTATCTCTGCTTATGCAAGTTGTAACCAATAAATAAGTAGTAACTACCAAAATTCAATTTAACACCGATTCAAATTTAGCACACCCTTTATTAGCCAATCAAATCCAGTGATATCATTTTTCAGTTTCTCCCTCAGAATCAGAATCTCTTGCCTTCTCAAACTTCTCTCCATTTGCTCATGTCCAGCTCCAGTCCCTAAGTGAAGGCCCAACGCCGCGAGTTAAGTTTTTATAATCCCTTAACTTCCCAGGCTGCTCTCTTTTTGCTCGCACTTAGCTCCACTCCTGAAGTGAAAGCCCCAAATCCGTGAGATAACTTTTTTTTTAGCAATTTCTGTTTCTGTTTAAAATTTCAGCATTTGTTACTTGCATCTGTACTCCACATCATCTTTCTCAGTATTTCCTTTCATAAACTATTTACTTGGTGTAACTTCCTTTCTAACTCCTTTTTGCCTCCAGGCAAAAGTTATGAATTAGTTGAATTTTCATAAAGGTGATAAGAAACTTGTCCTCTCAGCAGAGTTTTCACATTTCATCTATATCATAATTTGAGTATTTCTTAAAAATATGTGTTTTCTCAAAACTTTTCATCTTGCACTTACCAGGAGAATTTGTAAGAAATGCCAAACAACATTTAAACTGCATGAGAGGAGAATGATAATTGGTTGGTAAGGAGAATGAGTGCACCAATTAATGATTAGTAACAACAGTTAATTAATAAGCTTTGTCTAAGTTTTAGTCATAATTATTAGGATTGCTTAACTCCATAGGTTGGCTCCATGCAAAGGTTCAAAGCTCCACTCAGAACTGTGAGTATTATGGAAATGAGTTGAAAAATAATATAAAACACTCCACTTTTACTAACTTTGCACTCAAACTGACCAATTTAGGCTTTGGTAGCATCTAAAAATTACAATTTGGTTTAAAGTTAGAGCGTCTTTTTGTTCATGTAGGTTACACGGAACCTCTAAAACATTATGCTTTCGGTTTTAGTTAGAAATGTAATGTGCAATCTACTTGGCTCTGCTGATTTTCATCTACCTGTCTCCAGCTGCAGGTGTATATTATTGGCAATAATGTCAGAATTTGGTGTTGTCGTAGCCTTCTTTTTGGAGAATATTGCAAAGCTGAGGAAGGAGTTAAAAGCTAATTAACTATTTAACAGGTCACACCATCAGTACTTCTTTCTCTGTCATAATCCTACTTCTGCTAGTCAATAATGTAGTCAGTCCTATGTATAGCAGGAGTATTTTATGAGCTGTCACTCCCATACGATCAGGCTGTCCAACCTGGAACATTTAGGAGAAAGTGAGGACTGCAGATGCCAGAGACCAGAGTAGAAAAACGTGATGCTGGAAAAACACAGCAGGCCAGGCAGCATCCGAGGAGCAGGAGAATCGACGTTTCGGGCATAAGTCCCTGCTCCTCGGATGCTGCCTGGCCTGCTGTCTTTTTCCAGCATCACATTTTTCACCTGGAACATTTGTGCACCTCGGGCTCTGCTATTGGTATGATGGCAGAGGAGGATATTTTCAAGGGCTGGAGACGTAGTTATTGGATTGCACACCTAATAAAGTATTGAAAATGCTGACTCACATGCAGACTGGGATTTTCCAACTTAGGTTGGGAACCTGATTCATGATTCATTTGAGGCCTGACCCTACCATCCACACAACATATTCTAGTTGCACTAACCAAGATTTTTGTAAATATTTGCCTATTTTCTAATCAACCTGTTCGAAGATGTTATTACACACCTCTGGAGTAGGTGGACCTTGAATCTGGGCCTCCCCCAGGGGTAGAGGCACTACCACTGCACCAGAAGAGGGACCCCATTAATGCAGATCATAATTTTTAGTTTTTTGTTAATTGAACCTGTTTTTCTAATAAACTTATTCAGAGATATTATTACATTCCTCTGGGATAGGTGAGACTCTAACCCAAGCTTCCTGGTCCCAGCAGTGCACCACAAGATTTAGTTATAGGTTTAGGGTTAAACTTTGTTGCCCAATTAAATCTGTTGTATCAGGTGATGATTCTGAAAGAGTTAATGAGAGTTTCATTAGCTCCACCCATTTTCTTGAGTTAACACAGCCTGGGGTTAGGGACTGAGCAAAATATTCTCTTCTCAATCTAATTGTAATCGCAGGCCTGAAATCTGGAGGGTCTTCCAATTTGAGGTCAGAAGAAGGGGGTTTCTCTCAGAATTTTGTTCTTTAAAGCTCATTACAAATGTATGTGTTGAAAAAAATGTCACACATATTGGAAGGTGAACACAAAGTTCAGTCTATCCTGTTGGGACCTACTGGGCTTGTGTCTCTGGGCACCTTACTTAAAAGACATTGCTTGGAAACCATTGGTGGACCTTGTTTCTAGAGTTCCATAAGGCCCAGGATACAATAAAAAAGAAACAGGAATCAGTCCAGGAATAAATAACCTGTCCGTGGATTTGCCCTGCAGGATATGCACCACAGGCCAGGTGGTGGGGATAAAGGTTGCTGAAGCAGTCAGGGTACATACATCATTGGTCAAGGCTGGATGGAATTCTGAAAGACAATGAATGATCTCCCACAGTCTACTAAGGTAAGTCCCACTGTGTACTAAATGATTTATGCTCCTGTGGCAAGCTTGCCACTGGACAGGATTGTCATATGCAACCTTAGATATCTCATCACATGCCTCATGTCTGATCAGTATCTCTCATTTCATTACAGCTACTCATGTAAGACTAAGAGCAACACAATGATGCTATATCTGATACATCAATTATGGTTCACATTTCAAGTGGACAGTGATCTCCAGCATTCATTAGCGTGCCCACCCTGAGATCACTGATCTTTTATCAGAATGAGGGAAGCCTATGCATCAAACATCTTCTCACCAATGGCTTGAATGCATCAATGACACCATCACCAAAAGTGATTTCAGTGGCAAAATCTCTGACAAATACCATGCAGAATCCCTCTAGACCCCAAACTAATGGAAATCCTTCAATCTCCTCCTCTGCAAGGTTGCAGAGCATTCAGCAGACTTTCAACAGCTCACCTATAGTTTCTAAGGTAGTGTCTAGATGTGGTGACAGGAAAAGAAAGATACAAAAATATTGAAATCACTTTGGATATATAGGTGTTGACATTTTATGACCCTGTGTATTGTAAGTAAATGCAAAATTTTCTCATAGATTGCTTTTCCTTTTCTTTTGGGAATAATACGAGGGATGCTGAAAAGCCTAAAAACTGACATAAATGTTAGGTGCAATAGTCAGTAAAGTGCAGAAGCTCTCATTCAATTGTGTCATCTAGGAGTGCAAGTTGCTGGAAAGTGGGACAGAGAATCACATTTCAGATAGGTGCACTTGCATGGAGGCAGTTCTTGTACCACACAATTCTAAGCTTGCAAGGTACTTTTCACTATCAGGTTTAGAGGGACTGTGCCATCATGAATGATGCATGAAAGACAAGGACCCAGTGATGGTTGCAAATCTGACATCTCTGGGGACTTGACTCTTTGGTTCATGTGGACTGAACAAACGTTACTGCTTTTCTGGAAAGTGCACTGTGTGCTGCTGATTTGGAGATGCCACACGTGCCCCCAACTAAGGTTTGAAAGGAACTGGTTACAGGAAGATTTGGTGCTGCCATGGTCTTCAGCACCACAAATGTTACCCTGTCTCGCAAACCGAGCAACTGCAGATCTGTTTCAGGGCGTGGCAGATATAGGTGACAGCTTCCCTAATCGCAGGGAGATCTCTCCTGCACTCTTCCTTCATTTGAAGGTGGCTGCAATGCTGTCTGTATCTTCTTTCTCAGTAGACAGGTCAACAGGGCTGGAGAATCTGGTTCCCCTCCATGTGCTCCTTACCGTTTCATTGGCTATAGTCTACTGACTCTCATGCCTCAGAATCTGCTGTTGTTACTGTTCCCTTCCTATTCTTTATCTTTTTAGTCTTATCAATGTTGAGATTGGTGCTGGGTTCAGTGCTTGCAACCTATGGCATAAACGTCTAGAGCTGAAAGAAATATGTAGAAGGAAGTGTGTTCTTTTCAGTTAAGGTCTTGACGTGGTGAAAGTAGCCCATGGACACTGTGCTGGGTGGAAATCTACCCTATCACCAGCTAAACATGGAGAGGTCCATCTTGTCTAACCCATGATTGCTTCCTCCCCATTTCTGATACTGATAGATGCTAGATCCTTGTGCTAATTGTGTCAACATTGCACTCCATGAATGTGGCTAATATTTCCATGTGAGCGATGCTGCCCCTTTTGAGCTCAAGTGCAACAACCCCCACATATTGAACAGTCCTGACTGAATAAAGACTTGCTCCCCATCACTTTACATTACAGTACAGTAGCCTATAGATGATAGTTTATGGCTGATATTGCATTAACTGTTCTAGAGAATGCAAATTGCCTTCTTTGCGAAGTACTATTGTTTTTGATATAACATGGCTGACAGTAGTGTTTATATTTACTGTTTGCCTTCAAAAATGACTGTTCGTGCAATACGGGCTTTAATTTCTCCCCACCCCCACCCTTGTCTGCCACATCTGGGGCAAATATCAGGAGCCATGCAGGTTAGCTCTGGACTCTCGGTGCTTGTCTGGATGCATAAGTATTAGACTCTGGAGAGCAAAAGTTGAGTCTCAGTTGCTGATGTAATTAAACATCTGAATATTTGTAAACAAAATAAAAGTATTTAATGGCACGAAGTGCTGTTCTGAAAAATCATCTTGCCCCAAATAAATAATTTCATTCCACGTAGATCTCATAAATTTCTATATTCCCTCTGTATCATTGTGTCCAAGATTATGTTCTATGGAAGATTTCTTGAATTGAGAACTGTGGTATGAAGATACTGAAGGAAGAAGCTTTTTCTCTTTGCTTAATCCATATCCATTTGTTTGCTGTTGTTGCTGCTACACAAAATGATGTGGCGATTGCTGCAAGTGAATTACTTTATCAGCTGAAGCATCACAACCTGAATGAATTACCCATGCTAACTGTTCTCTCACACACTCATTTTTTTGGTTGTTGGTGTGGAACTATGCACCCTTTAGAGGAGATTGGAAACTTTTTTCCATGTTGTGTGCTGTGCTAATATTGAATATTAACCCTTTCTACAATGAAGTAGGTCAAGTGAGTTTTGAGGAGGTTCTCCTTTACGCACGGTATCAATGGAATATTTCCTGCAATCTCCATCCTTCTGACCTCCCTGAAGGAGACTGTCAAATTAATGCTGAAATGAGGTTCTCCTGTGTGCTTCCTTTCACTCGATGTTGAACGCAAATTGCCTAGAATTCATTTCACTTCGGAGCCTCAAGACATTAGAGAGCAGATCATGAATGGCCCTGTAGGATTGTCCCTGAGGGGTAAGGATAGTGTTCCAATACAGTTTGTTATCCTGTTTCATCCCCTCCATAAAGAAACTATTGCATCACCAATTTTACACTCACTCCCCCCTACCTTTCTCCCCATAACACCTACCTTCCCCTCCCCCTTTCAGCACCACCATCCCCAACTTCCATGCTTTATAAGCAAGGGTTTATAATCTGCTGAATGTTCAGTAAAATTTATAATGGCTCTGTGTCAAGGTACAAAGCCAGCAAGTGTTAATATCACTCTCAACAGCCCTGTCCTGCTCAAAGCTAAAGCATGGAGTCAACTCTACTGTGCACAGCAACTGCAGGGCTTTTGTACAGCTTGACACATCTGAGCAGGATTCCTGTCTACCACATATGTCAGTGGCAAAATCTCATATGCCAAACTAAAATGTGTGTGCCTTACACTGCTTGTTATAAGGAATAAATATATGGCAAACAATCTTTCCTTTTGTATACATGAAAAGACTGCCTTGTCTGTGTGAATGTGATACAGTTCTTCTGCAGTGGGGTGCTGTGTGCTTATGAATAGCACACGTCTGATTGATAAGGAAGTTGCAGCTGATTCTGCTCCTGCTAATTGTCTTTCAAATGCCCTCATTAATCATTGTGAAGACTGGCTCTGAAGAGCAGAACTGTCAGTGTTGCCGTGATCTTCGTCTGCTTGCCACACTGCATGAGGCCTGGCTCAGTATTGAAACCATGGCCTTCCCAGTGGTTGTGCTGCCTGTTCACTGCAATGTGCACCTGGCTTTGATAGGCTGGAGGCTGCCTGGCACTAATGCAATTCTTCCCCCAGAGACTAATTTAACTGTCCCTTTTGCTCATGAACTGATAGCTTCCTGTCTTTGTGCACTGCAGGATGAAATGAATAAACAAAGGTAATTACTTCTGCATGTAACTTTCTTGCAGTAACAGGGCTATTAGTGTTAAAACAAACTTGAATTTTTCATCAAGGAATGATGGATTTCAAAGGGATCAATTTTCTTTGGCAGTGAAGGTGGAGCATTTTAAACTGTACAAAGTTAAGATGGAGTGTCATGATTTAGTTGACTATAATAATATTTATCATCATTAAATAAAGTTAAAAGAATATTCTTAAATAATTACATGAAGGAGTGTTTCCAATTCCCACAGGAATCTATCTTGTGCAGCACAACAGGTTTTACAACTTACTTTATGTGGAGATGTTTCCTTCTTCCACTAACCTCTGACCATCAGCTCTGGGAGTTTCCTGCATCTATCTGCAATCTCTCTAAATCAAGCAATTTATCATTTTCACCAACTTGTAGAGAACAAGTTGTTAAATTTCCCGAAACATCGTCATATTGTAAAATTTAGTCACATAGCATTGTGATGGTACATAAGCAGCTAACTACATACAGAATTCTAGTTACCCTTTCCCCTGAATATTCCTTTGAACTCTGTAAGTAATCTCCTTACTTTCATTGGCCTGAAGGAGATGCTATTCACATTACAGAAGCTGGAAGATTTCAGCCCATTTGTCTCCCTGAACCCTTTATGACTGAACAACCAAAATTGGAACTGGCCTTTCTCACAAAAGAAAAAGAGCTGACCTTTTAGCATTTTTATTGTAACTTGTAGATCTCCTAGTGGCATTGCTCAGACTAAAACTTGGATATGCGAATTATAAAGACAGAAAAAATTGTTGCCATATGTTTTATCACTGCTCACCGTAGCTGCGTCTAACTTGGAATGTCACTTTAAAACTATGGTTCTGATTACTATTGTGAATATGTAAATTTCCCTCAAACAAATTCTGAGGTAAATTGGAGATCAGATTTAAAATGTAAGATATTATTAGATTTGAAATAACTGCACACAGGCCAGTACCTGTCACCAAGTCACTCTTTACTTACACTTAGAGAGTCCTTGACATTGATCCAGCTCCCTCAGAGTCAGCTCTGAGTGAACAGGATGTCTGATGCTCCAGTTTATAGCTGTCAGCTTGGGCTCCCTAATTGGGACTGTTAATCTGGTCCAGTCAGGGGACTCATTCTACGAGGTCCACCTAGCTGACATCATTACAATCATTACAAGCTTGTTTCCTCATCTTCAGAAAAAAAGACATTTTAACACTTAATGTGGGCTCCAAATAACTTACATGCAAATTGCCGAAGTGCACTTCACGTTTGTTTGTTCAATAGGAGACCTCTTGTGACAACAACGGCTCTGACATTATGGGGGAGATCTCCCAGCAGATGAAATGCTCATTCTGATTCTTGAAGGGCAATGAGAGCGATACCTCATTTTGAAGTGAACGAGAGCCAAACATTGTCACCCATGAATGTAATGTAAGCCCTGGCTGAGAGAGACTGTCTGATTCTCAATAAATGCCAAAGAACTGAGAGTAAAATTGCGATACAATGAGGCAGATATTGTGAAATGCCAGATGGTGGATGATGAACTGCCAGTGTTGACTATCATGGACCATCTGAAAAGGATGACTTGCATTTGCTGACTTACATAAAAATCTTGGCGTTGGGAGGTTTGCCAGTCAGCTCCATTCCAGACTTCAATATAGCACTTCCTTTTGCCACAACCTTATCCCCTTTAACCCAATCATTCAAATAGCATGGATTTCAACTTTCTCATACCCAAGTTTACAGACACCATAAAAAGCATGTTCAATCAGGTGTATGTGGGTTTTAAATAGATCAATTTGGTCCAACCTCAAGCCTGGCCTAGGAACCCTCCAATCACAACGGATGAACTCATATTTCTCCAGTTTCCTCATTTCCCCTCCCCCCACCTTGTCTCACTCCCAACCCTCGAACTCAGCACCACCTTCCTAACCTGCAATCTTCTTCCTGACCTCTCCGCCCCCACCCCCACTCCGGCCTATCATCCTCACCTTAACCTCCTTCCATCTCTCGCATTTCCAATGCCCCTCCCCCAAGTCCCTCCTCCCTACCTTTTATCTTAGCCTGTTGGACACACTTTCCTCATTCATGAAGAAGGGCTCATGCCCGAAACGGCGATTCTCCTGCTCCTTGGATGCTGCCTGACCTGCTGCGCTTTTCCAGCAACACATTTTCAGCAATAATGAATATGGGCTCATTTAGAGAACAAAGCTGGAGAAATAATAATGGGGATCCAGAAAATGAGAAAAAGAACTTTGCATGAATTAGGACACTAATATTATTCTGAAAATTAAGTGCTGACGTGGTGGAAGAAACAAAACACAATCATATCACTGAAGGTAGAAATGTAATAATAGGTTTTGAACAAGTAAAGCAGGGAAGGGTAGAACAAAAGGAATGCACTACAATAGGGCAGGAGATATAAAATAAGAAAGGCTTTTGAGGTACAAAAGTAAAAGGAAGTGATAATACAGATAGCAAAAATCTGAGGATGTATCGAAACAAAATATGAAAGGGGTGAAAGCAGCTTTCCAAATGCAAAATGAAGAGGAAAGAGAAAATGATCAAGCAATAAAAATCAAAATGGTGTGTCCAAGGTTATGTTCTACAATTGTTGAACTTAATGCCAAATCTGGAAAGCTGCAGAGTGCAAGTTAAAGGATGAGGCAATGTTCCTCAAGCTTGTGTTAAGCTTCATTGGAACACGGCAACAGGCCAAGGTCAGAAAGATCACAATGGGACCCTGGTGGAGATTTAAAATAACTTGTGACAGGAAGCTCATGTTCACAATATTTCTGACTGTAATTAGGAATTATTCTATTTCTGAAAATAAAATTACTATAGCAACAACTTGAGTAAATTCTAATGCTTTTGTCGGACTGTGACTAGATTGCCACAAAGACTTGACTGCTGAAGAACAATTTGCGAAAGAGAAGTGTGGTTTCCTGCTGGACTGGGATGTGTATAATGACTGACATTGCTGGCCCACAATTAAAAAAGAAATTCTTCTTAGATTTCCGTTATTTATAAAGTCATACAGATGTACACCATGGAAACAGACCCTTTGGTCCAACTCATCCATGCCCACCAGATATTCCAACCTAATCTAGTCCCATTTGCTAGCACTTGGTCTATATCCCTCTAAATCCTTCCTATTCGTATTCCCATCCAAATGTCTCTTAAATATTGTAATTGTACCACCTCCATCACATCCTCTGGCAGCTCATTCCATACACACACCATCCTCTGTGTGAAAAAGTTTCCCCGTGTGTCCCTTTAGTATCTTTCCCCTCTCGCCCTAAACTTAGATCCTCTATTCTGGACTCCCCCACTCCACACCAGCGTGCACCCCTCCCCCACCCCCCCACCCCCCCACCCCAGGGAAAGACCTTGTTGATTTATCTTATCCATGCTTCTCACAATTTTATAAAACTCTATAAGGTCAGCCTCCAACGCTCCAGCCACAGCCTGTTCAGCCTCTCCCTATAGCGCAAATCCTCCAACCCTGGCAACATCCTTATAAATTCTTTTGTAAACTCTTTCAAGTTTCACAATGATAGGAAGGAGACCAGAATTGCATGCAATATTTCAGAAGTGGCCAAACCAATATCCTGTACTGCTGTAACACGACCTCCCAACTCCTATACTCAATGGTCTGACCAACAAAGGAAAGCATACCAGACCCTTCTTCACTATCCTATCTACCTGTAACTCTACTTTCAAAGAGCTATGAACCTGCACTCCAAGTTCTCTTTGTTCAGCAACCCTCCCCAGAAATTCCTGATGAAGGGCTTTTGCCTGAAATGTTTATTTTCCTGCTCCGTGGATGTTGCCTGACCTGCTGTGCTTTTCTAGCACCACTCTTATCTTTACCCTCCCCAGGACCTTACCATAAAGTGTATAGGGCCTGCTAAGATTTGCTTTCCCAAAATGCAGCACCTCGCATTTATCTAAATTAATCTCCATATGCCACTCCTCAGCCCATTGGCTCATCTGATCAAGATCTCATTGTATTCTGAGGTAACCTTCGCTATCCACTACACCTCCAATTTTGGTGACATCTGCAAACTTACTAACTATACCTCCTATATTCACATTCAAATCATTTATACAAATGACGAAAAGCAGTAGACCCAACATCGATCCTCTGGCACTCCACTGCTCACAGGCCTTTAGTCTGAAAAGCAACCGTCCATCACCACCACCATCACCACCCCCCTCTGTCTTCTACCTTTGAGCCAGTTCTGTATCCAAATGGCTAGTTCTCCCTGTATTCCATGTGATCTAACCTTGCTAACCAGTCTCCCATGGGGAACCTTGTCGAATGCCTTACTAAAGTCCATATAGATCACGCCTACTGCTCTGCCCTCATCAATTCTCTTTGTAACTTCTTCAAAAAAGTCAATCAATTTCATCAGACATGATTTCCCACACACAAAGCCATGCTGACTATCCCTAATCTTCTAATGTTTTAACTGACTTGGGAAGAAATACAGGGTGGGATGTTATTCCTCTGATTCAGGTCAAATGGGGGTCCCAAACCCTTCCTCAGAACCCTCCAAGGTATTAATAGCAAGGTTCAGAGGAAGGGTCACTTGACCCAAACAGTTAACTCTGATTTCCCTCCGCAGATGTTACCAGACCTGCTGAGATTTTCCAGCAACTTCTGTTTTTGTTTCTGATTTACAGCATCCGCAGTTCTTTCAGGTTGTTATCATGGCAAAAGACTGACTGGCTACCCAGTGACAGACAATAGGCGGGCTCACGAGGCTCAAGAATTACTAACAGGCCCTCCAGCTCAGAAGGAGATGCGACCTGCAGTTCAAGTAAGAAAAAAAAGAGAGCAACCAAGTGTTTCCACCATCTTCTCTCTCAAACTATTAAATTTCTGAATGCCTTCAGCAGTTGCAGCACTGGAGGACTGCAGCTGGGAGGCTACCTCCAGCTGTTCTAAATACATGAGGGCCCTGCAAGCGATTGGAAGATTCCAATCAGAATCCCTGTAAATGACCCTGCCATTTACTTATCTTAACTTTGGGCCAGTAGCCTTGCTGAGCCTCATCCTACCTTCAGCAAAGCAGGACAAGGCAGGTTTTTTACTGATAAACTAACATGAGTGAAATTTCTTGTATGTTTCTTTCAGTCATTTAGTCACAGAAGGCCACAGCACAGAAAAAGATATTTTCGCCCATTGAATGCCTGCTGGTCAAAAACCTAACCATAGGGTGTCCCTGATTTACAAACCTCCAACTTACGAATGCATGTACTTACAAACACAATGCTGTTCAGGGGGTATAATTTTAAATATCCAACAAACGAGCATTTCCTGCACTTGTAGACAGCTGTTTATATTGTCCTGCATTGTGTTCCAACTTGAACATAAATCGACTGCGAATAGACTCCGGAATGGAATCCATTCGCAACCCTGAATTCTAATCCCATTTTTTAGCATTTGGCCCATAGCCTTGTACGCCTTGCCCTTTGTATATTAAAAGTCCTGTGCCGATTTCTGTAAAGCAGCTTCTGAAATGTTCTGCTTGGTCATTGTTGCTTCTTAAAAATTCTTTCTTCTAGTTTTCTTGTTTGCATTCAGTGCTATGAAGTACTGGTATTAATTTGAACTTTTTGCTTAGAGATGGCTTATATCCACTCTGTTACATTACTTCTCATCGCCCCTGTCGTGGCTCACCTGCTGTCAAAACCCTCGTCCATGCCTCTATATGTCAAGACTCTCCTTTCTATTGGCACTTCTTGCTGGTGTGTCACCTTTCACACTCTGTGAACCTGAGAACATCCAGACCCACCTATCCATGTTGTAATGTACAGCAAATCCTGTCCCTCTCACACCCCTGTGGTCACTAACTGACATTTGCTCACGGTCATGCAACAGAGCCGATCTTAAAATTCTCATCATTATTTTCAAATCTGACTGTGGTCTTACTACTCTCTATCTCTGAAATCTCCAACCAAAGTACTCCCTGACATATGTGTTTCCCTATTTCTAGCCTCTTGTTGTTTTCCCCAATTATAATTCCTTCACCATACGTGACTGTGTCCCAAGCTCCAGCTTTCAACTTTCCTCCTCATGGTTTTTTTTTGTTGCTGCTCTACCTGGCCTTCTTCTTCTTCTTCTTCTTCTTCTTCTAACTCTTTGGCCAAGCTTTTGGGCACTTTCCTAATATTTCCTTTTGCATAGGAGTCATATATTGCTTGATGATGTGCCTTTTAACACTTCATTATAACAGGTGCTTTATAAAAATAAGTTGTTGGACTATCTTCACACTGTGACGATGCTGCTTCTGTAACAAGGTTATGTTGTCCTTGGGTTTTTTTTTCAAAAGGGGTTGTAAACAGCAGAGCTTCCGATTTTGGCTGGGAATAGCCCTTTGATTACAGCTAACAGATATTGCCTCAGGCAAAAGGTTTTTAAGTTTCTTTTAAAAAGCAATGTACAATGAAAGGGGAGTGGCCAGTTCTCCCAGCTCGGGTTTTAGCAAGCAGTCTGCTTGAAGCTGCTGGTCAAAAAGGCTGCTGGGGGGAAGAAAGGTTCCTGGATTTAACGGAGGCTCTGTCTCTCTCTCTCTCTCTCTGTCTCTCTCTCCCTCTCTATGACATCTCTCCTGTAAGAACCTGTGTTTGATTTTACCTTTTTTTTTGCCAAGGCAGTGTTTGTGGAGATGTTGCAGGTTTTTGGAACAGCAACATTAAGTTGCAATAGAGTTGATTGGGTTTTCAGATAGGTTGTTATTTTATATTCTGTTCTCTTTCGTTTGTGTTTCATTCGGTAATCTTGCAAATAAATTCTGTTTCATTTAAAACGGAATGGTTGGGCCAGCTGCATCCCTCCTGGAATATGCACTTTACACCTTCTGAAAACAACTAGAAAATTTAGGGTTCAGGCTACCTTCCTGAAATGTTTTGAGGGGCTCTGGCCTGGTCCATAACAAAACTTCTTTTTCTTCCAATGCTGCTAAATACCTTAATTTGCACCCCTGGTTCACTCCTGTTCCACCCTCACTAACCTCACCTCTATCTCATGCCCACCCTCTGACTCACTCCTGCACACTGGCTCAATCATGCCATTACAATCTGGTTCATTGAACCCAGTTTTACAATATGTCTTCAACAAAAAGAAAGTCATAAACAACACAATAACTAAAACATTTCCACTCTAATAGATGATGAGCAATAATATGTTTGGGTTCATTTTTGATTGCAGGAGAGTTGTGCCTTGTCAAATTGTGTAGTTAGGTATTGGACTGCAATTTCTGATCAGACAGTCTTGATAAGTTACTGTCTATAGTTTGGACCTCTGTGCATCTTAATGAAATGAGACATTGTATTATCGAACAGACGGTGTAATTTTATTGGTTTTATGTTACATAAATACTGTAATGAAAGCCTTTTATAATGGACATTATCATCTGAAAAGAATGCTTTCAAATTCATAGAATCCCTACAGTATGAAAACAGGCCATTCAGTCCAACGTGTCCACGAAAGCATCCTACCCCATCCCTGTAGCCCTGCATTTCCCATGACTAATCTTCCTAACTTACACATCCCTGGGCACTGTGGCCAATTTAGCATGGCCAATCTACCAAGCTTGAACATCTTTGCACTTTTAAGTTAGGACGATGTAATTTTTACCTTCATGGAACCTCCTTCTGGTGCTGCCATGATATATTGATGTCAATTTTATCATCACCTCAGTTAAATGATCTAAGCCATTTCTTGTTGGCCATTTTCTCCCAGCAATAGTGTCCCTCTGCTATCTTGCCAATTCAGAGTGATGTCAACTTGTCTTGCTAAATTGAATACACAGTGCCTTAGCTAGTGAATGATATAGGACATGTTTAATTAGAATTAGAATCAGATGAATATTTTATGTGTTTCATAAACAATCCTGTCCACAAGAATAACTTAATTGACCATCTGAAATAACAGGGCACAATTAATGAGAACAATTTTGCAACGCAGCAAATTTTAACCAGAACTATCAATATCTACATCCCCAAAAATATACCATGAGCACATAATTTATTAGGGTATTTTATATCCACATTCTTAATTTTCCTTGAATATTGTCCTATAAATGTGAAGTAATTTCCTTAAATTGCCTGTGAATCATGCAACAGTATTATTCTGCAGTGATGACATTGCAAGAGACTCAATCTTCAATCAATTTAAGTTCAACTCTACATCTAACTGTCATTAGTATTGTTGCCATTTTACAGAGACTGTAACACATGTATTAGAAAATTACAGATGATGATGAGCAGAGGCTGCAATTTAATCTTGGGGTTCAAATGACTTTTATAATCACACAAGCTTTGCTCTTCTAGTTTATGATGCTGTCGGAAGCCAAATAAATTACAACCTTATTACTTCCACTATCCATAATCCTATATACGTTTCCCACTTGAAATCACAGAATAATAGCATTGGAGACTCTGCATACAAAATGGTAGGTTTCTAGTAATTATGTATTCATTACATCTAGTCCTAAATAATATATATTTTATGATTTAAGGGGGATTTCCCATTAAGAGATTGATTTCCAAGTCAGAGAGTACTATATGAAAACTGATAACCTACTGAGCAACGTCTTAGATGATAGATGGTCCGCTGATGAATTACAAAGAAAGTTAAATTTGGCTCATTGCATCTCCGATAGTTTGCTAGAATATTCAAACCTAATCCACTGCCTTGCTGTCTCCTTATGGTGTGATACCTCCCTTTTTTTGACTTAGACGAGAACTGATTTTCTCTTCTTTGAAGGAAATTTGCCTGGTCTTGTTTTAATGTGTTTATCAATGTAGGATGAGAGGTTACACAGAATAATTTTGCTTTAGTTTGAGTGCAACAATACTCTAATTGAAGGACAACAAAGTGCTCTCGAGATTACTACAAATTTGGAGAGATGATTCATATTGACTCTTCCAAACCCTTCTTGAATGTTGTGGTCTTGATCTCTGAGCTAACTGCACATTCATAAACCTTAGTGGTGAACTTTGAATTGTGTTACGCATAGAGGACCAATGAGAGGGATGGTTCCCCTTTCTTTCCACCTCTCAACTGAACAAAAACATCAAAATATGAAAGAATGCTGTAACCCCTGATGCTATAATATCAAGAACAAACAAGTGTTTGTTTTCTTGAAATTTCATAAAACAGCTAAATTTTTAACATTCAACACCCAAAGTACTCACAACTACAGACTCTCATGTACAGATTCAAACACACATGCAAGAGAAAAAAAATGTGTGCACAGAAGGAACTTGAATTTAGGTCTTAGGACTTCAAGTGTTCTCTTACATTTATTTTTGCTGACTCTGTCATATAATGCAGTTTCAGTATCAGTCTTCCACATTCCATCTTGACAAAATTGAGTTTCTCTTACGCATTTCTTGATTTTAACTCTGGAGCCAAAATTCTGCAAAAGTATTGTGAAACCAGCCTGATTAATTAAGTGGAGAAGTACAGCCAGAGGGAAGGTCAGTGACATCTCGATGATTCCTCAAAGCCATGTCCAGAAAGGTTTTTTGCATTTTAATGACTTTGTCATGATTTGTCAGTCATGAATGTTAGCTCAGGGGTCTTACATTTCTACATGCACTAGCAAGGAAGAAAGGATCACCTGAACTCTCAACTCCATGAGATGAAGTTGTCCAATTCTGGTATGTAGTTTACAATTCAGATTTATTCCTTAAAACATGTCAATTTAACTTTTCACCATTCATAAATGATGAGCAGAGATACAAGCCTTCTTGAGAAAGGACCGTGAGGTTACAAATCACATTGAATACAGCTTCAACAATTATTGGAACCTGTCTGAGAATTATGTAAATTAGAATTGTATGCATGGCTGTACCTCTGAGGAATGGATAACAAGATCTTTCTTTTATCAGGATCAAAGAAGGAACTTAAGTCCTCTGCAGTTTCTTGGTTGTCTTGTCATGGACTAAGTACTCATGATTTTTAGCTATATCTACAACATCTCTTTCATTAAGCCAGACTTGTCAGGCTTAGGAATTTCTACAAATCATGGATATAACATTCAGTACTACAAGTCATAATCTACTTAGTCAGAACCCAGATAGAACCTTGCTTAAAATTTCATTTTGAAATGGATGGAGAGGTAGCAAAGACATGAAACTGGATGTCCTACTCCTGAACACTGAAGGCACCATTTTCACATTGGAGTGAAGCAGCATGGAGTGAGGTCCTAATTCATGCATTGTTGGTTCAGAGCCAACTGTTTATCTTAAAGAGCAACTGTCTCAGGTGGGTCTGAATTTCAGTGGAGGAATATCTAAAACATGCCATGTCCATTTTAGATCAAATAGGAGAAGGTCTGAAGCTGCTGGAGTTCTTTAGAGATGTAAATACTATATGTGTAAGAGAAAGAGACAGTGACAGAGTTTTATGAAAGTTGCATATTTGAATGTTGGAGGGGCATTTAAAATAGACCAGATGTCTAGCCTACTGCCTTTCCATCCATTTACAAGTTGCTGTCCTTAATATGGTGGTCAGCTATGGCATCAGCATACCTACCTGGGGCCTATTTAATGTCTTCTTAAGGTCTCGATCAGTCTCTGTCACCATAATAAGGTGGTTGGAAGAAGGTGAAAGAAAGCCAGTCTTTCATAGCGTCTGGTCAACAGGTGGGAAGGAAGGGAGGGTACAACTTGTGATGTCCTGTGCCTATTGGGGAAATCCCTCCACCCCAAAATGATAGCCCAACCTCATGCCTCTTCTGGCTTCAAGAATCTGACATAACCTCCTCTCTTCCTCCCCCCCCCCCACACACATCCGCCAGCTTCCCAGTTGGCAGATGCCAGGCACTTTGAGACAGTGGGATGTGGTATTGGATCAGGATTTGATTGTGTTTGGGAATCTTTCTGTGCATCAACCTGGCTCTGGTGAGTGGGATTTTGTGGGTCCCACTGCTGGTTAAAACACAAACAATGTTCGATAATTTCCTCATTATGTGTTTAAGTGCCAGCATTTCTCTTTTGCATTCACTTGTCAGTTATTCAAATTTAACAAGCCCTGGGGTTCTATGTAAGTTGAATTATTCAAATCAGGGAAAATCAATTTGAAAAATATAGTAAGCCTGGCTAGTATAGCTTATGCAATGACGAGAGATATATGATAAACAATTATGAATGTTAAATGTTAATTCAATAGAGTAGCACTTTTCATTAATGAATTAAACCTTTCTTTTTCTTCAAGGAGCTGGATTATATAACATTTACTATAAATGTGTAAAGTTGTACTTTTATTTATCTATTCAATATTAAATTTGATATGTGAAGCATATCCTAAAGTCATTTCTCATTACTGCACAACAAAGCTCAATGTTAAAGATGTCACACTACATGAAACTTAATAGCTGTTATCTTTTAGTAACAGTGTATCACTCTGTGATTGCAAACCTGGCAAGAAGGTTCACACAAATCATTCAAAATGCTCTTTCAGTTGCTTATAATTCTCCCTCTCCTCCTTTTAGTCACTGAAAATTCTACAGTGTGCATTTCCAACGGTAGAATCATTTTACTTTTTAATATGCCTCTTCTGCTTTATCTTTCACACTACGTTCAAACTTTTGCTGTATTTCCTTTTAATCTCTTTTATCATCTATCCACTGTACTTTCTAGTTAAAGTTAGCATTCAGTTTTTATCTATTTTATCACACCTTACTCCATCCCATATACAAGTATCCTGTATTGTGTCATTGTTTTTGATAAGTTAATTCAGCTCAGCTCCTTTCCTGTCTCATTGAACATTGTAGTTAACAATCACAGCAAACTTAGCTTTAACTTTTCATTCTTTGATTTTTAGGTTGACTATAAATGAGATATGTTTACTATTTAATAACTGTTCTCTTACTGTGAAGAGGATGCAAAGATGCTTCAGTATGATTTGGACAAGTAGATTGAATCGGAAAATGCATGACCGATGATGTCGATAAATGTGAGGTTATCCACTTTGTTAGCAATAACAGGAAGGCAGGGGGGTGATAGATTGAGAAAGGGTGAGGTGCAATGATACCTGAGTGTCCTTGTAGACTGGTTGCTGACAGTAAGCATCAAGGTGCAGCAGGTGGTGAATATGACAAATGGTATGTTGGTCTTCATAGTGAGAAGATTTGAGTACAGGAACAGGGATACCTTCCTGCAATTTGTACAGGGCCTTGCTGATTTCCTTATGTGAGGAAGGATGTTTTGACTATCAGACAAAGCTTTGCCTGCCTGATTCTTATGATCAAAGGACTGAAATATGAAGAGAGCCTGGATCAATTGGGATTATATTCACTTTTAAAAGAAAGGGTGATTTCATAGAATCCTGTAAAATTTTAATAGGACCGGATGAGATAAACACAGGAAGGATGTTCCCGATGACCAGGGAGTCCAGAACCAGGGGTCACAGTCTCAAGATAGGGGCTTAGGTTGTTCAGGACTGAGATAAGGAGAAATTTAGAGAATGGTGAACCTGTGGCATTCTCTACCATAGAACGTGGTTGAGGCCAAAATATTGTATGTTTTCAAGAAGGAGTTGGTTCTTAGGACTTAATGGATCAAAGTGTATGGGGAGAAAACAGGAAAGAGAAATGAGTTGACCAGCTGCTATTATAATATTGAATGGTGGAGCAGGCTGAAGGGGCCAAATGGCCTATTTCTGCTTCAGTTTTCTGTGTTTTCAGCATTTAGTTGACCATAACAACCTGGCAACAATGTTGCCTAAATTCCATTTCTTTACATGATTATGACTGAAGTAACAATGTAAGAGCCAATGGTTCTAAAAGGGTCAAATGGAGATTGCATTATGCCCAGCTGATCCTATGTTGTATTATAGGCTTGAATAGGAATTAGGCAGAACTTCTTAGGATCCTGTGGAATGCAGACCTAAAACCACTGATGGATATCTTAGCTGCAACATTTATCTAATGTAAGTTGTAGCTGATTGCGATCATGCAATAAATTACATTTTGTTCAAGATAAGGGCCTCTACTTATTAATGCTCACCAGTGGCTGTTCCTGTACTACTGTAATCTTAATTAGCCCTTGGACCCAGTTAAGGAAAGAGCAATATTGGCAGCATACTTCTAGTGTCAAAAACCACAAAGGGCTGCTGCCATTTAAATCAAGATTTGTTTTAGAATTGCACAAATTGTAAAGATTACTGTAGGATATTAATAATAGGATGAACTTATGCCTGATCCAATTTCCCATTTGTTTGAGACCAATTGATAGCTGCTCACCTAGGCTATAGAAAAGTACTTTGGAATTATCTCTAAAATGCTAACATTTACTCTAGTCATCAGGATTATTTTTGTCAGAATCTTCACACACAGTTCTCTCTGATGCCACCCTGTTAAGCTACCTATTATAAAAATTCTGTTTTCAATGACTTCTTTTTTAAACATCTTGGAGTCTTCATCTCTAAATTTCTGTACATGAGACTGTGCTGTGCAAAGCCTTCACTTCCCCTCATCATTTAAAGTGTGACCAAGAAACCTTTTGCAGTTTTACCACTCGATCGTGTTATTGGCTATTATGTGTACTGAATTACTGAGGATATTGGCTGCCATTCCATACAGTGCTTATGAATTCATCACACAAGATAATCTTAACAAAGAATATTGGAACTTCCTCTGTCCATATGAAGTCGGTATAACAGTTCACTTATTAAACTTCACCATTTGACCAAAATACCTTTCAACAAGGTCCAAGATAACTAATAAAACATTCTGAAATGTCCAGGTAAGGAAGCTGTGGTTAATAGCTTTCCTGTTATTGAGGGAAGTTTCTCCAACATCAATTGGTTTTAAATGTATTTAAAATTGTACTGATCAGCTTTGCTCAATGTGAGTAATTGTGTTTTCATCAGGATGTTCTAATTAGCAGGATTCAACTCTATTCAATTTATCCAGATTTTATGCTGCCACAGTGTATGCTTAGTGAATATCTGATCTCATTGCTTGATTATTCCACTACTATCTTGATCTGTTGAGAATACTACATTCTGAGAGCAATTCCCTTGATGCGAGAGAGTTAAGCCAGATTTGTCTTGCAAACGTTTCACCATTGAAACAATAAAAGGCTTTGGTTTGGCATTTTCCTTTAGTGGATATCTACTTATGATTCTGTTTCCCTTTGGAAATGCTCAGGTTGCCGCATTCTTAAGTTACCTCATGCAAATCATCTTCGAAAAGAACAAAATTGTGAAATGTCCTCAAAATATTGCTGTATTCCATCTTGAAGAAATTCACATGGAAATATCAAATTCTTTCAATTCTCCATTGTTGAAAAATGTGAAGGATCTTAGATTCAAGCATGAAAGCCTGAAAGAAGTTTGAGTCACTAGTGTTGTTATGTTTCACAATTATTATACAGTGCATCTTAAAGAGACATGGTCACAATATGATCACTGCATTGTAGTTTTGACATGAGATCTCAGATTATGTCTTAATTGTGGGGTGGCCTGGTAGCTCAGTGGGTTAGCATTGCTGCCTCGTGTGGAAGCATTAGAGACCCAGGTTTGATTCCACCTTCGTGTGACTGTGGTGTTTGCACACCCTTTCCGTGTCTGTGTGGGTTTCCTCCGGGGGCTCTGGTTTCCTCTGAGTGCTCTGTGGTTTCCTCCCACAGTCTAAAGAAGTGCAGTAGACGTTGTTTATTTGGAGTTTAATAAAGCCCTTTGACAAGGTTCCGCATAGTAAACTAATTAGTAAAGTTAGGTCACATGGGATTCAGGGTGAGTTTGCTAATTGGATACATAATTGGCTTTATAACAGGAAAAAGTAATAGCGGAAGGTTGCATTTCGGACTGGAGGCCTGTGACCAGCGGTGTTCCAGAAGGTCCTCTTTTGTTTATCATTTATATAAATAATTTGGATGAGAATGTAGAAGGCATGGTTAGTAAGTTTACAGATGACACCATAATTGGCGGCATAGTAGATAGTGAAGAAAGTTTTCTAAGATTACAAAAATATCTTGATCAAATGGGTCAGTTGGCTGAAAACTGGCAGCTGGAGTTTAATCTGGATAAATGCAAGGTATTGCATTTTAGTGTAACAAACAAGGGTAGGGCTATCCAATTAATTCCTGAAGAAGGGCTTATGCCCGAAATGTTGATTCTCCTGCTCCTCGGATGCTGCCTGACCTGCTGCGCTTTTCCAGCACCACACTTTTCAACTCTGGTCTCCAGCATCTGCAGTCCTCACTTTCTCCTATCCAGTTAATGGTTGGGCCTTGGGTAATGTATTCGGGGTCTGGGGTGCAGATACATAATTCTTTGAAGTTTGCATCACATAGAGAGGGTGGTTAAAAAGGCACACTTGCCTTCATTGCTCAGACCTTTCATTGTAAGTGTTGGGAAGTCATGTTGAGGTTGTACAGGACATTGCTGAGGCTTCTTTTGGAATACTGTGTCCTGTTCTGGTCATCAGTTATAGTAAGGATATGATCCAGCTGGAGGGAGTTCAGAAGAGATTTACCAGGATGTTGCTGGGTATGGAAAGTTTGAGTTATAAAGAAAAGCTAAATAGGTTGAGACTTTTTTCACTGGAACACAGGAAGGTGAGAGGCAACCTGATAGAAGTTTATAAAATAATGAGAAGTAGAGATAGAGTTAATGGTAGTTATCTTTTCCCTAGGATAAGAGATTTCAAGATTTTAAGGTGAAAGGAGAGAGATTTTAAAAAAGACATGAGAGGTAAATTTTTTGCACGCAGCATGATTCATATGTGAAATGAACTTCCTGAGGAATTGTTGGATGTGGGTACAATTACAACTTTTAAAAGACATTTGGATCAATATATGAATAGGAAAGGTTTGGAGAGATATGGGCCAGTAGCAGGCAGGTGGGGCTAGTTTAGTTTGGGATTATGTTCAGCATGGATTAGTTGGACCAAAGAGTCTGTTGCCATGTGTTATGGCTCTTTGTTCAGGTTAGGTGGCTGGGCTATGCTAAATTGCCCAGAGTGACCAGGGATGTGCAGGCTAGGTGGGTTAGCCATGGGAAATGCAGGGTTTCAGGGATAGGGTAGAGATTGGATCTGGGTGGTATGCTCCTTGGATGGTGTGAACTCAAAGGACCAAGTGGCCTGCTTCCACACTAGGGATTCTATGAATTAACTGGGTCCACTTGAAGCATGATATGCTGATAGAAGTGCACTACTGTTTGTAATTAAATAACCTAGTATTAGCCAAATACTGAAGTGCATGTAGCCGATACATATATCAGGAACTATAATAAGTATTTGTTGAATCCTTTGATATCACGCCATCCGCTTTTTAGTCTTTATGCTATGGAAGTGAACGTAAGCATTTCTGCATCAGATTAAAAATATTCAGCCAGAGGCTAAGCCCAATCCTGATCAACTTCACAGTCCAATGTGGCTTTCTCACTTGGCATTGTAGATTAGATCATTTGCTGTAAGGTCAGTAGCAAACAAAAGTAGTAGATAATTAGAAAAGGCATCTGAGTACAGCAGTTGTATATTGTCAAACAGTGTGTGAATTGGATATTGCATTCCAACAAATTGTGCAATGTTCCCTGCCTTGATAAATGTGCATGCATTTTTTAATTGATAGAGAAGTTGGAGACCATTAGTTAGTTAGAAAAATACTTATCAGCAGAAATGATCAAATTCTGCAAAGTTTTGAGACATTCAAGCACAAGCTCACAAAAATGGAAGCCTTAAACTTATGACCATAAGACATCAGAGCAGAAATTGGGCCATTCAGCCCATTGAATCTGCATGGCTGATAAGTTTCTCAACACCATTCTCCCCCTTTCTCTCCGTAACCCTTAATCCCCTTGATCATCAAGAACCTATCTATCGCTGTCCTAAATATACTCAAAGACCTGGCCTCCACAGCCTTCTGTGGCAGTGAATTCCATAGATTCACCACCCTCTGGCTGAAGATGTTTCTCCTTATCTCAGGTCCTAGTCTCTCCTACCAATGGAAACATCTTCCCAACATCCATTCTGTCCAGGCCATTCATTATTCTGCAAGTTTCAATTAGATCCCTACTCCTACTTCTAAACAGCATCAAACATAGACCCAGACTCTTCAACCAGTTAAACTCATATGTTAAACTTTTTATTCCTGGCACCATTCTCATCAACCTTCCAGGAACACACTCCAGGGCCAGTACATCCTTCCTGAGATATCGGGCCCAAACCTGCGCACAATACTCCAAATGTGGCCTGACCAGAATGTTCTAGAGCTTCAGAAGTACATCCCTACTTTTATATTCAAGCTGTCTCAAAATAAATGCTATCATTGCATTTGCCTTCCTAACTACTTACTCAACCTGCAGGTTTAATTTGAGAGAATCCTGGACTAGAACTCCCAAGTCTCTTTGCACTTCAGACTTCTGAATTTTCTCCCCAGTTAGAAAATAGTCCATACCTTTATTCCTCCTACTGAGGTGCATGACCTCATACTTTCCCACGTTGTACTCCATCTGCCACTTCTTTGCCCACTCTCCTAACCTGTCCAAATCCCTCTGCAACCTCCCTCCCTCCTCAATGCTACCTGTCCCTCTACCTATATTTGATTCATTTGCAAACTTAGCCAGAATGCTCTCAGTTCCTTCATCTAGATCGTTCATGTATAAAGTGAAAAGTTGTGGTCCCAACACTGAGCCTTGAGGAACACCACTTGTCACTGGATGCCATCCTGAGAAGGATGACACAAAAGCTGTTGTTTTTCTGTTATTCTGAGAAGGACCCTTTTATCCCCACTCTCTGCTTTCTCCCAGACATCCAGACTTCGTTCCATACTAAACCTTTCCTCTAAAACCATGGGCTCTTATCTTACTCAATAACCTCCAGTGAGACACTTTGTCAAAGGCTTCTTGAGGTCCAGCTAGATAACTTTCATTTGCTCTCCTTGGTCTATCCTACTCGTTACTTACTCAAATAATTCCAGCAGATTTGTCAGGCAAGACCTCCCTTGATTAAAACATGCTGACTTTGCCCTATTTTACTATGCACTTCCAAAAATTCAGAAATCTCATCCTTCACAATGGACTCCAGGATCTTATCCACGACTGAGGTTAGGCTTATCAGTCTGAAATTTTCCATCTTTGGCCTTACTCCATTTTTAAACAGGTGTGTCATCTTAGTAATGTTCCAGTCTTCTGGAACCCTCCCTGATTCTAGCGAGTCTTGAAAGATCACCACTAACACTTCCACTATCTCTTCGGCTATCTCCCTTAAAACTCTGGGGTGTAGTCCATCTGGTCCAGGTGATTTATCCACCTTCAGGCCATTCAGTTTTTCCAATACCTTCTCCTTTGTGATGGCCACCACACTCAGCTCTGCCCCTTCACTCTCTTGAATTTTTGGGATATTACTTGTGTCTTCCACTGTTAAGACTAACACGAAGTAATTATTCAGTTCCTCAGCCATTTCCTTGTTCCCCACTACTATTTCTCCAGCATAATTTTCTGGCGTCCAATGTCCACTTTTGCTTGTCTTTTTGCCCTTTATATATCTAAAGAAACTCTTACAGTCTTCCTTAATATTACTGGCTAGCTTACCCTCAAATTTAATCTTCTCCCTCCTTATTTCTCTTTTTGTTGCCCCCTGTTGATTTTTGTAACCTTCCTAATCCTCTGATTTCCCACTGTCCTTTGCCAGATTATATACTTTTGCTTTTATGCTGTCCCTGATTTCCCTAGTCAGCCATGGTTGCCTCGTCCTCCCTGTACCACGCTTTCTTTTCTTCGGGATGAATGTTGTCCCCAAGAATTTCTCCCAGAAACCTCTGCCATTGCTATTCCACTGTCTTTCCTGCTAGCGTCCTCTCCCTGTTAATTCTGCCCAGCCCCTCTCCCATGCCTCTGCAGTTGCCTTTATTCAGCTGTAATACTGAAATACCCAAAGTCTTAGCGATACTAAAGTTTAAAGCTAAATCTAATGTATGTATTTTGTTGCAATTCAATGAACAGATGTTCAAATCTTTGACATACAAAAAAACCCAAACAACAAATTGTCATCTCTGACCTTCAAATTCAACAAACTTGACTCCTGTTAGTCCAATGTGTAAAATTGCTGGACAAGATGATAATGATTCATCTCTTGAATATAGCTCATGATACAACTTCATAATGGACAGCAATTATTGGAAGACCATGATAATAATATTAACCAAAATTATTGATTTAATGTTAATATCATGTGCTAAATGAAAATGGAACTCTGCATTTCTTCCTGGCACTTCAACTTTCGTGTACACTTGTAGGTATCATACGAAAGATGTCATCAGACTGCACCACATGCATAATAACAGTGGCCATAAACATTATAGTAATTTGTCCTTATAGGACTATCTATCATTATGTGTTTGTGTGACTGTTATAATTATTTTTCTATGTGGTCCTTATCACAAAGTTTCTGGAAAGGATTTTAGTTTTATGACCCTTTAAAAATTAATATCCACTTAAATCACTTAAAAATTACAGTTAATATATCTAGTTACACTGTCTAGCTGTGATACTGACAAACTGAATAGATCTTGCAATTACATCCAATGAAAGATATCTCTGTAATAATTACTGAATTGCAGATACAATCATGTATTTTTAATGGTTGCAAATGGAAGCTTTTAATGGTTGCAAATGGAATGTAAATAAGAGAGCATGATGTATCCACAGTTACTGTATGTACAATATTGGAAAGTTTGTGGGTATTGTATTTGTACATCAGCTGCATAATTTAATGCAGAATATATTAGCTCATCCCTTATGAGCAGCAGCTGAATACATTCAGTTAATTTGGAAAAGCAAAGAAAATGGAGCTGACCTTTAGAAATTAAGCTAAGATCATTCTTGTTTAAGCATGCCAATGACCAGCTTCTTTACCCCACAAGTTAGCAGGAAGCATTTCAGTTGCTTTAGCATTTTTTAACACTTTTGTACAGATCATATAATCATACAGAATACATTGCTAAATTTTAATTCTCTATTTTTTCAATGATGGCTGAATTCATGGATGGTTGGAATTAATTGATTTTATTTTTAAAGGTTTATTTGCCACTTGTGCTTGAGCACCTATTAACAGAACAGAATATTTTATATGCATTTATTTGCCCTCATGAAGTCCTGTGCTACACATCTTGGTCATCTGTAGGAAACCAGGTTTAGTGACATGACTCTGCCCTCACTCAGTTTGATATAGTCAGCCAGACATGGCTACCTGATTGCAAATGCAGATAAATTCTTTTATTGTTTATTTCTCTCCTGATGTGTAGCTGACCCTCTTCAAGATGAAGGATGCCAATGCTTTGGAGGGAAAAAGTTTTCACTACTTTTATTTTTAAACATTTGCCAGTATAGAATATTTTCAGCCTGGTTGTAATGCATGATTGATTTGATTTGATTCAACTCAAGCCTGGGTATTCCCAGGGCCTGCTACAATAGGGTGCAGATTGCTTCAGTACTTGACACATTGTGTATGTTGTTGAACATTGTGCAATCATCAATTAATATCTCCACTTGTGACCTTATGATGAAGGGAGTGTCATTGAAGTAGCTGAAGATTGTTGGACCCAGGACATTACACTGCGGAACTGATGTTTTGGGATTGAAATGATTGACTTTCAATAACTCAAACCATCTTCCTTTGTGTTAGGTATGACTCTCCACTAAGGAGAGTCTTTCCCCTGATTTCATTCATTTCAGGTTGCTAGGACTCCTTGATAACATACTTGGACAAATACTGCATTGATATCAAGGGTTGTAAATCTCATTTCATCACAGGAGTTTAATTTTATTTGTCCATGGTTTGATATTGCAATAAGGTCAGGAGCTAATTAACTCTACCAGAACCCAAACAAAACATCGGTGGGCAAGTTATTATTGAGCAAGTGCTGTTTGATAGCGCTGTTGCTGGCCCCCGCTGATGAGCAAGAGTTGACCAGTAGGTTCCGATTGGTCAGGTTTGATTTGTCCTGCTTTTTATAAACAGGAAGTACATGGGCAATGTTTCACGTTACCGAGTAGATGCTAGTGTTACAGGTGGACTGGAACAGCTTAGCTAAAGGGGAAGTAATATTGGAGCACAAAGTCTTCAGTAGTAGTGGCAGAAAGGTGTCAGGGCCATAACATTTTCAGTTTTGAGGTGTTTCTTGATTTCATTTGAAGTTAATTGAACTGATAAAACACTGACATCTGTGAGTGCTGGGGAAATCAGGTGAATACTAAGATGGATCATCCATTTGGCAGTTTCGGATAAAGGTAGATGTGAAAGCTTCCACTGTGTTTTTTGATCTAATGTGTTGAGGATAGGAACATTTTTGGAAGCTCCTTTTCCAATTAGTTGATTAATAATCACAGGTAGATGTGGTAGGCCTACACTTGATCTGTTGCAGAGCTCCTGTGACACAATGGTTGCATCACTATTTCTGGCCCCAAAGTTTCAGGTTCAAGGGAACATACAACAGATGGATTGGTAAGGATGAGTTTAAGAAGGTTTTTCCCTCTTGTTGGCACCCTCACAATCTGCCACAGACCACTTCAAGGTGGCTTGCCAGGCCATTTCAGATGGTAATAAAGAGTCTAAGATATTCCTATGGTTCTGGAGCCTCGTAGGCCACAGATAGTAAAGATGAAAAATGTGTTGCTGGAAAAGCGCAGCAGGTCAGGCAGCATCCAAGGAGCAGGAGAATCGATGTTTCGGGCATTAGCGCTTCTTCAGGAATGAGGAGGGTGTGCCAAGCAGGCTAAGATGAAAGGTAGGGAGGAGGGACTTGGGGGAGGGGTGTTGGGAGTGCGATAGGTGGAAGGAGGTTAAGGTGAGGGTGATGGGCCGGAGAGGGGGTGGGGCGGAGAGGTCGGGAAGAAGATTGCAGGTCAAGAAGGCAGTGCTGAGTCCGAGGGTTGGGACTGAGATAAGGTGGGGGGAGGGGAAATGAGGAAGCTGGAGAAACCTGCATTCATCTCTTGTGGTTGGAGGGTTCCTAGGCAGAAGATCAGGCACTCTTCCTCCAGGCATCGTGTTGCCATGGTCTGGCGATGGAGGAGGCCAAGGACCTGCATGTCCTTGGCGGAGTGGGAGGGGAAGTTAAAGTGTTCAGCCACGGGGAGGTTGGGTTGGTTGGTGCAGATGTCCCAGAGGTGTTCTCTGAAACGTTCCGCAAGTAGGCGGCCTGTCTCCCCAATGTAGAGGAGGCCACATCGGGTGCAGCGGATGTAGTAAATGATGTGTGTGGAGGTGCAGGTGAATTTGTGACGGATATGGAAGGATCCCTTGGGGCCTTGGAGGGAAGTGAGAGGGGAGGTGTGGGTGCAAGTTTTGCATTTCTTGCGGTTGCAGATAGTAAAGATGGCAGGTTTCCTTGCTCAAGCATTAATCTATCAGATGTATTTTTACATCATTGATGGAAGTAGATATCAAAGATCAAGGACCTCCTGGAGTTTTAATTGAAGTTTGTTTGTTTGTTCTTTCTGTACTGGTTAAAGACAAAGAGGGTGATTACTTGTTTTTTGTTCTGGATAATCAAGTATTGATTTTGCTTAGAAAACCCAGAGAGTAAACATTCTTGGATCGTCTGAGAGAGATCAGAATGGTGTCAAAAGCAAATATAGTTTCTCTCCTAAAAAAAATAGAACAACTCTGGTTAAGAACAGTTAGCTCAGTCAAACATTTTAGCTTAAGTAACTTCAGGACCAGGAATGTTTCAATTGAAATCTGCATGCTGTTTTAAAGTCTAAGCTGTCCAATTTGTGAGTATTCACTTAAGAACAATTTGCAGTTTACAGGAAAGAATTGGGGAGAATCTGCTGTAACAAACTTAAAGATTTGATATCGAGGGGTAATTTCTTTGAATTTGAATTGCAATAAATTGGCTTTGGAGATTAGATTGGAACATTTTCTTTTGCTGGCTGTTTTAGGATTTTTTCTGTGTTCTATGTTCAGATAATCTTTTTTGGTTTTTACCTTTTTGTGCATTAAGTCTCTATTTTGTTGTTTAAAAAAATCTCTGCTGCCTCATGTGACAATGTTTCAGTGATATTAATTAACAAAAAAAAGACATATCAAGCCAGATTTTATTGTAGGACCTGAATTGTCTGGTCATACCATCAGCTCGGATCAACCAAGATTTAATAATTGAATTTAGCCAGCTACCAGAATGGGCTTTAAGTTCATGCCCCAGAGCATTAGCCTGGGTCTCAAGATTACTAATCTAGTGACATTACTACAACATTACTGCCTCACCCTCAGCTCCATTAGTTGTATCTACAACACAAGTTCTCACATATCTCAGAATAGCAAACTGAATTGAAATTAAAATTAACCTTTTGTTTTAGTCCAAGTCAGAGAGCCTAGTAATATTGCATCAGAATTCAATCTCATTTATGGGCTGTTGTGAAATTGAAGTCTACACTTCTGCCCACAGGAATCCAACTAATTTGATATTGTATTTACACAAAAGAGGATGATGTGCTTAACTAATCCAACCTCCGGGGCACTCCAGTCACAATTTGTGACTAATTTTCATTACCCTCTGCAATGGCTTAGTAAGTTGTTCAGTTGAAAAACAATCATTTCAAAAAAAAGCAAATAAGAGAAATAGACAGAATATTAGCAATGACCAAGCCAGAAACACTGTCAGGTAATCGTAGCCCTGTTGACCTACAAAGTTATCCTCACCAACACCTGAGGACCAGAATCAAAGTTGAGAGAGCTGTCCAATAGATTAGTCAATCAATAGTCTGATGTAAGTATGCTTGTGATAGCTGTTACAGCGCACTGGTGGTGTCCATCGTTCTGAGCTAGAAGACCTGGGTTCAAGTGCCATCTGCTCCAGAATTCTGTAATAATATCTCTCAGCAAATTGATTACAAATATTTACAATAATAGTCACAGCTTTCTATCAGTGAACCAACACTACCATCTTCTAACAAGCTTCATTCCAAAGAACCATTTGGTTTCATCAGCAAGATAGACTCAGCAAAGGTATTAGTGTGTGTCAATAATTATGTTGTGACACCGTGTCAATCATTAGGTGTGTACAGTACTGAGAATTTATGATTGCATTTCAATCCTCACAGAGACTGTTAACTTTTAAGAGATTAACTTTCCAATGATATAAAGACCCAAGGGACAAGAATTCACACTTAAAAACTGTACAGAAAAGCAACATAAGGTCAAGCATTAATTAACAGGCAGCAAATATTTCAAACTAAAGGAAAGTTACTTTTGTATTAATCAACTAAAGTAACTAAAATAGGGATAGCAACAAGGTTTTGTGTGCGGGAAATCATGTCTCATGAACCTGATTGAGTTTTTTGATGAAGTAACAAAGAGGATTGAGGGCAGAGCAGTGGATATGATTTACATGGACTTCAGTAAAGTGTTCAACAATGTTCCCCATGGGAGACTGGTTAGCAAGGTTAGATCTAATGGAATACAGGGAGAACTAGCCATTTGGATACAGAACTGGCTCAAAGGTAGAAGACCTTTGGTGGTGTGGAGGGATGTTTTTCAGACTGGAGACCTGTGACCACTGGAGTGCCACAAGGCTCAGTGCTGGGTCCTCTACTTTTAGTCATTTATATAAATGATTTGGATGTGAGCATAAGAGGTATAGTTAGTAAGTTTGCAGATGACACTAAAATTGCAGGTGTAGTGGACAGCGAAGAAGGTTACCTCAGATTACAACAGGATCTTGATCAGATTGGCCAATGGGCTGAGAGGTGGCAGGTGGAGTTCAATTTAGATAAATGTGAGGTGCTGCATTTTGGGAAAGCAAATCTTAGCAGGACTTACACACTTAATGATAAGGTACTAGGGAGTGTTGCTGAACAAAGAGACCTTGGAGTGCAGGTTCATAGCTCTTGAAAGTAGAGTTGCAGATGGATAGGATAGTGAAGCAGGTGTTTGGTATGCTTTCCTTTATTGGTCAGAGCATTGAGTATAAGAGTTGGGAGGTCATGTTTCAGCTACATAGGACGTTGGTTAGGCCACTTTTGGAATACTGTATGCAAATCTGGTCTCCTTCCTATCGAAAGATGTTGTGAAACTTGAAAGGGTTCAGAAAAGATTTACAAGGAAGTTGCCAGGGTGGAGGAATTGAGGGTAAATAGGCTGGAGCTGTTCTCCCTGGAGCATCGAAGGTTGAGGGGTGACCTCATAGAGGTTTATAAAATCATGAGGGAAACTGATAGGATAAATAGATAAAGTGGTGGAGTCTAGAACTAAATGGCATAGGTTTGGGGTGAGAGGGGAAAGATATAAAAGAAACCTAAGGGGCAATGTTTTCACGCAGAGGATGGTGCAGGTATGGAATGAGCTGCCAGAGGAAGTGGTGGAGGCTGGTACAATTACAACATTTAAAAAACATCTGGATGGATATTTGAATAGGAAGGGTTTAGAGGGATATGGGCCAAGTGCTGGCAAATGAGACTAGATTGGGTTGGGATCTGGTCGGCATGGACAGGTTGGGCTGAAGGGTCTGTTTCTGTGCTGTACATCTCTATGACTCTATAACCCCCAAATGTGCCTATGAAACCCTATAACCATGTCATTAGAGTCATACAGCAAGGAAACAGACCCTTTCATCCAACTAGTCCATCCTGACCAAGTTTCCCAAATTAAACTAGTCCCATTTGTCTGCAATTAGACCATATCCCTCAAAACATTTCCTGTTCATATACCTGTCCAAATGTCTTTTAAATGTTGTCACTGTCTACACCTACCACTTCCTCTGGCAGTTCATTCCACGTATAAATGACTCTTTGTGTGAAAAAGTTGCCCCTCAGGTCCCTTTTTAAACATTCTCCTCTCACCTTAAAAATATACCCACTGTTATTGAAGTCCCCCACTCCAGAGAAAAGCCCTTTGCCATTTACTTTATCCATGGGCCTCATGATTTTATAAACCTCTTTCAGGTCACCCCTCAATCTCCTCTGCTCCAGTGAAATAAGTTCCAGCCTATCCTTATAACTGAAACACTCCAGTCCCAGCAATGTCCTTTTAAATCTTTTCTGAATCTTGCAAATTTAGTAATATCCTTCCTGTAACAGGGTGACCAGAACTGTATGCAGTACTCCAAAAATGGTCTCACCAACGTCCTGTACAACCTCAACATGGCATCCCAACTGCTATACTCAAAGGCCTGAGCAATGAAGGCAAGCATGCTAAATGTAGTCTTAACTACCCTGTCTACGTGTGACACAAATTTCAAAGAATTATTAACCTGGAACCCTTAGACCTCTGTTCAACAACACTACCCAGGGCCCTACCATTAATTGGATATGTCCTGTCCTTATTTGTTTTACCAAAATGCAACATTTTTCATTTATCCAAATTAAACTCCACCTACAACTTCTCAGCCCATTGGGCCAAATGAACAAGATCCCTTTGTAATTTTCACTGTTGACTATGCCACCAAATTTGGTGCCAACTGCCTCCCAAACTCTTATCTAAATCATTTGTATAAATGACAGACAAAAGTGGACCCAGCACCGATCCCTGTGGAACACTGCTGGGGTCCTAGGTCTCCAGTCTGAAAAACAAGCCTCCACCATCATTCCTACCATCAAGATAATTTTGTATCCAATTGACAAGCTCTCCCTGAAACCCATGTGATCTAACTTTACTAATTAGTAGACCATGCGGAGCCTTATTGAAATGCATGAAAACATAGTGCAGCTGTCACCTTGATAGTCACTCTCCCCTTCAGGTTGTAGGTCATACTCCTGCAGATGACAAGGGTTTGTGATAACATCCCAGGATATCCTTGATCTGTAGCAACATTGTCCATTGCTCATTTGGAGGAAATGGCATCAAGAATGATGAATACACTAGGCTTCTGAAAATTTTACCATCAGAGGAATAACTCCTCAGTCATTAACAGCTCTTCAGTGGGAGATCACTTCTCCCCATTCCACCAAGTAGAAACTTTCAATTTTCTTTGATAGTTAATTCACACTCACCACATTTTCCCAGAGTTATTTCCCCCCAGCAGACAAATCATTATATCTTCAAGGGCCTTGTCTGTTCTGTTTCCTTTCTTTTGGACAGAAACCAAACTATTTGAAACACCTTTTAACAAAGAAACTTTTCTCTCTGCTTTTCCACATCATAAGCATCATTGTTTCTGCATCTCAAACAGTAGTTGTCCCTTTTCTGAAAGGCATTAAGATTACCAGCCAACTCAATGGCTCTCTATTTGACATTTGCTCACTAGAACGGGACTGCATTGAGGAATGCTCCAAACTCCAGTGTTTGGAGGGTACTTTTTAAACAAAGTTGTCTGGTAAGGTTTAGTATTTATGAAATCCTTGAGTCTGAAACCCTCATGCCTTTAAAGAAAAGAAGCCCCTAAGAAAGCCTGATCAACTGATTAGTTTTCCTCAATGTATCAGAAAAACTAAATCATAAAGTTAACTAAACGGTGGGAAAATGCCTATATTAGAACCAAAGGTGGTTTAGAAGTAGAGTACTACAAGACAAAGTATTGTTTTAGTTGGTGAGAGAACCAATAAAAGGCAATAATCTGTTTCCCTCCCCTTCACCAATGTACCTGGATCACAATTGTTTGCTTCTAAGAGCGACCAGTTCCTAGTTCTTGGCAATGAAACACCTTTGTTGTGAGAACACTCCTCATTGTCTAATATGACACTACTGACTAAGTAAGTTGGGCAGCATTTTGGCTCAGTGGTTAGCCCTGCTGCCTCATAGCACTAGGGATCCAGGTTTGGTTCCATCCTCGGGTATCTGTCTGTGTGGAGTTTGAACATTTTCCCCCTGTTTGCGTGGGTTTCCTCTGGGTGTTCTGGTTTCCTCTCACAGACCAAAGATATGCAGGTTAGGTGGATTGCCTATGCTAAATTGCCCATACTATTCAGGGATGTGTGGGTTTGGTGCATTAGTTAGGGGTAAATGTAGAGGAATAGGTTTGGGTGGGATACTCTTTGGAGGATTGGTGTGGACTTGTTGGGCTAAAAGGTCTGTTTCCATCCTGTAGGGATTCTGTAAAAAAAACAGACATTCTAGGAGCAGATCTCGCTGTCTAGAATTGGACATCTATGAGCAGCTCTTTTTTTCCTTAGGAGTCATGGAAAGGGATGACATCATACCTACCACTTCAATGACAATTGCAGTCCCCCTCATGATTAATATTAAACTATACAGTCAGAGTTGATAGACTATTTCAATGGCAGCAATAACACTGGAACACCATTGTAGGCAGATTACTCACTAAGTCTCATCGTCTCAACTTTAATAATCTATCATCATTACTGATGCTTTGCTATCCCACAGCCTTCATTTGTATATCTGTGTAATTAATAAGGCTAAGGTTATTAAATCCTCCAATACATAAGCTTGCTAATGAAAAGTTTAAATTTGTGTAATTGGGATATTAAGAAAATCGGGATATTAAGTGCCAAATACTGAAATGTAGCTTTACCTCTCTCCATATGTTCTTTATTAAATCTACAGCACATTGGGCTCTGATGAGTCAAGCTGTAGCAGTAATCAAAACCCAAAAGTACCACACCGAATGGATTAGTCAAAAGCAGATATGTTATGGTCACATTATTGATAGGTTAGGGTGGGAATGGGGAAGAAACAGGAGCACTCTTCCCATCAGTCAAAATTACAAATATTTGCTTAGAAGTTGCTAGTTATGTTGACACAGGTAAATATGCTTGGACTGGATGCTGCAAACACTTGCTGCAAAAATGCTATAAAAATAGAGGAGCATTGCTGGGGGATTTCACTTGCCAAAGGGTAGCATTCACCTCACGACAATTTCTGGGGACATTTGCCATGGAAGGGAGTTAGTGGTAGAGCACATACTAGGGAGTAAGCACTTGCATGGAACATTGACTATTGATTGGTAACAGTTAAAGGCATTGTAAGAACACAAAAGTGACTGAAGAATTTTTCATGTGTTGGATGTTGCTGTGAAATCCATATAAGTTTAGATATCAGAATCTGGGTTAAAGCAATTGCTGTGAGTGTGAATAACATTCAGCAGGAAGCTTTAGGATTGAAGATGGACTGAAAGTGTCATTTGTTATGTCAGACTGGGAAGCTAGAAATCTTAAAGATGCAAAGGATTTTATATCTGCTATAGTTAGGTTGACTGAATTAGAATCATAAAAGGTGTTGTGAGTCACAAGAGTGCAGGTCCAAGGAACCAAGAAGAGAAGATCATAGAAATCCCCAAGACCTGATGAAAAGCACGCCAGCACACATTTAACTTATGTATCATACCATACCTTGACTAGCAGAATGTTACATCATAATCTTTATCATCCAATGAACCTTGTCAATTTGCATTCAAAAGTAGTGATTGTCGTTTTTTTTCCCCAAATTTTACCAACCAGGTTGTTCCACATCAAGGATTTTCTGATTTTGGAGTTTAGTACAGTGTCCAAATTTCACCAGACTGTGAGATTACAGCTACCATAAGGACTGCAGAATTACAAGCATTTGACCTGGCCTATCTTCCCAGGGCAATGAAGGATAGAAAGCAATGCAGCATTAGTGGTCCCATTTACAGCCTGAGCACGAATAAATGCTTTGCAAACTAATAATTCCTTTGACGTTTCTAAGTGTGGTTGTCAATAATGTACCAAATTAGGAAGATTCTTGCTTTGGATGTTCAATTACTGAGAACTTGGTTAAGGCTGTCACACAAGCTCTGACAGGCAACAAGACCATTAGAGATTTGTCATCCTGTCAGGTCTGTTTTTGACTTGAAAGCAGTTCCTCAAAATCAGACACCAATTCCAACTTCTAAAATTGTAAAATAGAGAATCATGACTTAGCAATATAATTCTTTTATATTTAATTTTGCTCCATTCAGTTCCCAAAATTTGGTTGTTTGGGCACCATTTGATCAGAAACACTCAGGGAATACATCATATTTAATGGTGACAAACCTTGAGGATTTTCTACTTTTATACAAATATTGTAATGTTGTTTGTAGGAACACTGGTATAATAATAAGCTGATGGATAGTGATGGAAAAGAAATAATTTGAAATGATCGCATGCTTACATGTTTGTTTTGGCATTTTCAGAATCAATAAACTTAAAAATCAAAAGAGCTCTTATTCACAAAATGCATTAGATTGTTTCTGTGCTGCATACATAACAAGAAAAGCAAACACTAATGGAACTTTACAATCTGCCTGCTTCAAGAAGAGGCTAATAACTAAAAGTAATAAACTAGAAAGTGTTGTGGTTGTGTTTAAATAATATGGAAGTATTCAGTAATACTGTTTTGATTTTAAAATATTCAAGTATCTCCTCCTTGCCTTGCTAAAATTGAGTTGTGTGCCTAGGGATTCTTTGCTGCAATCATTTGACTGATCTATATCCATCAAGTGTCCTTTTTAATTCATGAACAACTGTTCCCAATTTCCATATATCTCACAGCAGACATTAATAAGGCTTAAAAGCATGTTGGTTAAAAGACGATAATAGTGTTGCATGTTGGAGGCTGTCATCAAAAGAGAAAATGGAAAAGTGCTAGTTAAATCATTTCTTTCTCTCTCAGACTAAAAGGCAAGATTTTTTGCTTTGTTTCCAACCAACTCATTACCAGCCTGTTATTAATCTCAAAGAAATATGATGGTTTTTAAAAAAATGAATATTATTTGCTATAAGTGTTGGTGTGTCTGAGTGAAAGATTTTCATATTTGATTATTGTCTGGAAATGTACTCTCCCGATTTGGGACTGGCCCAATCAAATTTTCTCCTGCATTCAAATATTGTCCCAGTGTTGACTGAGTGCCGTCCTGTTCCATACAGAAAACATATCTGGCAACAGTTAGATTTAAAACACGTCACTCTTTGAGAGTTCAGTGCTTACTGCTGTGAATGTCAGGCCAGGTGCTTTGCCATTATTCTTCTCTCCTTCATTAAATTTATTATTTATTATTATATTGGCAAGTGAACACTCCAAAGTACTAACCATAAACTGAATAGAATCAGTCCAACCAACACACAAATCTGAAATTCTTCAAGTACAACACAAATCACTGAGCACAAATGCATGACAAAACAGTTAAAGTGTTAAATTTACAAACATCCATCTGCCCAGTGAAACATCGGACAATCATGGGAAGTGGAAATGTGCTCACCTATTTGAGCCTTTCGTCACCCTGAGCACAGAATTTTACATATTTGCTGTATATTTTAATTGTATAACTACAACCTATTTATAGGATTAAAGTTCATGTCATGCAAGTCTATGGAACAAGGAAAGGTTGACACCTTAAGTGATGTCTGAGACTTATTGGAATAAAAATAAACTAATGACAATGTTCAGGTCTAACCACCCTGCTATGCAGAATGTGGTATTTAATTACATGCTGAGTTTTGAACATCTGCTATATGTGTTGCCCTTGGGGCTTTTGGGGTGAGGATTGCCATTTTAAACTATGTTGATTGAAGACTTCACGTTGAAAGTATAATATGAATATTTAAATGGATAAGTGAAGAAACAAACTTTTGTTAAACTGTTTTCTTTGGTGGCTATTAGATAAATGTACAGTGTGCTACAAAACTGATATAATTTAGAAGGTTCATATCCTGGGCTGCGTTGAGTTCAGAGCGTTGGCTTCAGTGACATTTGTTTTATTTATTCTTTCATGGGATGTGGACATTGTTCGCAAAGCTAGCTTTTATTGTCTACTACAAACTGCCTTTGAGAAGACGATGAGTTGCCTTGTTAAACTTGTGCAGGTTGTGCAGTGTTGGTACACCCATCGTTCTTTTAGGGAAGGAATTTCAGGATATTGACCCAGTGACAGTGAAGGAACAGCAATATAGCTTCAAATCAGGATGGTGTGTGATTTGGAGCAGAACTTGCACACGGCTGTGTTTCCATGCATCTATTGCCACTATCCTCCTAAGTGGTAGGGGCTAGTCATTTAGAAGACGCTATTGAAGGAAAGTGGGCACGTTGCTACAATGCATCTTGTAAATGGTACATGTTACCACCACTATATGCTGACAAAGGAAGGATTGAATGTTTAAGACTGCCCTAAGAAATTGACCATAGAGTCATAGAGATTTACAGAATGGAAACAGACCCTTTGGTCCAACTGTCCATGCCGACCAGATGTCTCACCAGCCAGCACTTGGCCCATACCCTCCAAACCCTTCCTATTCATATACCCATCCAGATGCCTTTTAAGTGTTGCAATTGTACTAGTCTCCACCTCTGGCAGTTCAATCCAAACATGTACAACCCTCTGTGTGAAAAACCAGAGGATGACTTCTTCATATTTTGTTCAGTTAAAACAGGCAGCGTGTGTATATTTTCCTTCTGTCTGCAACGATGTTATAATGTATTAATACATGTAGTTCCAAGTACATGCAACTGCTCTACACAGTGATTCCAACAGCCAATCTTAAGTTGGTTTTCACTGTAATTCTTTGCGCACTCAGGATTATTTAACAAATATTTTCTAATCATGGAATCATGTCTAATGTTAAGCGATGCCTTAATAAATTAAAGCTTGGCAGTTAACCATTAGTCATCATTAACTGGTGCATAATTGATGGTTGGCAACTGAACTCTGATTGGTGAAGATGTTGCCAATCAGCACTCCCAGACAAATTTATTTTCATTGGTATTGTTTCCACATTAGCCTGATGATGGCAAGATCAAATGCTTCAACAAAATCTGTTTTCTCAGCAGTACTCAAATGACAGGCTATTGAATATCTCAAAGAGAATCTATAATTGTGTTTGGCAATCAAAGTAGAGCATACTGTTTATTGTTTGTGGTTATGGAGTCAAGATCAATGTATTCACAATCCAAGAACCCAATTTGCTGTTTAGACTTGCACATGATGTGATTCATTGAGAAGCTGTTGTACTGCTGGAACTGTATGCCAATATGAAAATTGTTTTTGTGAGAAGAAAAGTGAAAGAAAAGACTGGGGGAGTAGAAAAAACATTTAAGCTGTTTAAATATTCAAACTGCACACATTGTCCTGCAAGGGTAGAACTTGCAGCATTATCTGACCTTAGAATCCATTAGCCAGATGCTCAGTGAATTTGGCTGCTGCTGAAGCTGAACTGTCAGGTCAGATACCTTTCGATTCTGGTTTATTCAGGCCGTCCCAGCCTGAACAGGGAATACCGTTGCTGTCAGCTGTCATAAAGGAAACTGCACTTTATCTGCCAAAGTTTAAAAAAGAATGAAGCAGTTAACTAATTATCTGGATGTGAAGAAATAATGAGGATGAGAAAAGTTCAATTAAAAATTTATATGGGTGAAAGAGAGTAACAAAATAAGATGATGTCAGGAACAAGGTGAACTGGTCCAGAGTAAAACTCATTGCTAAAATAATGTTCTGACAGATGTTACGATAGAGCCAGTTTAGTTAATTCAGCAAAATAAATGTTTTTTTTAAAAGGGATAAATTTGCTTTTGGATCAAATATTAGGATTTCCAACAAATAAATAGATGACTTAACTAATTGACATTGAAAACTAATGACTATTGCCTTGGTAAAACCCAAAGAAAACATCAGTAATCAGGTTATTGCTGAGTAAGTGTGACATGATAGCACTGTCGACAATACTTTCCATCACCTTACTGATAAATGACAGTAGATATGTGGGGATTAATTGGTTGGATTAGATTTGTACTGTGTTTGTGGACCAAACATACCTGAACAATTTCCCATATTATAAGATGGATGACATTGTGTAGCTGTGCTTTAAGTTTGGCTGGGTGGCTATTTCTGGAGCATAAGCTTTCAGACCTACTACAGGGATGTTGTCAGGGTTCAAAGCCTTGGAGTATCTAATGTCTCCAGCTATGTTTTATTTTCATTTGCAGTGAGTCAACCTGGCTGAAGATTGCCACCTGTAATGCTAGGGAACTCAGGACAAGTCTGAGATGGATCATCCACTCAACATTTCTGGCTGAAGATAGTTGCAAATGCTTCAACCATATTTTTAAATGAGTTAGGGTTCAAGTAGGGTTCAAACCTACAAATGATGATCTAATTCGTTTTGTAATGCCTTGGACATCTGGGTAGTATTTTGGAATTCTGCAGTTTGTATCACTGTTTTCTCATTATTGCCTATTTAAGAGCAATATTTAATTTCCCAGAAACTTATCTTGGAAGTTTGGGGTATTTACTTTTGAGAGAGTATGATCTACACAGATGTCCATTTTCCTGTTATTGAGAATTTGGTAAGACAGAGAAGGTTTTGTCAATGATTTTGCTGTCCATTTTTGAAAAAAAGTTTTTATTTATATTTATTGTCACCACTTATGTTGATGTTAGATTTGTTGTATTGAAGTGCTTTATACAATCATTGGGTAAACTGATTTGGCCTAGCTCATGATTAGTTTGTTACTGCTTTAGTTTACCATGGTCATTAAATAAAATGCTGATTGCTGATTTTAGACCATAACAACCTGGGTGGTAAGTGAATGTTACCACAACATCCTTGTTTAAATTGCCTTTAATGCCTTATGCTGAACCCATTCAAACCCCCTTCATTTCTGTATGAACTTCCCAGAATTTTGAAAATGGTAGTCCAGATCATTTTTGATAAAGATCATTTCAAATCATACAAAGACAGAGCTAGTGAGAAATTGATTTGTACCTATATAGAAAAATACATTTATATATGAAATTGACTGATTTGCATCAAGATGAGCAACATTTCTTTTGTTAGATATTTCTGAAAAGCTGTTATTTAAATATGTGATGCATTAGTCTTTACTAATGCTGTCATTGCTTTTCAACTAATTATGAAAGCTCTGCTGTGATTTTTGTTATAAATGAAATGACCCCATGTTTAAAAAAGGACATTTCACAGACTATATAACCTGAATTACTTATCTAACAGCTCATTTTTCTTGAGCCTGTAGTTGCTGCTCAAAAAATTTCATTTTTATTCAAATTATTTTCACAATCTATACTTAATGTGGGAAATGGCATATGAAAGGTGCTATAATATTTCTTTCACTTGAGAGAATTTTTTTTCTATTGTAGTTAAAATTCTTTTAGACTCTCTTTGAGGTCCTGCAAATTCTTGTAGATATGCCATGGAGTTTTAAAAAGGGTTCTTTGCATATTCAGTAATTTAAGCAGTAACCAAGTCTTATTAAAAATGCATGACATTGTGTGTTTAAATTGTCAGTGGTGCAGTGTGCCCTGAAAGGTTTTAATAGTCAAATATTGGTCATTAGATAATGAGGGTTGATAAAACTATTGGGGCAAAATGTAAAAACGCTTGTATCGATTAAACAGCACCTTAATAATAAAAGTATGGGCCTAGGAATGAAAGCCATGGATCATTTTGACAATTCAGCCTTAGATCGTGCATGAGACAGTGCTGGGACAATTAATCCCTCTGAGCTGCAAATCGCAAGTAAAGTAGTTGCAGCTCATTACCAGCTGACCTTGCTAAATGGCCTTGAAAAGGCTTGTGACCTTCCTAGATTTGAAAAGTTTGCAAAGCAGTAGTGGGAACAATTTGTTTCCCATATTAGAAAACTGAGCAGCCTTTAAGGACAATGTTGGAGGTCAAGTGGGTTTTGTTTGGCTTGACCTTTATGTTGATTCCTGCTGTGCTACAAGTATTGAAGTGCTTTTAAAAAAAGACTTATTCAATAAAGAAGCAATAGCAAATTTTTTATAAAAGGATCAAGAGAAAGGAAGGCAGCAAATTAAAATAAAACTTTTAAAAGAAAGTTGAACAAAACATGGCATGCTTTGTGATTCCTTCCCCTTTACCAAACTGCTTGTCAAAACAGTTGATTTAATTCAGCTCATGCCCTTGGATATATTGAAATTAAGTGCTATCCCAACACATAATGATTTAACACATTGTTTTCCATAACCTCTGTGGCCTTAACCAAATTATCAAGGTTGATTTTTAATTCTGAAATCTGATTAGTGTTAAAAAAAACTGTGCTGTTACCATCTGTTCAAAAATCGTGCTGCCAATTGACATCCAATGCAGACATCCTGTATAACTACAGGTTAAGGTGGAGTATACATCTCCTGTAATTAAAAAGAAGTCAGGTTGTACTATTTCTCGCTTGTGGAGCTAATTCAGGAAATATGACAAGCAAGGAGGGGAATGTTTGGATGTTTGTGGGGAGATACCATTCCTAAAAGTGACCTGGGATTGGGATCACAACTTCATTCTACCCACTCCTGGCTTTTATTAAGGTAGGTTTGAAAATTAAAGCCTTTTCATCTGTCATATAAATTATTTGAATATTCCAATTGTAAGTATGCCTTGGAAATGATGCTGTCACATGTATTCCTTGGGCTGTTAACAACTTGCCCAGATCAGTGAAACTGAAGAGCTCCAACATTGGCCAAGTGAGAGGGTGCTGATCAGAGCACCCATTTTCAGAGAGTGGTTGCATAGCTTGACTGATGAATGCCAATGTCTTGGAAGTCACTTCATGAGTCTTGTAAGTTCCTTGCTGTCAGCTTCACCACAGCAAAGGAGTAACTTTATGCATCTGTATCTCACACATCTGCTGAGGGACAAGAAGAGCAGCAACACGAGCAAATTCAAAGCAGCGGTAGTTGCCCTCTCCAAAGCCACATGTCCCTCCAGAGGACAGAGGGGCCAGACATTGAGATTGAGTTGGAAGGAAGTGAGACTTCTGACAATGGCTGTACACACAGAAGATCAGCTCTCTCATCATGCCTGAGCACCAGCATTTCAGGAAGCTTAGGCCTCTGCAACTGCTACAGTACGTCCTCACTCTCAGTGGACCAGCTGAGTAAGCAATGCTCGCAATCATCAATTCCTCCATGGAAGCAGACCTAGACAGGTTGGACCGAAGGGTCTGTTTCCATGCTATACATCTCTATAACTCTATGACTCAACATTCGCATCCTGTTCTATAACTCACACTGTTAGCCTTTCAAAGAACAATTCTCCTTTGGTTGATCAAGTTGAACCATCACACCCATCCATTCTTAATGGCCAAAGGCATAGCTTCACAAAGAGGAAATTATGCCAGTCAAATTTATTAGAATTCTTTTGAGGAGGTAACAAACAGGATAGATCAAGGGAAAATTGTGAATGAGTATAAAAATGGTAAGGTCTTGCTCAATTGTACAAAGTACTAGTTAGATCAAACCTGGGAGAGTTTAGAGGTAGATGTCTGAGGTAGAACTGTGAACAGCTTTGGTCCACTTGTTTAAGCAAAGATATATTGGCATTGGAGGCAATCTGGTGAAGCTTACTTAGTCATTCCCAGGTTGAAAGAGTTTGTGTTCCAGGGGGAGGTTGAGTAGGTGAGCCTGTACTCTTTGGAGTTTAGAAGATTGAGAGATGACCTTAAAGAAACATACAAAATTTTTAGAGGGATTTCACAGAATAGGTACAGATCAGTTTTTCCTCTTATGGCAGAGTGAAATAACTGCACAGTGGCCAGTGTCCCATCACCAGGTTTATTTACATGTGCACAGTAAATGGGCTCTGACCAGCCAGCTCAAAGCAAGCCCCTAGGCTGAGGAGACTTTCTGAATCGCCTATTTATATCAGTCAGGCCCGGGTTCACAGCCATTACCAAGAATCTCATCATCAATGGGATCTATCTGGCCCTGGTTTCAATCATTATAGAGAGTCTAGGAAAAGAGGCAAATGGGTATGAGAGGGAGAAAGGGAAAGAATGAAGGACAATGGACAAAGAATGAAATAGAGCAGTCTGAGGCAGAGGCAAAAAAGTTCAGAGAGACAAGTGAAACTTAAAATATAAAACCACAAGAGGAAATATAACCATAAGATAACTGACATTGGTAAAATTTAAAATGCATCTTGTAACTTAACACGTGCAACTGAAAACATGTTCTTAACATTTCAAGAGTCACCCAGTCAGGACAGAAATGAGAAGGAATTTCTCTTCTCAGATGGTAGTGAATATCTGAATTTCTTCACCACAGAGTGCTATCAAGGTTGGGTCAGTAAGTGTGGTCAAGGCTGAGATGGAGGGATTTTTAATCAGTGAGGCATTCAAGAGTTTTGGAGAGAAAACAGGAAAGTGGAGTTGAGGATTGTTAGGTTGGCCATGATCACTCTGAACAGACTCAGTGGGCCAAATGGCCTACTTTTGCTCCGATGTCTTATGAAGTTATGTAAGTGTGACCTGAAACTCCTATTAGCTCCACCACTAGTAGCAAACCCCACACTCCACCCCCCCACCCAGCCCCATTCCTAGCATATGTTTTCTGTTGTCGTTGTCGCCTGTTCTCATTACTGCCAAAGGCATCTACTGCTGCTGCTCAGTGACAGAAGACAGGGGCAAATGGTATGAGAGATGGGGTGGGGGTGGGGGTTTGCGGAAGAATGAAAGATAATGGACAGAGAATGAAACAGAACAGGCAGAAACAAACTGCATCTTGTAACTTAACATATGCAACAAAAACCCACTCTTTATATATAATCCAAACACTCTTTCTGCATCATACAAGTTTAAAAGTGGAATATTTAAAGCTGAAATGAAACATGCTTAGTGAAAAACCTCAATTTCATTTTAACAGATTAAATATTTCTCTTGGAATTACAGTTCAGTCATGAACAAGCAGCATCCCCTTCCTCACTCAATGAAGTGAAGATTTGAAATAAACAGCAAACACTTTCTTGGATTGGGAGCAGTATGCTTCTTTAATGAAGGATTTTGTTTCTCCCAAGCTGTGTGCCAGCTGTCCATGTGTGAGAGCTGAAACAACTCTCACTCCCTGGACATTATGGCCACCAAAACATCCGTAAATGGCTGGTGAAAGATTACCCATGTGAACAAATTTTAATTGGCCAACTCTGAGGCAATTGGATACATTGCTTTGGCTGCACGATGTCAGGGATTCCCTGATGGAAGCTGTTCTAGGAGTGGAGAGAAGGTCTGAAGTGCAGACATCTCTCATCAAACTAAGGTATATTGGGAGCATAATAATATGTCAGAAAGGCAAAGGATTTCACAATTAAAATAGGCAGAAGACTGAAGAGGTACCCGACTGCATGTCGTACACTTGGATTTGTCTCCAACAAATAAACCACAAATCTTCAACTCGAAGCTAAGGGAATTCCACATGATCTTAGGCTTTGCCCTTGTTGCAAGGACAATGTGAAGTGCTGGTAAATATATGCTGCATATGAAAGGTTTAAAGAGATAACACTAAGCTATTTCCCAAAATTTGAAGAGAAGGACAGGAACAGTTTCTTCTCAAATATCTATGTGCAAGGCCATTTAAAATATATTTTTGTATGACTGATAATTTATAAAGAAATGGCAGGGACATATCTCAAGTTATGTGCTTCGCATAGAATAGGCAGATATTCAGTACAATTGAAATCTCTCTTGTACCATTTGCTTGAGTTGAATAGCATTTTCACTTTTGATGTATAAAATACTTGTGGATATTTTTATTGTAGACAATCAATTTGGATCATTACTCCTTCCAGTGGGACTGACTCTGAACATTGATAGTGCAATATTTTCATGACTAGGTGTGGAATTCGAGTCAGAGTGGATTTATGGTGGGAATCTTGTGTGTTGTTAATTTTCTGATTGGCAAAGGCAGCAATGGTCAACTGGGAAAGGAACCTTCTGTCCACAAACCACTTGGTATTTGCTTCTGTCTAGAAGAGGGGTTTGGCTCTGGTCCTCATTACAATTGGATTGGGCTAATAGGACTCTGATTTCCAATACTTTAGGTAGACATCTCACCTGCATGCAAATTCTGCAGTTAGTATTAGGATCTAAGTGGACATGCAAAATATGTTCATTTTTAACTCACTTCTTCAGGGAAATAGAAATTAAAATTGACCCCCGATAGTGAAAAACTGAAGTTTGAGGCATGGTCTGTCATATATTTTGCATCTTTTATTTGTGTCATGGAAATTAGACTTGAACTGAATAAACTCTGTGCTTAGCATTCTGTGATCATTTGCTATGATTTGGACAATTTTGTATAAAATGCATTGGTAAAAGCAATGGAACCAAATAGAAACTAGAAATGCTATCACAAGTGACCATTTAGTTTGTGGTCACAACAACATTTCAAATGAAATGGGATAAATGCTTGATATAGAATAATGTGAAAGGAAATGGGAAAAGGTGGAGAAATAAGTTTGGAGCATAACGCATGAATTTAAAGGCTAACTGTGGCACACGTATATGATCCAGTGACATTCACAGCACTGCATGTGAATCATGAGCACTGTCAGTGTTTATTCCAGGTCCACAGGCTCATCCGTGTACCCTTTCCAGATTTTTGATCCTTTGCGCAAATGTCTATCCTCGTCTGCCATAGATGTATGACCCCTACTATGAGATACTCACTCTCGGCAGACATCTTGAGTTATCTATAATGAAATCCTCATATAACCACGTTGCTGTACACCCAAAGCATGGGGTCAGAAGAGACATTCAATTGACTGTGGCAGAGCTGTAAGAACGCATATGCACTGCCAGGGAGCCACAGGTAAATGTAGAGCTGGGGGCCGCTGGAAGAGAAAGAAACAAGTGAAGATCAACAAAATGAGCCACAGTTATTACACTTTAAGATAAAATGGTTGCGGTTTCCCTCTCTCCAGCTCCTGTTCAAATTACTGGGGATATAAGCAGAATAGGCAATTAGGCAATAGCAATGGATTTGCTGAGCAAAACAGGACAAGTTGCGACATTTTTACTGATATTGGAAAGTGATTGTTTCAAAATATGTTGCCCCCTAAATCTAAGAGAAGAGCAGAAAGGAAAACACATGGCAGGCACTTCAAAAGCTTTAAAGGCACATTTTCTGTCCCAAATGAATGCACCATATGCATAGTACATGTTCAATATTGGGGACTGAGGGGAGGAGTGCTTTGATCAATGCAGAATGTCATTAACTCAGTTTGCGGAAATCTGTGAATTTATGCAACTAAAAGCTGACCTAATTAAAGAATTGTCTTAATATTAGAGATTCCAACCTGTTAGCATCTCTGCTAAGAGAAGAGAATTTGACTCTCAAAGTAGTTGTAAAGATGTGCAGAAGCTCTGAGCATGAAAACCAACACCTACAGCACAAAGAAAGGAAAACCGGCAAGTTTGTCCACAATGCCGATAAGCAGCCCAGTCCACTTTGCTGAAAAACAGCCTACATCTTAAACATGCAGCAATGGGGAAAAACATGTATTCGCAGAAGAGCTAACAAAAAAAATTAAGCTCAAAGGACAAGTTGCAGACATTGTGGAAACCCTCACATAAAACAAAAAAAAGTGTTGAAAATGTGTTTTTAATTGCAAGAAGTTAAATCATTTGGCAACAAATGTTTAGCAAGGTGGTAGCCAAATAAGCCTATGTGGACAATGAAGATAATTGCCTCAAAAGATGCCAAAGATTTGAATGAATCAAATGTGAGCATTATCAAATGAAGATTCCAATGATTCAATCTCCACCTTAGATTAGACACCTCAAGACTAATGAAGAAAAATGTTTTTTCTTTAACTATTGCTATAAACCAGAACAAGAGGATCAAGTGAATATGAAGTGCCAGATAAACACTAGTGCTTCTCATGAGAGATTTACAGCTATGCAGACCTGTGTAAAGTTACAAGTGAAGTCCTTAAAGGTAATTTTGAGGCTCTGTGACAGAATGATGCTCAGTCTGAAAGGTCAACTTAATGTGACAACCTAATTAAATCATGAGCGTCACTGGGAATGAATATTTTCCTACAAATATCTTGTAAGGCTTCACACATTTGTTCCAAAATGTACTTGTGACTCCAGTCGATCCAAGTTCAACACTTCAGCACAGTCCAATAATTTAAACACAATCACTCAGTTTCGGATTTCCAAATACATTTTTTTCAATTTTGAATATAATCTATAAAATGTATTGAAGTCTGACAATATCCCGTGCAATTAATTGATCATCTTTCTGATAAACTTTGTCTACAAATCTTAAAAGATTTTCAAAACCTTCCTCTGTTTCCAATTCTTGAGAGTTTATCACTGAAAACAGTTTACAGCTAATTCTGCCTCTGCCATGAAGTAACAGTGCCAATGCAATAACCTGTTTTTACTTTAGCAAGGACATAGCTTGTGTTCACCTATCCACTTCATTTTTTTCATTAATTATAAAATTCAGCTTCACAGAACATCACTAGAAATTACACCCTGACACCTTTGTGATTTGTTTCATCCATTCCTTTTACAAATAACTCAAAAGACCATCTTCCGTCTGGAAAAAAAACCTCTTAATTTCCAATTTTCATCTTTTGGTCACCTTTCTCTGCTACCAATGTCAACTCAGATCAGACTCCGCTGGCCAATAGAAATTAAAACATTTTTCCATTGTGGATAGACTTTATTGACTGTTCAGTAACCTAGGAGAAAGTGAGGACTGCAGATGCTGGAGATCAGAGTCGAGAGTGTGGTGCTGGAAAAGCACAGCCGACCAGGCAACATCTGAGGAGCAGGAGAATTGACATATCAGGCATAAGCTCTTCATCAGGTTCCTGATGAAAGGTTTATGCCCGATATGGCGATTTTCTTGCTCCTCAGGTGCTGCCTGACCAGCTGTGCTTATTGAGTCATCTAGCTACATGAAAACCTGTTTCCTCTATATCTTTATTCAGTCACTAAATTAATCAATTAAGTCAAGAGGACAGCTTTGCATCTTCTGCACTGGCATCTAATCTTCTCTCCATCGTTAATAATCCCTGACTCTTCCCTCACCAGTTGTGACAATTCAACTGACCCCAACACTCCCAACTACAGTTGCTCAGACTCCACACATCCCCAAGACCCTGCCCTGCCTGTTCTACTATCTCTTATCCTCCACCTGCCCCTGTACTGATCAGTGACTAACTCTCCAACAGCTTTCTTCCACTGTTCCGAACCCATCACTTCCCAACCACTTCCCATCTCCCCACTCAACTCCCGCAGCTTCCACACTCCCCTGCTCTGGACCTGTTCCCCCTGACACACCCATCTCTTCCACACAAACACTTTCCTTAAACCAGAACTAATCTTCCTCCTCCCATGCCCAGCACCACCCCTTAACTTGCTCTGGACCTGCCTCCAACCCCTTTCCCCCGGGACCCGGCCCTCACCACCAGATTGACCCACCCCTTACAGTACCTAAAACTCACCCACTCCCCCACCCCCATCCCACCAGTGAGCAAAATATCTCCCAACCTACCCTGAATTCTGCATCATTTTACCAAGCCCCTTTGCCACCTTTGACCTTGGCAACCGAACAAATCATACACCTATTGCACTCAAGCCCCCTCACTATTTTGCATTATAGCCATGGCATTTGGACTGTAAGACCAAATGACAGTGGAGCAGAATTAGGCCATTTGGCCCACCAATCTGCCATTTAATGATATCGTGGCTGATCTGATCATTGTCAACTCCATTGTCCTGCCTTTCCCCCATCAGGGTGATTTTTAACCTTCCAGACTGTAAGACCCACTAGAACCCTAACACTCTTGTAATGCATCCCCTATCCATTTGGCCCCCTCCACACCTGGACCCTATCCACTTGGCATCCTACTTAGCTGGCATCTCACCCTTGACCACCACTACCACCACCACCACCAACCCCCCCCCCCTCACCCCCCATGCCATTCCAATCATTTGAAGGCAGGTGAGCTAAAAGTAATTGTTGAGGACGAATGCAGACATATGTTTATTTATAGTTACTTCAATCGTAATAGGGAAATCCTTAAAATTTGTGAATATTTACTAATTATACTTGAAAAACTAATTACTAGTTTATTCGGTCATGAGACCTTGTCAAAAGAGGTTCTGAAAATAAAAGTCTTTGCAGACTCTAGTCATTTAAAGTAAGTTGCAGAAAAATATGATGTGGAGGAGCAGGCTTGTCCACCCAAGTGGATCTTATCAGCTATGCTCAGTGTGTGGTTTATTATTATACTCTTGTTGCTTATTAATATCACTCTCCAAATTCTTTATGGATGTTAATCACTGTGGTGTGGTTGGTGCAGTCGCTTCCCATTTATTGCTCAATAACAAAGTCACCTCCAACATTTGTGTACAGAATAAGTAAAACGACAGAATAAACTAGAAATTGCTCTTTTCAAGAATAATGGATGTACAGTGATGCATTTTTAATTTTCCTATTGCACTATTTGTAACCATGTTTCAACATATGTCTACTAATTTTTTTTGAGAAGTTAAGTCATAAGAATCACACAGATATGTGGCATTTGTTTATAACCTGGAATATCTGCTGACCAGTCATTATTCCAGCATAGATTGGGGACCCTGTTAAATCCCTATTGTAGCACACTCTGAAGGAATTGCCTGGGGAATTTACTTTTCTGTTGTGCAATTTCTCTCTGTCTTGCACCCTCTGAAAGGGTCCATTTAAATCTTCAGAAGGTTCCAGTGATATTAAGTAAAATAGTTACTCAAGAAAAATTAGGCTATTAAATACATAGTCCAACTCCTAAATAACTGTTAAACTGACTTCATACTTACCTTACTTACCATCCACAACTACACTTTCCCCAGACCATGACTTGGCAGATGCCCCCACCAGCTTGGGACATGACACCCTTTTCCCTCGCACTTACTGTATTGTTACCAAACAATGGATATTCAACAAATCCAATAATGTAGAAGTTTACAGAATGGAAAGAGATCATCTGCTCCATCATTATCTGTGCTGGATCTTCGTTATTCCAATCCAAAACTGTCATTGGATCTCCATTTCTGTCATTGGATCTTCCCTTGCGTAAATGCTTGTGCATTTTCACTCATAAGAAGAATGGCTTTCTGTGTCTGTTCAAATTATTCCATGTCCAAAAGTATTTCATTCATTTCATTTCTCTGAAACACTCTTCTGAGTGATAACATGAAATTATTGATCACCCCCACTTCACTGCAGGAAATAATTTTTAAAAATCACACAACATGAAGTTATAGTGCAACAGGTTTATTTGGGAGTACAAGCTTTTGAAGCACTGTTCCTTGATATGACACTTTGATTTTTTACTATAAATTCTGTCCATCCCCACTAGCTACCCGATGAAGAAGCAGTGCTCCAAAAGCTTGTACTTCCAAAGAAACCTTATGGGCTATAACCTGATGTTATGTGATTTTTAACTTTATCCACCCCAGTCCAACACTGGCTCCTCCATGTCATGGAAATAATTTTGTACCCTTTAATTCTTAATCCTTTCAGTTTGCATTCTTTGTCTCTTTTTATAAAAGGCAGAGATAATGTTGGAGCACATTACTGAGGTGCTGGAATCTGTACTGAAAGTAAAAAATGCTGGAGATCACAGCGGGTCAGGCAGATTGTGAGTCCAACCCTATTCGTTCCCTTTCATTTCTTTTAGCTTTGCTTGTTCCATTCTCTCTCATCATATCCTCTCTCCCCTTCCCCCACTCCAGTGGGACTGTCTTCTTTCTGCTCTGGCAATTAGACACACCATTGTTCTGTCATTCTCATATTCCAATCACTTAATCTGAATTTAACATCCTCTCTCCCCCAGCCACCCTCATTATTGCGTAAATGCTGTCTCTTTCACACTTCGCATCAGCTCTGATGAAGAGTCATCAGGACTCAAAATGTTAACTTGTTCTCTCTCCGTGGATGCTGCCTGACCTGATGTGATTTCCAGTAGAAATACTGTTTACTTTTCTAAGCAGTTTAAGGACATATGGATGAATGATGGCCTCATCCTCAATGACATGCTTAATGGTGAGCTTCCAAGACCAACAGATTGCCCACTTCTACAAGAATGTTTGCAAGTGAGTTCTCAAGTTAAATTGGGATTGAAGTCAATGAATAGAAAGTCCTTGATGCTGCCTGAGGATGAGCAGTCTGAAGAGGCATGGAATAAAGCAGAGGTCAATAGACGTGACCAGATTGCAATAAAGAAGAGCCCAACAGAAAGAAATGAACATCAGTTGATCCCCGACCAGCACTATTCATCTGTATCAATTGTAGAAGGAACTGTTACTGATCAATCAGCCTCTACAATCACACAGGCCATGTTCAATTCAGCAACAACATACAGCCAAAGGCACTGCATCATCTCCCAAGACAAACAGAAGCTATCAAATCTATTTTCACTTTCAAAGAGTTTTGTATTTAAATCATTACATTCCTCTGTTTATTTATAGCCTTCAGTCTCTTTTGCATCTTGCTTTTGCTGTACACCCCTATCAAGTCACATCAAAGCACATTAAACTGCATATTCCACTTGGCTGACCATTCTGCTAATCTAAGTCTTTCATGTCATTTTTATTGCCTTACTTACTCTTTGATAAATGCCTTACTTTTGCATATTCAACACGCTTATTTTCTCTGTTAGCAGAAAAATATCTGTTATCATATCATCCTGGTCTAGAATGGTCACTGGAAATTTGTGGGCACAGATCTTGCACATTGAGCTGAGACTAGTTATTGATGTCATCATAGTCTGTGATGGATACCTCATTGTTGTTAATGCAGGATCCAGTACTTTGTATACGGCTGAACACAGGAAATACCACAGCATTAAGATGGTCATGCTAAATCATAGGTTTGTGCCAACTGATATCTGAAACTCAATCGATTAGATCTCAGAACCTAATGCCAAATCTAGGATGAATATATTTATACCTGCTTATTACAGGTATTTGGTAAAGAGTCTTTTTTTTTGCCAAATCTGTCCAGAAAGTTTAGACTTCATTTTGCACCATGAAATTAATCTGAATTCACAGTATTTGACAATATCGCAGTTGGTCTATGCACCATCAATCAAAATTTAGCTTGGGATTGATCAGATATGAATGGAGTGTATCTTCACAATGGTTTGAAAAATGTGATTAGTTTGTAACTTGTCTGTATCATCAGAGGAGTCCTTTCCATGTGGAGGGATTTCAGTTCTGGAGGGTGATTTAACTCCAATGTTTGTTGATTGAGCTGCTTATATTTATCACAAGTCAAACTGAGAATATACACCTTTATGACATGGTCCAGAAATCCTGAGAGAAATGCTAGTGATGTTTTCAATTCCATTCAGATGACATATTTAAGCAAAACAATTGTTGTTTTTCAAATAATCCAATGTTAACACCTTTGGTAGAACTATCAGTGCCTCAGTAATCAGCAGTTGTAATAAAATCATCAATAAAGCTAATCTTTCCCAGTCCTTCTTTCCTCAGAAACTATTGTTTTTGTCCCACTTCTCTTTCAAGGTAATATTGGTCTTTGATTTGAATCAAACAAATTAGCTGCACTTCAGTTTCTGGAGCAGGGAAGGGATTGATGTTGCAATGTTAGGTTGGAAAAGTGAAGCTGTTGTTGAAGCAACAAGAGATTGAGGGAAAATTTGATAAATGTGTACAAGATTGTGACAAGTGTAGGTAAGGTAGAAAAGGAGAGCTGTTCCCATTAGCTGCTGGTACAAGTTCTAGTTGACCCAGATTTCGGGTTTTCAGCAAGGATGCAGGTGGAAAATAGGAGGCAGGTGAGACAAAATTTTTAATGCAGAAGATGGTAATGATCTGGAATTGTGGCCTCCAGGTGTTAGAAGCAGTAATGATGAATGATTTCAAAATCAAGTACAATAGCCCCTTGAACAAAATAAACTTAGGGCTATGGGGAATGGGTCTGATTGGTTTGCTCTACAGACAACCAGCATGCACTCAATAAGCCATCTGTGTCATATTGACTGAATGACTGTATAGATAGAATTAATGACAGGCTCATTGGTTGGCTAGAGAATTGGTGAGAGCCTCTTGCCACTTCCATTGGGAAGGTATGCTGTGTTAAGTGCCTAAACTTATCATTGTCAGATCTTTCCTGGGATTCAGGACCCTGAGGGCAGAAACCCTGCATCTGCTGTACACCACCCTGACCTAGAACAGCCACCCAATCAGTTCTCCATTACCTGGAGCTGTAGGTAATTTGTTCTCCGGATAGCCATGATTTTCCAGGGTCCCGAGGCCAAAGATGAGTGTAGATGGGACAGAAGTTGTAGTGTGGAGATTGTAACAAACTGAAGAGGGCCAGAAGTAAGGCCATGGGTGAGACCTTCAGTGGCTGCAACCACTAACCCAGCCCGCCCTTCCCAAAGCCAGGTCCCTATCAGGCATTGTGCCCTTCACAAACTGTCTGCACTGAGAACCTGCAAACAGCAGCAAGGTGGAGGCTGTCAAATAGGCATTAATCAGAGACCCAACTAAGTATCCAGGCAGGAAAGCCATTCAGGACCCTTCGAACAGTAGAGATAATTGGCTGAAGGTGGAAAGATAGCAGGATCTCTAACCTGCACTCATGGCTGAAGAACTGCTTGCTCCTTCTCCAACCTGCTGCTGGGGTTGAATGATGATGTTAAATTCTCCATTAAATGAAGAAGACAAGTGAAACAAAGGCTCTCCGTGACAAGTGTTGCACAGCATTGTTCTTACTCCAATTTAAAAAAAAACTATCATTGATTTTGTTGGAGAGAAATTGTTAGCATATCATTGCATGCTCCAAGGGTATGGATGTAAGTCTCCAAACAAATGTCCATCTTACCAATAGCTGAGGGCATTGGTTAAAAGTCTCATCCAAAAAAACAGCAGTTTTAATAATATAACATCCTTGTACCTTTGTACTGAAATGTCAGTTTAGATTAAGTTCTCAAATCCTGGGACTGGTCTTGAGCTACAAGTTTCCTGGCTCTTAGAACAGTGCTACATGCTGAGCCAAGCTAACACTTTGAGGCAACAGCAAGTCTTTTACGAGCTTTAGGCAAGTTTCCATTGTCAGAGCTGGGTAAGGTAGAATCATTGGACACAGTTCCTAACATACATGAAATTTCATGTCATCAAAATTGCAGTCTGCTTGTGAGCTCATCCAGTATGCACCTGAAATAGAGGTGTTTCAGAAATTGATCTAAACTGGGTGAATTTGGAAGAGAAATCTTAATCACAGACAATCCAATTCAGGTTAATTTGCTTCAGAAATTCATTTGGAGCTTATTCGTTGTAGTGTTGCCTTTAACTGCAACTACAACTTAACAGCAAAAGTTGTGTTATTTGGACAGTATTGATTTTAACATGGGTCACTAACTGAGTTTGCTATCGACAACAGCCAAATACAACACAAATTACATGGATACAAGCACAGCAGCTGAACGCTGGATTTAGAATGACTTTTGCCCAAAAGGAATCAAGTGATACAGCTAATCTTTTTCACTGCCTTTGTGTTTCATTGTTGCTACACCAAATTAATGACATAGATGTGATTTAAAGCTCCCTACCTATTTCAAAATGTTCTTTCGGTGCTCTTCTACCCTGTTTCAAATCAGGGACAATATTTCTGTATTGCAAAACTGATAATCTCCTAACTAACACCAACCTCAATGTTACATTCTCAAGAACTAATCCTGCCAGCTTGTCATATGCTCGAGCTACCAACCACTGATGGTGGTAGTGGGATAGTTTGCTGCCATGAATCCTCCCTTTTTTATGCTGAGTATAAAGGCCTATTTATGAACAATGATAAGAAATAGACCACGAGAGTTTTAATAAAAGATATGCTTGTACATTATAAGAAAGTACATTTTATTACACAATAACAAGAGATGCAATTAGAATTAACCAGTTGGGCATAAGTACAAATATTGGGAACAGGGTATGCACTTCATCAGGACCTCATATAAGACTTTTTTTTCTCCACCCAAAGACTGTGTGCAACTTCAATATTAATTATTTCAGAACCATCACTTTATACAACACCCACAAAATTAAAACCTCCATGGGAACTGGGTATTATTTGGCAGTGACTAATTTGTACATTTTCCTCCGTTCCTCGTCTCTATAAGCTAGATGTATACTGTAGGTGAAAAAGTATACTTCTTTTATTAATTCATGGGATGAGGGCTTTTCTGGTAAGAGTCAACCACATTGCTATGGATCTGGAATCACATGTAGGCCAGACGGGGTGGATGGCAGATTCCTTCCCTAAAGGACTTGAGTGAACTATATGGCTTTTTCCTCAACAATAGATTCACTAAAATGATACTGAGTTCAAATTACACCGTGGACTGTGGAGGGATTCAAATCCAGATCCTCAGAACATTACCTGGGTCTCTGGATTACTCGTCTAGTGATAATACCACTGGACCATTGTCTCCAGCCTATTCCCAGGCTTCTAGCCAAGTCATTCTGAAGTTTGAGGGAAGAAACTAGGGCAGCACCCTTTGAGCATAGGGTCCTAAGCACAAATAGTCCATGCTGACCAAAATGTTCATCCATGCTAAAGTCCTCTGGGATGTTATTTGGTCTTTTCCAGTTCAATAATGCTGAGAACAGAAAACTCAGGGAGGTCAAAACTAATAAGGTGACAAACCTCTGCTACTAACCTTAACACCCAAATATTGATTCCCAAATTCAGTATTATCGCCTTTGCTAAAACTTTGTTAAATAGATAAATGAACAAGTTTTAGGATTAAATGTAAATGATCTTGGGGTATTTACTCTCCTATTTTAAGTACAGTTTTGAAGTCTCTCTATTAGTTATCCAATCCATTTAGAAGAAATTATAATGGGGAAGATATACTGTGTGACCCCTTTGATCTTTCAGTACTGCTCAGTACATTACAGCAAACTTTTCACCCCCAATTTCACACTCCAATCCTCGTTCGCTATTTGGACAGATAAAGCAAACAATATGTTTATATCTGTTGCAGTATCATCCAGGACTACATTATTTGTTTCACCAGCAATGCTTACTGTCTTTCACCATCTGCCTTTTGTTCAAAGGAAGTGCAAAATAAGGCCAAATTTCAGAAAAATATGCAGAATTTTTTTAACTTATCTGAATACTAACTAGAATTGACAAGAATTGAAAGTCTATGAATACAACTTTAATGCCAGTCAGAAGTGAGCAAGCAGTGCTTTTAGTAATGATTTGACAAATCTCATAAGTGAAATAAAGTGTTTACTATAATAGCAGCTTCTGTACCGAAATCAACTGGGTGTACTGTTTTTTGGATCACTTGGGATTAGCCTGACTTTGCAGCAAAGTATTTGAATTATGGAGCTTTCATATTAAGTATGTAACTGATCATACAACACTCATTATGCACACATCAGTATGCACTTAGGCATCACAGCAGTGAGTACACTGGGCTGTAAGTACTTGTCAATGTAAAAACAGCTTACTCAACCTCTTATAGGCTATGCGATAGGCTATGTGACCCCAGGAGAAGTCATGTTGGAGGATCAAATGAGGGGTCTGTGGACTGGGAACCTCAGCTGTTTGCTCTGGAGCAGTGAGTAGTGCCAGTACTGTCCAACCCAACTGAGTTTTGATAACTCATAATTCCTGAGACTTTCCTGCTTTATAAGGCTCAAAGTGAGCAATCACTGAACATCTGAACAATTTGAGGAGTTTTATTAGTTATTGACTTCTGTTGTGCTCTCTCTCTCTCTCACACACACTCTCTCCATCTCTCACATTCCCTTATATTGAAAACCAAAGCTTGTTGTACTCCTGTTTCAGTTTGGCAAGTGAGTTGAAAGACAAATTTGTTTAAATGTGATCAAATGAAGTAGAACGGTCAGAATAATTTGGCAACATTCAGAAAAGCAGTTTCAACCTTCTCTTTGATACTGATTTGCTGCTTAGCTGGAGTTTTAAATTATCTATCTGCACACAGCAGCTCTGTGAGTACCTGCTTGTTGCAGTTGTCACTGGGGACCCAGGGCACTCATTAAAAGGAGAACGAGTGCGTTTTTTTCTACATGCACAGAAAGTGACAAACTTCAAGGATTCCTGTTGGCGGTATTTCAAAAGTACTGAAGTGTTTCCTTTCCACATGTTGTCAGTCACTTTCAGTACAGTGAATAAATCGTGATGGGTACCCTGGTGGGCTCTTTCATCTTGTCCGCATTGTCTCACTGATCAGGTGCAAATGCATTTAAAAGAAGTGCTCTTTCTGAGATAGTGTAGTGAGAAAAATGGCAATAAAGAAAATGATTCAGCCACAGCTGATTAAAGGTTGAAGTCAGTTTTGTTGCTGGCAACGGGAGGGAAGAGCAATTGGATTAGTTCAAAAAATCCAAAGGGTGAAATGGACAATAGTCCAATTTTAAATCCCTGAATTGAATCAGAAAATCCATAACACATATTGAAAAATATGTAGAATCAGTCATGAGGCAAGAAAACGGGTGCAGCAAGAGGTTAGGCAGTGATGAGAATGGGGTTTTAAAATGATTGCTGAGTGTGTAATAATTGGAGAAACAGAAGAATGATCGGCTTAGTTTGCTCCAAGATTGTTTGGATTTGCAATGTTAACTAGATCAGTATCAAACTTAATAAATTATCAGAGCATATTTTATATCAAAAATATGATTTTAATTAATTTGCTAATGTTAGTTGAGTGTATGTGTGGATATCGACAATGTGAACTATAATAATATGCTGTTGATAGGATTATGTAGATGTGCAGTAAGGCCAATCATGTGGGCATGCTGTAAATCTGTAGTTAGAGTGTACATGGTTATGCTCATAATTTTAATGTGTTGATATTGATATGTTAATGTCAGTGGAAGGCATTTTGAATGTCAACTGGTATGGCAGATTGTGCAATGCCTGATGCCAACTGTTCTATGGAGCAATAGAACTAGTCGCTGGCATCATGTCTTGTTGCAAAATAGATGTAACATTGGCTTGCTAAGATTTGGGCGATTTGTATTGTACGTTTGCTTCATTAACAAAGTTGAATATTGATGTTTCCAAACAAAATTTGAGATTCTAATGAACTGGCAGAAAGTTGGTTCATCAGGGAGAGTACCTATCTGCAAAGAACATGTGCAGATCAAGAAATCTGAGAAATAATTACTGAGTTTCATCAAAATGTAACTGCTCTTGGAAGAGAGAAAAATAGGATGTGTAAGAGACAGGCTAACAACATCACCGCTTTTGGAGACTGAATATTTGAGCCTGGAACAGAGATGCTGATGAAAAGCAGAGAAATAAACCTGGTGACGACACCACTCATGAGGATCACTCATGGACCAGTCTGCTCAGCTTCTTCATTATGTCTGTCCATGTGCACCAGCCACTTGACATTAACTCTTTCATGATCAGCACCCAGGTTTGTCGTCTGAGTAATGTTATATAAACTTATCTGTTTACATTCTGATTAAAGAGTTTGGCCTTTAACAGTTGCATTCACATTTAGGTGACTCCACCATTAATGGAATTGCAGCAGTAAGAAAGTAGCCACACTGTTCAGTCACCATGTGATCTTCATCAACGACATCTCTAGAAGGTTGGAATTTTGGAAAATTGCAAAGCTTTAAAAATCATATAAATTGACTAAATTCAGGAACAGCTTTGGTCTCAATCTGAAATTGTTTCAAAAATCCTATTGCGTGTGTTACAACTTTGAGAAACAATTAAATTGCTTCAGTCCTACTGGGTTCTCTGATAACATTGTGAAGTTTGTCTTATAGCTTTGTCTGATTATTAGAATAAAACTTTCTGTCCTTATTTATCCTTTTGTACTGCAGTCACATTAATATTCAACAGTCATTATGTACAGACTGAAACGATTTATAGTAACAGGACACTTCAGGTGATAAAACCTTTTAACAGATATAAGCAATGAAACACTGAACAGTATTGTGCTTTATTTTTGAATAAATCCTGGTTGTTTCTATCCTTTTGTTTCTACCCTCTTCTGTTAAAAATACTTTATGAGGGTTGAGGAAACAGAAGTAAAAACTAAGGAACATTATCTAACAAATTACAGGTGTTATTGGGCTACAAATGCACACATGCATGAATGTCAGCTGCTTAATAAAGCAATAGTCCAGAGTTGCGTAAAATAAGGATTAGACTCATAAATACATCTCTGTTGCACAGAAACTAATGGCATTAAGTGTGTTGATCTATGAATATATAGCATGAAGACTGTTCCTGCTCACTCTTGGCATGACCACACTGAAAACTGTTAATGCCAACATCAGTGTGAATGCTGGATATCTGTAAAGAAGACAGATTGTGAAGTTCATCAGTGTCTCATGCTGATTTGATACCTGGACTGCCATTTTTGACCTTGCTGCTCAAGTGAACATTCCTTCTAAAAATGTACAGCAGTACATGTGCTCAACAGAATGAGGCAATAACACCCCTTGCTCAACCGAATTGCAGGCATGTTGTCTCTTGCTGAGTGATGGAACCAGTGGGTTCTTGAAAGGGTTCATAAAAATGTGGAGTAGTGCTTGAAGATAAGACTTTGCTTAATGTCTTCTGGTTCCTACACATTTAAAAGAAGAGCACATTTAGGGTAAAAATACTAGAGCATTTCTTGAAGTCCTCCTTTTTGCTGTTTCAATGATACTTTGCTGTTTGGCATCTGACTGCAATGTGATTCCCTAGATGACCATTCACATACAATTAATTCTTGTGCCTTTAAGAATGTTTCATAAAATGGCTGTCTTGAGATGTCAATGTCTAATCATTAACTTTTCTCATATTATGTCTAAACTAAACAAGAGTAACAAGCAACTTTGTTAAAAGTAAACTAAGCACTCTTAGAGGCAGTTATATCTTGTTTTCTGTTTTCAAAATATTATTAGTAGTTATCAATAAGTTGGTAAAGCGTTGTATGTCTTCTGGGCTATGCTGCAGTAGGCCTTTGACCCAGCCGTACTTCTCCTCAATCTCGACATTATGTTTCTGCAGCATCTTTTCTTTTCCAAACCCTCCATACTTGTCTTCCACCAGTTATCCAGCGTTCCTGCTGTGCCCACTTTGCTCTGCTTCCTGCATGTCATATTTCCTCATTTGAAATCACCAGCACTACTCATAGTCTGATGTCTCCCACTATCTTATAATGTTAAGCTGCATCTGTAGTTTGCTCATTTGTTGTTGGAATTCAGCATTATCATTCTTTTCAGTTTCACTTTCTTACACATGGAACACATGCTGTCGATGTTTTGACTTGAAGTTTAGGCTCTCCCTCTTGGATTCCTCCTCCGCTAACTGTACAGTTTGCAGCTTCTCTGTCATAAAATAGTCCTTTACAATATGACACGTTGTATCCTGCTCAGCCTTCAGCCTTTCTAGGTCAATGACTTTACTCTCTACTATGAACCTTTCAACTGGAAATACTTTAAGTACTGGAAATTTCCTCTTTTAACTGCCTGAATTTCCTCAATCAGCTCTCTTCTTATTTGGGATTTGTACCAATCAATATTGGCTTTGAGAATTTCATTGACCAGCTGCAATCATTCATCATCTTTGCATATTATCTCTGATAACAATTATTTTATCCAATCTGCAGGCTCTGCGGCTTTAGTAATCACCCTTCTGATTATGGAGTGCTTTCAATAAGGTTACAAGTTTCGATTGTCAGTGATGCCTCCTTCATCTCATGATTTAGGGAGATTGGTTACAGTGCTTTGCATTCGCTCAACTCCTTTTGCAGCAATGACTCAGAACTTAAAGTTAACCTCTTTTTCTTTTCTGTTCCCCTACTTTAGATTGTTCCTAAACGATGAATCTCAGTTCTCCCAATTGCCATTAAGAAGTTGTTGCTCAGTTCCTTGCATTATCATTTCTTTTCTCAGATTTTCAGGGGACACCTTCCAGTATAGCTTGAGCAGGATAATGTTGCACCAGCATGCTGGTATTAATTATCAGCTTCAGATAATCTATAACGTTTCATGGAATATGGGCATTTTCTCACTAAAGTAGGGACAAAGAGCATAATATTAGTAAAGCAAAATTAAAGTGCATGGTGGTCTTGAAACAAATTCTGTAGTTATGCCCTTTATTCCTGGCATGAGGGGATATTTGACCAAGTGTAATTTGGGGAATATTAATTCATCAGTTATTACAGTAACAGCCCTGGGCATGGATGTGCTGTTTTTTGAGCTTGTTCCCAATATTTCTTTCTTGTTCTTATTGCAAAAATAGTTTTCATCGGTAACTCATGGATCATGTGGTTCAGATTGGGGTTAAGGTTAAGTCAGAAACTTAACTTTAGGCATTCAGTGTATTGGCAGGGCAACTGCTCTCAACACATGCTAAATAATATTTGCATGAATTACATCAGCATATCTGAAGAAACCAAATATACTCGAAGACGTGTTTACAGTTCAGATCCACTCTTTCTTTGCTTGAAGACTAGGTAGTAAAAAAGAGTTGTTGTGATGTTGCATATTTAAGAGTCACATACAGAGACTGTCACAGGTGAATCATGGAGCGAGTCTTTGAAGGATGTGCTATTTGAAGCACCATTAAGATCTTAGTGTGACAACGTTTTCAGATCTAGATTGCAACTTGTATTTGTATCATGCTCTAAAACAGCCTGCCAAGGTAAAGATGTGTGAATGCCTTAGGTGGAAACACAAGAATGAAGTAACAGATTATCTAATTTGCAAACAATACAAGGCTGGATGGGAAAACCATCAGTGATGAGAATATAAAGAGCATGCAAAGACATCTGGGCAAATTATCCTTGGGAGGTGATGTCCGAGTGATATTATCATTGGACTATTATTCCAGAGACCCAGGTAGCTTTCTGGGGGCCTGGGTTCAAATCACACCATGGCAAGTGATAGAATTTGAATTCAATAAAAAATGAATTAGAAGTCAAATGATGACCATGAAACATTTTAAATTATCAGGAAAACCCCTTCTACTTTACTAATGTCCTTTAGGAAGGAAACTACCTACATGTGACTCCAAACGCACAGCAATGTGGTTGATTCTCAATTGCCCGTTGGGCAATTAGGGATGGGCAATGAATGCTGGCCTAGCCAGTGATGCCCACATCCTGTGAATGTTTAAAACAAAATTAATTGGGCAAGGAAGTAGCAGATGGAAACCATAGGAGCAGAAATTAGGCCATTCAGCCCATCTACACTGCTTCACCATTCAATTATGGCAGATAAGTTTCTCAGGCCCATTCTCCCACTTTCTCCCCATAATCTTTGATCCTCTTGATACTCAGAACCTATTTCAGTCTTAAATATACTCAATGACTTGGCCTCCACAGCCTTCTGTGGCAGTGAATCCATAGATTCACCACTCTCTGGTTGAAAAGGTTTTTCTCTATTCTAAAGGGTCTTCCCTTTACTCTAAGTCTATGCCCGAGTCCTAGTCTCTCCCAATGGAAACATCTTCCCAACATCCACTCTGTCCAGGCCAATCAGTAATCTGTATGTTTAATTATATCCTTCCTCAACCTTCTAAACTCCATCGAGTATAAACCCAGAGTCCTCAAAGATTCCCCATGTTTTCATCAGCGTTTCATTCCTGGGACCATTCTCGTGAGCCTTTTCTGAAATGTTCCAGGGCTACTACATCCTTCCTGAGATATGGGGCTCAAAACTGTGCACAGTGCTCCAAATGTGGCCTGACCAGAGCCTCACAGAGCCTCAGAAGTACATCCCTGCTTCTATATTCAAGTCCTCTCAAAATAAATGCCAACATTGTATTTGCCTTCCTAACTACTGATTCAACCTGCATGTTTACCTTGAGAGAATCCTGGACTAGAACTCCCAAGTCTCTTTGCACTTCAGACTTCTGAATTTTCTCCCCATTTAGAAAATAGTCCTTGCCTCCATTCTTCTCACCAAAGTGCATGACCTCACACTTTCCCCCATTGTACTCCATCTATCACTCTCCTAACCTGTCCAAGTCCTTTTGCAGCCTCCCTGCCTCCTCAATGCTATCTGTCCCTCTACCTATCCTTGTATCATCTGCAAACTTAGCCAGAATGACCTCTGTTCCTTCATCTAGATTGTCAATGTATAAAGTGTAAAGTTGTCCCAAGACTGAACCTTACAGAATACCACATGTATACCACAGGCTGCCATCCTGAAAAGGCCCTTTTATCCCCACTCCCTGCTTTCTGCCAGAAGTTTCTATCTATGCTAGCACCTTGTCTCTAAAACCATGAGCCCTTTTCTTACTCAGTAGTGTCCTGTGTGGCACGTTGTCAGAGGCTTTATTGAAGACCAGGTAGATAACATCCATTGGCTCTCCTTGGTAAACCTGCTCATTACTTACTCAAAGAATCCTAGCAGATTTGTCAGGCATGACTTCCTTTTGATGAAACCATGCTGACTCTGCCCTATTTTACCATACACTTCCAAGTATTTGAAATCTCTTCCTGCACAATGGATTCCAGGATCTTACCCATGATCGAGGTTCGGCTATTCGATCTGTAATTTTCCCTCTTGTGCCTTACTCCCTTTTTAAACAGGGGTGCTACATTAGCGATTTTCCAGTCCTCTGTGACCTTCTCTGATTCTGGTGATTCCTGAAAGATCACCACTAACACTTCCACTTTTGCATCAGCTATCTTCCTTAAAACTCTGGGGGGTAGTCCATCTGGTCCAAGTGATTTATCTACCTTCAGACCATTCAGTTTTTCTAGCACCTTCTCCTTGGTGATGGTCACCATACTCAGCTCTGCCCCTTCACTCTTTGGAATTTTTTGGGATATTACTCATGTCTTTCACTGTGAAGACTGATGCAAAGTAATGATTCAGTTCCTCAGCCATTTCCTTGTTCCCCACTACTATCTCTCCAGCATCATTTTCCAGTGGCCCAATGTCTAGCTTTGCCTCTCTTTTGCCTTTTAATATATCTAAAGAAACTCTTACAATCTTCCTTTATATTACTGGCTAGCTTACCCTCCTATTTAATCTTCTCCCTCCCTATTTCTCTTTTTGTTGCCCTCTGTTGGTCTTTGTAAGCTTCTCAATTTCTCATTTCCACTGTTTTTCACCATATTATAGATTTTCTCTTCTGCTTTTATGCTATCCCTGACTTCACTAGTCAGCCATGGTTGCCTCATCCTCCCTGTACCATGCTTCTTTTTCTTCGGGGAACCTCTGCTGTGTCTCCTGAATTACTCCCAGAAACTCCTGCTATTGCTGTTCCACTGTCTTTCCTGCTAAGCTCCTCTCCCACTTAATTCTACCTAGCTCCTCCCTCATGCCTCTGTAGTTGGCTTTATTCAGCTGTAACATCTTTACCTCTGATTATATCTACTTCCTCTCAAATTGCAGAGTAAATTCAATCATGTCAGGATCACTGCCTCCTGAGGGCCTTTTCACCTTAAGCTCCCTTATCATTGTCTGACTCATTGCACAGCACTAAATCCAGTATTGCCTGTTCCCTAGTGGGCTCCATCACAAGCTGCTCAAAAAGCCATCTTGTAGACATTCCACAAATTTCTTTTCTTGCAACCCACTACCAACCTGATCTTCTCAGTCCTCCTGCATATTGAAATCCCCCATGATCACTGTAACTTTGCCTTTTCTACACATCTTTTCTATCTCCTAGTGTATCTTGTGCCCCAGCTCCTGATTACTATTTGAAGGCGTTTACATAACTCCAACTATGGTTTTTTTACCTTTGTGGTTCCTCAATTCTGCCCACACATATTCTACATCACCAGACCCTACTTCTTTGCTTACTATTGATTTAATTTCATTTCTTAGTAATACAGCAACCCCACTCCCTCTGCCCACCTGCCTATCTTTTCAATAGGATGTATATTCTTGAATATTCAGCTCCAAATCCTAATCCCCTTGCAGCCACGTCTCTGTGGCTCCCACCACGTCATAGCTGCTATTTTCTATCTGTGCCACACGTTCATTTACCTTATTCCTTATACTGCGTGCATTTAGATATAACACCTTCAGTCCTGTATTAATTGTCCCTCTTCTCATTGTCATTGTTTGTCCAGTGTGCTTGAAGTTTGATTGATAACCCGTTCCATACACTCTGCCCCATTTGTGTCTGTGCTGGAGATTTTAATAACCTCTCATGAGTTCTATACTCTTACCTCTGGCATGGTGACTCAGTGGTTAGCATTGCTGCCTCAGGACCCGGGTTCAATTCCAGCCTTGGGCGACTGTCTGTGTGAAGTTTGCACATTCTGCCTGTGTCTGTGTGGGTTTCCTCCGGGTGCTCTAGTTTCCTCTCACAGTTCAAAGATGTACAGGTTAGGTGAAATGATCATGCTAAATTGCCCATAGTATTCAGGGATGTGTAGTTTAGGTGCATTAGTCAGGGTTAAATACAGGGGAATAGGTTTGGGTAGGATACCCTTCGGAGGGTCAGTGTGGACTTGTTGGGCTGAAGGGCCTGCTTCCACATGATAGGGAATCTATGATTTAATTTGGGTGTCCTACTTTCCCCTATAACTGAGACCTCCCCTGCCCTATTTAGTTTAAAGCCCTAACCACAGCCCTAGTTATGCGATTTGCGATCACTTTGGTCCCAGCACAGTTCACAGCCCATCCCATCAGAGCAGGTCCCTACTTCCCCAGTACAGGTGCCAATGTCCCATGAACTCAAGCCCATTTTCACACACCAATCTTTGAGCCATGCATTTACCTGCCTAATTTTCTTGACCCTGTGCCCTATTAGCTTATGGCTCAGAGTATTAATCCAGAGATTATTACCTTTTTGGTTCTGCTTTTGAATTTAGCTCCTAGCTGCTCATACTCCTTTAGCAGAACCTCTTCCCTAGTTTTATTGATGTTATTGGTACCTAAGTGGACCATGATCACTGGATCTTTACCCTCCCACTCCAAGTTCCACTCCAGCCCAGATGAGGGATCCTGAACCTGAGCACCAGGCAGGCAACACAACCTTCGGGATTCTCGATCCTGGTCACAGAGGACAGTGTCTATGCCTCTAACTATACTATTCCCAATTATAACAACATTTCTCTTCTCACCCTCTACTTGAATGGCTCCCTGCACCCTGCTGCTGCGGTCAGTTAGCTCATCTTCCCTGCAATCCCCATTCCCGTCCACACAAAGATCAAAACTCTGTTGGACAAGGACAGGGGCTGAGGCTCCTACAGCTCTACATGCCTCATTCACAGCCACACCCTCCTGTCCCTGACCACTGACCGAATTCAAGTCAGTTAGTTTAAGGGTTGTGATTGTCTCCTGAAACAGAGTTACTAGGTAACTGCCCTTCCTCTCTGATGTGCTGCAATGTTTTAGGCTCAGATTCTAGCTCACCAACTCTGAACCAGAGTTCTTCCAGCAACCAACATTTACTACAGACATGGTTACAGTGAACCACAATATGGTCCACCCACTCCCACATGCAGAAACAACACACCACCTGACCCTAGTTCAACAGCTAATGGAGAGAAAGTTAACATGCAGGTTGTGTAAGCAACTATGAAGGAAAATGTTGTATTCCTCTTTATTACAAGCAATTTGGATCATTGAATTAAAAAGCATTGTTGTAATTATATAGTGCTTTAGGGAGGCTGCACCTGGACTACCACAATCACTTCTGATCTTCTTTCCTAAGGAAGGATCTGCTTGAGTTTAGAGTGAGTTCAACAAAGGTTCACTGGAATGATTCATGAGGAAGGATCAAGAACCAGAGGGCACTGATTTAAGGTGATTGGCAAAAGAAGCAATGAAGACATAAGGAAAATATTATTGAACAGCAAGTGGTTATGATCTGGAATGCACTGCCTTACAGGATGGTAGAGGCAGATTGAATCAAAACTTACTTCAAAATCAATAAATATCTATGGAGAAAAGGCAAGAGACTGGCATAAGATGGGTTTTTCCTGCTGCGATCTGGTGAGGAAATAAGAGGCTGAACAGCCATGGTTATGTTGTAACCATGATTCTTTGGGAAAGATATATTATGACGAGTGATTGTGTAGAATGGTTGATGGTCTCTGGAGTTCGGAGAAATCAGAGGGATCTCATTTGAATATAGAATGAAAGAGTGGGCTTAATAGGCTAGATGTTGGGGGTTGATTAGCTCACTTGGCTGGACATTCCCCATGCCTTAGGGACTGGGGATGCTTAGTCAATGAGTACATTCAAGGCTGAGATTGACATATTTCTAGATGCTGAGAGAATCAAAAGATCTAGGGATCATCCAGAAATGTGGTCTGTCGTAGATGTTCAATCATGATCCACCTGAATGACAGAACAGGACTTGACTCTGTACGGCTGACTCCTCCTTCCACCTATGCAACAAAAACATTTTAACAGATGTGTCCTTCTGTGAACTATTTGACATTGCTTTATTCAGATATGTTATACTTGACTGTTCTAATTTGGATACTCACAGGAGGTGGGTGTCATTGGCTCAGCCAGCATTTATTGACCGGGATTAAATTTCCCGGAGAAGGTGTTCATGAAAATTTAGTGATGGCAATGCCGTTGAAATGCTGCAATGCTTGGGTGTAGGGACACCACAGTGCTGTTGGGAAGAGAATTCCAGGATTTCAATTCAGCAACATTGAAGAAATTGTGATATAATTTTAAGTCAAGACAGTGTGTTGATTGGAGGGGAAATTGCCAGCAGTGGTGTTTCCATATATCTGCTGGCCATGTCCTTTTAGCTGGTAAGGTTCATTATTTCTCAACATGCTGATGAAGGGGGTGTGCTAAGTTGTTGCAGTGCATCTTGTATATGAGTACAAACTGCTGTCATGATGCATCAGCAGTAATGGGAATGAAAGTTTAAAATGGGAGATGGTGTGTCAATCAAGTGGGCTGTCCTGTACTGAAAGGTGTCAAGCTTCATGTTATTGGAGCTGAAATTAACCAGGCAAATGAAGAGTATCCAACCAGATAGGGTAGTGGACACACAGGTGGAGAATCATGGTACTATTCCCAGGTTCTAACCTGCTCTAGTTGCCAGTGTTCAGCTGGCTAGTCCTGTTCAGTTTCTGGTCACTGAGAACCCTTAGGATGTTGTTTGGGGAAAACTTAGTGATGGCAATGCCGTTGAATGGCAAATGGAGATGGTTAAGTTTTTCCTTATTAGAGATGGTCATTGCCTGGCACTTGTATGGCACAAATACTACTTGCCACTTACCAGCTAAGTCTGGGTACTTCAGATTTACAGCACCTGCAGTACCTTGCTTCTCATTAAGTTAAAACCAAGCCTTTGATTTCCTTCCTTGTCAATTTGATAATTTTGATACCAGATATCATGAGTTCCATCCTAACCACATATCATATAATAATTAGAACCTTGGGCACAACATTAGTGCTATTTATTTTGTGTTTGCTGATTTAGATAAACCAATAGTGAACGTTAAAGAGTTCCAGGAAAGAAGCAGAGTAATATCAGAGCCACTGAGCTGGACAACAAGCACTGATAACCAGCATCAATAATCAACCAACTAATGCTTTACATTTTCTATGTTTTAATTAAATATAACCTGTTCTGAAAGAGCATCCCGATAAATGGTTCTCCCACTGCTAAAGTTAAAACAAAAAGCAAACAAATGCTTGTAATGCTGAGCTGGAAGGTTTGTTAGATAATTGAAGATGAAAAAAACTGCTTATCTTCAAATACAAATTGGCACATTATCAGTGATGCGTGCATTAAACAGTTGAATTGGTTGATGTGCTGCAGTAAAGGCTTTTAATGGATACATCATATTAAGAGAAGATGGAATTACTGTACAAACTGATAATCACTACAGAAAGGTTCATAAACAGAATAAAACCTACTGTATTGGAAAATAAGAATATTTTATCAAAATACTTGGGCTTGATGATATGTGTTGTAAGTTTGTAACTGGAGTTACCTGGTCTTGAGACAGCCAAAATGTTTTTTCCCAATTTACTAAGGCTGAAAGACTTCATTACTTATCTCCCATCCCAGGCCATATATCCAGATGTTGCAAAAGAGTTTCATTGTAACAAAAATAGAAGCTACTGGAAAAGCTCAGCAGGTCTGGCAGCACCTATGAACAGAAATCAAAGTTAATGTTTCAGGTCAATGACTCTTTCTCGGAACGGTTTCATTATAAGCTTGATTGTTTAATGCTGGGACAAATTTGATGTCTTAGTTTATGTACATACCTATTTCTTTGCTTTCCTTCTTAATATAAATCTAATAAGATAAATGCAAATGCAAAATGATTAAAGTTTTTATTAAAGTTTCTGGTAGTTTAACTCCAGCTTATGCTTTCATTAGTGAAATTTGTATGCACCTTCATAGTATAAACATCTTAAGCTTCAACACTAATGCATTGAATGATATCCTTTCAACACTGAATTTTCACTTCTAATAACCACAGCATAGAAAATCCTGATGGAGAATGGAAAGGTAGAACATGGTGATGTAGAGACCGAGAGCCAAGGCATTTTGTTGATCAGAACAGCGGCAGTTTTCCTTCACATTGAATTCTAACAACTGAAACAAATAAAACGGTATGATGATATTAAATTTCCAAGTGCTAAAGCTCTTCAAAATTATGTCAAATGAAAGGAACAAAACACATTGTACACCATGTTAAATTGTTATTTTTCCTTGGAAGACATGTTACATCAATTGCATTTTATGCCTTTCTTACAAAGCCACATTTCTTGTTGCATCCATGGAACTGTTAACTGGATAGCCTCCAATGGTTTTAGTTGAGTACAAGTCCATTTGAACAATCATATGGTCACCACAGGAGGGTAGATGAGCCTGTATTTCTCCAATATGACAATCAAGGCACCTAGAGATCCATCAACAGGAAGGATTTCCACATGAGTCTGTATTTCTCCAACAAAGCAGAAACAGGAGCTGTGTTTGTTTTATGTTTAGGGACCTATTTCTGGTCAGAAGCTAATGTGGTTTGCTCATGTTGTTTAGGGAAAGAAAAATTGCCATCCTTACCCAGTCTGATATATATGTGACACCAGAACCACAGCAATGTGGTTAACTCTTAACTACCCTCTGAAATGTTCGAGCACACCACTCAGTGATGAATGGGCAACAGGTGCTGGCTTTGGCAGATATGGGGCGGCACGGTGGCTCAGTGGTTAGCACTGCTGCCTGTCAGTGCCAGGGAGACGGGTTCAATTCCTGCCTCAGGCAACTGTCTGTGTGGAGTTTGCACATTCTCCCCATGTCTGCTTGGGTTTCCTCCGGGTGCTCTGGTTTCATCCCACAGTCCAAAGATATGCAGGTTAGGTAAATGGGCAATTTAGCATGGCCAATAGTGTTAGGTGCATTAGTTAGGGGAGTGAGTCTGGGTGGGTTGCTCTTCGGAGGGTCAGTGTGGAACTTGCTGGGCGGAAGGGCCTGTTTCCACACTGTAGGGAATCTAATATACTCACATGCCAATGGGAGAATAAAGAAAAAGGGAATCCAGAGCCATTTCTTCAAGCCATTTGTCTTTTTGGATCCATCCAGATAGTTTGAGAGTTGATGTTGTGAGGCACGCTGGACTGAGTGAAGAATTGTGGCAGCTATCAGGAATGTGAGTGCACACAGGAAGACCCTGTCCTGGTCACAGACCAGCTGGATATTGAAGGAGTGGAAACATTTCCTGTGGATGGATCTCACTGCCTGGTCTTTAGTTGCCTTGATGGTTACATTAGTGCAATCAAAGATGCTCTACACGTGGAGAATTCCACTGATAGAGGCAAGCCTCATACCCCCTGGCCTGTAAGGCCTGATTGGTTATTAAATGAATACACTCTCTCATTCTGGCGAAGGAATCATTAGTGATCCGTGAGATACACAGTATCGTGCAGCCGTTATTGAGATGCCTCAATGATCCAAAGCTGATCTATGGAAGCAACCAGAAACAAATTGATTCAAGGTCAAGGTGATCTTAACAGTCATTGGCAGGTCAAGCCACACTATGAATTGTGAGGTCTTCAGGATGAGGGCACAGATGTCTATGACCATCTACCTGTATGGTCTTGCAGCACTGGTTCTTGCTTATCTTCAGATAAGCCGCCCTATATTGAGGCTTTGAACCTGTTGCCCTCCTGCTCCTCTCTCCTGTCCAATGTCCTTGGATGAACTGGGAAACACATTGCTTACTGAAGCCCATGGATGTGGCCTTCAAGGCTGACAACCCAGACCTGTGCAGAAAATCCGGATATGACCTCCGCAAAGCCATTGGAAATGCCAAGAGGCAGTACCGGACCACCTTAGAAGCCCAAACTAATTGTATGGACACCTGCCACTTGTGGCAAGATCTACACAACATAATGGGATACAAACTGAAGCAGAGCATGATAGCAGGCAAAGACACATCCCTCCCTGACATGCTCAATGTTTATGCTTGGTTTGTGCAGAATGCCAGCTGTGTTGTCACCTACCCTGACAGCACTGGACACACAAGTTCCCTCTGTCACCACTGCAGATGTCAGATCGGGCTTCCTGAGAGTCAATCTGAAGAAAGCGACAAGAGTCCCCAGCTGTGCACTTAGATTCTGTGCAGAGGTATTTGCTGGCATCTTTAACCTCTCTTTGCTACAAAGTGAAGTCCCAACCTGCTTCAAGAAGACCATCATCATCTCAGTAGCAAATAAAACACATGTCACATCCCTCAATGGCTATCTTCCAGTGATTCTGACCTCATAATTGTGAAGAGCTTAGTGAGGCTGGTCATGGTCAACATCAATACTAGCCTCCCAGCCTGCCTTGATCCTCTGCAATTTTCTTACTAATGTAACAGGTCCACAGTGGATGCCATTTCCCTAGCCCTGCACTCATTCCTGGAACACCTGGATAACAAGGATGCTTATGTAAGGCTCCGACTCAATGACTACAGCTCCACCTTCAACACCATTATCCCCTCCAGCCTGATCTCAAAGCTCCAAGACCTAGGTTTCGGCTCCACCCTCTGCAGCTGGATCCACAGCTTCCTCCAAACAGACTCCAATCACTGAAGATAGACAATAGCACCTCCTCCACAATAACCCCCAACACTGACGCCCCGCAAGGATGCATTCTCAGAACCCTACTGTACTCACTGTACACCCACAACTGTTGCACCAAATTCTGAACAAATGCCATCTATGAGTTTGCTTACAACACCACTATGGTACAGGTAATTCTGCTGTTACGCGATTGTTGCGTTCTTGTGCGAACCCACGCAATACAAAAATCACACAATACAAATACACTAAAAGTGTTAGTGATGTAATTGTATTATAGTCAACACACATTTTTCACAGTTTGTGTTTTAGAAAAAGCGTCTCTATTCACCCAATCATGTTACAGCCAATTCACGTGAACAAAAAATGCATTATAGTAGAACTGCCTATCGGACAGATATCAAACAATGATGAGTCAGAATACAGAAAGAAGATAGGGTGCTTGGTGCTGTGGTATAATAATAACAATCTTTCTCTCAATGTCGGCAAAACTAAAGAACTGATCATTGACTTCAGGAAGAAAGGAGGAGGACATGACCCTATCTACATAGGGTCAGGAATGAATGTTGCAGGCTCCAGGGTTTAGATCTTTCATTAAGATCAGGAAAGGTAGTAAGAGAGGGGGAGGTGTTGCGTTGTTAGTCAAGGACAATATAACGGTGGCTGAAAGAACTTTTGACAAGGACTTGTCTACTGAAGTGGTATGGACTGAGGTTAGAATCAGGACAGGAGAGGTCACACTGCTGGGAGATTTTTATAGGCCTCCAAAACGTTCCAGGAATGTGGAGGAGAGGATTGGCAAGACTGGTCAGGAGTGAAAGGAACAGGGTGGTCATTATGGAACTTTAACTTCCCAACATTGACTAGAAACGCTATAACTCTAGTTCATTTGATGGATCAGTTTTTGTCCTATGTGTCCAGGAGGGTTTCCTGACACAGTATGTTGAAGGGCCGACAAGAGTGGAGGCCACACTGGATGTGGTGAATGGTAATGAACCAGGCCAGGTGTTTGATTTAGTGGTAGGTGAGCACTTTGGAGAGAGTGATCATAACTTGATTACGTTTAGTTTAGTGATGGAAAGGGATAGGTACATGCCACAGGCAAGAATTACACACAGGGGAAGGGCAATTATAATGCGATTAGGCAGGATACAGGAGGCATTGGATGGAGTAGCAAACTGCAGGGCATGGGGACAATCAAAATATGGAGCTGGTTTAAGGAACTATTATGAAGATGTGGGTATAAGTTTAAGAGTGTTAAAAGCAGCAGAACTACCAAACCCAGCACCGAGTGTACTCAGAAATGGTAAAAATGTAACACTGGGTCGAACCACTCTATTAGGTCATTGCTAGGAGACAAAAACAAATTCGAATTCGGCCAATCAGTTTAAATTACACCCAAAACACAACAAACTCTAATCAAGTTTGAATTGAGTCTATTGACAATCTTAAAAGCCAATGACACAATCCGATGCTCTGGAGTATAAGACCGGGGGAAAATTGAACAGTTGGGAGAGAACTGCCATGGCCCAGCATGTAAACAAACTGCCTGAAAATAGCTCTCTCTTAAAAGTACCTTTTTGATCAGTGACCTGTGATGCAGAAATTCCTAACAAGGAAAAAAGAAGACACAGTAAGATCCGAAGACAAGAACCTACAGCGGCCTGGGTTTGAGATAAGAAGTGTTGTTTTGTAAATTTTAATTGGGAGTTTTATTGAACTAGTATTATGGAAGGGAAGCTAAAAGATAGGTTAGAGAAAGAAATTGTAAATAGTGGTTAATTATTCTCTGTTATACTTTAAGAAATAAAGTTGTTAATTTTTACTTTACATAGTTCTTGGCCACTCGAATCTTTACAGATTACTGCAAGGGATAAATCTTTTCTGTGTTGCTAGTTTTAGGTTAAGCAAGAGGATTTACCCCGTATCATAACAGAACACATATTGTGTGTCCTTGATAGGTATGTCCCTGTCAGGCAGGGAGGAAGTGATAAGGTAAGGGAACCGTGGTTTACTAAAGAAATTGTATCTCTTGTTAAGTGGAAGGGGGAGGCTTATGTGACATTGAGATGAGATGGTTCAGATGAGGCAATAGAGAGTTACAGATTAGCTCAGAAGGATTTAAAGACAGAGTTAAGAAGAGCAAGGAGAGGACATGAGCAGTCTGTAGCAGGTAGAATAAAGGAGAACCCTAAAGCTTTCTATAGGTATGTGAGGAATAAAAGGATGACAAGGGTAGGAATAGGGCCAGGAGAAAGTGAGGACTGCAGATGCTGGAGATCAGAGCTGAAAATGTGTTGCTGGAAAAGCGCAGCAGGTCAGGCAGCATCCAGGGAACAGGAGAATCGATGTTTTGGACATAAGCCCTTCTTCAGGAATGAGGAAAGTGTGTCCAGTAGGCTAAGATAAAAGGTAGGGAGGAGGGACTTGGGGAGGGGCGTTGGAAATGCAATAGGTGGAAGGAGGTCAAGGTGAGGGTGATAGGCCGGAGTGGGGTGGGGGCGGAGAGGTCAGGAAGAAGATTGCAGGTTAGGAAGGCGGTGCTGAGTTTGAGGGATTTGACTGAGACAAGGTGGAGGGAGGGGAAATGAGGAATGGAGAAATCTGAGTTCATCCCTTGTGGTTGGAGGGTTCCTAGGCGGAAGATGAGGCGTTCTTCCTCCAACCGTCGTGTTGCTATGGTCTGGCGATGGAGGAGTCCAAGGACCTGCATGTCCTTGGTGGAGTGGGAGGGTGAGTTGAAGTGTTGAGCCACGGGGTTGTTGGGTTGGTTGGTCCGGGTGTCCCAGAGGTGTTCTCTGAAACATTCTGCAAGTAGGCGGCCTGTCTCCCCAATATAGAGGAGGCCACATTGGGTGCAGTGGATGCAATAAATGATGTGTGTGGAGGTGTAGGTGAATTTGTGGCGGATATAGAAGTATCCCTTGGGGCCTTGGAAGGAAGTAAGTATCTTAGCCTGCTGGACACACTTTCCTCATTCCTGAAGAAGGCTCATGCCTGAAACGTCGGTTCTCCTGTTCCTTGGATGCTGCCTGACCTGCTGCGCTTTTCCAGCAACACATTTTCAGCTAGGAATAGGGCCAGTCAAAGACAGAAATGGGAAGTTGCGTGTGGACCATGTGAAGATCAGAGAGGTGCTAAATGAATATTTCTCATCTGTTTTCACTCGGAAAAGGAGAATATTGTAGAGAAGAATGAGATACTAGATATTCGACTAAAAAGGATTGAGGTTAGTAAGGAAGAAGTGTTTCCAATTCTAGAATCTGTGAAAGTAGACAAGTCTCCTGGGCTGGATGGGATTTATTCGAGGCTTCTCTGGGAAGCTAGGGAAGAGATGGTGGAGCCTTTGCCCTTTGCCCTTGATGTTTGAGTCATCATTACATATAGGTTTAGTACCAGTGGACTGGAGGATTGCAAATGTTGTGCCCTTGTTCAAGAAGGGCAGCAGAGATGACCCAAGTAATTATAGACCAGTGAACCCTACGTCTGTTGGAGGAAAAGTTTTGGAAAAGATTATCAGAGCTGGTATTTATAATCATCTAGCAAGCAACAATTTGATTGGAGATAGTCAACATGGTTTCATCAAGGGCAGGTCGTGTCTCACAAACCTCATTGAGTTTTTTGAGAAGGTGACCAAGCATGTAGATGAGGGTAGGGCAGTTGGTGTGTGGTGCACACAGACTTCAGCAAAGCCTTTGACAAGGTTAAAAAGTCTTAAAATTGATAAATCTCCTGGCCCCGATGGGATACACCCTAGAGTTCTGAGAGAGGTGGCTGAGGAAATAGCAGAGGCATTGGTTGAGATCTTTCAAGAGTCACTGGAGTCAGGAAAGGTCCCGGATGATTGGAAGATGGCTGTTGTAACCCCCTTGTTCAAGAAAGGATCAAGGCAAAAGATGGAAAATTATAGGCCAATCAGCTTAACCTCGGTTGTTGGTAAAATTCTAGAATCCATCATTAAGGATGAGGTTTCTAAATTCTTGGAAGAGCAGAGTCTGATTAGAACAAGTCAACATGGATTTAGTAAAGGGAGGTCATGCCTGACAAACCTGTTGGAATTTTTTGAAGAGGTAACAAGTAGGTTAGACCAGGGAAACCCAGTGGATGTGGTCTATCTAGACTTTCAAAAGGCCTTTGATAAGGTGCCACACGGGAGGCTGCTGAGCAAGGTGAGGGCCCATGGTGTTCGAGGTGAGCTGCTGGGATGGATTGAGGATTGGCTGTCTAACAGAAGGCAGAGAGTTGGGATAAAAGGTTCTTTTTCAGAATGGCAGCCGGTGACGAGCGGTGTCCCGCAGGGTTCGGTGCTGGGGCCACAGCTGTTCGCATTATATATTAATGATTTGGATGAGGGAACCGGGGGCATTCTAGAGAAGTTTGCCAATGATACGAAGTTAGGTGGACAAGCAGGTAGTACTGAGGAAGTGGGGAGGCTACAGAAGGATCTAGACAGGTTGGGAGAGTGGTCCAGGAAATGGCTGATGGAATTTAACGTGAGCAAGTGCGAGGTCTTGCATTTTGGCAAAAAGAATAAAAGCATGGACTACTTTCTAAATGGTGAGAAAATTAATAAAGCCAAAGCACAAAGGGATCTGGGAGTGCTAGTCGAGGATTCTCTAAAGGTAAACATGCAGGTTGAGTCTGTGATTAAGAAAGCGAATGCAATGTTGTCTCTTATCTCAAGAGGGTTGGAATATAAAAGCAGAGATGTACTACTAAGACTTTATAAAGCTCTGGTTAGGCCCCATTTGGAGTACTGTGTCCAGTTTTGGTCCCCACACCTCAGGAAGGACATACTGGCACTGGAACGTGTCCAGCGGAGATTCACACGGATGATCCCTGGAATGACAGGTCTAGCATATGAGGAATGGCTGAGGATACTGGGATTGTATTCGTTGGAGTTTAGAAGATTAAGGGGAGACTTAATAGAGACGTACAAAATAATACATGGCTTGGAAAAGGTGGATGCTAGGAAATTGTTTCCGTTAGACGAGGAGACTAGGACCCGTGGACACAGCCTTAAAATTAGAGGGGGTCATTTCAGAACAGAAATGCGGAGACATTTCTTCAGCTCGAGAGTGGTGGGCCTGTGGAATTCATTGCTACGGAGTGCAGTGGAAGCCGGGACGCTAAATGTCTTCAAGGCCGAGATTGATAGATTCTTGTTGTCTAGAGGAATTAAGGGCTACGGGGAGAACGCTGGTAAGTGGAGCTGAAATGCGCATCAGCCATGATTGAATGGCGGAGTGGACTCGATGGGCCGAATGGCCTTACTTCTACTCCTATGTCTTATGGTCTTATGGTCTTATTAAGGTTCTACATGGTAGGCTATTGGAGAAAATGCGGAGGCATGGGATTGAAGATGATTTAGCATCTTGGATTAGAAACTAGCTTTCTGTTAGAAGGCAACGAGTGGTGGTTGATGGAAAATATTCAGCCTGAAGTCTGGTTGCTAGTGGTGTGCCACAAGAATCTGTTTTGGGACCACTGCTGGTTGTCATTTTTATTAATGACTTGGACGTAGGCATAGGTGGATGGATTAGTAAGTTTGCAGATGAAACTAAATTCAGTGGAGTGATGGACAGTGTGGAAGAATGTTGCAGGTTGCACAGGGACTTGGATAAACTGCAGAATTGAGCTGAGAGGTGCCAAATGGAGTTCAATGCAGATAAATGTGCAGTAATTCACTTTGGGAAGAATAACAGGAAGGCAGAATACTGGGTCAATGGAAAGATTCTTGGTAGTGTGGATGTGCAGAGGGATCTTGGAGTCCATGTACATAGAATCCTGAAAGTTGCCACCCAGGTTGATAGTGCTGTTAAGAAGGCATACGATGTGTTAGGTCTTATTGGTAGAGGGATTGAGTTCTGGAGCCGTGATGTCATGCTGTATCTATACAAAATGCTAGTGCGGCCTCACTTGGAACATGGTCGACTTCTTGCGAGCTCTTGTGTGTAGAAACAAGTTTCCTATTTCTGACAATTGTTTTACACTGTTTACCTATTACTTACTAACTATGCTACTTAACTATGTGATCTGCCTGTAATGCTCGTAAGACAAAGCTTTTCACTGTGCCTTGGTACACGTGACAATAAATTCCATTCAATTCAATTACAAGAAGGATGTGGAAGCATTGGAAAAGGTGCAGAGGAGACTTAACAGAATGTTGCCTGGTCTGGAGTGAAGCACTTATGAGGAAAGCCTGAGGGACTTGGGTCTGTTCTCATTGGAGAGGTGAAGGCTAAGTGGGGATTTAATAGAGACATACAAGATGATCAGAGGATTACATAGACAGTGAGAATCTTTTTCCTAGGATGATGATGTTGGCTTGTATGAGGGGGCTTGGCTGCAAATTGAGGGGTGCTAGATGTCAGAGGCAGGTTTTTTTACTCAGAGAGTGGTAAGGGCGTGAGTGGCCCTGTGTGCCAACATAGCTAACTCAGCCACATAACAGGCATTTAAACAGTCTTTGGAAAAGCATATGGATGATGACGGGAATAGTGTAGGGGGATGGGCTTTGTTTAGTCCACAGGTCAGCAGAACATCGAGGGCCAAAGGGCCTGCTCTGTGCTGTATTGTTCTATGTTCTATGTGCATCATTGGAGCTGAGGTGGTGAGGGTGGAGAGTGTCAAGTTCCTCGGAGCAACAACAACCAACAATCTGTCCTGGATTTCCCATGGCGAAGGTCAAGAAGGCACAACAATGCCTTTTGTTCCTCAGGCGGCTTAGGACGTTTGGCATGTCCATTAGGAACCCCAACAATGTTTACAGATGCACCATAGAAAGCATTCTCTCCGTGTGCATAACAGCCTGGTACGGCAACTACTCTGCCCAGGATTGTAAGAAACTACAGAAGTTTGTGTGCATAGTCCAGACCATCACAGAAGCCAATCTCCATTTGGCACCTCTCAGCCCAATTGTGCAGCTTATCCAAGTCCCCGTGCAACCTGCAACATTCTTCCACACTGCCCACCACTCCACTGAATTTAGTGTCATCTGCAAACTTACTAACCCATCCACCTATGCCTGCGTCCAAGTCATTTATAAAAATGACAAACAGAATTGGTCCCAAAACAGATCCTTGTGGCACACCAATATTAACTGGACTCCAGGCTGAATATTTTCCATCAACAATCACTCGTTGCCTTCTTACAGAAAGCCAGTTTCTAATCCAAAATGCTAAATCACTCTCAATCCCACGGACTCCATTTATGCTTCTCATTGCTGTGGAAAGGGTGTCAACATCATCAAAGTGCCCTCACACCCTGGGTTGCTCTCTCCCAACCTCTTCTGTCAGGCAAAAGATACAGAAGCTTGAACACACGCACCGACACGTTCAAGAACAGCTTCTCCCATGCTGTTATTAGACTGCTGAATGAACCTCTCTAATTTCAAATAATGTTGATCTGGCTTTGTGCTCCTCCAGTGCAGTTGTAACCTTGAGTGCCTTACTCTCTCTAAGCACCCTATGCTCTGTATGTTCTTCTTTGCTATGATCTGCCTGTACTGCTCACAAAACAAAGCCTTTCGCTGTTTTTAGGTACATGTGACTACAATAAATTGTCAAAATGTCAGTAGCTCTGCCTTTCTGTGGAGGATGCTATCCTACATCATTATAAGGCCCTGAATCTGACAGCCATGCCACCATTCCCAACTGGAGCCTTCTTTCTGCACAGAAAAGTTACTTAGTGGAAAGTCACTCTTCAGTCCTTACAATGCCCTACAGTTGTTTTTCAAGTTCTGTGCTCTCTCCCTGCCATGCACACATTATGTCACTAGTCAAATGGCATTACCACTTACCACTGTTTCCCCTGTTACATTGCCAGCACTGTTTACGTCCTGGAACAACGATTGAGTACTAAGTACTGAGTGCCTCTCTTAAGGGGCCATCAGTAGTCATGACTGGTTTCCCACCGCACAGTGTCTGCTCACAGCTCTTCTGCCTCTCACAGCTTCTAAAACTGTGTCTCTTTACATAGCTCATCTTCCCTCTTCCACGCGCTCTAAATTATTTTTTATAAGTCTTAATTAACCTGAATTAGAGTTAAGAGGCGAGATCCCTGTACTGTTCATTGCCAGAATCAACAATATGAAATCGACACGCTCCTCAGCGCTAGTATTTTCAGGATTCTCTCCCTTCTGTCCCACCTTTGTGGGCAGACAACAAAACTCAGCCCAAGGTCTCTACTGTTTCGTCCTAGCCCCAATTCGTCCTGCATCCACTAGGCTCCCACAAAATGGACCCATACTAGATCATTATCAGCAAACTCCTTCCATACACAGCCAGTGGATGCTTCTAGTTTTTTTTTACACAAGGTAATAAGAACCTTTCTACAGCAAGAAGTGGTAGATATTGCATTGTTACAGAAGAAGTCCTGTGGCAAAATATGCAAATCAGATTAATTCTTAAAACAGGGAAGCGAAAAACATAGAGCAAATGATTAATTGGAAAAGAGCAAGTCACAAAGGGCTGAAAGAAGGTTTAACCTGTATGTAGTTAGAGGGATGGCACAGGAGTAGGGAATACTGAAGTCTGAGAAAACAGAGGCAGCAACTATTTCAGTGATGGATAGGAAGCTGCAGGTAAAAATAAAAAGGACATAGTGATGATAAATGAAATTACAAAAGAACAGCAATGAGACACATTCCAATCTGATCATAAGATATTTTCTAGACATCATAATTATCCAGTCAGCTATGATTCAGTGGTAACAGTCTCACCTTCGTGTTGAAAGGCTATGAGTTTAAGTCCCATTCTTCTGCCCATACTCCTGTAGCATTGTGCTAGACTGAGTGCCTCATTGTTCTGGTACTCTCTTTCAAATGAGCTGTTAAACTGAGACCCTCAGATAAGACCAATGTCAGAGGAATTAAGAATTTAAAATTTGGTGAGATCGTAGGACAAGAAGATAATCTGGAGTTAGGGAGTGGCAGGGTCTTCAGATTCAAATACAAAGGGGTTTATTTTTTAAATTGAATGGCTGTAGTGTCCCAATCCCATGTGAGCCAGACCTATAATGATAGATTGCAGAAGCAGAATTTGGATGAACTGAGTTTGACAGAGAGAGTGGAAACCTGGCCAGAGAATATTGCAGTAAATGATTTTGGAGGTGACAAAGGAATCAATGCAGTTTTTGGTGGTTTCATGCAGATGTGGTGGGTGGCCTTTGTGATGGTTATCGCCTGAAATTGAAAGAGATGAGTGAGATCGAAAGACTGCAAGCTACAGTTCGGAGTTGCCAGGGATGGGAAAACAACTACAGGTACATGCATGTAGTTTGTTTGAAAAACAAATAATCATGATTTCAGTCTTCCCAGAGTTTGATTGGAAGATATTATGACCCTCACTTAAATGGCTCCCTTCCTTCCTTCTAATCCATCATTTCCATTTATTTCAATTTCCAAATGCGCTCTTGCATTCTCTCTGAATTAACCACCCTCTAACATCCTGAAAGGTGCTGTATGAATGCAAATTATCTCTTTTTTTCTACTTCTATCTTCCTTAAATGTTTCTTTCCACACAATACTTGCTCCATATTTATGAATACTGTCTCAATGTTACATCCTATCGAAAGGACAGGCAGATGGACAGGGTTGTGAGGTTGCCTTGTCAGTAAGAAATGAAATTAAATTGATAGCAAGAAGTGATATAGAGTCAGAAGGCATCAAATCTATGTAGGTAGGTTGAGGAATTGAAAAGAAAAAAGACCCTGATGAAAGTTTAATACAGGCCTCCTAGCAGTAGTCAGAACGTGGGGAAGAAAATAAATCAGGAGATAGAAAAGGCATATAAGAAAGGCACTGTTGGAATAATCATGGGGGACTTCAATATGCAGGTGGACTGGGAGGTTGGTAGCAGATCTCAAGAAAAGGAATTTGTGGACTGTCTAAGAGCTGGTTTTTGGAACAGCTTGTGACAAACTCCACTAGGGAACAGGCATTTCTGGACTTGTTGATGTGTAATCAGACAGACTTGATTAAAGGGGCTTAAGGTGAAGGAACCCCGAGGGGGCAATGACCATAATATAATAGAACTCAGCCTGCAGTTTGAGAGGGAGAAGCTGGAATCAGATCTAACAGTATTACAATAGAGGGAAGGCATTACAAAGACATGAGAAAGGCACTGGCCAGAGTTGATTGGAAGGGGGGGGCCTAGCAGGGAAGATGGTGGAGCAGCAATAATAGGAATCTCTGGGGGTATTTCAGAAGGCACAGCAGAAATTCATCCCAAGGAAGAAGTAACATAATAAGGGCAGGATGAGGTAACCATGGCTGACAAGGGAAGTCACGGACAGTATTAAGAGCAAAAGAAAATGCACACAATATGGTGAAGAATAGTGGAGACCAAAGGATTGTGAAGCTTTTAAAAACCAGTAGAGGACAATTTAAAAAAGCAACAAGTGGGAGAGAAGGTAAAATATGTATGTAACCTGAGAAGTAATATAAAAAAAAGTTGCAAAAGTTTTGTTTTAGATATTTAAAAGATAATAGTAAAGCAAGAGTGAATATTGGACCACTGGCAAATGAGACTGGAGAAGTAGGAATGGGGAAAGAAGAAATGGTAGAAGAACTGAACATGTAATTTCCATCAGATTTCACAAGGATGACATTAGCAGCTTACCAGAACTTCAAGAGGGTTGGGGTGAGGGGCGGGGGGCAGGGAGTGGGGGGGGGGGGTGTGGGGGTGGTGCAGAGGTGAATGTAATGGCCATCATTAAGGAGAAGGTACTGCAGAAGCTGAAAGGTCTGAAGACTAGATGGACTACACCCAAGAGTTCTGAAGGAGCTAGCTGAGGAGATTGTGGAGGCGTTGGCAGTGATCTTTCAGGAATCACTGGAGTCAGGGTCTGTCCCAGAGGACTGGAAAATAGCTAATATATTACTCTGTTTAAGAAGAAGGGAGGCAGGAGACAGGAAACTATGGCCAGCTAGCCATAGAGTCCATCATTAAGGATTCGATTGCAAAGAACTTGGAAATGCATTTAAAATAGAGCAGAGTGGGCACAGCTTCATGATGGAGAGGTCATAGCTGATAAAATTCTTTGAAGAGGTAATGAGCAAGATAAACAAAGGAGAGTCAGTGGATGTGATCTATTTAGATTTCCAGAAGGCCTTCCACAAGGTGCTGCACAGGAAGCTACTTAATAAGAGCTCATTGTTTTTGGGGCAAGGAACTGGCATGGATTGAGGATTGGCTGACTGGCAGAAGGCAGAGAGTAGGGTTTGAATGAGTTTGATGACCTGGGAGCAAAAGAACTCAACTCCCTCAGTTTGGGTTTCTGCCTTCAGGCAGGTACTGGAGGATTGTCCATCAACTGAAAAGCTGAGTCTGAAAAACTACCTCAAGTTGTGGGTAGTTGTTGGAAGGTCTTCCCGTACAACAGTGTCCACTTCAGCAATTAAAGGTGTGTTTCGATACAGCCCCACAACAACATTTGCTGCTTGCTCTCCAATATTTTTAAGTTACTTGAAATTATTAAGATGCTTTCTTCTAAAGGAACTCCTAATTTAAAGAGTTAAAAGTTGTAGTTTTTCTGACTTTTAGTCAAAGTGGGAGAGCTGGGTATTAGTGGTGACCAATAAACCACCCTCATCGTTGAAATGACATGACCTATGGCATGTCAATGAGCTCATGAAGAGCAGACAGGCAAAACATAGAGACGAGTTTCTTGGTCTATTGCAGGTCTGCCTGAAACTGGCAGCTAACCAGAGGCCAGTGGTATCTGGGTCCTGAAAACTGCAGTCAAGGCCTATTCCACAGGGAGTAGAGTGGCCAAAAGCTTCTATATCTCCTCATCATGGAGCTGGGGTCATGTGGGGGTAGCATAGAGTTGGAAGCAAAGATGTGACTTTCAGAGACCATTCCCTTGCCCTCTCCCATCAACTGCAGGTCATCTCCTCCACCAACCAAAACCCATAAGTAGGTTATCCTGTTTTCCCAGTCTGAAAGCAAACCATCTATCTCTCCAGCCAGGAAGGCAAGAAATTGGAGTGGTGGTGAGATGAGGCCCTTAAATGGTTATGAATTCAGTAGTTAAGGGCTTTTATTGGTGATGAGTTGAGAAACTTCACAATAAGATTTCTCACTTAGAAATTAATTAGTGAGGTGGTAGGAAAGGGACAAGTATCTCTCCAGGACCAACCTGTTCAATTATGTCCACTTCTCATGTCACTTCCAGGAGGGGACACTTCCATCTTCTCTTGTTCACCCATACTGGCTTTAGAGTTGATTTGTCTCAGGCTGCTCCTTTGAGAAGATGCAGAATGGGTTTTTTCACACTCTATAGATGGCCACATTGAAGTTTGTCTCTCCTCTAGGCTGAATAAATCTGAAATTATTTCAGTTCTAGGTTGTTAATCAACTTCAGCTTTTATTTTGTCAGTAAGAATTTCAGCTAGTTCGAACTTGAAGCAGCAGATAATCAGAAGGAAGGTCTGATCATTCACATCTTAGCCTACATATCAATGTTGCAAGAGTACAGATTTGCTTTTGTGATTTCCCATTAAAAGTTCAAATAGAAGCTTTCATTCGAGAGATTGAAAGGGTGATTTGTTCCAAATTCAAAGTGCTTCATTTCCATGATTGATTTTGAATGATTGATGAGAAACTGTTAAAGATGTTAGGCATCTCTGCAAGGAGGTTGTGTAATGAGCTGATTGCATCATGGTATCTAGTCAAGCTCTACTGTTATACCTATTCAATCAGATCTTTCTGTAGAAGCATTGTTAATTGTATTCCCGGTTAGAATGGTTGTAGATATGTGTGCCTTTTATACATGCATAACTATCGGTGTGATACTCCCCTTCCCGAAGATGGTGAAGGATGTAGGGAGAAGAGCAAATGACTGTGTCAGAGATACTCAGCCCCTTACTGCCACCTCAGCAATTTGCCCAATTAACAGCCACTTAAAGGCCTCAACTTACCATTGAGCTTCTTACCAGCAAGTGGGAAAAATGGCTCCCTTCCCAATGGGAAAATGTCGGGCTACCAACCTGCTGGGTTAAGAGTGGGCTCAATTTGCCCTGATCAGGGTTAATCAGGACAGGGGTGAGAGTCAAGTGAATGGCCAGCCGCCCCTTTCTCCTTGCTTCCAACCCACCGAACCTCAACTTCCAGAAACTTCTATCCCACAAGACACAAAACAAAATCATCCATTTTCCCACCGTTCCTTAAAGCCTAAGTCTCCAGGAAAACTGGAAGCCAGAGGCTCTGTCTGTGTCATTTCCTTTCAGGTGTCAAAGATCATAAGATTCAACAATTCTCATCACTTCCTTCTGATCCCTTTCCTCTGGTTCAGTTCTTCCTTGCAATCTTACCCTTTTGCCATGTTTCCACTCTCCCTCTGCTCTTGTCTTACTGACTCTAATCGGTCCTCAGTTAAGGATGCATCACCTATGCATCCCCCTCAATGAATTTTGAATTCAACATAGCACAGAGTCTTTTTAAAAACTCTATACTCACTTTCTGCCAGATGTCTTTTCCTGAATAGAAGACTCTTTCTGCCATCTTCAGAGTTCTCATTCTAATTGGACCCATCCCACTGACCATTTGCCCTCACTAGACCTTTCCATCGACAGTGGGTATCTTAATTCCTTCGCTTAACCTAGCCCAGTTTCCTCTCACTTGCTGCTCTCCATTCCCTTGGCTTCAACCCTGGCATTGCCACTAAACCTGCTGATGAGATAAAATCCTGTACTGGGTGGGAACTATCCCAGGTTACCGAGGGAAGCGAGAGAGGAAGTAGCTGGGGCTTTAACAGATTTCTTTGCAGCATCTTTGAACACGGCTGAGGTCCCAGAGGACTGGAGAAATGCTAATGCTGTCCCCTTGTTTAAAAAGGATAGCAGGGATAATCCAGGTATTTACAGACCTCTGAGCCTGACATCAGTGGTAGGGAAGCTACTGGAGAAGATACGAAGGGATAGGATATATACCCATTTGGAAGAAAATGGGCGTATCAGTGATAGGCAGTATGGTTTTGTGCAGGGAAGGTCATGTCTTACAAACCTAATAGAATTCTTTGAAGAGGTGACAAAGTTGATTGATGAGAGAAGGGATGTAGATGTCATATACATCTCTAATAAGGTATTTGATAAGGTTTCCCGTGATGGACTGATGAAGAAGATGATGTTGTATGGTGTCAAGGGTTCTGTCTAGATGGATAGAGAATTGGTTGAGCAACAGGAGACAGAGAGTAGTAGTGGAAGGGAGCTTCTCAAAATGGAGACCTGTGACCAATGGTGTTCCACAGGGATCCATGCTGGGACCATTGTTGTTTGTGATATACATAAATGATTTGGAGGAAGGTGTAGGTTGCCTCATTAGCAAGTTTGCAGATGATGAAGATTGGTGGAGTAGCAGATAGTGATGGAGACTGGCAGAGAATACAGCAGAATATATATAGATTGGAGAGTTGGGCAGAGAAATGGCAGATGGTGTTCATTCCAGACAAATGCAAGGTGATGCATTTTGGAAGATGCAATTCCAGAACGAACTACACAGTAAATGGAAAAATCCTGGGGAAATTGATGTACAGAGAGCACTGGGTGCTCAGGTCTATTGTTCCCTGAAGTTGGCAATGCAGGTCAGTAGAGTGGTCAAGAAGGCATACGACATGTTTTCCTTCATCGGAAGGGGTATTGAATACAAGAGTTGGCAGGTCATGTTACAGTTGTATAAAACTTTGGTTCGGCCATATTTGCTGCATAAATTTCTGGTCGCCACATTACCAGAAGGATGTGGATGCTTTGGAGACGGTGCAGAGGAGGTTCACCAGGATGTTGCCTGGTATGGAGGGTGCTAGTTATGAGGAGAGATTGAGTAGATTAGAGTTTTTTTTTAGATTAGATTACTTACAGTGTGGAAACAGGCCCTTCGGCCCAACAAGTCCACACCGCCCCGCCGAAGCGTAACCCACCCATACCCCTACATCTACATTTACCCCTTACCTAACACTATGGGCAATTTAGCATGGCCAATTCACCTGGCCTGCACATCTTTGGACTGTGGGAGGAAACCGGAGCACCCGGAGGAAACCCATGCAGACACGGAGAGAACGTGCAAACTCCACACAGTCAGTCACCTGAGGCGGGAATTGAACCCAGGTCTCAGGCGCTGTGAGGCAGCAGTGCTAACCACTGTGCCACCGTGCTGCCCATGCCGTTATTTTCATTGGAATGAAAGCAATTGAGGGGGGACCTGATTGAGGCTTACAAATCATGAGAAGTGTAGACAGAGTGGATAGCAAGAACCTTTTTCCTAGAGTGGAAGACTCAGTTACTAGGGGTCATGAGTTCAAAGTGAAAGGGGAAAGGTTAAGGGGAGATAGATGTGGAAAGTTCTTTAAGCAGTGGGTGGTGGATGCCTGGAATGCATTGGTGGAGGTGGTAGGGGCAGGAACAATAGTGTAATTTAAGATGTATCTGGACCTGTTTCTGCCCTGTAATGTTCTTTGTTCTAAAAGTGGGATAAAAGGCTATGGGAGTCTGGTGGGAGAGTGGAGCTGAGAGCAAGATAAGATCAGTTATGATCATGTTAAATGGCAGAGCGGGCTTGAAGGGCCGAATTGCCTACTCTCGCTAATAATATTTATGTTCCTGTCTTCTTCGCAAAAGCTGATTGCTGACTCTCCTACCTGCTCCTGAACAATAACTCCACCACTGAACATGAAGCCATCACTTTCCGTATCATTACTGACCTTACCTTTTCAGAGGATCCCCCATTAATAGCCTTCAATCTCATAGGACTAAGTGCTGCACATTATGCGTGTATCTCTTGCCGAAGTTCCATATCCCTACTGTGGGGCCCAATCATTTCAGTCTGTACTTGCTGCACAAATCTTATTTCGACCTAACTCAACTCTATTCTTCCTCCCCTGTCCAGTCCTTTCTAACTGATACCTGTAACTCTTTCAATACTTTCCAAAGATGTGTCAGTAGGTGGATTGGCCATGCTGAATTGTCCGTAGTGTTCAGGAATGTATAGCGAGGTGGATTAGCCATGATAAACGTGAGGTTATGGATACAGTAAGGGTGCTGTTTGGAGGGTTGTTGCAGACTCAATGGATGAAATGACCTTTTTCTGCATTGTAGGGCTGCCATGATTCTATGGTTTCCATTCTCTAAACATTTATTTTACAGGAAGGAAGTTCAGTCACTGAAACATTGGAGCCCTCTGTTTCTTGATGAGCCGAGGCTCAACCAGTCCCTGTCCATCAGCAAGCTCCTCTGTTTGGCTATTACATTGTCTCTTTTGAGTTGAAAAACTTCTTTGACTACTTTCAATTGCTTCAAATAAAAAACATTTCTATGGGAACCTTTTCAGAGACCAAGCTATGCCTGTCAATCCTTGCTGTGGCAGTAATGTCGCATACACAATGTACTCCATTATTATGTGCAGAAATTGATAGAAATTATGATATAAGTGATGAATCCCATTATGTTATTGTCATCAATTTCACATCATTAACAAAGATAATCCTTTCCTAATTGCATTGAATCTTTGGCCATGCAGTCTAATGTGGCTTGCAGCCCAATACAGACCTGCTTAGCTTTCCACTAGGCAGGCAAGGACAAAATTGTCTGAGCTTTTTGGGATGCCCAAACTTTCTTGTTTGCCTTTGACTTTACTGTTTGTATTCTTTGCTTTTTCATAGCAATCAATGGGCCAATTATCGTATTTTTTTGGCTAAGTGTGAATTGTGTCAACTTTTCTAAAGGGCTTTTCACTATGTGGCCTAGCAAGATTTCTCACTGTACCTTACCAAACTCATCTCCTTGTCTACCTGCCCTGCCCCATGTCATCCATCAAATCCAGCCTTAGCCCCATCCTGCAATGTGCCATCAAGGAATAACTCACCACTGCCAGGGTATACTAGAATTGACCATCATCCTTGGTGTTGGTCCCATCTTTAAAAGGCTGGTTTGGTACCTGGACGAGTTTTGTCAGATTGGAGCATGCCCTGCACAGTTCTTGACTTTTGCCCTGGACATGACTGATGGGAAAATTGGCATCCCGCTTTGAGGGCAGGACTTGGACGTCCTACCAGATGAGAGGACGCATAAATATTACATTCTCTTTCCCGCAGATCAGTGAAAGAGGCCATAACACCAGACTGTGCCAGGATGGACTAAGGTTGCCACTCAGGTCAGTACAGTCTCAGCCATCTGAACAAGTGCACAGGACCTTCCCCATTCTGCCAGTGTAAATGTTACAATGTTTTCTCTGGTATTTCCCACACACTCTATCTCTGCTACTGTACCCACCTTCCATCCAAGCTCATCCTTTATCACTCTACTATTGCCTGTAACATCTTCCCTCCCTCACTCACTCTCACCTACCCCAACCTGTGACACCACTGCATGCCCTCTGCAATTCCAGTTTACTTGCTGGGATACCTTGCCACCTACATCAACAGACGTTGCTGTTCTACCCACTTTCATCTCCCATAATAACTATCCCTCTCTCATTCCACAGGGACAGCAACACTCCAATAGGACAGAAAGGGTCAAGGTGGGTGGTAGACTGCTTGACTCCTTAGGCAGAGAGCATCATGACTCTGACTGCCCCGATTGACTGACTGACCATATCCAAGCCCCTAGTCCAAGTATTGGAGGTTGATCTTGTCTTTCTGTGCCAGGATCCCATGAATGAAGACAATCGTCATTCATGTGACTGGGGCCTGCTGACAACCATGACAAGCTTCCTTCCTTTGTGTCTTTGCTAAATGGCGAGACCATTCAGCAGCACTGTGTAAGCCAAGAGGGCAAAAGACAAAAAGTCAAAGCAGAAATGTTGTGAGCATCCAGGTGGATGCAGAGTGAGTGAGCACAAAGACAGCGTATAAACAGGCCAGAGATGCGGCCAGGTCTAGGCCATGAGCTGGGTGTATGTCACTAAGCCGAGAGTGTTGTGCTGGAAAAGCACAGTAGGTCAGGCAGCATCCGAGGAGCAGGAAAATGGATGTTTCAGGCAAAAGCCCTGGATTTTCCTACTCCTTGGATGCTGCCTGACCTGCAATGCCTTTCCAGCACCACACTCTCAATTCTAATCTCCAGCATCTGCAGTCCTCACTTTCGCATGTCACTGAGCACACCGTGTCCTTGCAGCAGCATTACAATGAGAATTACCAGTGCAGGTCTAGGTGTCACCTTGTCATAGAGAAGCATCCTGTAAGTGGATCAGAGACATTATGTTAGGATGCTTAGAGGCTGACACGTATCAGATGCCAGTGTCCATGGGCATGAGATGTATGTGGTTGGTGCTGATCGAGTGTGACTTGAGATGTTAGTGCCTGGTGTCCAACATTGGAGGTCCTTCAGAGCAAGCAGCCAGGTACCTGCCCTGATTTCCATGTCAGGAATTCACAATGGTCAGCAGTTTTGGTAAGCTTGAATGTTGAATATTAATTAGCCAACTTATGGTGTTAATAAGGTATTTATCAAGCTAACTGACAACTCACCGCTGGCAAATGGGAAACACCTCAGCAAAGGCAAAAAAGATGCAGTGAGTTGCTCCCAATGTCTACATTGGCCTTGACAGATGTTTCATGCAATTCTGCCACCTGTCCTGCTGTAGCTCACATAATTCAGGCCCCTTTAAGGTTCCAGGTAATAACAAGAGTAGAGATTGCTCCACAAGTAGTGTGTTTCTCCCAGTCTGTAGTTGGATATACACCATAATATACACTATACCTATATAACATAGGAATCAGCAACACCGAGGTGGGAGAAATTATTGAATAAGTACAGATCCCAGAACATTTAGAGATTTAGTTATAAGAACTGATGTGAAAATGTTAAGAAGGAAAAGTTCTATGAAGTAACATAAGTATAACCATCACAACGTAAGGAATTTCTGTTCTCCTGTACATTTGTAAATCAAATGAACTGAAACTACTTTATGGTACAAAATGTTTCATTTGAAAAATCTTTTCATTAGATTCAATCATGTTCAAGGTACTCTGAGTCAAATAAGGAATGGAAATATTAGAAATGTCTACAGGTCATGAACATTTGTCATGGAAACAATGTCAACGTTAATTGCTACTGCTAGCACAAACCTACAATTTAAGTTTGAAAAGTGTGCACTACTCATAAAGCAGCTTTTGATCTTGTAAGCTGTTAAAGATTTATTTACTTGTTTTCACATTTATGATGTGAGTTCTGTGTTACGATTGAAATGCTGTTTATTATAATTTGAAGTTAAACAGTATGTAAAATACAGGCAAGAAATTAAACGGTTGTTTTAAATGACGTCACAGTCGAGTCTTCCCTCAGGCTTTGAGTGACGGGGTTATAGTGAGATTAAAGACAGAGTCGGTGAGATGTTCAGCAAGGCCCAACGCGATGTCAAGGTCATCTCACTGCATCCTGTTTGCTTTTCTCAAACAGCAGGACAAGATTCTGTGTAGGTTGTGGCGGGTTCCCAATTGATGCTTGCGGTTGCTTGTCAAATACCTGTTAACAGCTGAACCCGTCACAAGTTACAATCTTACCCAAACTCACTGGAGTAAGTATCCACCAGGATACTCAAAGTGAAAACCAGTGTGGGTTCTTGGCAGGTGCAACTTGCTGTTTATTCCACAAGGCCTTCATATTGGACACTGGCACCAATATCTCAGGCATGTTCCATGGCAACCAGCTACACAGATCTCACATCCACAGACATTGACATCCAACATGCTCCAGCTGCTATGAACCCTCATGGCACATCTCCAATCCATTTAAAGGACACTTCTGTATGTCAATGCTGCACCTCAGGCCGCACTGGCAATATTACTGTCATGCTGCAGCAAGGATATTTCATACTCAGGGACATGCTCATGGCTCAGCTCAGAGACTGGACCAGATTGCTGTCTGACTTCGTCGCTTGCTCACATAGTGCTCATTCACTATGAGCTTTCCTGGATTCTTGCAACATTCCAGCCTTACATTGACTTGCCTCATCTTTGGGCTTTACCCTGTCAGTCAGGTACACCAGATTCATATTATTGCTACCTTACCAAGCCATTCAGCACAAGTACAAAGCCAGGAAGCTCGCCTAGTTATCAGCAGTCCTCAGTACAGTCAAGGGTATTAGCCTTTGCTCAGGGTTTCCCAGCGCAGTAAGTCAAGGACAGCCTGTGAATCCAGTTCAGGCCCTGTTTGGGTGGTCACTGTCAAGGTCTTCTGCTGCTGAGGGGTGAGGAACTGAATGACAGGTAGCAAACCACCTGTCTGCACTCTTTCTCCATATTATGGGCTTTTTGCTCCTGGAGTGAGAGAGAGGTGGGTATTATGGAAGAGGTAAGAAGATGGCATAGCTCTTTCTGTGGTGCAGGTGGCACAGTTTCCCAAACAAATAGGCTGCACAGAGGGCAGCCAAGGTTAAGTGGTGTTGGAAGATGGGTTGGGTGTGGGAGAGTGGGGAAAATGTTGCGGGCAATACTGAGAGAGCTGGAGCATGAGCCTTGATGGGAGGTGAGTCCTGAAGCAGAGAGAGTGAGTGTGAGATATTTGAGAGAAGATGGTGAAGTGTATGTTGGTGAAATGGAGAAAGATATTGACCTCCTTCTTAATGTGGAGGAGTGCCAAGTAGCTGAGACTGCTCTAACTCTGAGAATCTTAGGCCAGGTCCTGGGGGAGGAGGACATCCTACCTGTGTGCCACCCATCCATCAGAAGCTGTGGGACCAATCCCACAAAGTGGAGTACTGATATCCCCTCTGTTTGCAACAAATGTCAGGACCTGTGTAGGATAGCTCCAGACTGACAGTGCTGTCTAGGTTCACAGTGCCCTTTTAAGTTTGGTGTCACTGCCAGCAATATCAGCCAATTCTAAGATCGCCAGTGAATGATGTGATGCTCTAGGAATGGTACGTGTTAAATGGGGTGAAAATCAGGTTTGATGCTTGTCGATTAATGTGGTGAATTTGGTAAGAAACATCAAGAAAATCCATGTGGCTTTGCAGTGAACATCACTGACTAACACTGCTCCAAAAACCACTAGGACGCAGCCAATATTTTGATATTTGAATTTCTAATACTCTAATGATACTGGTAACCCTTCAAAATAGCATAAAAAGGCAAAACCTTTTAAAACTTTTTAAACACTACCTGTGTTTTGCTTCAACTGAGTATCATTTTTGGTATGAAGAACATATTTCCAAGGCTGAACATGGCTGCCAAAGATGGCTACACATGCAGTCTATCCATGTGTATATAACCCTCATGACATCAACTTCTGTGCACAACTGGTTTCTTCAGCCATGGCCTTCTCTCCTCGGGTGACTGTCTGTGTGGAGTTTGCACGTTCTCCCTGTGTCTGTGTTGCTTTGCTCTCGTGGTGGCATGGTGGCTCAGTGATTAGCACTGCTGCCTCACAGCAACAGGGTCCTGGGTTCAATTCCAGCCTTGGGTGACTGTGTGGAATTTGTACATTCTCCCTGTGTCTGTGTGCGTTTTCTCTGGGTGCTCTGGTTTCCTCCCACTGTCCAAAGATGTGCAGGTCAGGTGAATTGGTCATGCTAAATTGCCCATAGTGCTAGGTGCATTAGTCAGAGAGAAATGGGTCTGGGTGGGTTATCCTTCAGAGGGTCGGTATGGACTGGTTGGGCCGAAGGGCCTGTTTCCACGCTGTGGGGAATCTAATCTAATCAAATGGGGGGAGGAGGACGATAAACCAGGCCTGTAATGTCAAGGAACATTGCTAGATCAGGTACAGTAAATAAATGCATGGTGGAGTTCTCTGTCTGCTGCCCAACAGTGTGTCTGAGCCCCAAGCTCAGAAAAGCAACCCTGTCATATCAAAATCATAGAGGTTATTCTGCATTCCCATATCAGCAAGCTGTAGCACCCAGGTAGATTGTGAAGCTGTACTGATGTGTGGCTCAGGTTGGCGGAGGAGTAGATAGAGATTGCCCCATTTTAGGCAGCAAGAAACCCATGCTCATGGAAGAGAACATTCCAGCCAAGCGACAATGTAGCCGTACAACACTGTGAACAAAATAAAACGCTCAAAAGCACCTCACAAGTGGACAATAACCAGACACCAATATGTTCATGAGAAAAAGCAGAATAAGAATTTAAACAGAAAAGAATGCAAGAAGCAGAGTTTTCGATAATGCAAATTTATAAAATGCAGAGCTGACCAATGCGCATGAGTTTCTTTGTCCTGTGAACAAATGGACAAAGTCATCTTTGTACAGGCAGCTGCCAATGTGTCTAATTGATGAATTGAATTAGCTTTATTGTCACATGTACTCACATGAGTAGAGTAAAACGTTTACAAGTCACCACGTATAGCTTCATCGTGTTTACATAGGTACGCAGGTACAGATTCTTGAGGACAAATTCAGAGGAAAAGTAAATGAGAAAACATAAAGAACTAAAAAGCCCACCATTATTGAAATACCAAGTACAAAATCATAGTAATAAATTGAAAAAATTAATAAAAAGTTCAAAAGTAGTTCAGTAATAACATAACTGTAATGCTGTATCTGTGGTGTACAGTCATTGCTCCACTTAGTTGTGGTGTTCACAATAAATTTAGCCTTTTCATGAAGGGTGGATGAAGGGAACTGTGAGGGTACATGGTCATGTGACAGTAACAAAGGTGAATTATCTTTTCCTTGACCTTCTCAACTTCTCTGCAGCCTTTAACATGGTTCATCATACCACCCTCCTCCAAAGTCAAGAAGTGTAGCAACTCCTTCCAAAGCCCTTGACTTAAATCAATCAATTTCCCATTTTGCTCCACAATCCAAAATAAAGAAAATAAAAAAGATGTTGTCTTTACCTTATTCATTATCAGGATGTGGCCATTACTGGCAAGGCCAGCGTTTATTGTCTATCCCTCATTGCCTCTTTTAGCTGAATGGCTTTTGTTTTTAGCCAATTCAGAAGTCATTTAAGAGTGAACCACATTATTGTGAATCTGGAGTCACACTTCAGGCCAGATTTATTTCCCTAAAGGACATTCATGAACAAGATGACTTTTTTACAATAAATAATTCCCATTACTGAAATAAGCTTTAAATTCCAGTTCCAGATATGTTAATTGAATTTAAATTCTACCTATTGACAAGATTGGGTTTGAACCCTAGTTTTCAGATGATCAGGATTATCAGTTCAATGACATTATCACTACACTATTGTCTTCTGCTAATTTTGAAAATATATTTCATTCTTTAGTCTGGAAGGAAATCTATTGTATTCAGTCAACTCATTCCTGGCTTATTTGATGAAGAATGGTTGAATAGGTTGAAACTGTACTCTTGAATGAGAATGAGAGATGATCTTACTCACACATATAGATCCTGAGGGGGTTTCACAGAGTAGATAATTGGGAGGGGGGGGGTGCACATTTGTTGTAGAGAGGAGACATATAAAGTTACTAGAAAAAGTAGAAAGCCTGAAGATTGGGAAAAGTTTGGAATTTAGCAAAGGAACCAAGAGATTTATTAAGAGAAAATATAGTATTTGAATACATTTGAAAAGAGCATGAAAGCAGGTTCTAAGAGCTTCTAAAAGTATGTAAAAATAAAAAAAAAGTTAGTGAAACAAAAGAATTCATAATGGAGAACATAGACATGACAGGACAAATGTACAAGATTAATCACACCTGGAGAATTGTGAGCAATTTTGGTCTCCTTACCTATGAAGAGGTATACTTGGCACAGAGTGCAGATATGGTCTGGGATGGCAGATTTTTGGTATAAGGATAGATTGGGTCACCTAACCTTGTATTAACTGAAGTTTAAAAGAATGAGAAGGGATCTCATTGAAACATATACAATTCTGATAGGGGGATGGACTGGATGCAGAAAATGATGTTTCCCCTTGCTAGGACGGGTTCAGAACAAGGGCTTGCTTTGTCAAGATACAGTGTAGACCACTTAGGACTCAGATGAGGTGAAATTTCTGCAGGTGGAATGAATGTGTAATTCTCTGCCACATAAGGTGTAGGAGGCCAAGTCACTGAATGTATTTAAGAGAAACATAATTTTCTAGAGACTAAAGGCATCAAGCTGCATGGGGAGAGTATGGTATTGAGCTAGGTGATCAGCCAGGACCATCTTGAATGGTGGAGCAATTTTGATGGGCCAAATGGCTTACTTTGGCTCCTATTTTCTGTGTTTACTCCTCTAGGACTACAGGACACAGCTTAAAGAGGAAGTCTCCCTTTTATGTTGGAGATGAGATTTTATTTCTATCTCAAAGGGTCATTAGTCTGTGGAATTCCCTCCTCCATAAACATGTGGTTCATTGAGTTTAATCAAGGTGGAGTTAGATTTTTAATTGAGAAGGTGGGGAGGAGGGCAGGCAGTAGGAGGGTGGGGGTGCAGACAAGAAAGCAGAGTTGACACCACAACCAGATCAGCCACAATCCTATGAATGACAGAGTAGTCTCAAGAGTCTGAACGCTTCACCACTGCTTCTATGTCCAATGTTGTTATGTTCCACATCAAATCCGCTGTAACAGGCCAGAGTTTAAGTCTCAAGGATACGTGACATTTCAGCCTATTAACTAACATCTCTGAGGAAATCAACTGTTAATCAAGACCTATGCTTCTCCCCAGATAATGCTAACGAAAAACAAAGACAACCATGGACAAAGCACTGCAAAAATTTAAATTGAGTCAGTTCGGTATTGGAAAAGAGCAATCTTTTCCTGTTAAGATTTGGATTGAATAGAAAAGCCCCTTGAGATTTTGTAGATTTTTTTTAAAAAACCATTACCTCTGCTGCTGTCTTTCCAATGCCTGAATCTTCCAGAATGTTTCCAGTGTGTTTGATAAGCATGAGCCTTGCAATTTTTTTTAAATTTAAAAATGTAGGCAGAATAAGACAAACCTACAAGAATCCTTCAGCTCTCATAGTGTTAATGTGAGCTGAAATCCATCAGTTCCAGAATGTTTTAACGGATTATTGTACAACCTCAATAATGAGAACCATTTTAGTTGGTCCCAATGGAGTTCTTACTAATGAAGTTCATCTGTAAGTAAGAAAATTAAGATAAAACAATACTGCAGGGAAAACAGTTCTGTGGTTTATAAATATTCAATAGTACTCGTTCATGATGTTTCTTGCCTGGAATAATGGGGTAGGGAAAGAGTTAGAGCACATTAACACCGAACCAGAAAACATGTGGTAGATCAGGTTTTAACTTACTGAAGAGGGCTGTATCCTGGGGCAAACAATTTAAACCAAGCTGCAGAATCTGGATTTCTCATCAACAATGATACAACCTTCAGTTGTTGAAAACCTAATCCCTTATCCGCTTCTTTTTGCAAGAAAAATATAGAATATGAAATGTCTCGTGAGTAAGGCTTTTGGGGCTTTCACCATCACCTGAGGGAGAGTATTTTTTCTCTTCTGTTTTGAAAGAAGTTGATCTTTTAGTCAAAGACAGATTTTACACATGCTGCAAAGAGAGTTCTTTGGAGTAGATGTGATCCTGTTTCCTAGGTTATGAACAGAAACAAGGACAACTTAGATTCACGCAGCTTTTGAGAAAATCTTCCCTCAGCTTTTGACAGATGCTGTAGCCTCCTGCAGGGTAAAAATGATCATGGGACAGGATTTTGAAATCCTGTAAGTTGAGAGGTGTGAAACCCACAAATTGGCCATTAAGCAGTTCTGGTTGATGACCTGTTTGTAGATAGATTATTATATTTTGGATGGTCCTGTTGGCTGAAAAGAAAATACAATTTCATGTACATTGGAAGTCTGCATTCCTAGATAGAGCTCAATTGCCACAGCTCAGTAGGCATGCTGCAATCTGTCTGCCAGTGGGTATTAGAGGTCTGGTGCTTGAAGTCTGCTCTCAGTTCACTGTTACGCTGTAAACACGTGAATATGTTCATTTTAAGTGGTATCTGACTCCAATTGTCCGTCATCCCTACTCCCTAACTCTTTGCCCTCGCCTGAATTGAATTATGCTTGATCTGTTGAAATGAAATAAAAGCAAGCCCAATGTGCTGTGCTGGGGTGAGAAGTGGCTGCTTATGGATTTGTTTCAGTAAATAAATAAGCTGCCAGTCACACATGTCCATCAATCAGAAGCACTGAGGGAAGGTGGAATGAGGAGGGGAAGGGAGGTTGATTTTGATGCCCATCCCATTCAGAGGATTGAACAAAAATTGCACTGGGAACTTACCTTCTCCCCTCCCACCTGATCAGAACAATTGTACTTTTACATTGCCAGAAAAAAAGGACAGCATACCGAATTTTGAAGCTTGACAGGGCTGGTGCCAAGACATCATTTCCCTTATCTGGGGAGTCTGGAATTCCAGGGCATAGTCTCAGGGTAAGGGGTTGATCATTTAAGACAGGGGTGAGGAGTTGTTTCTTTACTCAGAAGTTTGTGAATCAGTGGAATTCTCTATACTATAAAGAGCTCTGGAAGCTCAATTGTTATATACATGTTAAACTGAGATTGATGGTTTTTGAACATGAACCAAATCAAAGAATATCAGGAAGGTGCAGGAATCTAGAAGTTATATCAATATTCACCATAATTTTATTGAATAGTGGAACAGGTTGCAAAGGTTAAATAGCCTGCTGTTGCTCCTATTATGTTCTTAGTTTTTTTAATATACATTCATGTGTGTTCTTTAAATGTCCGTATGGGGTTCCAATGATCTTTGGATTCATCATTAATGTCCTTCAATCTATGTGAAATGATGGACATGCCACAAATTCATTGCTGAAGTTCACCAAGGCTCCTTTTATAACATCTTCCATAACCTTTACCGTCGAAAAGGATAGGGCACTAGGTACATAGGAAGACCATCACTCGTAAGGTCCCCTCCAAGACAAATGCCACCCTGACTTGGAAATACATACATTGCCATTCTTTCACTGTCACTGGGTAAATATCCTGGCGTTCCCTCCTGAATGGCATTCTAATTCTACCTACAGCGCATAGACTGCAGTGGTTCAAGAAGGCAACTCATCACCACCTTCTGAAAGACAGATAACTGTGGGATATAAATGCTCACCCAGCCAATGATGTCCCATACCCCCGAATGAATAAAATAAAATATAACATTGTTTCACATGCTGCTCGTTGCAGGTACCTGAAGAGACTAATCCTTGAAAGGTAGGTTCTGGCTTAAGACTTTCAAAGAAGAGGTGTTTTTTTTCTCTCTCAGAGGATACGTGGGCTATGGAATTTGCTTGAAATTTATTCAAGGCCCAAGTTAAATAGATTTTTGATTGACAAGGGTATCAAGGGTGCAGACAGGGAAGTAGAATTAAGACCACAACCAGATTAGCCATGATCTTATTGAATAATGGAGAAGGACCAAATGACTTATTCCTGCTTCTAATTACTATGTTCCTCTGAGACAGAAGGACACTACCAAAAGGCAGAGGTACTTTCTTAATGGGATAAGAATGAGATACAGGAGGAGGGGCCTGTGATGCAAAGAGTGACAGTGATCTCAGGAGTCCTACAAAAAAAGATTGTTTTTAATCTCTATTACAGGATTGTATCTGTGTGAGCCAATTTCCCCAAAGGTTTCTTGGCTACTTTTCTCCTTACAGAAACATAATATCCAACAATGCAATTAGCTTCGTCAAGTGGAGATGCTCATTGTGAATAAGATAACAATGAGCGAGGAACTAACTATCATGCCTGGGGTACCATATTTCTGACTGTGCACTCTATTCATCACACTATCAGCTGGATTGAGAGCAGAAGCAAATATACTTGATGAAGTTACAGCATGTTGATTGTAAAGGTAATGGTCTTGAACTCAAGGCACACCTAGACTGACTATATGCTGGGTTGACCTCACCACTTTTTGAAGGGTCAGCTGATTGAAGTAATTTCTTTGTGCTCCGTACATGCTTTTCCCCACATAAGGAAGAAATTGGTGCACACTCAAAGCAAGAAGGGGGCAGTTACCTGGCTCATTCAATGGTGGTGGTGTGAGAGCATCTCATCATTCATTAAATAGAACGTTTTGTGATTTGTATTTGTCATAGTCAAGGGGGTGGTTATTTTAGTACCATCTTGGTTACACGGGCATCAATGAAATCTGTTGGAAATCTACCCAGCTGAGTAAAGTGTTCCTTACTGTCAAGAAGTTTTCTTTTCAATAATTTCTCAATGTTTTTCAGGTGTGACCACATTTGGATCCATCTGAATTGGTGTAATTCAGAGTGAATATTGTGGGTAGTGTTGTAGGGGGAGGGGACAGTGAGAGAGCTTTTGGGTGGGATAGGGTTCCAAAGAATGAGGATACATGGGCAAAAAATATATTGAGGACACCTTCCATTTTGCAAGTTCTGTTGGTTTCAATGGAGGAATCAAGTTGCATTATCAGACAATCAAAACACACATATTAAATTGAATTGAATTGAATTGAATTGAATTAACTTTACTGTCATGTGTACCGAGGCACAGTGAGAAGATTTGTTTTGCAAGGAATACAGGCAGATCACATAGTTAAGTAGCATAGATAAGTAAATAATAGGTAAACAGCAGCAAAAACAAAAACACAGGAACAGGCAAATGTTATGAGTTTGTGTCCATTCAGTATTCTAACAACAGTAGGGTAGAAACTGTTTTGAAACCAGCTGGTGTGTGTGTTCAGGCTTCTGTACCTTCTCCCCGATGGTAGAGGTTGTAGAAAAACATTGCCAGGGTGGGATGGATCTTTGAGAATGGTGGCAGCCTTTCCTTGACACCGGGCCTGGTAGATGGATTCTATAGATGGGAGGTTGGCCTTTGTGATTGTCCAGGCTGAGTTCACCACTCTCTGTAATGCTGTCTGATCTTGAATGGTCCAGTTGCCATACCAGGTAGTGAAACATCCAAACAGAATGCTGTTGATGGCGCACCTATAAAAGTTGGTAAGGGTATTCGCCGTCATCCCAAATTGCCTGAGGAAGAAGAGACGTTGTTGGGCCTTTGTAACCAGTGCGTTCACAAGAAGAGTCCAAGAAAGCTTGTTGAGGATGACCACTCCCAGGTGCTTGATCCTCTCCACTCGTTCCACCACTGTGCTGTTAATGTGTCGGGGGGCATGAGTAACGTCTCGCTGAAAGTCAGTAATAAGTTCCTTGGTTTTGCTGGCATTGAGAGCTAGGTTGTTCACAGTGCACCATTTTTCCAGGTCTTCCACCTCCTGTCTGTTGTCTGTTTCATCACCATCTGAGATTCAACCGACAATACTGGTGTCATCAGCAACCTTGTAAATATTTAAAGAGGACTTGTCACCAATCCCAGGACTGTCAAATCAGTTTTTCCACTCCACATCTGCCATTTCTCACAAACTCAATTGCTTGCCCTGCAACCTCACCTGGGGCCATGTTTTAAGAGCTCCTGCCCTATCTTTTCCATGAGAAATGGTAATGAAGGCAAAAACAGTCTTGGGGCAATGGAGGAGTGCAACTCTCCCCTCCACCTCCCATAATCATAACACAAATTAAGGCTGGTTCAGTGTCGGTTAAGCAAATTACCATGCATGCCACATGTTGTCTTGCGAAATTCTACACCAACCTCACCCAAAACAAATCAGTGAGATTCAGGAGATCTGATACTGCAAAATAGACAGGGCAGCTTAATTCTGACTTATTCACTTGTGCAATTTCAGTACTAGCAACAATTGCACTTTCAAGTTACAAGACGATCCTGGGAATTTTTAATTTAGATTTAATCTGAAATGCCTCTGATCTGCATGGGGAGCTGTGAGCTCGTCAGCAGCACAATCATCTCTGTAGGTCTGAACAAAATCCCTTCAAGATGCCATTAACCTGGATTTATGTTTGAGCGTCACTCTGTGCAGTTAATAGCATTTCACACCAATGTGGGACACTGTGAATAAAGGATACAGGGGTCCAAGCAATTCAAAAAGAAAATACAAAGAAAAAAATGATATTTTTTGCAGTGAAAAGAAACTCATAGACACAGCATTCAAAAAGAACGAGTTGAATACCAGCACATTAATATGATGGACAATTCAGATTTTTCAAAACCAATTATTATTAAGAAATTTAGTTCTAAATGTGTTCCATCCAAATCCTTATTTTCATAGAGTTTGTATTGCAGGAAATGTATGGAAATATTACAACAGTGAAGTGGCACAAATACATCAAAATAAATTAAAGGTATTTTTAGCACAATAAAAAGGACCATTCCGCCCCTGAAGCTGATGCATATTAGATTTTTAGATTAGATTCCTCACAGCATGGAAACAGGCCCTTCAGCCCAACAAGTCCACACTGACCCTCCAAAGAGTAACCCATCCAGACCCATTTCCGTCTGACTAATGCACCTAATTCTGCGGGCAATTTAACATGGCCAATCCACCTATCCTGCACATCTTTGGATTGTGGGAGGAAACCAGAGCACCCGGAGGAAACCCACAGAGACACAGGGAGAATGTGCAAACTCCACACAGTCGCCCAAGGCTGGAATCAAACTTGGGTCCCATATGCTTCACATAAACTTATTATTCATTCACAGGATGTGGGCTTCACTTCATATGTTGCTGTATAGAAGTGAACTGCTTCAGTGACTATGTGTATATATAAAGATATTTTATGAATAAAATCTATTTTTGAAATAAAAAAATGGGCCTCACTAGCTAGGCCAGCATTTATTGCCCATCCCTAATTGCCCCAAGAACAGTTAAGGGTCATCCACATCCACTGTGGGTCTGGAGTCACATGTAGGCCAGACCAGATAAGGATAGCAGTTTCCTTCCCTAAAGAACATCAGTGAACCAGATGTTTTTTTTTCAACCATCTGCAATAGTTTCATGGTCATTGTTAGAGTCTTAATTCCTTTTTAAAATTAACTTTTATTGAATCCTCCCATTTTCCTCCTCCTAAGCTCATGAACATACATGGACGTACATGGAAAAGTGTAAGTGGGATGGGCTTCAGGTTAGTATGACAGGGCGGTGCAACATCGAGGGCCGAAGGGCCTGCACTGTGCTGTAAGGTTCTATGTTCTATAACATATTCCTATGTTCCTGTGTCCCTTGTGTGCTAATCTAGCTTGCCTTACAATGCATCGCACATAAATTTGAACTTCTACCCTTCATTGGTAACATCATTCCCAGAACCTTTACCCAGGAGTAAGGTACACAAAAAAGGCTTGGGAATTAAATTTGCTATCCACTTCAGCTCTTGTAATTGTAATTCTCACTGCAAATTAAAATCATTCCTTAGGTGTAGCAATGAAATCTCTCAATCAGAAGTAAATTTCCATATTGTCCAATTGCTGGCTGTTTGATAACAGTGCTGTAACTTCAGATTTAGCATTGTTTCACTAGTTCACATTAAATTAATAATGAATTGGCCTCCACCATAGCTAGTTATTAGATTTATTAGGTGTAGCTAGGTGCCAATTCCATTTCTAGTATAAAGTAACAATGCTGCACTCAAATAGATAAGCCTTAAGTGCTCAGGATATTGGGCAACAGCTTGAGGTACACCTCGGTAGTTTGTCAGTGATTCAGCATTGAAGTTGAGACCTCAATGAAAGCAATAATGAGAATTTGGCACTGCAGTCTAGCTGGAAGGATCCCTCCTGATCATCCTGGTTCTTCAAGCAGAGAGCTATATATGAATAAACCTCCACCTTTTTTTGGATGGTGGTCCTTTGACAACCACTGGATAAGCCAAAAACTGACAACATTTTCCTAACCACAACTGATCTAGCACCAGTTGTGTTCAGGGAAGAGCAATTTTGTAAAGCCTCCCTCAAAAAAAACATCAAGCTCAATACTGGCAAATATAAAGGGCATCACGCCTTTTACAGGCTTAGTCCCTGATCCCCTCTTTTTCTCAGTTTATCAATTATTGTAAGTGTTACAGACTGTGCACATTCTTACCTCCCTCATTGTGGGATGTTTTAAAACCCAGTTTGCATCTACAAAGCAGGCACATCATTTTAAGCAGTTTCAAGCAAATCTGTTTAATGCCACTATTATTTTAGTTTCCTGGAGACAGTTACAAACTCATAAACTGAGCTAGTTTCAGAGTGCACAATACATACTTCATAAAGCACTCAGTCTGAATGAACAAACATTTTACATTCAATCTCAGGTTGTATGCTATGGGTTCTCAAATGTTTTGCTAATGCACATCCTGGGAATAGACATTTTTCAATGACATTTAAAATCCATTATGTTTTTTGCTCTTTTTTAAACACAGTTGATTTCTTTGAATTGAGTAACCAGGTTGCTGCAAAATTGTATCCGAACTTGACAGGAGTTCTCATGAGATGAGAAGACCAGAGTTTCTGCAGCAAGCAGACTGATGCTGTTCACGAAGGGTGTTCATAATGTACATAGAACTGCTCTTAAGGCATACTGTTAATTGCATTGTGACTATCTACATGTCTCCTTCTATCCAAAGCGTCATTGTAGCTTGCACTGGGATGAGGTAAACCTCCTCACAGTTGAGGCCAGTTTCACACACCTGACGAATGAAGGTGGTCACCATGTAGCTAGTCATAGCATGTTTTACTCACAACACTTCTGAGTTTCAACACAAAACAAGGAAACGGTGATTTTATTAAAACAGCACAGTCTTTATTAACAAAAACAAAATGTCTGTTGACAACTTTATAAGTGTGCAATGCAACATCAATGGAGTCAAAATCTATGATTGCCTTCATATTATGAGCAGGTGAGGAGGGATGGAATTAGTCACTCCCATCTCTCACTCTTTTAATTGTAATAGATTTTAGTTTTAGAATTTAGTTTTGGTCATTCTGTGACTTCTCACTATTTATGTTTTATAGCTATGAAGAATTTGCTTAGGCATGTTTCCCAAAGTTATGCAATGAATGAGATAAGTTTATCAAAACTATATTCCCAAGCTTAAAAAAAGCTAGGTGACACACACACACACACACACACAAACGAGTTTGGTCTTGATTTGCTCAGCTCTATGTTAGAACATAGAACATAGAACAATACAGCGCAGTACAGGCCCTTTGGCCCTCGATATTACGCCGATCCAAGCCCACCTAACCTACACTAGCCCACTCTCCTCCATATGCCTATCCAATGCCCGTTTAAATGCCCATAAAGAGGGAGAGTCCACCACTGCTACTGGCAGGGCATTCCATGAACTCACGACTCACTGAGTAAAGAACCTACCCCTAACATCTGTCCTATACCTACCACCCCTTAATTTAAAGCTATGCCCCCTCGTAATAGCTGACTCCATACGTGGAAAAAGGTTCTCATGGTCAACCCTATCTAAACCCCTAATTATCTTGTACACCTCTATCAAGTCACCCCTAAACCTTCTTTTTTCCAATGAGAACAGCCCCAAGTGCCTCAGCCTTTCCTCATATGATCTTCCTACCATACCAGGCAACATCCTGGTGAACCTCCTCTGCACCCGTTCCAGTGCCTCCACATCCTTCCTAAAGTATGTCAACCAAAACTGCACACAATACTCCAGATGCGGCCGCACCAGAGTCTTATACAACTGCAACATGACCTCAGGACTCTGGAACTCAATTCTTCTACCAATAAAAGCCAATATGCCATATGTCTTCTTCACCGCACTATTTACCTGGGTGGCAACTTTCTACATGGCATCTGTGTACATGGACAACAAGATCCCTCTGCTCATCCACACTACCAAGTATCCGACCATTAGCCCAGTACCCCATCTTTTTGTTACTCATACCAAAGTGAATCACCTCACACTTACCGACATTGAATTCCATTTGCCACCCTTCAGCCCAGCTCTGCAGCTTATCTATATCCCACTGTAACCCGACACATCCTTCCTCACTGTCAACAACTCCACCGACTTTCGTATCATTCGCAAACTTGCTCACCCAACCTTCTAGCCCCTCCTCCAGGTCATTTATAAAAATAACAAACAGCAATGGTCCCAAAACAGATTCTTGCGGAACACCACTAGTAACTGCGCTCCAAGATGAACCTTTACCATCAACTACTACCCTCTGTCTTCTTCCAGCCAGCCAATTCCTAATCCAAACCTCCAACTCACCCTCAATGCCATACCTCCGTATTTTTTGCAGTAGCCTACCATGGGGAACCTTATCAAACGCCTTACTAAAATCCATATACACCACATCTACCGCTTTACCCTCTTCCACCTCCTTAGTCACCTTCTCAAAGAATTCAATAAGGTTTGTGAGGCACGACCTACCCTTCACAAAACCATGCTGACTATCCTTGATCACATTATTCCTATCCAGATGTTCATAAATCCTATCCCTTACAATTATCTCTAAGACTTTGCCCGCAACAGAAGTGAGACTCACCGGCCTATAGTTACTAGGGTTATCCCTACTCCCCTTCTTGAAGAAGGGAACCACATTTGCTATCCTCCAGTCTTCTGGCACTATTCCTGTAGACAACGAGGACATAAAAATCAAGGCCAATGGCTCTGCAATCTCCTCCCTTGCTTCCTAGAGAATCCTAGGATAAATGCCATCAGGCCCAGGGGACTTATCTATTTTCACCCTTTCCAGAATTTCCAACACCTCCTCCCTACATACCTCAAAGCCGTCCATTCTAATTAATTGTGACTCAGTATTCACATCGGCAACAATGTCCTGTTCCTGAGTGAATACTGATGAAAAGTATTCATTCAGTGTCTCCCCAATCTCTTCAGCCTTCACACGCAACTTCCCACTACTATCCTTGACTGGACCTATTCCTACCCTAGTCATTCTTTTATTCTTGACATGCCTAAAGAAAGCCTTTGGGTTTTCCCTAATCCTACCAACTAAGGACTTTTCATTTCCCCTCCTTGCTGCCCTTAGCTCTCTCTTCAGATCCTTCCTGGCTACCTTATAACTCTCAATCGCCCCAATTGAACCTTCATGCCTCATCTTTACATAGGCGGCCCTCTTCCCTTTAACAAGGGATTCCAATTCCTTATTAAACCACGGCTCCCTCACACGACCCTTTCCTCCCTGCCTGACAGGTACATATTTATCAAGGACACTCAATAGTTGCTCCTTGAACAAGCTCCACATATCAATTGCGCCCTTGCCTTGAAGCCTACTTTTCCAAGCCACGCATCCTAAGTCATGCCTCACCGCATCATAGTTTCCCTGCCCCCAGCTATAACTCTTGCCCTGCAGTGCACACTTATCCCTCTCCATCACTAGAGTAAAAGTCACCGAATTGTGGTCACTGTCCCCAAAGTGCTCACTTACCTCCAATTCTAACACCTGGCCTGGTTCGTTACCCAGAACCAAATCCAGTATGGCCTGACCTCTTGTTGGCCTGTCTACATATTGTGTCAGGAAACCCTCCTACACACATTGGACAAACACCAACCCATCTAACGAACTCGAGCTATAGCTTTCCCAGTCAATATCAGGAAAATTAAAGTCCCCCATAACAACCACCCTATTACTTTCACTCTTCTCCTGAATCATCCTCGCAATCCTTTCTTCTACGTCTCTAGGACTATTAGGAGGCTTGTAGAAAACTCCTAACAGGGTGACCTCACCTTTCCTATTTCTAACCTCAGCCCAAACTACCTCAGATGGCGAGTCTTCATCCATCGTCCTTTCCACCGCTGTAATACTATCTTTGACAAGCAATGCCACATCTCCCCCTCTTTTACCCCCAGCTCTGACCCTACTAAAACATTTAAATCCTGGAACCTGCAACAGCCAATCCTGTCCCTGTTCTACCCATGTCTCCGTAATAGCCACAACATCGAAATCCCAGGTACCAACCCATGCTGCAAGTTCACCTACCTTATTTCGTATACTTCTTGCATTGAAGTATACACACTTCAAGCCACTTTCCTGTTTACAGGCACCCTCCTTTGAGATTGATGTCATGTTCCTAACCTCCCTCCACTCCAGGTCCTGCACCCTAAAGCTACAGTCTAGGTTCCCATGCCCCTGCAGAGTTAGTTTAAACCCCCCCCCAAGAGCACTAGCAAACCTCCCCCCCAGGATGCTGGTGCCCCTCAGGTTCAGGTGGAGACCATCCTGTTTATAGAGGTCCCACCTTCCCCAGAAAGAACCCCAGTTATCAAGATACCAGAATCCCTCCCTCCTGCACCATCCCTGTAGCCACGTATTTAACTGTTCTCTCTCCCTATTCCTCGACTCTCTATCACTTGGCACAGGTAACAAACCAGAGACAACAACTCTGTTTGTTCTAACTCTGAGCTTCCAACCTAGCTCCCTGAAAGCCTGCCTAACATCCTCATCCCTCTTCCTACCTATGTCGTTGGTGCCAATGTGGACTACAACTTCGGGCTGCTCCCCCTCCCCCTTAAGGACCCGGAAAACACAATCAGAGACGTCATGTACCCTTGCACCTGGGAGGCAACATACCAAACGTGAGTCTCTCTCGCCCGCACAAAATCGCCTATCTGTGCCCCGAGCTATCGAGTCCCCAATAACTATCGCTCTACCTTTCTCCACCCTTCCCTTCTGAGCAACGGGGACAGGCTCCGTGCCAGAGGCCTGAACCTCGTTGCTTACCCCTGGTAAGTCGTTCCCCCCCACAAGTATCCAAAACGGTATACTTGAACTGTTTAGTCTAGCTACTCTCCTGGACACAGTTATAAACAGATTTCCATGTTTTAAAAGATCTTGGAGAGGCCATTTCGGATCATACTCCTATGACAAAAGTTCATATGTGTTCAAAATAGCATTTTTTTGCCACTTCGATAACTAGATGAACTCTTTTTAGGCAACGGGCAGCTTACTCTGCAACAGCAGAGTCCAGATGTCCTCTCGTCATCGTAACTGCTGTGCCAACATTTTCAGAGGAACTGAAGAATGCCTTCCTTCTTCCTCATCAAATTTTGCAATAAAAGGGCCAACTTGAATTAACTGAAAATAAGTATGTACTCAAATCCATTTATGTCCCAGTTTTATGATTCTAAGGTTTGAATGAATTTATTCAGGCATATTTCCTTAGGTTAAGAAAATGTTTTAGTTGCAACTAATAGTGGTACTGCTCAAGTCAGACCCCAGAGTGAGACCTGGCTTGATAGACTATAACATCATTTTCATGTCTGTTTTTAACATGGAAGTTAGTCACTGGCATATTCACAACAGGCTATCCAGACAGCATTCTTTTAATAAAAGCACATTAAAACATATACACAAAACAAAGCTGAAACTCTGTTCTACTATAAAAGAATGATTTGAAATGGTCTAATAGAGATACCAAAAAGATTCAGCCCTTTCAATAACCGTACAGAGACGAAACCTTAAGTGAAGTGTCACCCTGTCTTCACACTAAAGCCCTTTATTAGTTGTCACAGTAATAATCTGTACATTTTATCAGATTTCTGCATTTACCTACTTTTTTTTAGTTGATGTCTCTTCCTGAAACCTTTAAACAAGCTGCTAATTCAGTTCACTTACTATTTATGTATTCCTTTAACTCACATCTTCTATAGCTTTGTTGAATGTCACCCTTTCTGATACCCTCACTGCCTTCTGTCCATTCCTTCTTTCCAGGCAACTAAAAACTTTTTCCCGTTGCCACGACTTCCTGGACTGCTAATAACACAGCTCTGCTATTAAGGTCTACTTTTCTCTGAATGAATAATCTTGCTTCTGGGCCCATCTCTCTTTCTCGGAGTTATGAACCTTAAGTCAAAAAAGCCCTTAGCAATTATTGCCCTGGCGGCTTGCGAGTCATTTAGCTAACCCCACATGATTTCTTGGTAGTGCTGTCTTCAGCTTTCTGACCACAAAAAAAGAAGCCGGGTCTTCAGAAATCTGAAAACTGAAATCTACTTTTTCCACTTTTGAACCTCACTTTCCATGGAGTATTATAAGACCTCAGTAAACCTCCCCAAAGATAGAAAAAATAAAAGTTATTTTAAGAAGCATTTTCATTTTCTATTATTTCCTACACATTTTCTATATATACAGATTTTACTTTGTCAGTAACAATATATTTACCTTAAATGCACAAGGTCTTTTCATAACAAGCATATTTTACGGTCTGTTTTGATCATATTTGTTGTCCTTCATATTTACTCTTGATAGAACATGCTGTACAAAGTTGTCTTTATTATATGAGAAACTTTCAAATTGTATTGTTGTACATCTTAAACTCCAATGGAACAGTTTCAAATTTTTGTTGTGAAAAGGGAAGGTGAGGACTATGATCCAGACAAAAAAAAGTCTCTGCAGCGTTTTTTGATATGTTGAATTCAAAATATTGTAGATCCAATACCAAAAGCAAAATCTCTTTTCCAAAGTTAAATACTTCTGTTGGCACTCATTCAAATGCACTATATAATTCACATCATTGAGTTTCTTTTTGATTTGATAAGGTCCAATGAACCGAGCTTTTAATTCTTCCCCAGAGACAGATATCAGGACTAACACAGTGTCTCTAGCAACAACATTCCAAGCCTACGCCTCTTTATCTGCCCTAGCCTTCATTGTTTGTTGAACACTCTTCAAATGCTTTTGGCCAACTTATACACTTTGGTTATTTACTTTCAGAAACATGACACATCGGTCGGAAGTGTCATCTCTGAGCTTTGACTTATAACATTTTCTTTAATTTATTTCAGTTTTCCTCTAACTTCACACCATTACAATAGTTCAAAAGGACTGATTTTGTGGATTCATTAGGAGCAGCCCTCATAGCAAATAGTAACAAGGGATTCCTTTATCACAATCATTAGGACAATCCCAAGAATAAGCTCTAATCATGGTCATCAAAGTTTAATGCCATCTTTCCAATGCTCCTTGAGATTGTAGATAATAAGCTGAAGAGCTAAATTGTTTTATTCCCAAATATTTAATTTTTCTTTGAATACTTGTGACATAAATGTTGAACTTTGATCTTGTTGTACTTCTTTGGGTAATCCTTAACTTGTTAAAAAAAATTGAATTAACTTCCCCACTATGATTTTTTGCCTTAATTTTCTCAAAACCATTGTAGGAATTCTCATTGAAATATGCGTAATTTTTAAAAGATACTAATTCCTACTTCTAGTTTTATATAAGGGTCTGTAAATATATGGCTTAGTTCGAGGCATTCAGAAGCCTTTAATGATATATTTGTTTCAGTACTTATAATACAATGTTGTACTTAACCATTGACTAGCACAGTGTGTAGTGTAACCCTTGTATGTACGAACAGACAGTGGAAAAGTACTGAGTACATCTGACTTGTAAAGATATGCTGATGTAAACACACAATAGGAATGACTTTTAACAAAGAGCAGTGTGCACTGGCGGCCTTGGTGGCTGCTGGGAGAGCGAGGCAGACAGCGGGGGTGTTGCCGCCCTGTGAGTGCACATGCAGGACATGTTGTAAGCTGTGGTAAAAAAACAAGAACTATTTCGCGCCACCACCTGCAGAAGGAGGTTACATGGGGTCAGATATCTGGGAACGTGAGAAGGCAGAGAATGGAGTCAGGTCAACAGTCAATCAAGAAGACAACCACACCTCAATGCTTGCACAATGTTCTGTGATTACATGACGTTTTGTACTGTATAAAAGACTGGGTCAGGAGCAGGATAGGGGTCAGACTTCGTGAACTAACACACTCTGCTGTTTGTCAGAGACGGGAAGATCTAGACCCAGAGCTCTGTATACTTTATCCACTTACTGCTAAAATAAACTAAGAGTTTGAGACCGAATATCTTCTCCTATTGCTTCATTTAAAGAACACGCAGGACTGGGCTCACACACAGAGGAAAGTAAGCTGGTAGATTGAGCCAAAGTCCGACAGGTCCTACATAACACCATGCAAAACAATTCTGAAAAAGTTGGTGTTGGAATTAAGAGCAAAATTTCAATGACTTGTATAGTTTTCCCATTACTTGACATGCATAGTACATCTTGCGAAATGTAATGCATTTGCAGATATTTATCCGTCTTCCATATGCATATGTAAGCTGGATCAATAAGAATGTTTTGGTATTTTAGCCAATGTTTTCCGAATTACAAAATTACTTGCCATTCAAATATTGGTGAGCCATACAAAAAAAGATGTCATTATGTTACTCAGATGGAACATAATGACATAGCCCTGATGGGCTATGGTCTCTTTTCATCAAGTGACATTTGAGGATTTTTTAAGCATTTTTGCTTTTGCAATTAGTGTCCCAATTATTTTCAGCAATTGAATATAACATAGCATATTACAAAGGAAGCTTATTATTTTCTTTATAATTTACTTATTTCATTATGGAAGAACAAAAAGTGTGTAAGGACAGAAGTAGTAGGAGATTAAATAGTGAGGGGCAAGTAAGCAGCTACTTTTGCAGCCAAAGATGTGACTCTAGGGTGGTATGTTGCCTTCGGAGATCCAGGTTAGTGAATGTCATAGAATGGCTGAAGGACATTCTGAAAGGGGAGGACGAGCAACCAAGGGTTGGGGTAGAAATTGGGACCAATGACATAGGAAGAAATAGAAATTAGGTTCTGCAATCAGACTTTAGGGTATTAGGTAGGAAACTGCAAAGCAGGACTTCAAAGGTAGTACTCTCCAAATTACTTTGAGACACACAATAGTGAGTTTGGGAATAGACTGACAGAGCAGATGAATGCACAGCCAGAGACAGGATAAGGCTTTAGATTTCTGAGGCATTGCGACCATTTCTGGAGAGGGGAGTTCTAAGTGTACAAGTCGGATGGATTGTATCAGATCAGGAATGGGAATAACTTCCTTACGGCGAGGTGTACTAGTCTTGTTGGAGTGAATTCAAATTAGATTGGCAGGTGGGTGGGAGCCTGACAAGGAGTTCAGAGAGAGGCGAAGCTGAATTAGAAGTTAATGTGTGAGCTACCCGATGTGGAAGGGAGAGGAAACATAAGCTGGGTAAGAAAGAAAGAAGTTTCGGATTCAAGGTGGCAGCAGTCTGAGAAGTCTGCTGTTTTGGGCTCTGTGCCATACCTCAGGCAAGGTGGATACCTACTCTTCCCCCCCCCCCCCCCTCCAACATTAGTCAACCCTGAGGAAAATCTTTAGTATAAAGCAGGTAGAGCACCTAGAATCCCTTTAAATTAGGATTTGGAGGCTCTGGAGTTGACATGAAGACATCTAAAGGAAAGGGAGCTAGGGGAGTGCAGCAAGCAGGACACTCCCCTACAATGTCAAGCACACCTGCAGCTGCTGGCTCAAATCTAAAGATGTGTAGGGCAGGTGAATTGGCCATGCTGAATTGCCCATAGTGTTAGATGCATAAGTTAGGAATAAATATAGGGTAGAGGAATGGGTCTGTTTGGGTTACTGTTTGGAGGGTCGGTGTGGACTTGTTGGGCCGCAGGGCCTGTTTCCATACTGTAGGGAATCTAATCTAACATCTAATCAAATCTAACTCCCATGGCAGCACCTTTAATTTCTGTGGAGAAGTAGCATCTACTCACAGACTTTGCAAAACTCTGTGAAAAAATCGAAACAGCTCTGGAACCCATCTGGGCTCTGGATTGCCACGTGAAAGTGGTGGAACAAAGAACCACGGCCTCGGAGACCGCGATGGAGACCTCCGAGGGGTGGGTCCGAACCTTGGAAGGCAAGGTTCGGGCCTTACTGGAACAAGTAGAGACCTCGAAAACAGAGGTCGGAGAACACACTTAGTGTCATGGGTCTTCCAGAGTGTGAGGAGGGCAAAAACCTAGTTAAATTTCTTGAGAGGTGGCTCCCGGAGTTCCTGGGGCTGGAGGTCAAGTCAGGTTGGGTGAGTGTGGAGCGGGCCCACCTGATCGCACTGTACAGGTCTGGGCCAGATCAGTGCCCCGCCCAATCCTAGTGCACCTCCAGCACTATGTAGAATAGCAGTCAATAGAGAAACAGCCAGAAGACTGGGAGGAGATCCGCAGGCTCTGGTTTATAAAGGTTCAAGGACAACGTATTTTCAAGACTTTTCTGAGGCCTTAATTAAAAAAAAAGAGTTTGATGATGTAAAGAAAAAATTAAGAGACTTAAATATTAAATATTCTCTGAGGCACCCAGCAGAGCTACATTTTAATTATGGGAGAACTGTCTATAATTTCAACTCAGCGGCAAAAGCAAAATAATTTTTGAACTCACTGAAATAAAAGACGTGGATCCAGGGGGAAAGAGGGAAAAATGTGTACGGACAATGGCATAATATTTTTTGTTATCTTCTCCTTATTTGCTCTTTTCCCTTTTGTGGTCTCCGGTCTTATAGGCTTGGTATTGCTTTGGTGTAAAATCTGGTTTGTTTTATATTGTATCCATTTGGTAGTTATCTGTTCTACTGCTCTGTTTTTCTGGGTGAGGGGTGGTTACTTATTTGGTGTAAAGATGTGTGGGGTTGAGTTTGGAGGGGGAGGCGTGGGCGTACACTGTTAACTTACAGGAATGTAAACAGCATATTTTGTTCCCATAGCTGCGGCCTTAACTGGAAGGAGCCAGGATGGCTTTAAGGTTGGGAGTGAATTCCCCCTGTGGGTGAGGGGGGAGATCTCTGGAGATTTGTGGTTTGTGTTTATTTGTTTAAGTTAGGAGCAGTGGTTAGTTTTTTAGTTTTAGTAGTTTTAGTTGTGTTTGTAGGAATAGTCTTTAATTTTGATAAAGTCTATGTTTTTTTCCACTCATCACCCATTGAATAGGCTTCTTTCTCTCAGGGGACTGCAGGCTGTAGTGTGCAGTCATGGCTAGCGATCTGTTCAGGTGGCGCACCTGGAATATAAAGGGGAGTCATTCCCCCATTAAAAGGAAAAAGGTGCACTCAAATCTTAAGAAGGAAAGGGTTGACATCACTCTGTTGCAAGAGGCACATTTATCTGATAGGAAACATTTGAGGTTACAGATAGGGTATTCTTCTCCTCCTTTAACTCCAAAAGCAGAGGAGTGACCATACTGGTACGACGAACCTCCTATTTCAGGTGATAGACCAAATCAAGGACGAATATGGATGGTTCATTATTCTTAAGGCTCTGGTACACTGAGAAGAATATGGCATCCTGAACGCTTCCTGTCCCCTGCCCCATCCTCTTAAATTTCTAGTTGACACAGTCTCTAAATTAATTGCTCTTGGGGTGCGCCATACAATTATAAGAGGAGACTTTAATCGTCTCATGGACCCTCGGGTAGACAGGATGCTAAGGGGTCTGTCAGGTACACCCCTGCAATCTAGACAGTTAGTGGACTTGTGTGAGGAGTTGGGGCTAGTGGATGTGTGGAGGTGTCTCCACCTGAATGGGAGGGATTTTACCTTTTACTCTAAACCACACAAGAATTGATATGTTCTTTGTTCCGTCGGTTTATTTGGACTTGGTGTTGGCCTGCAAGATTGGGAACATAACTATTTTGGACCATGCGGCAGTGTATTTGGACGTTAAGATCAAGGGTAGTGGAATAGACCATGGATCTGTTTCTGTTGAAGGATGGCAACTTTGTTCAGTACATTACAAGGGAGTTCAGGGCTTTTTGGGACATCAATCGCGGTATGGCTAGTAATCCAACGGTGCTTTGGGAGACCACCAAAGCATTCTTAAGGGGTCTGATTATTTCATACTCAACAATGAGAAGGAGCCAGAGAGGAGAGCAGCAGTGGATGCCTGAGGCCCGGCTGAAGGCAGCCGAATTGGCATATTATACCAGAGCATCCGCGGTCAAATTACAATGGGTCATGGCTCTCCAGGCTGCTCTGGACTCAGTGCTCACACAAGTGGCAAAGAGAGGGGTCTCCTTCACAAAGCAAGGCTGTTTGAATATAGGGATATGCCAGATAGATACCTGGTTTATCTGGCTAGGTAGAAAAGTGCTTCACAGTCCATTGTGTCTATTAGGTGTAGAACTGGCAATATCACTCGTAAGCTGAAAAAGATGAATGCCAGATTTCATGAAATCTATGCAGAGTTATACTGGTTGAATGGCTGTGGGGATGGAGTAGCGAGAATGGAATCCTTTTTTGAAAACTTGGACCTTCCTGGTGTAAATGTAGATCAGGCCTCCGTTTTAAATGCATCTCTGATGGTAGAAGAGGTGCAAGAGGCAGTAAGTCATCTCCAAGGTGGTAAGGCACCTGGTCCAGATGGATTCCCAAGTGAATTTTACAAGGGGTTTATACACGTGTTAGCTGAACCACTTCTGAAGATGTATAGTCATTCGTATAGTCAGCACCGCCTTCTGCCATCTCTTAGGGAGGCCAATATCCCCCTTATTTTAAAGAAAGGGAAAGATCCCGAGGACTGCGCATCACACAGACCTATCTCATTGTTGAATGTAGACTTCAAAATTTTATCAAAGGTGTTGGCTCTGAGGTTGGAGAAGGTGCTGCCCATTATTATAAAAGAGGACCAGATGGGTTTTATCAAGGACTGCAGCTCCTCCAACCATATCAGGCAGGTACTGAACATAGTGCAAATATATCAGCAGAGACTGATTCTGGGCTTGGTGGTCTCCCTGGATGCAGAAAAAGGCTTTGGATCGGGTGGAATGGTCATATCTCTTTGCTGTTCTAGATCGCTTTGGTCTGGGAGGTGCCTTCGCCAAGTGGGTGGCAGTGTTGTACTGAGACCCCAAGGTGGCGTTCACGAATGGGGTTAAATTGAGCAATTTTGGTGTGGGGAGAGGCAGCCATCAGGGAGACGGGGTAAATTTTGCAAAGTTGGAAGTCATGCCTGTGGGGGGGATTGGTGAAAGTACCGAAGCTGGGGGGACGGAATGGAGTTTCCTTTTAGATGGTCACAGAAAGGTTTTGTCTATCTGGAAATGTTTATTTCCCCCCACCACCCCCCACCTTCCGTCAGCTGTACAGAACTTTGTACAGATGTTTGAGAGACTAAAGCAGGACTTGCAGTGCTGAGAGGGATGCTCGTATCATGGTTAGGCCGTATAGCCTCAATTAAAATGAATGTCCTTCCTCAGTTATTATTTCCCATGAGGATGCTGCCATTGTTATGACCCAATCAGGTGCTACCGAGGTTTGCCGGTTGGCTTGGATCATTTATCTGGTGCCGTAGGCGCCCCCTAATTAAACTTACCAAGTTACAACGACTGCAGGATATGGGGCAGTGGACCTCCCAGATCTGAAGAGATACCAAATAGGCGCCATGCTGTCATATGTGGGTGAATGGGTGTGTAAGGACTTGAGGTTGATATGGCTTGATGTTGAGGCCTTCCAGGTGAGATGTCCCCTCATCAACTTACTGTTTATAGATAAGATGAGATCTGTGGTTGAGCACCCAAATACGGTGAAAGCTTGGAGGATAAGGGCCAATTTGCTTAAGACTTCGCCCTTCACCCCATTAGTGGGAGCACCAGGATTTAGACCGGGGTCACTGGACCCTGGCTTTAGAGCATGAGAGGATAAGGAAATCTCCTGTTTGGGAGATCTATTCGAGGGAGCGGTCTCGATTTCTTTCAACCAATTAAGTCAGAAATATGGGATTCCAAATAGGGCTCTTTCCAATACTTCCAGGGTAGGAATTATATACAGAAGATGACCACTTTCTTGGCCCAACCCTACAAGTTGAATAGAGAGAAGAGTGCTCTGGTGCGGGGGTGCTCTCTTGGTTAGTACCATATATCATCTGCAGAAAGGGAACACCTTGGGGGATATGGAGAGACTCCATGAGATCTGGAATCAGGGGTTAGGAGAAGAAATCTCATCGGAAACATGGGAGGATATATGAGAGAATGTAATGAAAATTTCAATATGCAAAAAAGCACAAGTGACACAATTGAAAATCCTTCACAGGGCCCATATGGCACTAGAGAGGTTAGCAAAGTTTAAGGAAGGATCTTCTCCGAAATGCCCCAAATATAAAATTAGCATAGGCACCCTCACACATTGCTTTTGGTCCTGCTATAAGATTCACGGATACTGGGGTGCCACAGTGAATGAGCTGGAGATTATCCTAGGAATGGAAGTTAAGGAAGATCCGGTATCTCTCCTTCTGGGACGACTGAATCTGCTGTCTCTGGATGAGCATGGGAAGAGGTTATTTAACATTCTTAGACACTGTGCGAGAAAGAACATAATAATGAATTGGATATCAGAAAAACCTCCAAGTCTTGTGGGGAAGTGTGGACTTGTGATGGAGCATGTCTGTCAAAATTATCTGACAAGTATGGTGTGCCATGGAATAGAGCAATAGTGGCCTTTTCTAAATTAGATAAACCTGGACCTATTGGTGATACTGATTAGGGCCTTTATGTAGACGCAAGGGCCATATATGGTGGTCTGGAACCTGAGGGTGGGGGGGCAAGAGGCCTAGTAACTATTGCTCCCATGCATGGGAACTTCAGTAGAGGTGTGGCGAGTGGGATAATGTAGTGTAGTGTAATGTAATTTAATTTTTAGTGAATTGTAACTTAATTGAATACTATTTTATTTAATTTGAGTTTATTCTAGTTCGGGTTAAGTAAATATGAGATGACTGTATCTTGAACAATATTGGGTGGTTTATTGTACTATTACTGTAATAAAACAATGTGATATTCTTTCTATTTGTACTTTTTAACTTTTCGGGGTTTTTTGTAAAAGTAAAAATTTTTCAATAAATATATATAAAAATAAGAAACAAGTTTAAGAAGTTGGAATATATTTTAATGCAAAGGGCTTGAGGAATAAACTAGATGAGCTGAGGGCACAGAACATAGGAATAGGAATCAGCCATTCAGTCCCTTGAGCCTGTTCTGCCATTCAATGGGATCACACCTGATCTGCAGCATAACTCCATATACCTATTTCTGGCCAATACCCCTTAACACCTGAATTTAACAAAAAAAAATCTGTCTCAGATTTAAAATTAACAAGATAGACATGTGGGGATTTGATATCCTTGCTATGACCAAAGCCTGTCTGAAAGATTGGTAGCTTTGACAGCTAGACACTTCTAGTTATAGGGTATTCAGACAAGACAGAAAGTGAGACAGGGCTGATCACAATATTGATCAAATCAAGGAATCAATGATAGCAGTGAGGATGGATAATATTTGGAAGGATCATCTGAAAAATTGAGAAAACAGACCGGGGCCTTTAGTTTGGATTTGACTTCAGTTCGGAAGAATCAGGACCTCGGTTCACAATGACAGCTTTCTGTGAGCAAAAGAATCATGTTTCCAGTTCAAGAGAACAGTTTTCGTCCGAACTAGTTTGTCAAACCTCCAAGTTACAGAAGTTTTCAAGTTGTCAGAACAGAAAAGAGGTTTTGGACAACAGAACTGAAAGGAGGTTCAAGCCGGCATACATCATAAAACTGCCTCAGTAGTCCAAAAGTGAAAACTGGAAAGGGCCAGTGAAGTAGGAACCTAAAGATTTGAAAGAAGAATGATACTTCTGTGGATTGAGTAGCTGCAAAGCGTGTAGCTAGGAAACAGGTTGAAATTTTGTTTTTAATGTTTATGTGAAGCTCTTTCTAAGCTATCATATATATAAATTGCTTTTCTTTTTCCTTTTGTATTGAAGAACATTGATAGCCTTATGTGAATGTGTTTTAGTGACTAACCACCACAGCAACAAACTGCAAAAATAAAGTTGTGATCGCTCAAGCCAGGTTTCACTCACAGGTCTGAATTATCCAGTATTTTCCATCAGCTGGGATCATAACACATGCTCAGATACTTGACACATTCTGCTCATTTGTACATTTCAGAGAGATTCTATTAGCTCATGTTAGCAGTGGTTATTGTTCAAAACAGGTAATTATTTTGATCTTTCATCTCTGAACCATCTGACTAGTTTGTGAATCGGGGGAGTTGGTAACATAGTGGTGATGTCACTGTAATCCAAAACCTGAGGCTAACATTTTGTCAAGTGGTGAAATTTGAATTCAATAAAAAGTCTTGGAATAAAATATCACTTCATGGTAACCATTATTAATTGTCAAAAAAAGCCCAGCTGGTTTATTAATCATCTTTACAAAATAAAATCTACCATTCATACTTCGGCTGGCCTGCAAGGGACTCCAGACCTACAGCAATATGAATAGCTCTTAAGTGCATGTTGGACAATTAGGGATAGGCAAGAAATGCTGACATTGTTAGTGACATCCACATCATAAGAAATAATTTTTATTTTAAATTGATCAGAGAAGGAGTTCTTTATGTTCCCCAGAGATTCAATAATCTCTTTTCATCCCAGTTGGATTGTGAAATTATGGAATTTGTGTGGCTAGTCTGTCTAACAGACTTTGTTTTTTCAACAAAGAAACAGACAGTATTCTGTATCTTACAAGAAAAAGTGTACGTTCTTGCAACAATAATGAGAAAGATGATTTTAAAACAAAAATCTGTTTTTATGAAGAAGAACACACAACAATAATATATTAATAGTTTTGAATCTCAACTAAAGTTGTCTGAAACACACTTCAGTGTTACTGCTGCTGTGAGGATGGAGTTTCATTTGTTTCTGTTGGTATTTATAACACAATAGGAAGCTTGATTATTGTAAAGAGAGGAATGTAACTGTAAAGGAAGCTCATTAAAGCAATTATGTAAACTCAACTCATTGAAGGGATAGTGACATTCTCTTTTTCATAAACAAAAATAAGTGAATGTTTATATTAATTTGTCAGACAATAAGTGGCTCTCAGAAAATACTCTGCAGTGTTTGGTAGTGCAGCATTTTAATGAGATTAAAAATTGTAACCCCTGTACGAGGGTATGAATAATAGAGCTTTTGGGGTGAATGCATATGAATGGATGGAGAATCTCCTGGATGCATGCACTTTGCTTGTTAGCATGTTTCATTTGTTTGGCTTCAGCGTGTAAATGGAAACCCAAAGTTCCAGCTCACAGTGGAAGGGAACCAAGGAGCTGCAAATTTGGATTCAGTACCTGGCATAAAGAATACAGTCAGAAATTAACAATCTCAGCCCCAGAACAATGTTGCATGACCACCTGAAAGCTGCATCCTAGGCCCAATTATCTCCAACTGTTTCACCTATCACTTTTCCTAAACGTAAATTCAGAAATGATAACTGCACAGTGTTCAATCCATTGATAATATAATGCCCACATTTTGTAAGTGCTGGACTAGACTCAGGTTTGGGCTAATAAATGCCAAGTAATATTCACACCAATTAATTTCCAGGCAATTAGCATTTTCAGCAAGATAGAATCGGGTAAATCCGTTACTGAATCCCTACTATCAGCATTCTGGGGTTGCTATTCAACTAATATTTAACTAGAACAGCTATGCAGCTCTGCAGAAGTCTTACTGGGCTCAAACTGGCTTCTCTCTCCACAGATGCAGCGAGACCCACCGAGGTTCTCCAACATCCTTGGTGTTTGTTTGATTCAAATGGAGTTACTTCCGGAAGAATTCTGCAGCTAGTGACTCATCTGTACCACATCCCAGGCACAGATCAGCAGCAATATCCCAAATTGCTTGATGACTGCATTCTTAAAAAAAAATTAATTGATTCATGAATTGTCAGCATAATTGGCTGTGCAGAATTTATTGGCTGTGCAGAATTTATTGGCTGTCCCTAGTTTCCCTTAAGAAGGTGGTGATGAGCTACTTTATCGAACCAATGCAGTCCACGTGCTGCAGGTACTGCTACAATGTCCTTAGGGAGGGAGTTCCAGGACTTTGACTTAGTGACAGTGAAGGAACTGCGATATATTTCCAAATCGGGATGCTGAGTGGCTGAGTGGGAAACTTGCAGGAGGTGATGTTCCCATGTATCTGCTGCCCTTGTCTTTCAGGGTGGTATTGTTTGTGGGTTTGGACAAAAGTCTCATGGGAGCCTTGGTAAATTTCTGCAGTGCATAATGAGATAGTGCACACTGCTGCTACTGAGCATCAGTGGTGGAGGGCGTGAATACTTGTGGATGTGGTGCCAATCAAGTAGGCTACTTTGTCCCAGATGGTGCCAAGCTTCTTGACTGTTGTTGGATCTGCATCCATCCAGGCAAGTGGGAAATATTCCATCACATGCCTGATTTGTATCTTGTAAATGGTGGGCAGGCTTTGGGGAGTCAAGACATGCTGCTGGATTCCTACCCTCTGATGTGTTCATGTAGCCATAGTATTAATAGGACGCACCAACTACAGGATGCACCATCACGCATTGCCAAGGTTTCTTTGATTGTGTTCTCACAAAACAGCCCAAGGACATAAGATACACAGGGAAACATCACCTTCAAGTCTGCTCCAAGTCATGCACTAACCCAACATGGTTCAATACTTTTTTAGATTAGATTAGGTTACAGTGTGGAAACAGGCCCTTCGGCCCAACAAGTCCACACCACCCCGCCGAAGCGCAACCCACCCATACCCCTACATTTACCCCTTACCTAACACTACGGGCAATTTAGCATGGCCAATTCACCTGACCTGCACATCTTTGGACTGTGGGAGGAAACCAGAGCACCCGGAGGAAACCCACTGACTCCACACAGTCAGTCGCCCGAGGCTGGAATTGAACCCGGGTCTCTGGCACTGTGAGGCAGCAGTGCTAACCACTGTGCCACCGTGCCGCCCCTTGCTACCCAAGGACAAGTTCGGATGGAAAATAAATGCTGGCCTTGCTGGCATTAAAGCAAAGTAAAATGAAAAACATGCTACCAAGACAAAGGTACCTTGACTTTGGTCGAAAAACATCCTATATGGCTAAGAGCAATATAGAGAAAATAAGCCCCCTTTCCTGGAAAATTGAGTAATATTAAATTAAAGATTGCACAGTTTGCAAAACAAACCTAGGCCCAAGTGTTACACACTGCATCACAATCTCAGGCTCTCATAAAGGTAGAACCTCTTCGGTAATTTTCAAACTCATCAAAATTCCCTTAATTGTATCATGTCACCGAATGTATTCCTCGTTGCCTTTTATTATTTGTATAGTTAGATAAAAACATGACCTTATGTTGAACTGGTGGCTTGCGTTTTCTGAAGAAAATCCCAGCACTGACCCAGAAAGTGTGTGTCCCAGAAATCTGGCAGAAAGTATGTAGAGTTCTGTGAACGTTTTTTTGGAATTGGTGATTCACAGAGTTGGGACACAGGCTGGATGCTAAATACCGCAAATATCTGATAATAACTAGTCTCAAAATCCATCTGCTTGGAATTGAATTGGTTTCATTCAGGATGGAACCAATACAAATAATTGAATGCGAGAAATAAATATTGATCAAAGAGTCCATCGTTAGTGGCTTAGGGCCGTTTATTAATATTCTGCAAAATTAAATCACAAATGAAATGGACATTATTGCTTCCAGCCAAGTGCTATGAACTTCCAGGAATTGGATTTTGGAAACAAAGGTGGTCACAATTCTACGTAGGATAACTTTTGAGGAAAAATACTCAAAGTTTCAATATGTGAGAACCTTAGTAATAATGATATTCTAGCAACCCTAGCACGTCACTCGGAGCTCCAGAAATACATTGTAACGGCCTCGACTAAAGTGGATCATCTGTAAAACGTGAAGAAAAATATTTTAAAAATCACTTTAAAACTCACCAGCAAACAGTAAAAAATAAGCTTTTGAGAATATTGTTCCGAAGATATGTTAAGAATTTAGTGAAATTCATTTTTATGGTGTCGAAATGAATTACACTAAAACTTGAAATATTCCCATACTCACTCTTTAAGCATGTAGTCCTAATGCTCATAAAGTCTAAAGTAATTGAAATAGTCTTATAGTTTTCATACATAAAGTGTTCAGGAGGGCATGCCATAAGCAGCACAATGCATCCCAAAAATGAGGTGTCAATCTGGTGAAGCTACAGCATAAGCAGAGCAAGTGATAGACAGACTTAAGCAATTCCACAGCCAATGGATCACATCTACGTTCTGTAGACCTGCCACATCTAGTCGTGAATGGTAGTGGGCAATTAAACAATTCATTGGAAAAGGAGGCTCCATAACGGTCTTTGTCCTCAATAATGGGAGATCCCAGCACATCAGTGCAAAATATAAATATGAGGCATTCTCAACAATCTTCAACCAGAAGTGACAGGTAGACGGCCCTCTTCTAGAGACCCCTGGCATCATAGTCTTCGGTCAAGAAACAGCTGGAAGCACTGGATACTGCAAAGGCAATGGGCACTTATAGCATTCTAGCAATCACACCAAAGACTTGTGCTCTGGTATTTGCGGCTTCCCTATCCAAGTTCTTCCAGTACAAGTACAAAACTTGCACCTACCCAACAATGTGAACAGATATGTCCTTTGCACAAAAAGCAGAACAAATCCAACCTGGCCAATTATTGCCCCAGTTGTCTCCTCTCGATCATCAGTAAAGTGATGGAAGGTATCAACAATCGTGCTATCGAGCAGTACCTGCTCAGCAATAATCTGTTCAGTGAAGCTCAGTTTGGGTTCTGTCAAGATCACTCAGTTCCTGACCTCATTACAGCCTTGGTTCAAACATGAACAAAAGAGCTGAATTTCAGAGGTGAGGTGAACATCAAGGCTACACTTGACCGAGAGTGGTATCAAGGAACCCCAGGAAAATAGGGTCACTGGGAATCGGGGGAACAAAGTCTGCATTAGTTGGAATCATACCTGACACCTAGGAAGATGGTTATGGTTGTTGGAGGTCACTCATCTCAGCTCTAGGACATTCCTGCAGTCGTTCCTCATGGTAATGTCCTTGGCCCAATCATCTTTAGCTGCTTCATCAATGACTTTTCCTACATCATAAGTTCAGAACTGGGGATGTTTGTTGTTGACTACACAATCTTTACTTCATTCATGACTCCTCACATACTGCTGCTACTGAGTGTTGGTGATGAGGAGAGTGGATGTTTATGGAGGTGCTACCAGTCAAGTCAGTGCTTTGTCCTTGATGTGTCAAGCTTCTTGAGTGTCATTCATTGGTACTGAAACCATCCAGTCAGGTGAGGAGTATTCCACCACACTCTGGCTTGTCTTGTAGATAATGAACAAGCTTTGGGCAATCAGGAGGTGAATTATTCACTGCAGGTTCCTAACCTCTAACCTCTTCTTGTAGCCGCTGTATTTATGTGGTGAGTCCAATTGAGTTTCTGGTCGATGGTAATCCCAAGGATATTGATAGTGGTGAATTCAGTGATGGTAACACCATTGAATACCAAGCGGTGATGGTTAGATTGTATTTTGTTGAAGATGGTGATTCCCTGGCATTTAAGTGGCATGAGTGTTACTTGCTACTTGTCAGCCCAAACCTGGATATTGTCCAGATCTTCTTGCATTTGAACATGGACTGCTTCCGAGTCATGAATGGTGCTGAACATTGTGTGGTCAACAGCAAACATCCCCAATTCTGTCCTTATGATGAGGGGAAGGTCATTGATGAAGCAGCTAAAGGTGATTGGGCCGAGGACACTATCCTGAGGAACTCTGAATGAGGTATCCTAAAGTTGAGATGACTGACCTCCAACAACCACAGCCACCTTCCTATGTATCCGTTTAATTCCAGTTTTGGGCTCCTTGATGATGCTCAGTCAAATGCAGCCTTGATGTCAAGGGCTGTCACTCTCACCTCACCTCTGGGATTCAGCTCTTTTGGCCATGTTTGAACCAAGGATGTAATGAGGTCAGGAGCTAAGTGGCCCTGATGGAATCCAAACTGGGTGTCACTGAGCAAGTTATTGCTGAGCAGGTGCTGCTTGATAGCACCGTTGATAACATCTACCATCTCTTTACTGATGATTGAGAGTAGACTGACGGAATGATAATTGACTGGGTTGGATTTGTCCTGCATTTTGTGTAAAGGACATATTTGGACAATTATCTGAAAGCAGGCCTTTCAGCGCATCGAGTCCATACTGATCCTCTGAAAAGCATCCCACCTGACCCACCTCCATCCCTGTAACCCTGCATTTCCCATAGCTAATCCACCTAGCCCGCACATTATGGGCAATTCAGCATGGCCAATCCACCTAACCTGCACATCTTTGGACGGTGGAAGAAAACCGGAGTATCTGGAGGAAACCTACACAGACACGGGAGAATGTACAAACTCCACACAAATAGTCGTCTGAGGCTGGAATCGAACTGAGGTCCCTGACACTATCAGGTAGTAGTGCTAACCACTGAGCCACCGTGCTGCCCTTTTCCACATTATTGGGTAGATAGCAGTGTTGTAACTGTATTGGAACAGCTTGGCTAGGGTAGCGGCAAGTTCTGGAGCATATTCCTTAGTCTTATTGTCGGAATATTGTCAGAGACTGTCACCCTTGCAGTATCCAGTCCATCCAACTGTTTCTTAATATCATGTGGAGTACATCAAATTGGCTGAAGATAGGTATTTGTGATGCTGGGGACCACTAGTGGATGCCAAGATGGATCATCCACTTGGCACTTCAGGCTGAATAGTAGGGCAAATGTTTCAGCCTTAACTTTTGCACCGATGTGCTGGTCCCTTTCATTGTTGAGAATGGAGATATTAGTAAGTTGTTTAATTGTCCATCACCATTCATGACTGGATGTGACAGGACTGCAGAGCTTGGATCTGATCCATTGGTTTTGGGATTGCTTAGCTCAGTCTATCGTTTCCTCCAGGTGCTCCCACAGTCCAAAAACGTGCAGATCAGGTGAATCGGCCATGCTAAATTGCCCATAGTGTTAGGTGCATTAGTCAGAGGGAAATGCATCTGGGTGGGTTACTCTTTGGAGGGTCGGTGTAGACTTGTTGGGCCAAATGACCTGTTTCCACACTGTAGGGAATCTAATCTAATCTAGTCATTTGCTGCTCATGCTGTTTAGCATGCAAGTAGTCCTGTTTGGTCGCCTCACCAGATTGCTGTTTCAGTTCCTGTTTAGGAATTCGGTCCATTATTATATTCTTCTCTCCTAATTCTAAATTCCTCCACTCCCTGATAGATTAGCAGATAAGTCAGTTCCTTGTGGAATATTTCAGTTCATTCAGTATTTACACTGGATAGCAGTCTGCAGAACAAGTACAGAAATTTGAGTCCAACAGTTATTTCTCAATCTGAGATTAGTACAGGGCTCTCGAAGGCTATAATAATGTCCTCTGGTGCTCTTCCATCACAGGCTTTCCATAAAAATACTTTCTAAATTCACCGTATCAATTCACTCCGTTATTTCAAAGACTTGGATCATATCCATTCTCAATATCATAAACCAGGAAAATCATATTTAGCTTCCTGGACCTCTCTCCATGGTTCAGTCATCTAAAACCTGCTATCAACTTTTTTGCCCTTCTCTGAAACTTTCCCCATTAGCTTTTTATTCTTTTGAGCACAATTTAAATATATTTTCCCTGTCAGATAATCCGCAGTAAGATGAGATTTCCGTTGAGATCTTTTTCTTTAAATTGAAGCATAGCCATTGCAGCTGCACTTAACCCATGTGGAACTGAAAATTATGTTAGATGTTTAGTAACTAAATCAGAGCTTTTAACCGAAGACCAATATATATTTTCTTGTTGGCTTGGCGGAGGGTACAGGAGCAGAGGGGAGGTTGGAAGCCAGAAAACTGGCCACAGTTTCACATGGCCACTTCTGCACTGAACACTATCTTCTAGCTATTCTATTGGCTAAACTTCAAGTACTGTTGACTACATCGACTGACAGCTTAATCTAAATATTATATTACACTTAAATTAACCATAACAGAACTCCCATCTACTAAAGATGTGGTTGTGCTCACTGGTCTGATGGAGCGGACCTAAAGAAACATCTAGGAACAATACTGTTATTAAGTAGAAAATGGCTTTTTAATCATTTATTATATATCATTTACAGTTTTTGTTTAGTATAAATTTTTATTCTCTTGGCATTTTTATTAAAAAGATTACCATGATTTATTTTCTTTGAGATTTCTTTCTATGCAGTTATATGTGATGTATATGTAGCACCTAAAATATTGTGCATTAAATCACCAGAAATCAGGCTACACTGAAGTATCTTCGAAATCAAAGCCAACCAGAAAGTGCCATTAAAAAAACAGACATATGAAAGAATCTTTGTCAATATAAACTTCCATGGCAACTCAAGGAGACAAAAGTATTTGCAATAACATTCCATTGTGGTTGATGAGTGAAGTTAAAATTAATAGTGGCAGTTTGTCTTGAAATATAGACTAAAAGGCAAGGGAGATTAGCAACCACCTGCTCTTAAATGACCACCCATAATAGGAGACTATTGCACATCCACCAGCAAATTACTCAAGAAAAGTAGACCTTGTCAAGCAAGATTTGACAAAATGAGTATGAATGTAGCCCACTAGTTGAACAACAAGTGGGAAACCTGGCCAAGTAACTGAAATGCTTGTCAAAAATTGACCAAAGTCACTTTCCATGGAATTTGCAGCATGGGGTGGTGGTGGTGAGCATTGCCTGCGGTTCCACTCTGAATGTTGGCTGCTGCCAATCATGCTCTTGAATCTTCACTAGAAATCACATTGGATGTTTGGACTGAGATGTGTTAGGGCAGGATGGGGGCCGAATTTAGGGTAATGTGGGAGGGGGACAGAGAATCTGACGTAATGACAAAGATGTGGCGTCCGGTAGCCACTGACCCTCACAATTCTCCCTGCACCTTTCCTGATGCTGGATCTCTGGGCTAGGCACTATATTATTGAATGAAGGAACAGTTCCCATAATGCTGCAAGGAAACTCAATGGGGCTTGTCGGCTGATCTTCAGGACACACTAGAAAGATATACCACTCGTCACTTGCATTTAATCCCTGATCTAACACTAAATTCTGGTGGGCTCAATAATGAGTCTAATTGGCATCTTAACACAATCAGACAAGATTCCCCACAGGCCCCCTTCCCATCTATGACTTAATCACAGGAGGTTTTCCCACTGCTGGGAGGCTGACATGTAGTTTCTCCCGTGATCATGTGGGCATGGAGGACATTTTCACTCCTGTAGTGTACATCATTTCTTGGAACCATACTCTCTGAGGTGGGCAATGTTGTTTCGTTCAAAGCTAGCATGGAGATTGGCTGCAATATCAGCCAAATTACTATCCTGATAAATCAACATGTTGACTCGTGCATTAGTCGACATGACTGGCACCTTGGTTCTTGTTTGCACAAGGTAGCGACAGTAATGCAGCATACCTGCCCAAAGGTCCCACTTCCAAATTAGGGGTGTGCTTGATGATAAGAATGTGTTCTCCAAGCAACAGTTTTTGTTTGTTAATAGCTTCCTTTATGACCATGTAGCTGATGTTGATAAATACTGATAAAGGAGATCTTGCATGCTGTTAAATGCTGCTGTTGTTCTGGGCTAAAAGCAGCACCTGTTTTGTAAAATGGTTCAGTCAAGTGGTACTTTTTTGGCAGCCTTCATCAGATGTATGGTCATCTTCCAGAACTCACATTTTCTGAATACAGGACTGTAACTATTTCCTAACAATTTCCACTGTCTATTGCTAGTTATGCTGCATTGCTTTGGTATGGCAAGTTAAAAACAGTAAGCTCACTATGAGTCAAAGGTTCACCATGCATAATGAATTAACATTGATACGAGATCATTCTTTCTCTTGTTGTTTTAGCCTTGGGCACTGACTGCAAAGATAAATGTGTTCATTTATGCTGTTACTACTTTAAAATGACATTAGTTTTGCTTTCTTCAAATCAGATCGCATTTGTATTTATATCATGCCTTTAATTGAGTAAAATATCCCAAGGTGCTTCACATGAGCGCAATCAGACAAAAATTGACACCAAACCATAGAAGGCGGTATTAGGATGGATGACTAAATTGATGAAAGAGAATTATGTCTCATAAGAGGGATCCTAAAAGGGCAAGACATGGAGCAATTTAAAGACAATTTCCTGATATCACCAGGAAGATCATGTCTCTGCTGAGGTGAAAATGCCAGTAAAAGTTCAGAATTGCAAGCCCCTCCTGCAGCTGGCTTTTCTTATTTTTGCTGGGGTGGGATTGGAGATTAGATTAGATCACTTACAGTGTGGAAACAGGCCCTTTGGTCCAACAAGCCCATACCGACCCTCCGAAGAGCAACCCACCCAGACCCATTCCCCGACATCTAACACTACGGGCAATTTAGCATGGCCAATTCACCCAACCTGCACATTTTTGGACTGTGGGAGGAAACCGGAGCACCTGGAGGAAAATCACGCAGACACGGGGAGAATGTGAAAACTCCACACAGACAGTTGCCTGAGGCGGGAATCGATCCCAGGTCTCGGGTGCTGTGAGGCAACAGTGCTAACCACTGTGCCACCATGCCGCCCACAATAGGCAGGATTTCAAGCAAAATGTGGTTCCCGGAGATGCTGGTCATTGAAATGATGAACTGCTTCCACTTAAGTGGGATTTTGGAGCCCGTGGAGTGTGACGTTTAAACCAGTTAAGAGCAGGTCTGTCCTTAGTATTTCTTTGGGCTAGCAAGTGTACCTTTGTAGAGCGCTGTGGTGCCCCTGCAAATCTGACCCTAGAATACATTGAAAATGAAACTCTGGGATTCTTTGGAAAGAGGATGGGGTCAAAGTGCTGTTTTGGACAGTTATTTGCTGGGAACATTGTGCGCAGGTAGTGCAGGAACCTATTGTTCTCCTGGGAATTGTCCAACCAGTCAACAAGTATCGAACTGCTCAGAGTTTTGACTGTCAAAAAAGTGTCTAAGCATTTCAAATTGCATTTTTTTGAATCATAGTACTTTTCTCAATTGAGTATGATTTGCAATATTAAAATTTATGAAATAGAAATATGTTTTCTCTCCTGTATGGATTTGTACTTTTTTTATTATTTGTTCATGTTTTATGGGCTAACAGGTCACTCCATTCAAGCGTAAGTGAATAATAGGCAACAAATGCTGGCCTTACCAGTGGTATTCAGATTGTGAAAAAATATAAAATGTCGATGCTGGATAATAGGTGAGTTGCATGGAGAAGCAAGGGCGCAAGATGATGAGGAGGAACATGATTAGATTAGATTAGATTACTTACAGTGTGGAAACAGGCCCTTCGGCCCAACAAGTCCACACCGCCCCGCCGAAGCATAACCCACCCATACCCCTACATCTACATTTACTCCTTACCTAACACTATGGGCAATTTAGCATGGCCAATTCACCTGGCCTGCACATCTTTGGACTGTGGGAGGAAACCGGAGCACCCGGAGGAAACCCACGCAGACACGGGGAGAACGTGCAAACTCCACACAGTCAGTCGCCTGAGGCGGGAATAGAACCCGGGTCTCAGGCGCTGTGAGGCAGCAGTGCTAACCACTGTGCCACCGTGCCGCCCACAACATTACAGTTGTATTGGCATACAGTTAACATTGTATTGGCATACAGTTTATAAGGGGCAAAGGAATGATTGGGGCATATGAGGGTTCATGAGAGCTGGGGATAATTTGGAATAGGGTTTATGAGAGGTCATGGGGATGGTAGATGGGCATCACTTGACATTTGAGTAAGAGAGCCCAGGGAGTGGGTGCAGGGGCATAGCTTGGCATTAATGGGTCATAGAGATTGAGGGTAGTAATGCTTTCTGTTTTAATCTTTATTTTTAATCTTTGAATGCAGTGCTGGAACCCTGAGATAGGCTTTCCACCCAGTGTGTCTTGGGAAAAAGCAGTCTCTTATACAATTCCCAGATCGCCTGGCCTGATGCCAAATCCAACTCACCATCTCAGACCAAATATCCTAAGTGCAGATGGCCATTTTAAAAGATCAAGCCTGTGGCACCAGGATTTCAAACAACTATGAATCCCCAAAGTGCATTGAAAATCAGGACCAGAATCTCCGAGCGTATTCAGATGCAGGAATACAGATGGTCAAGTAGAGAGTCAGACAAATGCATTAGAACCCATAGTCAGATTTCTTGGACATTTTTAGGGCTAAGGATGGCTACAGAGGTAAGTAGGGAAAGGCAATAGTGGCAGTGAAATTTGAGGGTAAGAATTTTAAATTGATCAAGAACCAATGTGGATTATCAAGACTTGCCTTTAAATTGGAAGATATAGACAGCAGCATTTGAGATGAAATTAAACTCATGGAAAGTGTAAAATAGGGGACCTTTCTGGAGAATGTGAGACTATGAACACTGGATTTTTACAAGACAGTTATGTTTTAAAACACCTCCTTTAATATGAAGTGAAACAGGATGTTCTTTCTCCGATATTTGTAGTGATACCAAACCTCTGTCTTCATCTATCACCTTACTCATTTGACCACTCTCTCCCACCATTCCTGTCTTCAGCAAAATAAAACCTTTTCCCAGCTACAATTAGTTCTGGTGAAGAGTCACAGGACCCAAAATGTTCAGGCTGCTTTCTCTCCACAGATGCAGAGAGACTTGCTGAGCTTCTCCATCAATTTCTATTTTTGTTGCAGATTTTATGGAAACTGTTGACATAGGAAAGAAACCCAAATTTAAACCTATTGAAAATCAATTAACAGTTTCACATACTGACACAGAAAAAGAGACACTGGTTTTTGGAAACAAAACCGAGACAAATTGACATGTAGAGCAGAGTGAACTAAAGTTGGTTCTCTGTTTGAAATGAAGGGTGCAGGAATAACAGGGCTTGTGGAGATTTAAGGAACAACAAGTCACCAAAATGGGTCTTGGGGATGAAATTTGTTCCTGAAATATTCAAACTGAGAGGAATGACAGGAAGGACAGTACAAGATTTGACCGAGAAGGAAGAGAGAGCCTTATTATTGGGTGTGACTTATGACTTCATTTTATAACCTTACACCTTTGCTAGGAGAGCAATGCACAACAACCAAAGTTGTAAGACATGTCTTAATTGTGTTAAATAGTTCATGAGAAAGTAACTTTTCTTTACCCTCTACCATTTTGTTTGTCTATGTTGATCTTTGTTTGTTTGTTGCAATAATATTCTTAAAACACAAAATTTTCTCATTTGGTAATTTCTATTGGTTTGTGGGAAATTCGTCACTGTTAAAAAGTTATCTGTCTCTATTGGGATCATAAGAATTAGAATAATTATATTTGGAAGTGTCAATGAAAAGTGTTAGCAGCAAGTGGGAGGTAGCAGCTAAAGAAATGACTATTGTTACAGGGGTGGGAAGGAGGTGTCTTCATGATTCACAGCATAAAAACATCAGAAGCAGCTCACAATAAAATAGGATACCAGGATTGTACACTGTTTAGTCCAGCCCGAGACATTTAGATGGTCGATCAGACTGACAACATCTACTCTTAGGACCTGCAATGTGGCCAGGATGCAACACGGGCATTATATTGGTGTGACTGAGCTTAACACATAACTTGTTTGGCAGAAGCAAATTTAAATTTGATGGAGAAAGTTTGATACCAGTTTATTCCTCACACTTGTAGATCACTTTATTGTACCAGCAAGTGAGGCAATCAAGGGGAACTGATCAAACTTTTCTCCCAGCTCAAACCCGAAAGGTCAGTTTTATGGACTAGCTAACAATTCGGTAATAATAGAAGGAAAAGAATGGAAGGAAGGAGGACAGAATGACCAAAAATGAAAAAGTATAGTTAGAATATAAAAGGTAAAGTCACTATACTCTATCAGGCCATAGCGCTGCCCTCTCAGAGAGCAACTGGTGGTAGTTTTTATCTGAGGGTCACCATGCTCCAGTCAAGGGAGGGGTTGAGAAGGCAAATCCATCACTGTAACCTCAGTAAGTGTAGGAATTGAACCCATGTTGTTAGTAGCACTCAGTATTGCAACCCAACTTTCCAACTAATTGAACTAAACCAACTATAATCTAGGGATAGCAGTTATCTTGAACAGTGGCAAAAGAAAGGCTGCAATGAATTTTCTCCTCGTTATCCTGTTGATTTTATCATTGGACAAGTCAGATCTCGGACTGAAATCTGGCCTAACAGATCATATTTTGGTGTTTTTCAAAATTAAGGAATATGTTTGAGGCATTCATCAGAATTAGCGGGTCCAGTGTAAATCTTACTATGAATTGACATTTGTATTTAATTCATTCTATAAAAAGCATTATCAGCTTTGGTGAGTTCAATCAGAGAACTCTAGCCTCTTTTATTAATCATTAAATTGTTTCACATTAGGTAGGAACATTATGTGTCCATTATAGTCTGGAATGTGCCTTTGTATCCTCCTAATAGGCAATAGCTGCCTGGATGAATGAGTCTTATGGGAATGAGACAGGAACAAAAATGCATTAACTTTAAAGATAAACATTACAGTAACTTTTCTTGAACTTTTTGTTTGCACTTTCCTTGACTTCAGTGCTGAGCTGGCAGCTGCTCTGAAATAGTGTTTTATTGCAACAGTAAAATATCCACCGAGTGGACACAAGATGGAACATGTAAGAGCTTTATCCATTGGAAGGACAGTGTACTATTACAGCAATAACATTTTATTTCAGGTCAACACTGAAGTCAAGAATGTAGTCTCAGTATCCAGAACTCTCCTAATTCATGCCCCATTTTCAAGCACCATAGTACTCTGAAAGTGAGCAGTGAAATAAACTAATCTTCACAATCACCCTGAAACACAAGATAGATTTTTGTGCATTCGAAACTAAAACAACTCATGCTGCATTTAAAATTGTCTTTATCTAAGGAAGCTGCAGGCTTAGGGTCACAATATAGTCTTTGTAAATTATCAAAAATGAATTAATTTATTGAGTAACTTGTGGATCTTTATTGAATGTTCCAGATAATCAAAGGGAAATCGCTTTTTTGGACTTGTCATAAAGAAAAATTAGAATATAAAAGGTGAAGTTGCCATAGTCTTACCAGACCAGAGGGCTGCCCTCTCATTAGAAAGAGGCAACTGGTGGTGATTTAACCTAAGGGTCACCATACCTCAGGCAAAGAGAGACTTTGAGAAACAGAGTCCTTCATGGTAACCTCAGTCAATACAGGAATTAAACTCATTCTGTTGATGTCACTCTGCATTGCCATCCAAGTTAAACCAACTACAATTTAGGAATACCAGTTATCTTGAGTGGTGGCACAAAAAGGATGGATGAATTTTCCATTTGCCATAATCCCAGCTGATATTACTATTGGATGAGTCAGATTTCAGACTGAAATCTGGCTTGATAGATCTTTTTATTTAATAAGATGGTCTTTCATTGAGCATAACACACAATGCTGCAGATTTGGCTTGATCAATAAAAATGGTTTATTAGACAAAATGCTTTAATAAAGTAGAAGCCAAACTAGAATCCCATTACTCTAAAAGCACATCTTTTCATTACTCAAACATCAGAGAAAATATCCTTTTCTATTGCACAAAGGACTTGGCTGAGCTGTAGCTTCAAGTTCTGGTTTGAAAATCTGGTTGCCTCTTCCTTAATCTTTCATTCATCTCAGTGTAGCCTTTCTCAGCTTCAAGTGACTCCTCAAAGTTTAACTAAACTCTTCCAGTTCAGAACTTTAAAACTAAACTTCTTCGACCAAAAGTATCCATTTCTTAACAGTTTTAATCTATCATGCTTAGAGTCATAGAGATGTACAGCATGGAAACAGACCCTTCGGTTCAAATCATCCATGCCGACCAGATATCCCAAACCAATCTAGTCCCACCTGCCAGCACCCGGCCCATATCCCTCCAAACCCTTCCTATTCATATACCCATCCAAATGCCTCTTAAATGTTGCAATTGTACCAGCCTCCACCACATCCTCTGGCAGCTCATTCCATACAAGTACCACCCCCTGCGTGAAAATGTTGCCCCTTAGGTCACTTTTATATCTTTCCCCTCTCACTTTAAACCTATGCCCTCTAGTTCTGGACTCCCCGACTCCAGGGAAAAGACTTTGTCTATTTATCCTATCCATGCCCCTCATAATTTTGTAAACCTCTATAAGGTCACCCTTCAGCCTCCGACGCTCCAGGTAAAACAGCCCCAGCCTGTTCAGCCTCTCCCTGTAGCTCTGATCCTCTAACCCTGGCAACATCCTTGTAAATCTTTTCTGAACCTTTTCAAGTTTCACAACATCTTTCTCATAGGAAGGAGACCAGAATTGCACACAATATTCCAACAGTGGCCTAACAAATGTCCTGTACAGCCGCAACATGAGACCTCCCAACTCCTGTACTCAATACTCTGACCAATAAAGGAAAGCATACCAAACGCCTTCTTCACTATCCTATCTACCTGCGACTCCGCCTTCAAGGAGCCATGACCCTGCACTCCAAGGTCTCTTTGTTCAGCAACACTCCCTAGGACTTTACCATTAAGTGTATAAATCCTGCTAAGATTTGCTTTCCCAAAATGCAGCACCTCACATTTATCTGAATTAAACTCCATCTGCCACTTCTCAGTGCATTGGCCCATCTGGTCCAGATCCTGTTGTAATCTGAGGTAACCGTATTCACCGTCCACTACACCTCCAATTTTGGTGTCATTTGCAAACTTACTAACTTTACCTCTTATGCTCGCATCCAAATCATTTACATAATTGACAAAAAGTAGAGGGCCCAGCACCGATCCTTGTGGCACTCCAGTGGTTACAGGCCTCCAGTCTGAAAAACAACCCTCCACCACCACCCTCTTCTACCTTTGAGCCAGTTCTGTATCCAAATGGCTAATTCTCCCTGTATTCCATGAGATCTAACCTTGCTAATCAGTCTCCCCTGGGGAACCTTGTCGAACATCTTACTGAAGTCCATATTGATCACATCTACTGCTCTGCCCTCATCAATCTTTTTGTTACTTGTTAAAAACAACTGTTTAAACTCATGCAAGACTGACCAACCTGAAAAAGTTTTCTTTAAGAGATGGGTATTTCCCTAAGCCAAAAGAAAAGTTCCATTTAGAAACTGAAACCTAATGCATTACTCAAATTAGTTTGTGCTCATAAAACTTTACCAATGTAAACAGATTCCCATTAGCGTCCAAGAACACACTCTCTTGTATCACTTTTTGTTATCAGAAATCACCATGGCTACAAATTGTTGCATGGGGTGAGGTGAAGTTAGTAGGATGGGAAGATGATAATGCTAGGATAGGAGAGTTAAAGTCGCTAAGATGGTGATGGGAGGGGTGAGGTCAGTGGGATGGGAGGAGTGAGATCACCAGGATGGGAAGGGTGAGGTCAGTGGGATGGGAGGGGTGAGGTCGCTGGGATGAGAGGGGTGAGGTCACTGTGATGGGAAGATGATAATACTAAGATAGGAGGGTTAGAGTTGCCAGGATGGTGATGGGAGGGGTGAGGTCACCAGGATGGAGGGTTGAGGTCACCGGGATGGGAGGGGTGAGGTCACCAGGATGGAGAGTTGAGGTTGCTGGAATGGGAGGAGTGAAATCGTTGGGATGGGAGGGGTTAGGTCACCAGAATGAGGGTTGAGGTCGCTGGGATGGGAGGAGTGAAGTCGTTGGGATGGGAGGGGTTACGTCACTGGGATGGGAGGGGAGTGATTGCCAGGACAGAAGGGATGAGGTCACCGAGATGGTAATGGGTGAGGTCACCAGGATGGGAGGGATGAGGTCACCAGGATGGGAGGGGTGAAGTTGGTGGGATGGTAGGGGAACTATACTGGGATGTGAGGGGTGAAGTTGCTGGAATGGGAGGGCTTAGGTCACTGGGATGGGAGTGCTAAGACCTCTGGGTTGGGAGGGGTGAAGTTGCTCGGATGGGAGGAGTAGGTTACTGGAATGTGAGGGATGAAGTTGCGGGGATGGGAGGGCTAAGGTCATTGGGGTGGGAGGGGTTAGGTTGCTGGGATGGAAGGGATGAAGTTGTCAGCTTCATTAGGTTGTTGATGAAAGCCTGGTTTACATTTTATGTGGGTGGCAATAGAATTATTCTGATGTTTGCATTCACGGGATAGTTTGTCATCTGTCAAGAGGGCTAAGTGCTGTTCAAGTGAAATGTTGCTTAAGTGTCATGGCCTTTGCAGCCATGTCAGTCAGCTGATTGCCATGAGGCTTGCAAACTTCAATGTCTGAGGATTGAGCTCCTATTGAGCACCCCTTTCTCCTCCTGATAACCATCACCTTCGTCTTCCTATGTCTCCTCCCTCCCCTCCAAATGGGAGTGGCGCTCTAGACATTCCTCCTCAGTTTTCGCTTCCAGGCTTTTTTGTATTTTCTTGCTGTGTACAAAACAACAGACCACCACCATATGAGACATTGTGCTGGGGTCAAACTAGAGGGCACCTCTTAGCTGTCAACATGCCAATGGCCTGCTCTGTACAGGTTCATGCTAGAAGATGGCTTTGCTATCAATTTTCTACACCTCAGAAAGGGGACCAGACAGGGTCAGGAGCCCTTTTGTCAAGGGATAACCTTTATTCCCCCAGATGTGACCTGCAGAGTCTGAATATGTCCTGTACCTAGAACTCTAGAAGGATGAAGGTTTCATGACAGCTGTCAGGGGAACTGGACACTGATTTGCACAATGACCTTCCTGTGGTCACTGAACATTTGGACATAGATTGAGTGCAAACATTTTCTACTCATAGCTGGCCTGTCTGGCGATGCCTTGCAAAAGCTTGGTGAATATACTCAGTGATCCCCTGGACCTAAGAGGAGTCCATTGATTATGGTACATCTTAACACCATCTAGCCATGCAGTGGCCCACCTGTCTCAAAACAGATGAAGCCTCCTGTGTTCTAGAACAGGGCATATGTGACCTGTTTAATGACATCGTAAGATTTCACCCAGGATTTCTGGAATATTCAGGATTGAGATAACATTGGGAGCTGTAGAGACGGGGACTGCTGTTGGGGCCAGATTATTGTGGACCAGTGCACAAAAACTGCTAAGGCCAACTACCTGGCTAGGTGGAGTCTCCTCTGGTATTGAGCTTCTGTCATTTATCTGTAGCTGACTCTTCAGCAATACCCCTGATGTGCTTGTTATCCCCCCTTGCACCCTGTTACTTGATCCTCTGGCCTCCTCTTTTTCAGGGAGCTGTGCCTGTTGAAGTTCCTCTCAATGCATGTCCAATGTCTGAGTAGTCTGCTCCAATCTCAGCATCCTCACCTGCCAGGGTTTTATTTTTGATACAACGCTGGTGTCCAAGCATTGTTAGCTGGCTTAAGTCTCTGTCAAATTTTCAATCATTCACTCCTCAGAAATGCTGGCCATCCAACACCAGCGAGAGTAACTCTGCCAATAGATAAGTATCCGAGTTTAGATCGCTGATTTCACACAACTGTTCACCACCGCTTTCACAGCTTCCCAGTGTTACTAACAGCCATACAGTAATATCCCAGACCCTCCATTCTTTCTCAGTTGAAGATTCAAAAGTGTTACTCCCCAGACTCTTAATGAATCACACAACAAGTTCAACAATCTGTTAATTGGAAAGCTGCGAGTTTCAGGCTTCCTCATGCTACCATTGAAAATAGTGTCACGTTCCAGAGACATCAGAAACTAATGGCACCATCTGAGTCTGTGATTTTCAATTGGCACTTGATGTTAACCCCCCTCCCTGACCCCCAGCCAATTGCAAGTCTAGTTTATTATTGTTAGCTAAACACATTATCCCTTTCTTTGCTGTCAAACAAGTTAATACATCTATTTATAAAGAGTTGTCAAGAATTGACAGACAATACATGATTGGCATTCCACATTGACCTACAATGTATATAACAATTATCAGACAATTTGAACTTATCCATCTTATCTTTTGAAATGTTAATGGTTTTGCAGTAATAAAATTTAACGAAGAGAGGCTTCTGTTTCATAAAATAAACATTCCATCATGGATCTGCCATGTAATGCTTCCTGTTTTATTTTCAAATCATTTCCTAATCTAAAGCTTTATGAACTCTCCTATTGAGTTAAGTTAAAGCTTTGAGACCACAGGGAGGAATTTATCAGCTTACCGGACTCCCTGCTCTGGAAACTTTAAAAAAATTGACACATCATAAGGGCACTGAGTAGAATGCAGTTCAGTAATCTTCACTGGTGAACTGATAATATGCAATCAACTTAAAGTATTACCTTAGCTGAAAAAATCTATTGAGATTCTACAGATATAGCAAGGATGAATATAATCAATGTATTGGGCTGTCAACCGCTATTGCCTCCATGAATTTATATTGTTTCATGTTAGTGAGAATCAGGAGCATAAAAATATTATACAGTTATTTGCTTTGGTTTGTTTTCCTGTTTTATATTGACGTATTAATCTAGCTCACTGCCCTGCTACTGTAAATAAACTCACCTTGTGCATTCGGTTTAGTTGATTGCTAATCCTGTAGGATTTGTTCCCAACAAATATGGTCATTTAAATGAGTCACTGCTACAGAACACTAAAAATCATTGTTAATTTTTTTTGGCTATTGTTCCATGCTCGCACATTCAGTACAACTTAAAGCACTTACAAGCTAATGCACTCTGCTTTGCTTTTTGGTGTTGATGTATGACAGATGTGACCTTGTGAAATTTTGTCTCCTTTTAGGGGCTTCACCAAATATTTTAGATTGTCCTAAATGGAGTAAGGAACAAGATAAAATCATCAGTGGGGTTGTACCAGAGGAAGTACTTGTTCGTTAAATCTCACTCTCTGTGTATATTGTGGGTGATTGGGACCAAAGCTAAAATTGCTTTTACCAGACACTTACTCTCAACAGCAATAGGCAATGATAACTAAGAATGCCCCCAGGACCTAGTTAAAGCTGCATCACATTCAGAAAAGCACTTTAATGTAACTGCATTAGGAGGCTGTCAGTTGTTTGAGGATAAAACAGATCTTAACCCTTGAAGAGCCTGTATGTACTATTTTTTTTCCACTAGACGTCATACCCTCTGTGAATATTTCTGTCAATGTTGTCACATGTAGTAATAAACAAGCCTGACTCTCAAAAAATTAGATACATTCATCAAATACCATTATGTATTTGTGTGTAAATATATAGTACATACATACTTATGTCTGTGTTTGTATTGTTACAATAGATATTGGAGGGGTGCACTGTTTTCCTTTCTAGTCCTATTTCTGCAATGAATTTTAAATTTAACCAAACTAGTTATGCGGCTAATTATATAGATCTCAGACGACAAAAAGGCTAATTTTAAGAAAAGGTCAAAGGTTTCTTGAGTCAACACCAAGTAATTAATTTACATAAAAAAACAAACTGGCTCAAACAAAAGTTTATTGACAATCAGTTTGGATTATGCAAATATATATATTCTGTTATTACAAATCTAGCTCCACATTCACACAAACATCTGAGCAAATCCAAAAACAAAATCTGCAGTGTTTTCGCAGTATTGTGCCAAATAATAATTAAATCCATGAAAAAGTCACATATTGATACAAATGCTGTTCTGATTCTGAAGCTATTCAATACATACCCTTGTTTTTATGTGAGTGTCTCCCTGGAACAGTAGTAATTGACTAAATGCCCTTTTCTTCAGATGGTGAGGTTGTTTCCAAGAAAACCCCCTTCAAGAATTCTCCCTGTGTGGTAAAGATGACTTCCAGTGGGTGCTCAGCTCACACACTTTACGAAGAGGAGTTGCAAAGTAAGTGAGAAGAAACTAATCGAGTTTAGAAATCTCTTGCACTGACTTCAGAAACATGGCATAGCCTTTCACTCACTGTTTCATACTGGGCCATGTGACATTTCTCTGTAAGTTCTCCAGACTCCTTCTGAGCTATCTGAACCTTGCACTCTGCCTCCACCACATCTGTTCCCAGGAGGACCAATTCCAACATAGAAAATCCCAGATGGCTCCTTCTTCAGGAACCACAATTTCCCCTCCCACATGGTCAACAATGCCCTCCAGTGCATCTCCCCCACTTCCTGGACCTCCATCCTTCAACCCCACCCCTCCAATCACAGCAAGGACAGAACACCCCTGGTCATCACCTTACACCCCACCAACCTCCGGTTATAAGACATCATCCTCTGTCATTTCTGCCATCTACATACAGACCCCACCACCAGGGATATATTTCCCTCCTCACCCCAATCTGTGTTCCGCAGAGACCATTCCCTCCGCGATTCCCTTGTTAGGTCTGCAACTCCGAGCAACCCCACCCTCCACTCCCAGCACCTTCCCTTGCCACCGCAAGAAGTGCAAAACCCGTACCCACACCTCCGCCCCTCACCTCAGTCCAAGGCCCCAAAGGATCCTTTCACATCTGACAGAAAGTTACCTGTACCTCCACAAATGTCATCTACTGTGCTTATGCTCTCGATGTGGTCTCCTGTACATTGGGAAGACAGGACGTCAAGTTGCAGAACATTTCAGAGAACACCTTTGGGACACGCAACAATCTATCCCACTGCCCTATGGCTGAAAACTTCAATTCCCCCTCCCACTCTGCCAAGGACATGCAAGTCCTGGGCCTCCTCCACCACCAAACTCTAGCCACCCAACACCTGGAGGATAAACGCCACATCTTCTGCCTTAGAACCCTCTAACCACACTGGATCAATGTTGATTTCACCAGTTTCTCATTTTCCCTGCCCCCACCTTATCCCAGATTGAATGCTCTAATGTAGCACCACCCTCTTGAACTGTCCTACCTGTCCATCTTCCTTCCTACCCATCTGCTCCACCCTCCTCTCCAATCTATCACCTTCACCAGCATCTTCATCTACCTATTGCATTCTCAGCTACCTCCCCCAGCCCAACCCCCCTCCTATTTATCTCTCAGTTCCCTTACCCCATCTTCCCCCATTCCTGATGCTCATGCTCGAAATGTCGATTCTCTTGCTTCTCAGATGCTGCCTGACCAGCTGTGCTTTTCCAGTATCACGTTTTTCAATTCTGATCTTCAGCATCTGCAGTCCTCACTTTCTCCTAGTTGATTATACCCTCACCTTTAAGTTACTAAGCTCCTTGAAAGTATAGTCACTGGCAGATAGGATAGTGAAGAAGGTGTTTGGTTTGCTTTCCTTTACTAGTCAGAGTATTGAGTATAGGAGTTGGGAGGGCATGTTGTGGCTGTACAGAACATTGGTTAGGCAATGTTTGGAATATTGTGTACAATTCTAGTCTTCATCCCATTGGAAAGATGTTGTGAAACTTGAAAGGCTCAGAAAAGCTTTACAAGAATGTTGCAAGGGTTGGAGGATTTGAGCTATAGCGAGAGACTGAATAGGTTGGGACTGTTATCCCTGGAGCATCAGAGGCTGAGGGATGACTTTATAGAGATTTATAAAATTATGAGGGGCATGGATAGGGTAAATAGACAAGGTCTTTTCCCTGGGGTTCCAGAACTGGAGTACATTTGTTTAGGGTGAGAAGGGAAAAATTTAAATGGTTCCTAAGGGGCAACTTTTTCATGCAGAAGGTGATGCGTGTATGGAATGAACAGCCAGAGCAAGTGGTGGAGGCTGGTACAATTACAGCATTTAAAAGACATTTGGATGGGTATATGAATAGCGAGGATCGAGAGGAATACGGGCCACATGCTAGCAAATGGGACTAGATTAGGTTAGGATATCTGGTTGGCATTGGGTAGTTGGACAGAAGGGTCAGTTAGACTCGAACGTCAGCTTTTTTCTCTTCTTACAATTGCTGCCAGACCTGCTGAGATTTTCCAGCATTTTCTCTTTTGGTCTGTTTTTGTGCTGTACATCTCTGTGATTCTATCAGTCTACTTCACACTGGTGCACTGTTCATGCACTAATCTCTATTTGCTTATATATATATATATATTCATTCTATGCTGTCCTTTTACAGTCATTATTCCAATAGTCACAAACCATTTATCACTTTTAGGCCTGATGATGCCAACTTATCATATGGTGTAAAGTGATTCATCAGAAACATCAGCTAACATCTCTCCATCAGCCACTTTATAGCTTTACTTTCCTACTTTCTAGCTAAATACATGTTTCAAGTTGATTCCCATCCTGCAGTTAGAGTGCACAGTTCTGTTCCCAATGCTGGACACCCTTCCTTTTTTTCAAGATGTTGTCCTCACATCCTGTACTCCAGCCTTGATCTTTAAGCTGGCCTTTCTGCAAACATTTATTCCCTTTTTACCAACATGTTGTTCTCATTTAGCCTGAAATATAATAATGCAAAGCCTTAGCTGTTTGCCTATTGCTAATCTTGTGTGGCATGGTGGCTCAGTGGTTAGCATTGCTGCCTCAGAGTTCCATGAACCCAGGTTCAATTCCAGTCTTGGGTGACTGTCTATGTGGAATTTGTCCAAACTCCCAATGTCTGTGTGGGTTTCCTCTGGGTGCTCCGGTTTCCTCCCACAGTCCAAAGATGTGCAGGTTAGATGAATTGGCCATGTTAAGTTGCTCATAATGTTCAGAGATGCCTACATTAGGTTCATTAGTCAGGGGTAAGTATAGAGGAATGCATCTGGGTGAGTTACTCTTCAAAGGGTCAGTATGGACTTGTTGGGCCAAAGGGCCTCTTTCCACACTGTAGGGATTCTATTCTATAATATTTAGCAAATGATTGGCAACCTCAGAGCTTCAGCACATCAATAGCTTTCTCAAGAGTAGGCTTCTCCTTGCTCAGCAGATGTATTGTCCTGGTGGGATCTCATAAGCCTGAAACAATTATATCTCTGATGATATCATTCTTCAGATGTTCAAACCAACAGCATTCAGTAAGGTAGGTCAATGCTATTGTATACTGATAAATACTCAGCCTCTTCTTCTGATGTTGAATACATACTGTTCATTATTAACATTAATTTGGCATTCAAAGTATCCCTTCAAAACCTTCAACATTTCTCCTCTCTGGGATTACTGTTTCTCAGTGATACCTAGACTGCAATAGTCTGTCGTACTCTTCCCCAGCACTGATAACAGCTTTTCTATACTTATTTGCTCTGTCTTTTTATTTAATTCTGTGCTTTTTTAAAATTTTGCCAGTGAGAGTGGAAAATTTCTAATTCCACCCCATATCTCTCTTTAGTTCCCACTGCAGCAAAGGGTGAAACCACAGAGCCAGTCTGACTCACACACTTCAAAGTTGCAGACTGAAGTTTTAATTCTTACTATTTCTTACTATTTAATTCTTAAATTCTTAAATAGTATCTGGCTGTTTTAGAACTCTGAAAGGGCACTTAATCTCAGCTTCAGAATTCTCGAAACATATTTTAAGTCTTATGTTTAATGACTACCACAAACTAAAATAAAAAGCAAGTTACAACCAAGAGTCCCTCTGAGCTGTGTGGCTGTGTCTTGGGTCTGTGCACGGTGAGCAGTGTGATAACACACTCACTTCCAGTGTCTCCATCCACTGCCACACACAGTCCTCAGAGGTCCACCCAACAGCTGGAGAAATTAAAGGGAATGTAGGTTACAGCAAGAATACAGCAAGATTATGAAAAGCCAGCAAGTATATACAAATGCATTTCTCCAAACAGTCTTCAGTCGAAAACAAACCCACCGTCCTCATAATTAAAACATTTTAACTCCAGTCATTTTCTTGTCAATCTGTGCTGCATTCCCAAGAGATGCACTTAACTTAAATAGAAATGCTTAATTCCAAAACACAGTCAGGATAAAGTTTTCACAATTGCTTTACATTTTTTGAAAAAGGTAAATTTCTCCCAATCAGAATTAACACTTCCTCAAATTGAATAGGTGTTAACATTGGCAGGTTGGTTTTAGCCAATTACAGTGACCCAGAATAGCTGCATTGCCAAGTAATCTCAATGACTTTCATTTGGAACCTAGAAATAGGAATCGGCTTTACAGCCCCTTGGGCCCGTCTGTCATTTAAAATGCATCTGTAACCTAATTTAATTTTAATTTGACTTCTTTACCTGGTAAGTGATCATTAAATGATAATGCAGGCTATCCAAACATGTTGTAAAATAGGGATCTGCAACTGGCCCATACGTAAATTTGATTCTGAGTAAGTCAGTATCCATATGCTAACATCTATGAAGTGGTTCCCAGCATTTATGCTACTCTATCTGGTTCTATAATCCCAACAATAGAGTTGTACATCCAAAAAAAGTACCTTAGGTTTCTGACTGTGCTATCAGAGACTCTCTAGTCAGTGTAATTAAAGTTGGTGTTATAGACCTGACCAAACCCCCTCAAAATACATTAAGCCCCAACCTTTTTTTATTTTAAAGGTTAGTGTAACGTGTTCCAAATGCAATTCAATTGGTCAAATCACCAGGCTTGAAACAAAACATACTTTATTCAAACACTATAATTAAAATACACACAATTATAAAATAAAAGAATTGGCTTTTAATGTATCTATATCAAAATGTTTAACAAAATATATATTAACTACCACTAATGAACAATTACAATATAGTGACATCCCACAAACACACCCTTGGCAAAGGCAAAGTTAGTACAATAGATTATCTCACATGCAATTCTAGCAGCAATTCCACAGCTTTCAGCTGTAACAGAGTGGAATCAGAGCTTCCACATCCAACTTCAAGACTTCAGCAACTACTATTGAAAGCTAAACTAAAAATCCTGATTCCGTGGGTGCTTGAGCCCATCCATTCAGGTTACTTCTATTGTTCCAACTTAAAATAAACCTAAGGCCTCATAAGTTGTTTACTTTATTGGCTTTGGAGCCACTGCTCATGATCTCTGTCTGAACCTTTCTTCATAAAAAAATAACAGGACAAAGTAACACCTCTTAAAACCATAGTATCATCACAGTTAGAATGTTGTAAAGAATGGAGAATTGGTAATAAATTTAAGTGCTTAAAACAGTCGTGTAGGATGATCATGATAGAAGGACTTCTAGCCACAGCAGCTGCATAACATCCAAAACAAGGGAGATAATGCAAGAAGAAAATTAATCAAAATTAATTAAGCACAACCAAACAGACGGATGATCCAATTGCTAACCTGAAGATATAAAAAGAAACTAATTAAAACTCATAGCTGAGTGAGCTAAATAGCCTTTCTTTACTGTTGTTTTTAACTGACATAACTTTAACTCAGCAGTGTATATCTACATATTTGTATTTACCAATTTTTAAAATAAAAACTATTTACATTCATTGTAAATAAGAATATTTAAAATTCTTAGCCTATTTTAATAGATTGAATGATTAGTGAACATAAAAACTGTACAATTTTAATCAATATCCATTGTATTTGTGAATGCTTTTGGGATTACTCAGGGAATTTTATTTTTGCCAGGAATGCATTTTGTTCAGGATAACTAGCTATGATCTCGATTAGGACCTTGCATAAGACTTATGAATTATCCTCCCCTGGTAAAATACTGACAATATTACAAGTTTTCCACAATAGAGTTTGTAACTGTATTCAGCTCAGAAGGAGGCCATTCAGCCCACTATATCTGCACAAACTCTCCAAAACTGCATATAGCATCATAGAATAGAATCCTTACAGTGTGGAAACAGACCATTAGGTCCAATAAATTCACTCCAACCCTCCAAAGAGTAACCATCCCAGATCCATTCCCCTACCACCCTACATTTGCCTCTAACTAATGCACCTAACCTACACATCCCTCAACACTATGGGCAATTTAGCATGACCTGCACATCTTTGGATTGTGGGAGGAAACCCATGCAGACATGGGGAGAATATGCAAAGTCCACACAGACAGTCACTTGAGACTGGAATCAAACCAGAGACCCTGGCTTGCGAGGCAGCAGTGCTAACCACTACTTCACCGTGCCGCCCTTACAACATATCCTATCCTCCCTGTATCATTGTCCCTCACTCTGTTATTGGGCTTGTATAATTGGTTACGTTAGTGAGTGTAAAGTGAGTTAAGGTTGTATTGTTAATACAGCCACTTATCTGTACAAGTCATTCTACCATAACACGTTCTACCATTCGTTTTCGCAAATTCACTATAATGTGATTGACAAACTGGGGACACTGTTTCTAAAGTGCGTACTTTTAAAACCTGTGTTGGCTGTACTGCGATTACATTGCCAACACTTCAAATGCTGTTTCTAAAGTGCGATTTTTCTGTAATGCAGATTTTCACAAGAACGAAACCATCGCATTATAGAAGAACTAACGGTATTGTTTTTATAAATGACTCTCAGCCAATCTCTTTGTCCATCTCCCTCTGGATTTTTATCCATAACTTGCTTTGCTGTTGGGTAAAAATCAAACTTTTGGTTCACTGGTGTCCTTTTGCTTCTTATTCTTTTCACCAAACATAACCACAGAAGTAGGCAAAAGTGAGGACTGCAGATGGTGGAAATCAGAGTCGAGATTAGAGTGGTGCTGAAAAAGCACAGCAGGTCAAGCAGCATCCGAGGAGCAGGAGAATCGACGTTTGGGCATAAGCCCTTCATCAGGAATGAGGCTTATGTGCGAAACGTCGACTCTCCTGCTCCACGGATACTACCTGACCAGTTGTGCTTTTCCAGCACCACACTCTCGATTCTGATCTGTAGCATCTGCAGTCCTCACTTTCTCCTCTTCACTGCAGAAGTACTATGGCTCAGGAGGAGGCTATTCAGCCCACCATATCTGCACCAACTCTCCAAAACTCTTTCATAACTTAGCACCATTTGCCTGTTTTTTTTTCTTTAAACTTAATGTGACATTAATAGGTAGGTCTTCTCCAAGTTCCATGTGATAGTCCAAACAAAAATAGAGCTATTGTTTCTGTTATATTTCCAAATTACCCATTCACTGTCTAACTGGAAAAAAGTACTCAATGGTAAAAGAATTGCAAACAAATATCTGTATCCATTATAATGGGTGTTCATCAGGCACATTACTATTAAAAGTTTAGTGAAGGATACAGTGGGGCCCATAAGGAATGAACAAGGTAAGTTGCTCACTGAAGCAAAGGTACAGCAGAGATACTGTCAACAGAGAATACAGAATATTCTGTTTCTGTCTTTACCGAGTTAGAAGATGGTGACGATAGCCTAGTTGAAAATGTGGATGTTGAGCAACTGAGCAGTAGAGTGATAGATAAAGAAGAGGTACTGAAAAAGCTGGAAGCATTCCAGGCAGAGAAGGCAACTGCCCAGATGACTGATTGCTGCTAGAATGCTGAAAGAGGGGTAATGGAGCTAGTTATGACCATTGACAGAAACTTTCCAGGCTTCTGTAAACATAGGATGAGTCCCAGGGAACAGGAGAATTATAAATGTGACACTATTGTTTAAGAAAAGGACAAAGGTTAACTCGGGAAACTACAGAACAGTCAGCTTGATATCAGTAGTGGGAAAACTGATGGAGACCGTAAAAAGGGATAGGATAAATATACATTGAGAGAAAATTAAGTTAATACTAGACAGTTAACATGGTTTTGTCAACAGCAGTTCTGTCTGACAAATTTAGTTGACTTTTTAAATAAGATGACACAGGCAACGGATGAGGGGAGTACTCTGAATGTTGTATATTTGGAGTTTTAGAAAGCATTTGATACAATGCCACCAAGCAGGTTGGTTATCAAATTAGAAATGTTTGGGATTGTTGGGTCCTTACCAGCATAGATTCGAAGTTGGCTAAAAGATAGGAAACAAAGGATAGGTAAAGATGGGCATTTCTCAGACTGGAGACGAGTTGAAAGTATTGATCAATATAGAGACCCTTGTTTTTTCTGATATGGAGAAATAATTGGAGATGGTTTGGAGGGTGAAATCTCTAAATTTGCAGATGGCACTAAGCTAGGGAGAATAGTGAATTGCAAGGATGATGCTGAGTGACTTCCAGAGAGATATTGACAAGTTGACCAAATGGACAGACACCTGGCAAATGAATTTCAATGTAGTGAAATGGGAGGTAATGTATTTTGATAGAAGAAATGCGGAGAGACAATACAGGCTCAATGGTACAACTTTGAGGGGAGTACAGCGCAGAGGAATCTTGGGGTTCATGTGCATGATTCTCTAAAGGTGGCCAGGTAAGTTGAAACAGTTGTTAAGAAAGCTAATAGGATTTTTGGGTTTATACATAGAGGCATAGAGTATAAAAGCAAGGCAGTGATGCTCAACCTCTACAAGTCATTGGGCAGACCTACATTTGGAGTATTGTGTTCAGATCTGGCACCTCATTTAAGGAAGGACATTAAAACCCTGAAGACAGTTCAAAGGAGATTTACTAAAATGATACAAGGATTGAGTGATATTAGGTACGAGAAAAAATTAGAGAGATTGGGTTTATTCTCTTTGGAGCAGAGAAGATTAAGAAATGACCTTACTGAGGTTAAAATTATGAACAAATAAAGATTTTCCATTAGTATTTAAGTAACTAGGGGTCACAATTTCAAGATTGTCAGCAAGGGAGCTAGGAGTGAGATGAGTAGAAGCTTCTCTATTCAGAGAGTTATCAGGATTTGCAATGCACTGCTTGGGAGAGTGGTGGAGACATATTCCATAAGAGAACTGGATATACATTTGAAAGTGCTGAGGTCAGAAGGCTAAGGAAATAGGGCAGGCAAGTGGGACTGGCTGGGTATCACGGTTGGGAGATGGAGCAGACACAATGGGTTGAATGGCTTTCTTCTGTACTCTAAAATTCAATGATCCTATGATTCTATAGTATGTACAAAATTCTTGTGAATGGTCTTTCAGTCAAAAGTGGAGTGTTCCTGATGAAGGGCTTTTGCCCAAAACATCAATTTTCCTGCCCCTTGGATGCTGCCTGAACTGCTGTGCTTTTCCAGCACCACTCTAATCCAGAATCTGGTTTCCTGCATCTGCAGTCATTGTTTTTACAGTACTGGACTAACAGTCAGTGGGTAATCTTGATTTAATTCTACATTTCTACCCTCAGATGCAGCTCTTCTTTTATTTGGCACCTCTAGGGTGTCTTTCATTGATGCTGCAAATGCACTACATTGATAATTAAGAGCTTTTTAAAAAATTATCTGTCACCCATTGAAACATGGAGACTTTTTCCTCCCTTACAGCAAATCCTGATTTTATGTCAGTGATCTTATATTTACTGTCTGTTCATATCAGTTTTTGGTGGCATGGAGATCAGACCTAAATAAAACTACTGTTTTGTTTTCACTGTGCATATTGTATATAAAAACTGTGGAGTGATTTAACTCAGTAATTTAACCTTCAAATTCAGATGACTGTTATAAACTACTCAAGCTTCATTCTTGCGGTTTATGATGTCATCTGAACCCTTCAATTAGATTACTGCTTTGTAATCAGTCCCAGGTTTCCATTACTCTTTATATAAATCCTTTTAGTCACAGAAATTTTACAGTGAAATGATAACTCCATAAAATGTGGCAGCAAACAGCTTATTCATTTAATAACGATGACTTGCATTGTTACATTAGGATTATTGGCCAGAGCAGCATTTTTGGATGCATAGGGTTTGGCAGCTTTCCATTCAATCCACCTTTCCCATGTTCAAGTTTCTCTATAATCTAGCATATAAATCAATGATCCTTTTATAACACATACTGATTTGTAGTTGCCCCAAATTATATTGCTTTGTCAATACAATGAACCTAATTTAATATTGTTTGCTGCTGGTGTACATGATGGGTAGACCTATCAAATGTCATGCGTTTTGGTTTAAAAACATATCCTATTTTGACGCTTGTCACTCTTGAGAATAAACACAGTTCCATTTGATTAAGTGGGTTTGCAACCTCTCAGCTGCTGTGATTCTCAGCTTTGCTCCTAAATTTCTTTGACATTGACAGCATTGCTATTGTTTCATCACTCCCTGGTTTCTCAATGAGTAAATAGGACATATTATTTTCCAATGTTGCATGCAATTTGCAATCACCCACTTTTCAGATAGTTAGTCATTGGTAAATGAACTTAAATTGATACTCAATATTTTGCAACTGCATGTACGTGAGTATTGATACAGATTCCAATAAGATCAAATATTGAAAGAACAATTCTAACTGTACTTTGCTAGTTTAATATTTCTTAATCAACTTATTTGAGCATGCTGTGAAACACACAGGGGTATGTGGGAATTGAGCCCTGATGTAGGGACACTACCACAGTACCACACAATCCCTTTTTTAATTGATTAATTGCTCAGATCTCTTAATTATTAATTGTGAGATTGCACCTCAACCAAGCTGGGTAAATTGCAGGACAACTGAGCTGTAAACTTACATTGACGTGCAATAACAGAGACAAGAAAGCATAAAAATAGTACTTTATATTTACTTGTGTGCCAAGTTAATTAGTTTTTCGATCTCCATTCACCATTCCCTGTAATTTTCTCCTGTCTTCTCCTGAGGTTGGTGACTGTTGCTGCTCTGCAGTTCAACTGGCACCTTCTCCAATATTCCAGTCAAGCAGCTATGACTAATTGTTGAGCTTTGGCAGTCTCATTTGCAATAGTATTTGATAGTATTCAAATGCAGGGGCATCACGGGCAAGCTTAGCCATATTTTTACTCGAGATCCATGCAGATACACATTTCCAGCAAAGATTTCTGAACATTAGACAGGTACAACTCTCTAGCCAGTTTTGAGCCCCTTCCTAACCCATCAGCTGGCACAACATATGCCACTGGCAGGTGGTAAGTTGGGAGAGATTCCTCGTAAGCTTTGTGATGGAAAGAAAATTAGAGCTTCTACCATCATTACACATTGGCTTAGGCTGCAACATGCATATATGTTGCATGTATAATATTTTCCACAGTAATGCAGACTTCTTGCAAGGCCAATTGCCTGGATGGATAGTACGGATCAGACTGGGGCCAACAGCATAGGACCCTGTCTCAGTTGCAGTGGATTCAGGTTCTGCTTCCTTGCTCTACTTATGTTGGAAATGACAGCTAGTGAGTTGGACTTGCCACCAGGCAGAGAAGTCAAGTAGCAGAATGACCGAAAAAATCATCAGAATGTGGTACAAAGCCCAATATTGAAGAAAAGGTAAACATGTTTCAAAAAGAAGCACTGACAATTTCAACACTGTGTTTATTATAAACATATCTTACACAACATCCATAGTCATGTTGAGGCAGTGTTGAATTTCCACTTATGTCATCCCCTCTTGACTTCCTCATCAGAAGAAGTAAATATTCTACAAAATTCTTTAAATTATTTTGAAGCCACCAATCAAAATCACCTCTCAATCTGCTAAATTCAAGGGAATGCAGGTTAATGTGTCTTATCCTCAATAGTTTAATCGTTTACATTGACAATTGTTCCAGTATATCTGCACCAGACCACTTCCAAGGTCAATATGTGTTTCAGAAAGTATGATACCTAAAATGTCATGCATATACCGGATGGAGTCTGACCAGAGCTGTGTGCGATTGAGGATTCTCTTTCTCTCTTTTCACTTCCAACCTCTTTGGAACTATGGGCAATGTTCCAGTAGAAATATAAGAACAAGCCCATGCTACATAACCCCTCGAACTTGTTCCACCATTCAATGTGATCATGACTGATCTGTATTCTCATTTCATTTCCCCATCTTGTCTCCATATCCTTTCATATATGGCTGGCAAAAATCTATTGATGTTAAATTTAAAGTTATTAATCAATCCACAGCATCCACTGCGATAACTCTATTGGGACACAGTTCCAAATCTCTACCACCCGTCGCATGAAAAACATTTCATACCTTCTCTAATGAAATGGCCTGACTCTAATTTAAAGTTTATATTTCTTCTTTCCCAGTTAATGGTTACGTTCCCTATTACATACCTTTACAAGGTCCCTATATTGTTTGTAAGAGGTGGTGCACATAACTATCCATCAAAGTCTAGATTCAACCATTTTAATTTTATTCTGCACCTGTGCACCAGCATTTAATGATATATGTGTATGGACAACTAAATCTTCTTGTTCCTTCAGAGCTTCAAGTACCTCAACATTAAGAAAGTATGCTGAGATATTTTTCACTGACCCAATATTTTCACCTCATATTTTGCCATATTAAAATCAACCTACCTATAATTTTGTCCACCCACTTATTCTGTTCACAGGCAGAACCTCCCAGTCCCTAACTGATGTAGATATTGGCAAATCAGTTGGCAAAATACAGTGATATTGGCAGAAATGAGATTCTTGATGTTAAGAAGTAAGCTTCAATTTTCCAACTAAATTTTGAATGTTGAGAGGAGAAGCTTGCTACAATGCGTTAGCCTCATTGATAGTAGATTGCTATTCTCTCACCCACTGAGTGGAAACTAGATGGTGCCAATCCTCAATATGAAGAGCTAAGAAGTACCTGGTGACTTCATCTCACTGTTTGCTCCTCCAGGCCTCCACCTTTGACAGCAGTCACCATGATCTCTGACCATTCACCATGGGGAATGACTGCCCACTGCCCCCATCCATGGGGATTGGCATCAGCCTCACCACATCAGCTTGGAACATCTCTAACCCACCTATAATACAGTTCTGCACATCAATGTCACACTTTGCAGTACACTGTTCCCTTTCTTCATATAGCTGTAGCAAAGACTCTGCACAAGGACAGGACTCATGTGATTTGACCAGAGTGCACCTCAGGGCTTCTCACCTGCTCTCTTTATTCCTCACACTCTTGGCACTGACTTGAATGCTTACAATATGCCTGGCTTTTTTGCACTTTTATCCCCTTAACCAGGGTCTAAAGGCTAACATTCCTTCTGTCTCACAGTTGTTTAGCACAGAAACAAAGCCAGGCAGCTTGTCATGTTTGTCAAGGGCACAGACATCTTGCTGTGTAGCACTGTGTTACGTCAGTTTCACAGCTGCATGGGACTGCCGTGTAAGTGGAAGACATATTGCATATGCAGCACCTAAATGACCATGTCTAAAGTTCTAAGTGGAGTATTGTCAGTCAGGCCACAGAAGACAGCCTTCAGTCAGGGTGTCTGGCACAATAAGTGAAGGGCAGCCTCCAACATCAGTGCACAAACTTGGGCATGGAAATTCAACATATTGTGGGATGGGAGTGAGATGATAGCGCATTGAATGACATAGGTTTGTATATGTGGCTGTGTCTGTGTGTGCACATGCACACGTGCGCATAACTGAGAGTTGGGAAGTCATTGATGGCCACAACCACGTTGGCTTCAGCAGAGAACAGTGCTGCAAAATGGGAACAGGACTAATCTGCACATTTGACAACACTGATTTGATTTTTGTCTGGGTGAGACTACCATACCTTCTTTTCAACAAATTCCTCAGTCATAGTTTGTGAACTACCTACAATGGCTTCTCTTCTGGCTCCTGCACTGGCCACTCCAGAGACCCCCTTCTGTTTCTCATCAACATGATAACCCTTACAATATCATCCAAAAATATAATATGTTCAAGATAAACAATGCTGAGCCCTACCCCACCACCATATCTCTCTACATTTCCACTGGTTTTGATTTATCATACTGCCTGTCTGAGATTCTGTTCCATATCAACTGAAATTTTTTCCAACTAATTCTTGGGAAGGTCAAAACCATTGTTCTCACTCCCTGAAAAAATCTCTGCTCCTTAGCCACATGCTCTATCCTGTCCCTGGAATCTGGCTGAATTGAAACCGGACTGCTCCAAGCTTATGTCATTTAGCGAGTTTTGGAGAAGTGTCGTCTTTGACAACAAGACCAGCTTTGAACCATCCAGGCACTCCATCCCTACGACCACCTATTTCCTACTTTGCAACATTATCCAACTCCAGCACTTCCTCAGCTCATCTGCTTGTGGAATCCTTATCCACAACTTTGTTACCTCCCAACATTATGTTTCCAATGATCTTCTGACTGGCCTCCCATTTCTCACCCTTTATTAAAAATTCTGTTGCCCATGGCCTAACACATACCCTGTTTACCTGTCACCTCTGTGTTCACTGACGTCCTTTAGCTCAGAGTCCAGAATACATTAAATCTTTGTTTACAAATCCCTCTCTATTGCCATTTCTAAAAGCTTTTGACTGCTCTGATCTTCTCGAATTTTTGCCCTTTCTGCACCTCCAATTACAGTTGCTCCATCATTTGTAGATGTGCCTAAACTCTAAACTCTGGGATTCCTTCCTGAAACATCTTTGGCTCTCTACTTCTCTTTCCTGCTTTTAAGATATCTAAGTTTTTGCTCATCTATTACATTATATCCTTCTGTGGCTTGACATCAATGTTTGTTTGATAAAATGTGTACGAAGTGCTTTTACCATGTTAAAGGTGCTAAATAAGTATATGTGTTCTAGTTGTTTTAGACCATCTTTGACTTGAACCATTATTGTCTCCTAGTCAAGAATCGAGCTTAGAGGTCTTAGATAAAGAGCTTATTGAGAAAATGTGGTACAAACATTAATTGCCTTGTGGAGTAAAATACCATCCTCAGTAACAAATAATTGTCTCTTGGAGAATTTCCAAGGTTGTCAGTTATTGCCCTGAATGCAGCACTGAAAGACAATTAAAATCTATGTATTGATTCATTTCAGAAATGAATCGGCTATCTGAATACAATCATTGTAAAGTAATTGCACAAAAAAAACCTCCTAATCCTTTTTAAATGTAATCCCACACATTCCTAAACCACAGCACAATAGGATTGTGCAAAAGTACAGAGCAATGCTTTAACTGTATGGGAAATGGAGGAGAAACAGAGTTCAACACAAGAAACTCCCTCTATAACATTACACTTTCAAAGGGTTTTAAGAACAATATTATTGAGTAGCAATGAAAAATCTTGTGGTCATACAGGATGCTAGAATTTTATAGGCTGCTTGATTGAAGACCTTGACCTATTGGTCTCATCTTTCAAATACCTTATTTCAGCGCCTGATCCTGCATTGCCAACTTTAATTAAACTATTTTATTTTCCATACTTTTTTATTCTGTACCACTCTGTCAACAGAGATCTAGCTATCAAAACAATAGTAATACTGTATTTGGACATTTTCTCTTTCTTTTGTTCTGTGTTGCATTTTTTCAGTCCCACACATTTTGAAAGAAGGCCTTTTGATGTAACTACATTAGAAATGAAATTGACGTGTAGCTTTCTTAGCTAGCAGTTTTGATCTTGTGATGAACTCTTGTGGATCAAGGAAATCAGTATGATTAATAAATTTTACTGACAGTGATGAGCAACAGAAGACCCTTTGGTTAATGAAGCCAGTGCTGCACAACTGTGGTGCACCTGAAAACCATCTTACCTCCTGTAAGAGAGGGAAGGAAGCTGATTAAAAATCCAGGCCAATTTTGGGAAATTGAGGAAACTTCCTCATTAACCTGCTTAGGCAATTAAAACAGCCCAGAGGACCCTATGTTTTAAATGATCTCCAGCCCATCCAGAAAACAGTTCTAGCTCTTACCTGAGGAATTCAAGCAAATTCAACAATCAACATAAGAGTGATTCAAAAAGTCGATTATTTTCTGGAAAATGAGCAACTTTGCGACATCTAACCCAGTCCTAGCCTTGTGTAACTTGAAATTGTAATGCCTGGTCCTCTCCTGCCTCTCTGTTTCATGGAGGGTTTCTCTCTGCAAAGCTTTAATGAGTTTTCTCATGTTATCTTGCCAAACTCATTAAGTGATCATGTCACAATGGCACCCTGCTTGATGAGTTCTTCCAGTCACCAGAGGTGGATGTGCTTGCCATTTCTAGGTCATCCTCGGATTCCTGGTGCCAGTGCTCACTTTAAAATGTAACTGTGCACCAGCTCTGGCGTTGCCCTGCACACTCCATTGCCATAGGCAGCAGCAACTAAGGCGAATTATAACTTGTTAAATTCTTCATTAATAGCACAACTCATCTCAAAAATATTCAGCTTCCTACCCTCCCAAACACACCGAACAAACTAACCTTTTAGAATTCTTGACATATAAGTCAGTGCAGGTACCTGGTGACTTCTGACCATTGCTGGCTGCTTACAGCTGGGTTGCTGGGCACCAATAAAAAAGCATCTTAGGGTGCTATCCATGGGCACCACCCATGCATACCATTCATTTAGACATTGGCATTCCACATTTGCCACCCTCTCACGATGCTCGTGACCCCTCTCCGATTCACTTGCAGGAAGCTTAGTAAGCACATACTTGAATTGCAGGATGCCCTGACAACTACTACTGAATGGCTGCTGTAAGGGCACTTAGTGGGCAGGGACTGTCACCCAGCTCTCAGATTGGACCAGGCTATATCTCAGGGCTGCCTGCCCACTCTATTAATATTCGCTCACTTAGCATCTATGTGGATACTCGCAGCCTTATCTTGCCTTGCCATGCAAATTAACGCAGTCACAGAAACCAGTAGCTTGCCTTGCTGGTCAGCAGTCCTCAGTCAATCTTGCTGTGCAGCAGTGTGCTATGTCAGTCGCACATCTGCTCGGTGTGCCAGCACCTTACACAACAGACAGACTGCATGTGCAGCAAGCCAGCAGCTATGTCACAAAGTCTGAGGAGTGTAGTCCTCACTGAGATCCATGGTTTTTGCACAGAACATCAAGGACAGTCCACCAGCACCAATCCAATGGATTGAGCATGGTCATGCATCAGGTCAAGGTGATCCTAGTCAGGGGCTCCCTGCCTTTACGTTCCAGGGAGTAGGTTATGGTCAGTCTTGAGGCTTCAGGCAGCCAACAGGGAAGGGATAGGGCTATTGCAATTGGGGAGATAGACAGGCATCACTCAGGGTCTGGGTACTTCTTGTCTGGTCAAACCACTCAAGGGCATGAACCATAATCAGTCTGTCAGCTCTTTCCTTAGAACCTAAAGGAGGTAGGAAAGACAAGGCGAGGGAGGGGGCTTATGAATGCCAGTTGCTTTGACAAGCTGCAGCAGGCTCTCTACACACTTGTCAAACCACAGTGGATCCTATGTGGTCAGGAAGTGAGGCATCATGTTAGAACACTTACATTTGGGGCTACACAGAGACTCAAACAATGGATGTAGTCACAAACCAGTCAAATTGAAATGAACATCATACTTCATGTACAGCATGTGGGTACCCATGCTGCCAATATGCCCTGAAAAGACTTTTTCCTTTCTTTCCTTCCCACCATGTCTTAGTGTTGTCCTAGGTTCCTCACTGCAGTGAGAATGGTTGTCTTGGTGGAGCCTGCTGGCCCTGGAGCTTTGATCAGGGAAATCTGGGGGCATTGCATCTGTATGGTCAGAAGTAAGAGGCCCCTCCTTAACTCAAGGTCGTAGGGGGTGACCAGGATGGAAGGATGGGCCCAGGCATCTATGGAGTGGCCTGAGGGAGACTTCAGAATCTTGAGTGTGGTTCCTCCTCCAGCTGGGTGCCTCCTGGCACCATCATGTCAACTTGTAAGGAAAGAGCACCTGGAATGCATGCCAGGTTCCCTTTCCTGCTGTTGCCAACCCTTCAGTCCTGTGACAGTTGTGTGCACCTCTCTGAAGTTGCTGGACCTAGCTCTCCATAGCAGCTGCCAATCTTTACTTCTGGGGGAGCAAACTTTCATCATGAAGGTCATGACCATCTACTGATCCTTGCAAAAAACAAGGGAAAGAAGTGGTGTGCAGTGAATGACACTGGCAGTGGGGTTAATGTGAGCATCACAGTGCAATGGTCCTGACTTCATTGGTAGGATATGGACATTTCAGCATCCCAGCAGGGGTCTTTCTGGTTCTTTCCCATGAGGAACAGAATTCTTTCTTCAGAACGAATGAGAGGTCTGATGTTGGACACCTCTATACCCTTCCAAGTCCTGTCCACCTTAGTGTGGGCTGTCATCTCCTGGAATAAGAGAAAGGGAGAGATGAAAGGGAGAGCTGATTAAGGTAGTTGAAAGCTGGGTAGGTGTTGTGAGGGTGTCATACAAATTGCAGAATCTGTCCAGGGTTAGCAATGTGAGGATTAGAGCAAGTGTGTGGGAATATATTGCAGAAGAGTGAGAATGGTTGTCTTGGTGGTAGCAGAGACAAGAGTGTGGTACTTCCCTTGGCAGACCATGGAAGATCACGGCACTGCTGGACATTCCTCTATACTGTGAAGAGAGGTAACCTTGGTTCAGGCCACCAGGGTCTATTGCTGTGGTCTTTTCTGCCAGTCCTCTGAGAAGATGATGTATCTTCACTGCACTACATGCTCCACCAGGACCTCCATGTTCCTATCAGATAATCACGGTGCCATCTTGCCCTTCTCTATGTCTTCATGTGGTGTGTGGAACAGCTTCAGAATGCCACCACTCATCTGGATGCACAGCGACATTTTAAAAATGATGGACACCAGAGATGCCAATACTTTGGCTGGTATCCACCGAATGGTGAGCTGTTCCAGGTATGTGTTAAGATGGGGACAGAATTGGACAAGGGAGATGGTTTATGGCATGGACAGGCATTAAATGGCTGATGCCCGAAACGTCGATTCTCCTGTTCCTTGGATGCTGCCTGACCTGCTGCGCTTTTCCAGCAACACATTTTCAACCAGGATTAAATGAGGTATGTCAAGTTATGGTGAGAAATCACCCTCAGCCTCATGATAAAAGCTCTCCAAGAAATTCAGCACAATCAAAAAAAAAGTAAAATTCAGTCTTTATTTTTTAACGAGTCTGCCATTTTTTCCTTAGTCTTGCTACTAAAATGTACACTTCACTCTATCTGTATTGAAATAAATTTGCCAATTCCATGCGCCTTCTGCAATCCTTACTAATATGTGTTTGTTTTTTTGTCACATTATTCCATTGTATTAAGTAAACTTACCAATCATAGATGTTGTAATATAGAGTTTAAAATTGTGCTTCCCATTCCCATTACTGTGAATTGTGAACAATAGGGATTCAAATTCCAATCTCTGTGAAACATGAAAAATTTCACTTTTGCCTGTCGGAGTCACCATCCTTTACCTACCCCTGAACACCCACCTCTTTCCAATTTTTCAGCCAGTTTGCTATCCATTCAGCTCCCTGTCCCAACTTTCGATATGAGCCTAATATGCAATACATTAATGGAGGTCTTTTGAAATTCCAAGTGTGTTCTCCGTGCAGTCCATGAGCTAAAAATGTAATTTTTCAGGTATTTCAACTTAAATGAATAATACAAGCTTCAGTCAGAAACAAGATAAAGTTTATTACAAAATTATTTCTGTAGTCAATTAGTAATAGTGGTAAAATTATTGGCTAGATAACAGATTTAAAGTAAATAAGGATAAAAGTTACAAATGAAGATGAGCATAAGGTCAATCCCTACTTTTATTGCATGGTTTGCTTGAAGATTTTCTTTTCAAAGTGAAGTGGTTGGAAAAGTGTAAGTCAGATTCAGAAACTGAGGTGGTTGCTATAGTTGAATAGTTGATGTCACTCCTACTGGTGGATTAAGCAGAACATCTCCTGGAAGTGAGCGAAGGCTCCTTTGTTTCACCTCTGTAGCACTGAAGACTGTAGCTCTTGGTAGGAGAAAGTGAGGACTGCAGATGCTGGAGATCAGAGCCGAAAAATGTGTTGCCGGAAAAGCGCAGCAAGTCAGGCAGCATCCAAGGACGAGGAGAATCGATGTTTCAGACATAAGCCCGAAACGTCGATTCTCCTGCTCCTTGGATGCTGCCTGTAGCTCTTGGTAGTCTGGTTCAGTACAGCAGCTGTGGAAAGCTTCCTCTGTCAGCCTGTTGAGAAGTACTGACTGATTCAAGATGTTTCTCTCATAGTCCCTGCACTAAATGGCTCTTGCAACTTGTCTTCATCACAACCAAAATAAAATGGCTGCCATGTCAATCCACCAGGCAAAGAAATTAATTGTGTTGAGATTATTTTCTGTCTCTTGTTTTCCAGGAAGATTCGATTTCTTACACGCTTAGAAGACCCTTTGGGTTGTCCAAGTGTTAATCGGATTCCAGGTATCCTCCTTTGTAAATGATGCTGAAAAACATTGTTCAAAGCCTTAAATGGCTCAATGTCACTGACTGTTATCTGCTGTGGCTTCCATTTTAAAATGACTTTACAAATTTGTTACAGATGTCAAAGTAGAAATGTTCTTTTAACTGTTTATCAAAAATATCTGCCACACCAGACCCACATGGTCATGACACAACTCTTTCTGTCACTTCAATAAGGAATCCAATAGGATTGGCCAAAACCTGACTTTTGTTTATGAATTCCATGCTGATTATTCTTTTTGGGGTGAATGCTACATTTTTTGGTGGGTTTCATGAGGCTGAACTGGGTGTGCATAGACAACAATTCCCACTCTTGCTCTTTATTCATGCAAAATAAAACAAACTGCAGACAATTAGCAGCTGCAGTTAGGAAAATGGCCAATTATAGCCACTGAGGAAGCTAGACTTCAGACCCCTTGTTCCTGCCAAGTTGCATTTAGTATCTCATGGTTTCTCATGACTGTTTTTAATGGCATCATAAGCATGTTTAACTTGAGTTATCAATTAATAAAGATGTTGATATTTTTTCTTTGCTGTAACATGACACCATAAACAATCCCTGAGTGATAGGGTTCCAAGAATCAGCACCACTGACAAGTACGTCATATGGTGAAAGTGTGGACTACAGAGGCTGGAGATCAGAGTCTAGATTAGAGTGGTGCTGGCAAAGCACAGCAGGTCAGGCAGCATCCGAGGAGCAGGAAAATTGACGTTTCGGGCAAAAGCCCTTTATCAGGAATATGGCTCAGTGATGGCTAGAATTGTAAAGACAACTGCTTTCACAATCAGCCCTTACTACTCAATTTGAAGGCACAAGAAGATTATTTTTAAAAAAAATATTAAAAATCATACACTGCCCAAGTATAATTTGCTGACACATTTGGCCATGTCTTGCCCTGCCACCTCATGCTGTCTTGTTACATCTGTCTTGCAACTTTCAAATTTATTTTTAGATCCAACACCTGAAAAATCTACAGGCAATGTAAAATTGCAGATGACGGGGTTGCTATCAAGCTTAATGGTGACTTTATGGCTTGATAAACTCAATAGCTTGTTACCTTAAATTTGGCCCAACTAATCTCTGTACTATAGACAATTGACATGATAGTGTTGGATTAGAGATCCAACATCATCACTGGATTTTGCAAAAGTGCAGAGCAGGGTAATGCACTGATTCCTTAAAGTAAAATTCATATGATTATATCTTTAATTTCCAGTCTTCTTTTTACTACATTTTTGAGTTTTGCTTCAATGATCTTCCTATTATTGATGTTAAGTCAAAGTGATTAAACTTACAACAGGCGATAGTGGTATTATCATTATGACCTTTTCCAATTCAGTTGGATCAATTTCTGTTGCAAATCCATTCCTCTCATGATCTGAAACAGCCATTGCTATTCTGTGCATTGAATGTGCTATCATGGCTCAGACCTAAATATTAACCCTGAATTATTCTGAATCCCTGACAAGTGAAAATGTGAGGTATCCATTCATTCCTCCTGGCACATTAGAATTCTGAAAAGTCGTATACCACTGGGGCCACTGCAAAAATTATTCATCCAGTTTATTTGAAATTAAAATAATACAACAATTAAAAATCATAATTTCAATTAATCTGTCAATTAAAAATTTAATCTCAGCTAATCTTGGTTTAAATCACATATTTAATTAATACAATTACTGCATCTATCTCATTCAAGTTTGTTTTATTATAATTGCACAAAACTATGTGGAAAATCTCATCAACGGAACTGTTTATTGTGAAGAGATCATCAAAGACCTATAAGTCACTATATCCAAAAATGTGAATTAAAAAAGAAAATTGGTAGATTTTATATATGGAAGAGGTACAGACAAAGGAAAAATACAACACAGCACATGATTCTAAAAAGAACATCTGTTTTAATTGTTGCTGCCATTTAGCCAGTTGCTTAGACAGGCAAATTATGTGTATTTTCAGCATATAAAATGCTTCTTTCTTATTTATAAAATTTCATTTGAATGATAACACTGTTGCTGGCATTGCTAAATGTTTACACTGTAGCTTCACTAAAATTTCTGTGCACAAGTATATATTGAGCACTATTCCAGAAGTCAGTGTTTTATACTGTTAACCGATAGAGCTTGGGAATGCTACAAAGTGGAGTGGTCTGCTTTGTTCCACCGTATTTCCTCTCTGAATTAGTAGTTGCTAAGAGAAGGCTCAGTCTCCTTATTGATCGTTCTGTTTCAGTAATTTGTGCACCATGGCCTCACTCCTCCTTCAAGGCCAAAACCACAGGTACATGCTCTAACCAACCGCATGCTTGTGATCATTTTGGGAATATAATTTAATAGTCAGAAGGGATTTTGTTCCCGTAACATTCAAGTTGTGGTGAGGGGCCTATTTGTACGCCTTAATACTTAACCCTCACCTCATTTATATGCAGGTTGCTGTTTTTTCCAGGGATCATGGAGAAACATTATGGCACCAATTGCTGACTTGGAAGGCAGAGAAGTTACCAGGCAGATGCAACTCATCCACACCCTTCTTCAGGTATCTATCTTAGTTGCATGTCCCTATATCTCAGGGTATACTCCATGGGCAGGAACCACCCGCCACATCTGTTTTGGAGACTGGCAACCTCACCAAACCATTATGGCACATCATACACTAACTTACAATACTGATCAGCACATCACTACTGCTCTATGGAGCTTCATTGCAATGTTGCTGCCATCTGCGTGCAGCGACAGACCCTCACCTCGTGTCCGAGCAGCATTCTTAGTGTTTGCTTACTTTGCACTGAATTGAACATTTGGAGCATTTCTGCCTTATCTTGCCTTTTTGTGCTTTGCTGCTTCACTCTGAACTTGAAAGCTCCCTGTAGTTTTGCCTTATCTTGCCTTTCCACACTGGAAGGAAGTCAGGCATTTTATTATGTTTGGACACAATGATCAGTCAAGAGGGTGGCCATATTGCTGGGGTGGAGGGAAACTGTTGATCTTGAAGGTTTGGGCATTTGACCCCAGGGGCATTTGTGGCCACAAGGCTGAGAGATGCCTTAGCCAGATGCAAGCTCAGCTGCCTGAGCTTGAACTTCCACGTGGTTGAGGGTTGCAGCAATAGTGGAGTGACCAGGAACCTCTGGAATGTTCTGTAGGCAGACATCTAGGGACTGGTGAGGCTTGGTATATCATTCCCTGTCCAGCTTGGTGCCTACTGTCACCAACCTGTTTCCTTGAGAGGAATATGCCATTTGAAGTGTTGCTTTACCATTTATGCTGAGCACAGATGACTCCAGTGATGGAGTACAGATTTGCATGCATCTCCAATGACATTCTACTGGACCTGGCTTTCCATGGCAGTCTTCAACCTGTTCATAGAGACAGCTAGGTGCACATACACTGGAGTCAGCACTATACAGATAGCATTGGTGTTTCCTCCAACCTTTGATCGAGTTTGCCCAGTGTCTCTGACAAACTTACCTGCTACTTTTCTACCAGTGCATACAGTGTTTTAATGCATCCTTTGGTTTTTCCAGTCCAGAAATTTCCTCATGAGCTACATCTGGCTTAAACATTGATTCCTATGGGATACTATGCTTCACTTCAGTCATTTTGCTGAAAATTGCAATTTTCAGGAACACCACCACAAATCTAAATGAGGAATTTCTGTACTGAGCCCATGGCCAGGTGCTTGCACATACACATCATAGTTGTCTATAGCAGTAACTAACCTCTCCTCAGAGGAAGTAATGTGCTCAGAATCAGCAAGACCTGGATGCACTCCTCTATCTTCTGTGCAACATTCTACATGGTCTCTGATACCTCAACTGCATTTAGCCCGGCCTGCCTCTACATCTCCAGCAGGCTTACTGTAGCTAATACAAAACTATCGTTGTCAACCTGACCCCCAACAGTTCTCATGCTGTCAATCATCTCAATTAACTCAACTGCTGGAATGTGCCTGTGTCATTAAGAAGTAGATCATTCTATCAGAATACCACAATGCCTTGCATGTCTCTGGTGTACTGATGTCTCAACACCAGCTCCTCAATCTGCTGGCTGGCTCAGCCAACCTCAGCATGGGAAATAAACGATGCTCCCTCACAACCTCCAAGGGCTCCTGTTCCAAAGGCACAGTCAGCCTCAGTTCAAACTCCCTGGTATGAAATATTCCCTACATAGAAGTTGAATAGTTGTTAGCATGTCATGAGACATCTGACACCTGATGGTGTTGGTACAATTAAAAGGTAAAATTTTAAAGGGGGTCAGGAACAGACAGACTTGTTATGTGTCCACAATTATTTGAAGGTGGCAAGACAAGTTGGGAAAGCTGTTAAAATTACATTTAGGATCTTTGGCTTTATTAATCAATTAGTACAAATGTAAATATGTGATGCTAAATGTTTAAAATCATCAGTTAGGCTCCAGCTGGAGTTTGCGTCCAGTATAACTGGGCTCCTTCTGTGCTACATCGCACTCTGATTCTATGATCAAAATAGCAGTTCAGTTTTAATTTCACATCATTCATTTGTTATGAAAAGGTATAGGAAACCCTCCAAGGTATAGAAGCAATTGCAAGTCCAATTACATGGATAACAGAAGTTTCTTTCCTATGGATAAAGGAATTTCACTTGAAAACCTTATGTAACATATAATACAGGCCAATAGACAGAGATCACAGGAACAGTTTGACTGTCTGATGTATGTGTTTCACTACAGTCTTGAGACTACTTTTTAATGGTTAGTGTTTCGGTGGATATAAAACACATAACAAAACTGGAGGTTACAGCCAACCCTAATGATGGTTGATTGTATTACTTATGAATGATCTACTATTTTGTACAATATCAAGTCTTAATGATTCCGTTTCCCTTTGTGGTCCTTTGTGACATGGTGACTCAGTGGTTAGCACTGCTGCCTCACAGTGCCAGCGACCTGAGTTTGATTCTACTCTCAGGTCACTGTCTGTGCGGAGTTTGCACATTCTCCCCATATCTGTGTGGGTTTCTGCCAGGTGCTCCGGTTTCCTCCCACAGTCTGAAGATGTGCAGATTAGGTAGATTGGCTATGTTAAATTGCCCTGTTACATCCAGGGATGTGCAGGCTGGGTTGATTAGCCATGGTAATCCAAAGTTCCAGGAATCGAGTGGGGAGCGGAGTCTGGGTGGGATGCTGTTTGGAAGGTTGATGTAGCCTGAATGGGCCAAATGGTCTCTTTCCACAACATAGGGATTCTGTGATTCGAAATAACACCTTCATGGAGGCAAATGCTTTGTTGACCAAAAAGTACTCACAGAATCCCTACAGTATGGAAACAGGTCATTTGCCCAATGGGTCCACTGCGACCCTCTGAAGAGCATCCCATACAGACCCATCTCCCTGCCCTATCCCTGCATTTCCCATGGCTAGCCCATCTAGCCTGCACATCCTTGAATGCTATGAGCAAATTAGCATGGTCAATCCACCTAACCTGCACATCTATGTATCGTGTGAGGAAACCAGAGTACTGGGAGGAAACCACACAGACACAGAGAGAACGTGCAAACTCCAGTTGCCTGAGAGTGGAATCAAACCCAGGTCCCTGGTGCTGTGAGAGACCAGTGCTTACCACTGAGCTATCATTCTGCCCCATTTCAAAGAGCAGTGGATGCAAACAGATTGGAGAGGATTTCACACTTTTACTGAACTGAGGCATGTTTGGAAAGATAGAGCTTTCTTTCACTAAGTGCAGCAAATGTCTGAGTCACTGTAGGGCAAGATAAAGTGACACTTCAGATGCAGTTCACTGGAGCAGGTCTCCATATTGCAAGCATCAACATCCATTTGCAAGGCGACTGGTTTTCACCTTTCAGAGAAAAATGGATGAAATGTCATCTGCAAAATGCAAGTTTAAAAATCCATACTTCATTGTAATAAAAACAGAATTTGATTTAAAATGAAAGCCTTGATTTTACAGAATGTAAACTCTTTGCCTGTTATAACTGGAGTCCTTTCCTGTTTTCATTAAGTCAAGAGTGTGGTGCTAGAAAAGCACAGCAAGTCAGGAAGCATCCAAGAAGCAGGAGAATTGGCGTCTCAGGCATAAGCCCTTCACCACACTCACAACTCTGATCTCCAGCATCAGTCCTCACTTTCTCCTGCTTTCATGGACCTATAGTTTTGTTACATTGGATTATATTATTTTGTAAAATAGTTTGGGGCTTGTGTTGTCCAGAATTCCATTGGAATGGAATTCTGGACAACACAAGCCCCAACCTATTTTACAAAATAATATAATCCAATGTAATAAAACTATAGCTTCACTAATTCAGTTGCTTTAAGCCAGTCTGTTGGGCTTATAATGTGAAATCATTTTGGAGGTGTACTTCACCTTGATCTTGGTGAAGGAAGGCCATGCTGTACCCTTTCCCTTATTACAATTGTTATTTCTGATGTTACACTCTGAAGGTTCACAAATTTCTCCAGCCCTCCATCTTATTCCCTTGTAGAACCATACAAAGTTACAGCACAAAAGAAGGCTATTCAGCCCATCATGTCTGTATTAACTGAATAAACTAGCTGCCCCAGCCTAATCCCACTTACCAGCACCTAGTTGGTGGCCTTCTAGTTTACTGTGCTTCAGATTCAGACCCCGGTTCATTTTAAATTAAACTGTCAATGCTGTATGCCCAGAAAGAAAAACAAAAGTTGCTGGAAAAGCTCAGCAGGTCTGACAGCATCTGTGAAGAGAAATCAGAGTTAATGTTAACTCCTGATTTCTCTTCTCAGATGCTCCCAGACCTGTTGAGGTTTCCCAGTAAATTCTGTTTTTGTTTCATTTTAAATTAGTTGGAGGTTTCTAGCTCAACCACTGATCTGGGTAGTGAATTCTTATCTATGTATCTTGCCATCTTCAGGGACCTGTAGACATGAACTGAAGAGTCTCTCACTTCCTCTACCCAGTCAATACCATCTTGTCTTTCCCTTGCTTTGTTTGACCTTCCAAAATATATAACCTCGTACTCCTCTGGACTGAATTCAATTTGCTACTTTATTGCCCACTTAAGTAAACTATTGATAACTTCCTGCAGTCAACAACCATTCTCGTCACTATTAACTCTCTGGTCAATTTTTATGTCATCTGCAAAATTCCTAATCATGGTTCTCACAATTAAAGCTAAAAATTGTGGGTTTCCAAAGTAATGCCCTTTAAAGGCATTATGCAAAATTTAGAGGTGCTGGTACAGTTACAATGCTTAAAAGGCCCTTAGATAAGTACATGAATAGGAAAGGTTTGGTGGGATATAGGCCAGGAGCTGGCAGGAGAGATTAGTTTAGTTTGGGATTATGTTTTGGCATGGACTGGTTGGACCGAAGGGTCTGTTTCCATGCAGTATGACTCTATAACTCTATATCACAAACGGCAAGACATACCACAACCCAAACTGAACCTTGTGGAACACTATCAGAAAGCTCTGTCCATTCACAAAAACACCCAACAATCATTATCCTTTGTTCCCTGTCATTGATCCAATTTTGCATCTAACTTGTCAATTTCCCCTATGTCAAATCGACTTTGATTTTTCTGAGTGACCAGTCTGCTATATGGAAGCATTTCAAATGCCTGACTAAAATCTATGCTGATAACATCCATTGCATTATGTATGTTTTGGTGCCCTAATTTAAGAAAAGATATTATTTCATTGGAGGCAGTTCAGAGCAAGTTCATTTGGATAATTCCCCAGTATGGAGGGATTGTCTTATAACAAGGTTAAATAGGTTGGGAATCTCCTCATTGGAATTTAGAATGAGAGGTGATCTCATTGAAAAATATAATTCTTAAGGGGCTTGACAGGACAAATGCTGTCATGGGAGAGTCTAGGTCAAGAGTACAGAGTCTTTAAGACTGATTTAAGACTGGAATGAGGTTGAATCTCTTCTTTCAGAAGGCTGTGAACCTTTAAAACTCATTGCCACAGAGAGCTGTGGGGCAGAGTCTTGTGTATATTCAAAGCTGAGACAGATTCTTGATCAGAAGGGGAGTAAAGGGTTATGGGGAAAGGGCAGATAATTGGATGTGAAGTGTGTCAGACTGTCCATGATCTTGTTGAATGGTGGAGTAGGCTCAAGGGGCCAAAGGGTCTCCTTCTATTCCTTGTTCCTATTGTCTTATGACCTTATCCTAATCTACCCTCCTTGCTAATTCCTTTAAAAATTCAATTAAGTTAGAAAGATGCAACCTTCCACTGGCAAAACCATGCTGACTATCTGTGCCTTTCTAAGTAATGGTTTATCCTATCTCTCAATATTGATTATGATTATTTTCCCACCTCCGTGGTCAGACTGACTGGCCTTTTTTTGACCCAGTCTTCAATCGTTTTTGAATAATGGTACAATATTTACAGACCACCAGTCTTCTGGGAGGCTATCTAGTGACAACTGGAAAATGATCCTCAGAGGACCAACTATTTTATCCCTATCTTCCTTTAACAGCCTATGATGCAATTCATCTAACCATTGTGGTATCACACCTTTCGTGGAGGTCTCTGGAGCAGGTGGGACTTGAACCCAGGCCTCTTGGTCCAGGGCAGGATACTGCCATTGTGCAACAAGGGCCCTACATCTTTTCACTATGCTTATTTCATTTAATATTCCACACTCCTCTTCTTTAATTAGAATGTCTATGTCATGCCTTTGTGAAGACAAAGACAAAATATTCATTTAGAATCCAGCCCATATCTTCTGCATCTACACCTAAGTTACTATGAACACCTCTGATAGGTCCAAAACTTCTTACATCATCCTCTAGCTCTTAATGCACTGATGAAACATCTTTGGATTTTCTTAAATTTTACGTACAAAACTTTGTCATATCCTCTCTTTTTTTTCCCAATTACATTTTTCACTTCACTCTTAGATTTTTATACTCTTCTAAGCTTCCAAAAGTACTTTTGTTTTTGAGATTGTCATAGTTCCTTTTTGTTGCTTTATTGTGTTCTGTATGCTTCTGGATACAAGACAATTCTAGATTTGGCAGTACAACCCTTGCTCTTTTTGGGAACAATGCTTTGCTGTATTAATAGAATCTTGCTTTTCAATTATTCGCATTGGTTTGCCATTGATTTTCTTTCAAGTAACTATCCAGTCAACCTTTGAGAGATCATTTTTCAATTTATAATATTTGCCTTCCCTCAATTTACAACTTTTACTCCTGTTCTATCTGTTCCCTTTCCATAACAATGTTAAATCTAACTGTTATGATCACTATCTCCAAGATGGTCACCCACTGTAACTTCATCCATTTGTCCAGCTTCATTTCCAAGATTAAGTTTAGAATCACATTCTCTCTCATTGGGTTTTTAACACACTGGCCAAAAAAAATCTCTTGAATTCAATGCAAAGCTCTTGGTGTCTTTTACCCTGTTTGTATCTCAGCTGCTATTTAGGTATTATTGTCCTATTGTTTTTGCACAAAAAGCTTTACTTATATATTTGCTCTCCAAATATTTGGAATTTATACCTAGCAGTGTTACTGTTCTTTGTTTCTGAACTCAAACAAAATGCCTCACTTGATGCTTTATTTAGAATATCACCCCTCCTCACAGCTGTGATTAATTTATTAACCAATAGTAGTATGACACTCTATTGCACCCTATCCCTTCTTTGCACAGCCTGGAACTTTATCTCTGGGAATGTTGATCTGCCATCCTTGCTCCTCTTTAAGTCAAGATCCCATTATAACAATCATATCATGCTGTTAGCTCTTTGGCTTTATTCACTGCTCTCCTTGCAATTACATATCTAACTTAACTGGCAAATTTCTGTGATGTTCATTTTTTTAAAATTTTGCTTTGTCTGTATTCTGAGTTACTATTACATTAGTCTATACTAGTCCCTGCTTTCAATTTCCCTCAGGTTCCCATCCTTCTGCCAATTTAGTTTAAACTGTTCCCATATCTCTGCAAAGATATTCATCTCGCTGTTGTTCAGGTGTACTATCTGGCTTACAGGTATCACCTTCCCCAGAACTGGTCCTAGTGTCCTAGAAATCTAATTCCCACAGTCCTATACCAGCTTTGCAGCCATGTGTTTAATTGCCCAATTCTCCTATTTCTATGCTCACAAGTTCATGGGACTGGGAGTAATCCTTAGACTATTGCTTTAGAGATCATGCCTTTCACACTTCTATACAGCTTCCTGAAATCTGCATTCATGACATCATCTCCACTCCTATCTAAGTCAGTGATCCCAAAGTGGATCATGCTCTCTGGCTGATCATTCTTCCCGAGATGAACATTGAATCATTATGTCCATTCTGCAGCTGTATCGGATGCAATGGTATCATTAAGGACCATCTGTATCTATCGACTCTTATGCTACCCTCTTACAATTCTAAATACCCTTATCAAGTCACTCTACAATCTTTCTTTGAACTGTCTTGGTTTATCAATTGTACCACTGCAAGTGGACAGAGGTAATGTTTTTTGCTCCCGTTAGCTGATAAACAGTGCACCTTAAGTTAATAGATAGATTTCAGCAAAATGTGGTACACAGATAGGGTATGGCCCAAAGAAGAACATTGTATTTTTGGCCAGGATTTGGATCCAGATCCTTGTGTTTTTAAAGGAACCATTAACATAGGCGATTCAAAACGTTACTGATTATTTAACATGTTGTGGATCGTTTTAGCTATCAAAATGTGAGGCTAAGTTTTCTATGCAGGTTGTGGGATGTGCATTGGACTGAAACCTACTCACTGAGATGAAAGCTTATGGTGAAATTACAATGCTTGGGCTAAGAACTGCATGAACGAATTTAAAGGATACTCAGGGAGGATCAAATATGTGCAGAATGGCTCAAAGAAAGACAGGATGTAAACTCCAACAAGAGTAAACTAGTTTTAACTGACACAGACCAGGCATTAACCAGATGATTACCATGTGTAGTACAGAATTGTTGAGCAAAGAATAGATGATGTCATTGCTGCTGAATTTAATTCCTACAATAACACATAACAACCTAATTGTGGTAGAATTCTGCAGTTGTATTGGATGTCAATCAAGATCTTATAGGATGAAGCAGAAATTTTCATGCAAGCAGTCAATGAAACATCTGAGAGATTTGATAAAAAAATAACTAGCATGAATGAGCTTGCATCTTATCGTTTCTACTTTTAGCAATGTGATATAGTTTGTGATGAAACATTCAACCGGCATCAAATCAGACATAACATGGGCCAGTGGAGTACTGAGAACTTAGAATTTGTAGGATGTGACTTCAATTTAAATAAAAATCCGGAATTGTATCATAAAATTAAGATTGAAGTTGTCACTTTGTTGTGGTGGTTGTTTTCTGTGTAGGTGTTGGCAATAATTCTTTAACTTTGGCTAATTTAACAAAGTGATTGATGAATGTAGCACAGAAACCACTGCTGAATATAATCATCGAGGAGAGAAGATAGATTTCTATTGGTCGCATTGTGTAACTGTCTGATGCTGGTTTTGGCTACAAAGACAAAGGTGAGTTAGAAAGTGTGCAAGCCAGAAAGTACATACTGCAATGCAGTGTAGGTTACCTTGTGTGTTACTGTCTCCATGCAAATTTTCTACAGACTATTTCTCAGGGGGGACTTTTACCCACCAGATAGCAGAGACAGGCAATTGACGCACATAATACCCAACTTGGGGGCCAGGCTGAAGATAGCACCAGGACAGCACCAGCACCTGTGTCAGACCAGTAACCTGCCAAGTCAGGGAGGCTGGTGGCCTTTTGGAGGTGTTTTACGATGGCAAGCTATTGGGCTATTAGGAGGTCACTGGTTCCATGTGGCTCCTTCACATTTTGATGTATTAACAATGGTTCAAAAAACTCTTCCATTTTGAGGTGGCCTGATAATGTCAGGAAAATTCAATCATCCAGCAACAGTATTCTAAAGCAAAGGAGACAAAGTAAATGCCCTTATCCCAATGGAGATATGGTGAATGTCATCATTGGAACACTGAGGCTGAAAGCTAGGGAATCCTCAGATATCCTCCTCCTCCTCATATATCACCTCCTTCTCATCCTACCTTTTTTTTTAATTTAGAAGCTGCCGATAATGTAAGCAACACTATCCTTGTACCTTTCTGCCTTTCAAATCCCGAAGGTCAACAAACTAATGGAGCAGTGTTAGAAGAGAAACAAACTAAGAAGCAGCAAAACATGATGCAGAATAAAATAACATCATTTACTATCATACTTAGAGCCAAAGCACATTTTGCCAAAGGCTTATCATCTAGTTTATCATGGTGGCTCCAATGCAGAGGCAGCTGAAGACACAGAATGAAGATATTATGATTGCTACCAAAATATAGGAATTCACCTTCATATGGCCTAACAACAACAGATGCTAAAGGACTGAAATCGCTTACAATTGAGCTGCATTTCAAAATTGGTATGCAATGCCCAGAAAACATGTTTGTATAGTCAAATGGCACTTTGGACAAGCCTGAAATCCTTGGAAATCTGTTGTCCTAGCTTGCCTGCTCCTCTCTAGCAAGAGAATAGTAAAATATTTTCAACTCATCCAATCCTCCGAATATACAAATTGTGTGTGGAATCCTTATGCAAGAGACATTAAAAAAATTGAAGTAATCCAAAGATATGCTGCAGAATTCTGCATGCATCAGTGTGGAAATACAGTGTCACATCCTGACCAATGATTTAGAAGGGAATTACGACAGCAAAAGAAACTGACTATATTCTATAAAATTGTGTAAATCTGCAGGAAATAGTCACAGCCCCATCACTTGAAACCTTCAAGATCCATCACTTATTTATTTCAATTTACAAGTTTTCATTATCTGGAATACCATCTCAGCAGGTCATGCCTGTTTGAGCTAGTGCTATCCATATAAATGTTGACAGAGTACAGATATTAGTCTGTGATGCCAACACAACTGAAGCAGAATCTCTCCCAGAATATAGAATCTCATCAGTAATCTCTCTTATGCAACAGTGGACAGCAAACGGCGAGATGTTGGAAATATCAGCAGTTCCAGCTTGAAAAGGGCTACCACATAAAATTTCATTGAAATAGTTATCTTCAGCCACTGGCACTGCTATTGTTACCCAATTCTGAGGCTGCAGTTGGAAGATTTCAATGAGAATATCCACATGCAGGTGTCTGACACACTGTTATACGCTGAGGTCCAGGGTGAAGAATTGTTTTTTGAACACCTTGTCACCCTCTCCACCCACACCTCCTTACTCTGGCAGCTTCTCTTGGTGTCTGTTGCCTCTGCTCATGTTCCATATTATGCTGTTATCTAAGGGGATGCAAACTACTGAACCCATGTCTGGGAATAAACGATTTGTGAACAATCAATGAAGTCAGAGTAAAGTCCTTCACTATGTGACACAGTACCACAACTGCAGCAACAGTCCTCGATGAATCAACAACTATCCTGCAAATAGTTAATTCTCATTTTTGCTAATTGGGCATCTTCTTCTTGCTGAGTGCATGTTCAAATCATAGAATCCCTACAGTGCAGTTACGGGCCTTTCGGCCCATCAAGTCTGGACCCACCCTCCAAAGGGAATCCCACCAAGACCCACATCCCCACCCTCTTCTCATAACCCAGCATTTCCCGTGGCTAATCCACCTAGCTTGTACAACCCTAGACACAATGAACAATTTAGCATGGCCGATCCACCTAACCTGCACATCTTTGGACTATGGAAGGAACCCAGAGCACCCAGCAGAAGTCCATTCAGACTCAGAGAGAATATGAAAACTCCACATAGTCACCCAAAGCTGGAATTGAACCCAGGTCCCTTGGCGCTGCAAGGCAGTAGTGCTAGCCTCCTAAGAGCAGCAGTCAACTGTACAGGGCTTAGACAGGGTGTCGGCTGGAAAGTGGAGCTTAAAAATGGCATAGTTACTGTGAAATTAGTATTGTACACTGACTATCATCTCAATCTGCCCACTCCACATACAGATACTCCTCTGTGTCAGCTAATAGCCTCATTAAAATGAAGTCTGATGCCAGTCACACCAAAAGGTGCATGGGTGCTGCAGCAACCATTGGTGGGGACAATGCACTCAGCCCAAGAAATCAGACATGAAGAAGCCAAACGTTTTACTCAAAGTGTTTACGAGCTTCACCCAAGCTGCTGATTTGACATGATATAAATCAAACAGCACCAGTCAGTCGTGAATTCTATTCAAAAGGAACAATTGAGCAAAAATTATATCTCTCATCTGCATTTGTATTCCCTTTCCAAAGTTCAGCTCTAGAATAGTGTTGCAGAGGGTCACTGTAAACTTGAGGACACAGAAAGAAAACCTTATTTCAGTCAACCCAGTTAAAACTGATGAACAAATTTGATTTTGCTATGTATAACCAATAGATTTTCCAGCCTTCAAATGTTATGGGTGCTTTGTCTTACTACAGCCATCTGTAGCACCCTGGTGAAGAGTTCTCCTGTCGTAAAGCCCACCATTACCATTTGGGGCCAGTAGAACATTTGCACTGCCTGAAACCTGCAACCCGAAACATCCCTCAAAGCTTTTTACTAATGGGGTTGCTGCTTCCTGAGGGAAAGCAGAGTGATTGTTTTGCAGTAGAAAGCATGCAACATTATTTCAAATCACAGGAGGGAATAACCTCTTCCAGCCTTAACAGCTGTATATTTCAGCTGCAAATATTCTAAACATTGGTAGATAAACTAAATGTGCATTTATAAAAGAAGGGCAAGTGACATTATCCCTACCATACATAACGTATTCTCTTCCAAGATTTGTATTATTCTCTATATTTCGAAAACCATCACTGGAATTACTCCAATGCAGATTATGTAAACTATCCAATTGCCTCAATAAACTCACAGTGTCATGGTCAGCCCAGATATTCATTATTTCTGTATGGAAATCTGCATTCCTCAATTACTGGAATTATCATGCTTGATGTCCATTGTTTTCTGTGTTAGTGCTGAAGGATTTTGAAATATTGTTGAATAGCTTTTCAGTTTTGTGTTGAAAAACATTTGAATATCTTACTTCAATCACTGTCAGAAAGACTTAGCAGCATTTTGAAACTTCCTAGTTTGTACTTATTTATTATTGAGTATTAACCTATCCTTTTAGGGAACAAATACCTTGATTTCACCTTATCTTATATTTTAAAGCAGAAAAAGAATTGTAATTTTTTTTCCAATCATGCTGAAACATTGTTAAATTTTTCTTGGAAAGTTGTCTGCAATAATCAGTAAAAAGCAAGAATTCAATCTATATTAATTATTTGATAGTGAACAGCAATCTACACATAAAAGCAGAGGAACTGCAGCACAATGTTAAATGAAGGAAAGGCAAGTTGAAGCAAAATGCCATGGCTGGAGGCAACAGCTTGATATTTAAAAATTACTAAATTAAAGAAAAACTGGAAAACATACCAGAATTCAAAAATATTCACTTTGATCATTTACTAGTTTGTCACTAAAATTGTCTAGCTTTGTTGGCAGGAACATAAAGGAAAGCAATAAAAATGTATATTGATTGTCATGTCCGTTGGTAAATTTCAATGTTAGTCACTCGGTCACTAGATGGTTCTAAGTAATGCATTATCTCTTTATGCACTGCTTCTCCACTTATTTCCTTTGCAGTTTGCTGAACACGAATAGAAATAAAGGATGCAATGTAATGGATGAATTGTTCATAGTCTTCTTTGAAATAGCTTCAGTATCTAAACCTTTATTGATATAAGCGAGATATTATAGAAGAATTTTTCTTTTCATCTTATTGCCTTGAAGGTTAAAATTCAAGGCTGTGGCACCATCAGGGAAGACTTAGAGCTTATTTCAAGACCATACTGTTTCATACATTTCCTCAGTGGTCATTGTCGTGAGATGCTATACAAGAATTGAATCCCATTTTTAAATGTACAATGAGTTCTGAGAATTACAAAGACTGTTATATATACACTACTGTAAAACTGTATGAGATGAACTTTCATTATTTACATGTGTCACTGTAAGATAAGGTAATATAACTCCCCTGGAGGCATAATAATGATGCACTTTTTGTTGCAAATAAACCTTGTAATGATGTTCTACAAACTTTTAAATAAAAAAAGGAAATACATTTTTATTGAAGTGAAACCTAATTTCTTTCTCTTTTCGTATAATAGTGTTCCAGATAATTATGAATTGTGAAATGCTCTGTGATGGAATAAACAATAAATCAGTTGTGACTGTACATTTGGTTCATGTTATATCCTCAACATGAATCTAGACAATATGTTTGGCTTAGTGTTCTTTCTAAATCAAAAATACTGAAGTAACAACATTGTTTAGTTGTTTACACTCTTCCTTTGACAATGAAAGTTTTAGGAATAAAGCCCTTATCTCATTGATGGTATAATCTTGGTTGGCACTTGAGAGATAGCTGCTAGCTCAATGAGGTGATGCGCACCATCATCATCAGCAGAATTGTATTCAAATACAACCTGTAACCTCATGGCCCAGCATATCCCTCACTCTATCATTGTCATCAAACCAGGACACCAGTTTTGGTTCACCGAAGAGTACAAGGTGACATGCCAGTAGCAGCTCTAGCCACATCTAAATATAAGGTATTAATCTAGTGAACCTATAAAAATACATAATTATATGCTTGCAACACAACTGAAACAGCATGCAATGGACAAAACAAAGTGATCCCACACCAACGCACTAGATCAAGGCTCTTCACTCCTTCCAAAGTTAGTCTTGAATCATGATGGACTAACTAACCAGAGATTGAGACTCCACAATATTCCAATCTAATATGTCGGAGGAGTCCAAAACACCAATGCAAAAGACAACACTGAGTATTTGTAGCCAGTTTTGGCCAGAAATGTAAAGCTGATTATCCATCTCGGCCTCTTCCCAAGGTTTATAGTATGACAGATGCCAATCTTCAACCTTTTTGAAACACTTGAAGTGATATCAAGAAATCGTTGAAGACACTGGATTTTGGCCAAGGCTATAGACCGTGACAACATCGTCACAGAAGAATTGAAGACTTGTGCTCCAGAAATGCCTGCGTCTCTTGCCAAGATGTTCTAGTACAGTTGTGCCCAAGTATGCCCTGCCTACAAAAAGCAGGACAAATGCAATCTGATCAAATAGGGCACTATCACTCTACTTTTGATCATCAGCAAAGTGAAGGGCCCTGGTGAGACCACACCTGGAGTACTGTGTGCAGTTCTGGTCTCCAAATTTGAGGAAAGACATTCTGGCTATTGAGGGAGTGCAGCGTAAGTTCACGAGGTCAATTCCTGGAATGGCGGGATTACCTTACACTGAAAGACTGGAGCGACTGGGCTTGTATACCCTTGTGTTTAGAAGACTGAGAGGGGATCTGATTGAGACATATAAGATTATTAAAGGATTGGACACTCTGGAGGCAGGAAAAATGTTTCCGCTGATGGGTGAGTGCTGAATCAGAGGACACAGCTTAAAAATACGGGGTAGACCACTTAGGACAGAGATGAGGAGAAACTTCTTCACCCAGAGAGAGGTGGCTGTGTGGAATGCTGTGCCCCAGAGGGCAGTGGAGGCCCAGTCTCTGGATTCATTTAAGAAAGAGTTGGATAGAGCTCTCAAGGATTGTGGAATCAAGGGTTATGGAGATAAGGTAGGAACAGGATACTGATTAAGGATGATCAGCAATGATCATATTGAATGGTGGTGCAGGCTCGAAGGGCAGAATGGCCTACTCCTGCACCTATTGTCTCAATGGAAGGGACCATCGGCAGTGTTACCAAGCAATATTCAAACAGCAAATAATCTGCTCAGTGACTTTCAGTTTGTGTTTGGCACTATTCACGAATGCACAAGGGAGGGCAGTGTGTACTGTATACAAAATGCATTGCTACACCCACCAAGATTTTTTAGATAACACCTTCCAAATGCATGATACCTACCATTTGGGCAGAGTGAGAACATCATTTTCTGCAAGATCCCCTCCAAAACACACAACGTCGTGACTTGGAACTATATTACATTAATCCTGTCATTGTGACAAATCCTGGAATTCCCAACCCAGGAACAATGTGAGTGTACCTATACCACATGGATTGCAGCAATTCAAGAAGGCAACTTGCTACCACCTTTTCAAGGGCAATTAGGGAGAGAATGAAAAACAAATCATAGCAATAATGACTGTTGGATGATTTGGGGTGCTCTCCTCTTGGATGAGAAGTCAAACTAAGTACCTGTTCAGGCAGCTCAACTTATCTCATAGCATTATTCAAAACAAAGGTTCACTGGATATTGACTGCTATGGGGTAAGCTTGTGGTACATGACTTATTTTAGCATAGCTCTGCTTTAACTGCTCCGATGGCCCAAACTATGTAAAACCATTTCTCTAGGTTAGTCTCTTTTCTTGAAAAACATATTTCTCCCTGTTTTGCTGGAATTCTCTCCTTGTAGTGGGGATCTCTGCATGGAACTCAGATCACATTGCTGCTACTATGTGGCATGAATCCGATCGCCATTGCTGGTATCTTGTGCAATATGCCACCTCTACTGGTACACGGCACAGGGTGAGGTTTCTGTGGGTAATTTGCTGCTACTAATCCTCTTTTGTTCATATTGTGCTTCAGGCATATCTAATCATCGGTGGTAGAGGATACTCCAGTGCAGAGTATTTATAGAAAATACATTTGTCTTTGTTAATAAGATAGTTTATTACATTATAGCAATAAGTAGAAATATGTTTCTAGTCAAACATAATTGCTAGGACTCTTGGCACGTAATATATTTGTTTCCTACGAAGGTTCGTGCCGAACCCACTGCCTCCACCCAAAGTCTGTGTGACATCATCAGAATGGGTGTAGAAAATGTATTACAACATTAATACAGAACCATTACCTTAGACAATAGAGGCACGGGGGTGAGGAAAAAATCTGATACAGGTTGTTCTAAGCTGCTTCTTACTTCACTCACTTGCTGGCACACTTCTTGTCACACAGACACCACAAGTCTTTTATGATGTGATTTCTGTTTGAATGGATGGCTTGCAATCATCACAATAATAAATGTATGTTGTTCTTCTGTTCCTATTTATATCCCACGATATGTACATTATCCAGTGTCACAGATTAAGCACTCACTGTATTTAGTTGTAAATGTCAGTATCTCATGATATTCTTTATGAGGAATTAAAATCGTTCTTTCAAGAAGACAGTGAGGGAGCAACACCAAGCACAAGTGAGAAGTAAACAAGCTGGGAACAAATAGAGGATCAGGGTGCTGTTCACTGCACAAGATGGACTCATATCATCTTGACTAAGTACAGGTTTGACATGTAACTGAAAGCTGCTGGTGGAACATTGATGGTTTATGCAGCAATTTGAAGTAATGCAATGCTCTGTGCAAGGGCTGGTGGTGAATGTGGAGGATCCATTTCTCCCATGTTCGAAATGGTATATGCTTATCTAAACTATAGTCCAATGCAGAGTGTATGGTAAGTCCAAGGTCAATTTCAAAAGAAAACTAGATAGAAAACCTAGTTAAAGTAACTCTTGGCAAAGTTCAGGCTACTGTATGTATGTTTGAGCCTCTAATCCACAAAGCTTGACAGCTTCAACACACTAAAGGATTGACTGGTTGACAACTTTAAACTGGGTTTTACCGGCTTTTCTGTTCTCAGTTCTGTGTCCTTGTAGATCAATGGGCCTCCTAATGTTACATTTGAGAGCAGGCTGCCAGTAAAGGCAGGACACCGCTACTTCTCAAAGCAATTCTACATCTATCCCACCCAACCGGTTCACTTCAACAGCACAGGATGGGCAAAGTGGTGAGGAGCAGCCAGCCACTATCGGATTGGAAACCACCATACAAGAGTCACTTCCATCTCAATCCAAACCAAATCTCAAACAGTTTAATCTGCCATCATTCTGGTGCAATAACTTCTGTATGGCAATAAGATGATACATTTGCATTTCAAAAGGATTGAGTGTAAAGCACTTTGATGCATAGTAGCAGATACAAGTGTATCTGTCTTCTAATGAAGATAATACCCTATATAGTACAGATGTCAGCAGCACCAAGACATCTTCCATTTGGGAACATGGACAGTAAAGTTTAGATTAGAAATTCCAAAAATTGATCGGAATAAAACCAGTGAATGTCATCAGAAAGTTTAGTAGGGATCCTTAATGGTGCACATTTGCTCAGTTTTCACACCACATTTCCAAGGTTGGGAAAAGTAAGAACAAATAGTAGCTACTTGAAACATCATTAAAATATATAGAGGAAGCAATGAACATTTGGAATACCATTTCCCAAAAACTCTGCTTGCACATTGCTCAATGATGTATATACCATGAATAATAGGTAACTAGGGTTGCTAGGGAAGCAACTGTGACCATTAGTTCATTTCACGAGTATAGTAAGTAAATTGATTTGACAGTTTTAAAGCTATTACGAGACCATTTTACTTCTTTATTTTTTGCTGGCACTGAAGGTCTTATGGGTATTTGTACCGACTGTTCTAAATGTCACTTAGTAGATTAGATTAGATTAGATTAGATTAGATTACTTACAGTGTGGAAACAGGCCCTTCGGCCCAACAAGTCCACACCGCCCCTCCGAAGCGTAACCCACCCATACCCCTACATCTACATCTACCCCTTACCTAACACTACAGGCAATTTAGCATGACCAATTCACCTGACCTGCACATCTTTGGAGTAGTACACAACTTGAATATTGGGATTGAATATTTAAGAATACACATCCTGTCAAATGGATAGACAGATGGGCAAATGGAGTGGCATTGTCTTGATACTGAGAAATGAAATTAAATCAATAGCACAAAGTGATATGGGGTGGAAGGCAAAGATCTGAGTGGGGTCAAAAAGTGTTGCGCTGGAAAAGCACAGCCAGTCAGGCAGCATCTGAGGAGCAGGAGAGTCGACGTTTCAAGCATAAGCTCTTCATCAGAATTCCTGATGAAGAGCTTATGCTCAAAACATCGACTCTCTTACTCCTCGGATGCTGCTTGACTTCTTGTGCTTTTCCAGCGTTGCGCCTTTTGGCTCTGATCTCCAGCATCTGCAGTTCTCAGTTTCTTCATAGTGGGTAGAGTTGAGGAACAAGAAATGAAAAAAGACTTTGATGAGAGTTGCGTATAGTCTGTCAGCAGTAGTCAGGATGTGGGGCAGAAAGTAAATCAGGAGATTTACAAGGATGTTGCCAGGGTTGGAGGATCTGAGCTACAGGGAGAGGCTGAACAGGCTGGGGCTGTTTTCCCTGGAGCGTCGGAGGCTGAAGGGTGACCTTATAAAGGTTTACAAAATTATGAGGGGCATGGATAGGATAAATAGGCAAAGTCTTTTCCCTGGGGTCGGGGAGTCCAGAACTAGAGGGCATAGGTTTAAGGTGAGAGGGGAAAGATATAAAAGAGACATAATGGGCAACTTTTTCACACAGAGGGTGGTACGTGTATGGAATAAGCTGCCAGAGGATGTGGTGGAGGCTGGTACAATTACAACATTTAAGAGGCATTTGGATGGGTATATGAATAGGAAGGGTTTGGAGGGATATGGGCCGGGTGCTGGCAGGTGGGACTAGATTGGGTTGGGATATCTGGTCGGCATGGACGTGTTGGACCGAAAGGTCTGTTTCCGTGCTGTACATGACATGCGGAAGAGCTATCCAGATTTGATTGGAAGGTGGGGGGCAGAAAGACAATGGACCAGCAATGGCAGGGGTTTTGGAGGATAATTTGGGAGGCACAGCAAAAGTTCATCACAAGGAAGAAGAAACATACTAAGGGGAGGTGGAGGTAACTATGTCTGACCACAGAAGTCAGGGATAGCAAAAAAGCAAAAGAAACACCATGCATTATGATGAAGATTAATGGGAAGCCAAAGGATTGGGAGTATTAAAAAGCAGTAGAGGACAGCTCAAAATCATTAAGGAGGTAGAAGATGAAATACAAGATTAAGCTAGCTAGTAATAGAAAAGAAGACCACAAAGATATTTTTAGAAATATAGAAGGGAAGAGAGAGGCAAGACCAGATATTGGATTGCTGGAAAATAAGGCAGCGGAAGTAGTAATGTCGAACAAAGAAATGGCAGAAGAAATGAATCGATATTTTGCATCAGTGTACCATCTTCACAGTGGATGGTATAAGTGGCATACCAGGACTTCAAGAGAATCGGGGGGTAGAGGTTAGTGTAGTGGCTGAAGGTACTGAGGAAGCTGAAAGGACTGCAGGTGGGTCAATCAGGTGGACTACTCTCCAGGGTTCTGAAGGAGATAGCTGAGGAGATTGTGGAAGCATTCGTGGTGATCTTTCAAACATCACTGGGGTCAGTGTCCCAGATTGGCTCCTAATCTTGTCTGTCCTTAGCTCCCTCCTGGAAAATGAATAATGTAAAATCCCTATTTAAGAAGAGAAGGAGGCAGAAGACAGGAATTTATAGACCAGTTAGCTTGACCTCGGTCGTTGGTAAGATTTTCTAGTACGGTATTAAAAATGTGATTATAAAGTACTTGGAATTGAGTGGCAGCAGAGGGCTGAATCAACACAACTTCATCAAGGGAAGGTCATGCCTGACAAATCTGTCAGAAAACTTTGAGAAGTTAATGACCAAGTTAGATGATGGAGAGCCAGTGGATGTGATCTATTTGGATTTTCAGAAGGCCTTTGACAAGGTGCTGCACGGGAGTTTACTTAACAAGATAAGAGTCATGATGTTAGGGGCAAGGTACTGGCATGGATAAAGCATTGGTTGACTGGCAGAAGGCAGACAGTGAGGATGCAGGGGTCTTTTTCAGGATAGCAGCCGGTGACTAGTGGTGTTCCGACAGGATCAGTGTCAGGACCACAATTATTCACATTATATATTAACAATCTGGATGAAAGAACCGAGGGTATTGGTGCTAAATTTGCAGGTGACACAAAGATAAGTGGAGGGACATGTAGTGTTGAGGATACAGGGAGGGTGCAAAAGGACTTGGACAGGTTAGGAGGGTGGGCAAAGAAATGGCAGATGGAAAGTATGAGGTTCTGCATTTGGTCAGAAGAATAGAGGCATAGAATATTTTCTAAATGAAGAAAGGCTTTGGAACTCTTAAGCACAAAGGAACTTAGGAGTATAGTTCAGGATTCTCTTGAGGTTAACATGTGCATTCAGTTGATAGTTAGGAAGGCAAATGTAATGGTAGCATTCATTAAGCCAGGGCCAGAATACATCAGCAGGGATGCACTCCTGAGGCTGTATAAGGCTCTGGTCAGGCGTCATTTGTGAGCAGTTTTGGTCCCTATATCTAAGGAAGGATGAGCTGGTGTTGGAGACATCCAAAGGAGGTTCACAAGAATGTTACTGGGGATGAAGAGCTTGTCATATGAGGAGCAGTTAAGGACTCTACCTCTGTACTCGATTGAGTTGAGAAGGATGAGGGGGATCTAATTGACATTTACAGAATACTGAGAGGACTGGATGAACTTGGACCGAAGGACACAGCCTCAGTGTGTACTGAAATGAGGAAGAATTTCTTTGGCCAGAGGTTGGTGAATCTGTGGAATTTACTGCCATGAAGGCTATGGAGGCCAAATCATTGAGTGCGTTTAAGACAGAGATAAATTGGCTCTTGATTAGTAAAAGGTTCAAGACTTATGAAGAGATGGTAGGAGAATGGGATTGAGAAACATAACAACCATGATCAAATGGTGGAGCAGAGTCAGTGGGCTGAATGATCTCTTTCTGCTCCTATATTTTGTGGTATTATATAGCTGAAAAGGGTTATTGTTGCCATACATTGTTATCTTGCACTTTACAGCTCTAAATGGAGAAGTCTCTGACATACCGCCCAGGGACTGCATACAGTTCTGGTCACCACATTACCGAAAGGATGTAGATGCTTTGGAGAGGGTGCAGAGGAGGTTCACTAGGATGATGCCTAGTATGGAGGGCACTAGCTATGAAGAGAGGTTGAGTAGATTAGGATTATTTAAATTAGAAAGATGGATGTTGAGGAGGGAACTGATTGAGGTCTACAAAATTATGAGTGGTATAGTTTTGACAGTTGAGGATAATATATCCAAGTGCCTTCAGGGTAAGTGAGTACAATACAAACTAATACCTCCCTCCACACTCCAACACTAAATCATTGTAATCATTATGCAAATCAACATGTTGTCTACACTCACACGTGAGAGGATATTAACCTAGACTGCAAACCACATTTTTCTGCACTCTCATCATCATCAGGACAAACACAAGAATTCCAAATTTTAACCTTCCACATCAATTTATACTTCAGGAGAAAAGCAAGCTCATTGATTGGAAAGTAAGTTGGCAAACTGTTTGAACCTAAACTCCTCTGGTTTGAAATGCTTAATGCTTCACTGGGAAGTATATATCTTTACCTTTAGAGGAATTCAGAATTGATATTTTTAGCTAATGTTTTGATTTACAACCTTCTGAAGACCCTGTTTAAGTCTCCATTGCTCTTTCCCCAGTGCCCAGTGGTAACTAATTTCATGTCATTGTGCAATCGAGCAACATCACAAATAGGCAAATAGTCAGATAAGTCCAAACTTTAGCTTCTGTTGTCAAAAAAGCAAAAGAAAATAATTCCAAGCAGTTCGTGCCCACAGTGTCAACGAAATGCTGAAATTTTGATAAAACTGAAAGAGTTGCAGATGTTGTAAATCAGAAAGAGAAACAGAAGTTGCTGGAATAGCTCAGCAAGTCTGGCAGGGTCTATAAAGAGAAATTAAAGTTAATGTTTTGGGTCCAGTGAGCCTTCCTTAGAACTGATGGTAGCTAGGAGAATGTTGGTTTATATGCAGAAGATAGAGTGGGGGGATGGGGAAGGAGTAAATGTTAGGTAGCGATAGAGCCCAAAGAGAGAGAAGAACAGCTGAACAGACAGAGGAGTCGATGACTGTCTGACTGGGAGGGTGAATAGCTGTTAATGGAGACTGTTAGTGGTTAACAATAGGCAGTGTGTAATGGCAGGCTAAGTGTGTGGTGCTGGAAAAGCACAGCAGGTCATGCAGCATCTGAGGAGCAGCAATACAAACTAAAAACCTCCATCCACCCTCCAACACTAAATCATTGTAATCATTATGCAAATCAATGTCTACACTCACACATGAGAGGACATCAAACGAGACTGTAAACCACACTCTCGACTCTGATCTCCAGCATCTGCAGTCCTCAGTTTTTCCTATGTGGTAACAAGGTCTGGTGTGTGAACATGGGGGAGTTCAGGCCCGAAAACTATTGAGCTTGATATTGCGTTCGGAGGTGATTGTGATGTTCACAAAACATTTAACAAGCTGTCATCCCCCATAACTGAAAACTTACTGCATCCTTGCAAGGAATTTGCCTCGCCACTTGGCAACAGCATAAAAGACAGAACACGGTGCTCCCACAATCAAGATGGGCATCTTTGGACATTTTGTCCACACCTACCAGAAATCTCAACAGGGGCCACGTCTCTCTGACCCTTTTAAGATTATGCCCTAAATCTAAGCCATTGACTTAGAAAAGAAGTCTATGTGGATAATTAGTATACCGGTTTGACTTAATGTATTGGATAATTGAAGCTATGACTGTCAATTGACATAATTGGGGACATATCTTTTGTAAGAAAGGACCAAAAGGAAATAGTTCGTCATTATTGTCTGAAAGTACAACTTGTTACTTACTTCAAACCCACCATCCTTTCTAACCCAGTGACAGAAATTAACAGGAATCACTTTTTTCCTTACAGAAAGACACCTGCAGTAAAAGCCAGAGTTTTGGATTTCCCAAAGGAAAGCAATGACATCAGCCTTGGTATTATATACTCAAGCATTCTGGATTCAGTAATGGATATTGTAATCTGTGATAATATGTTTGAGATTTCAACCTTTGGGAAATAGTATTTGTATTGAAATTTTAAACTTTTTGGCTGGAAATCTTTTCTGTGCTTACTCACTTTTCTAAAGAGATTAAATAAATTGAAAAGAAAACATATGGTACAAATTGTATGTGGTTCATTGAAACTCCAGTGGTCTGAATGGCCTTCTCATGCATAATGCAGTTTCCGGGACATTATTTAGTTTCTTTTACGTGAAACGTTCATCCTGTAGCTGAAGATTGAGTATCATTTCTATCTTGCAGAGGTAAGAATATTGAAATAACCTTATTCCACTGAAATTAAGTGCAGCCTGGCCTGCCTGATAACTTTCACATGCTTGCCATAGAATTATTCACATCATCCATTCATTTATTTTCCATTATTTTTTGTTATTTTCCCCTTCCAACTTTCATTCTCATAAAATCTGTACTGAACAGAATGAGGTAAGAGCCATCTCCCAACATCTAACAAAGCAGTTTACTTTGAGGTAAATACAGGCTGGGAAAACGTCTTTGAGAAAGAATACACAAACTGCCTAATTAATAACAAGACCACAAGAAACAGAAACAAGAGTAGGCCCCTCAGCCTGCTCCACCATACAATAGGATCATGCCTGATCCAACAGCCCTTAAATCCACTTTCCTGCCCTTTTGCTGTAACCCTTGACTCTAACTATCTATCTCAAATTTAAATATACACAAGGAATGTGCCCCTACAGCTCTCTGAAGTAAGGACTTCCAAAGACTCAGATCTTTCTGAGGGAAGAAATTCCTCCCCCTCTCAGTCTTAAATTGGCACCCCTTGTTTTAATTATGAGACTGTGTTGCTGGTCCTAAACTCTGTCATGAGGAGAGACATCCTCTCAGCATTTATCCTGTCAAGTCCCTTTAAAATCCGATATGGTTTAATGAGATCACCTCTCATTCTTCTAAATTAGAACTTTCCCAGCCAAGAAGCTGCAGAGGTAAAGATATTTTCCACTGTTTTGTGATGGGCAGAGAAATCTGTGACACCAATGAGTAATTCATCATTTCCAACCTTTGCCCACTTTGACCCAGTTTTGAAAAGTACTATAACATCCATGAATTCACTTCTACCTAGAAGACATACCACAGCAGAGTTTTAATTCCATGTGTAACGGTTGGTTACTCAGATGAAACTACCAAGATAAATCACTGCAGAATATCATAGTCACTACCGGTTTTATTCAGTATAGATTGTTTTCAAAGTCCATTTTCTTGAGAGCATAGAATAAATGGGCAACATTATTTTTGTTCATTGAAGAATGCAGAACTCATTGTAAAGCTAGCATTTTCTGCGTATCCATAAATGTCCACGATGAAGTATTGGTGAGCTGCCTCTTGAGATTGTTCAATGTGGTAATATCTAAAATTGTCTTTCAGAGAGAATTCAAAGATTTTGACTCAGTGACAATCAACAAATGGTGATATATTCTCAGGTCAGAATACTATGTGACTTAGTGAGGAACATGGAGCTGATGTTGTTCTCAACAGACTGCTGTCCTTTGAGTATCCCTTAGGGGCAGCATGCTGGCTCAGTGGTTAGCACTACTGCCTCTCAGTGCCAGTGACCTGATTCGACTCCACCCTCTGGCAACTGTCTATGTGGAGTTTGCACATTCTCCCCATATCAGTGTGGGTTTCCTCCGGGTGCTCCGGTTTCATCCCACAGTCCAAAGATCTGCAGGTTAGGTGAACTGACTGTACTAAATTGCCCACAGCATTCAGGGATATGCAGACCAAGTGGGTTAGCCATGGAGAATGTAGGGTTACAGGGATTAGGTGAATCTGGGTGTGATGTTATTCAGATGGTCAGTGTGAACTCGATGGGCTGCATGGCCTGCTTCCACACTGTAGAGATTCTATGGTAAAAGTTGCATGTTTGGGAAATGCCGTTAAAGGAGAATTGACAAGTTACTGCAGTACATCCAATAGATGGTCCACACTGCAGTCACATTGGAAAATGACTTGGTAGTTGTGATACTACATAAGCAGACAAACTAGTCTTGACCTTAATCAAAATTGTCTTTTTACTCTGTTTAGTTGATAAATTGAAAACATAATACTTGTGAATAATCACTTGGTTACAAACTGCAATTGCAATTTCCAAATGATTATTCATGAGGTCGCCAGAAGGTCTTATAAGCAATGAAGCTTTAAATCGATTGGTTTATTTGCCTACAATGAATTGGCAACGAAAGAGGTAAATCACTAAGAGTAGGTAGAAGAAGTAGTTACTGTTTTAAAGTTATTTTAAAGAGGCATATATTTCAAGGAAGTCCATGTTTCTCATTAGTTTTGTGAATGAACCCATTGTTAATGTTAGGCTACCATCATAGTAGATTTAATTAACTTAAAGGAGACTTGTGATTACAGGTTGCTTCAGCCCAGCATGTTCACAAGTGGTGCAGCACATACCCAGATCAATCACACATCTGTAATGCATTCCCCAAATAGTCTATTAATTTTGTATTAACATTGTCACTATTAAAGGTGTCAGCTGTAGCCCAGTGCTAGCACACTCACCTCTACATTGGAGATAAAAGCTCATAATCTAGGGCACCAGTCCAGCGAAGTATTGTGAGGAAACTACTGTTAGGTGAGATGTTAAACTGAGACACTGTCTGTCTTTTCAGGTAAATGTAAAAGTCCCAATGTACTAATTGAACACAAATCCAGCATCCTGAGCAACATTTAACACTGAACTTATATCATGGGATGATGAGGGAGAAAAGCTCGAGGATGAGTTCTTTCTTGTTGGAAGCTAATCTTTTTCCTGGTAAAAATACAAAAAAATTGTGTTATATGTTTTAATATAATTTTATGCATTACAACATGCATTATTTACAGTTGGAGCAGATGCTATAGACATGTAAGTGATAGAATTAATATTATGGCACCAGAGACAATAACTCCAAAACAAAAAGAAATGCAGCCTCAGCATGCATAAAGTAGTAAAACACGGGTCAGAGGTTAGGAATTTTGCAATGAGTAACTCACCTCCTGATTCCCAAAGATAGTCCACTGTCGAGAAGGATCAAGTCAAGAGTGTGATGGAATATGCCTCACTTGTCTGCATGAGTGCAGATCCAACAACACTCAAAAAGCCAGTACAAACTGACCACTTGATTGGTATCCACCTTTAACATTCACTCCTTTCACCATTGACACACAGTGACAGCAGTATGTACCATCTATAAGATGCATTGTAGTAAACAACCAAGCCGCTTGACAGCGCCTTCCAAACCAGCAATTTCTATCTTCTTGAAGAATAAGGCAAGTAGATGCATGAGAACACCACCAGCTGCAGGTACCTTACCCCCAAGCCACACACCATCCTGACATGGAACCAAATTGCTATTACTTCAGTGTCACTGGTCAAAATCCTCAAACTCCCTTCTTTAAGCATTGAACACAGCAAGGACTACAGTGATTCAAGAAGGCTGCTCTCCATCACTATCCGAGAACAATTAGAGATGGACAATAAATGCTGACCTAGCCTATGAATGAATAATAAAAAATACATAAAACATGTTCAATCCCATACACAAGTAATTCAGCTGTACAAAACTTGATTGTTAATATTTCAGTCATCTTTTTGTGCTTCTTTTTCTTGTTTGGTCTGGTTTGCTCCATTCTCCATCTTCTGCCAAAGTTAATTAGTCTTCTGTCCTCGATTCCACTGCGATCTTCTCCATTTCCTTTGTGTCTGCTGCTATTGAAGTTTGGAGAAAATAGAAGCCTCAACCTCATTATGTTGGACTTCCACTTACAAGGGGGAACTCATGAGGTCAATTGCTGTAAAAAGCAGCTCAGTTATTGGGACAAAACCCGCAACCAGAAATCATTCTAATTCTAAAACCCAAGAATTTTGAAGAACTGAACCTGAACATTGGTGTTTAACAGAAGCATAAAAAGAAAGGAAAGATCAGTTCACCTAGGTAAAGAGGCTTGTGAGCTTCCATGTCTTGGGCATTTCTGGTCTGTTGCATTTTGAAGATCAAGGATATGGTCTTTCAAATTACCCATCATGCCAAAATTGATTTGAGTATCAATGCAGACAATGTACGTATGAATACCACTACAAGAAAGAGACAATCATTATCTATCTCATTCTGCAAAGGAGTTATTTCAAAATCAATACTGTGACATAAAATGTTCTTTTTGCATAAAAGCCTTGAGGCAGCTATTCATCCTTAACTTACTTTTGTCAATGAGTAAACTCTAAGATGGAAATCTAACTACTCCATAATTAAAGAACACTGTAAAAAATGACTAAGCAGGTTTGAAGTATTTTGTTATTATGAGATTTAAAGAAACAGACTTAATTAAGTACAATACCTATATTTCCTGCTGATTTATCATACTTCTGTATAGTTTTATGACATATAAGTTGATTTGTTTTAATGATTTTTAACATTAAGCTCGGGATTGTCTAGTCTGGATATCTAAGTTTTGTTGCATCCATTTGTGCTACAGTGAACATGCAGACAGTCCCAAGGGTGGTTCATTTGACTTTTCCTAAATATTGTGAAACATTGCTGTCAAAAGTTTGTGCCTATGAGTATGTGCGGGAGTGCCGTTCCCAAGAAATCTGGGGAAAGCTTTCAGGAAAGGAAGCTAAGATATTAGAACATGAGCATTTGTTGAGACAGTCCATGACAGAATGGTTCTTGAGGGAGTTTGAAGACCAGTTCCTCGAAGAATTATAATCTCATGAGAATCTGTAATGAGATTTAGATATCTGGGAATTGCTGAGAAAACCATGGAACTTTATGACTGTATTTTCTGTGTGATGTCTCCGGTAGAACAAGTAACCATCATTTTTCTGTTACCCATATTTGCCTCGTGTTCATTTTGGGATGTTAGAATACAATTCATATCTTTACTCATTCATGGGATGTGGACAATCCTGGTTGGGCAGCATTTATTGTCTATCCCTAGTTGCCCCTGTTGTGGTGAGCTGCCTCCTTGAATCACAATGACTTGAACCTAAATTATTTGGTATAGTTACCACCTCAATAAAATTAGGGAGGGAATCCCAGGATTTTGACCCAGTGGCACTGAAGGAACAGGGATATATTTCCAAGAAGGACAGTAACTGTCATGAAGGGAAACTTGTAGTTGATGGTGTACAATCTTTCTTCATAAAACAACACACTCATTTCAGGCATAAGTCTAGTAAACCTTCTCTGAGCTACTCCAATACATTTACATCTTCCCTTAAATAAAATACTGGATTCTGTACATAGTACACAAGATGCAGTCTCACCAGTATCCTGTATCACTAAGACACAGCCTCCCTACTTTTGTATTCAATTACCCTCGCAATCATAATTCTATTACCTTTCCAAATTACTTGCAGTTTCCACATTAGCTTCTTGTAATTCATGCGCTAGGAGACTGAGATCTCTCTGTATCTTAGAGCTTCACGATATCTTATCGTTTAGAGAATATGCTTCTTCTAAATCTTTCCTGTCAAAATGGACAATTTCCTATATTATACACCATAGGCCACATCTTTGCCCACTCACTTATCCATATATTTCTTTTGGTAGCCTCCTTATACCTTCTGCACAACTTACTTACCTAACATTGTATCATCAGTAAATTTGGCAAGCACACCTTCATCCAAGCCATTTATTTTATTTGAAATTTTTTGCGGAAGTAAGTGCTTAAGCCTTTAGGTAACAAAAGGTGGGAACATGTCTATTTTGCCTAGAAAGAAGCAGAAAAAGTTCATCTTGGCTTCAGAGGGTGGGAAAACCCTGGAAAAGGTGGGAAACCACCATTTTGGTCATTTAAAAAAAGATGAGAAAGAATGAAACAGGCCAGGAAAATCCAGTAAACAGCACAAACATACTGTATTACAAAGACACAGCATTTCACAAGTTGAAAGTCGTAAATTATTACAAAACCACCAGTCATACAAACTAAAGGTTAATTGAGAATTTAATGCAGTGCTCTAGGAATACAAATTTTAAAAGATGTACATATAATGAAAATACTGTAGAATGTAGTGAATTCTACAGCTACAAAGTTATTTGTGAATGCACAAATATAAGCTGAAGAACAATGAATTACAAGGGCTATTAAAATGTTAGATATAAAAAAAGAGCTGTGCAACAATGGATATTAAAAAGCACATTTAGAAGAAATGGAAAGAAATATATTACTTGCACAGAGGTTTGAGGTCAGAGAACCATGTGGAACACAAGATTGGAAATCTTAAAAGAAACAAGACTGATCAAGCTGTTGAACAACACATTAGTGGGGCAGAATTGCAGTGCCTGGGACAGTGATAATGCTAAGTGAGTAGCAACCTACCAGTAACATGACTGCAGTAGAAAAAATTACTTCAATAGTCAAACAATCACAAAGAGTGACTAAAGATGTCCTGTGTAGTCACAAAATTGCATACAACTCCATAGGAATAAAACCAATGTCCATAGATTCAAGGGAAGATCAATATGAGAAAATTGCCTGGTTTAAGCAAATAGGCGATTGCAAAAAAAGAGTTCATGTTAAAACTAGAAAGTTATTACATCTTCCAAGAATCCATCCTCCTCAGGAGACAGACACAGGATACAACCAATATCATCCAGTACTTCCTGGGAGCAGAGAAATTACACCGTGTTCTTTGCAGCCTGCAACACGTTATCGATGAGGATGAACACCTTCCCTACACTTCCACTTCTTGCCTTAAAATAATTGCCAAACCATAAACAGATTATTGTTTGCAGCAAACTACCCAGTCTTCAGGACAATATTGACCACAAAACTATAAAACCCTGTCATGGCTATCATTGCAAGACATGTCAGAGTGTTGACATGGATACTACCATTACATGTGGGGACACCACCCACCATGCACACAGAATGTACTCCTGTGACTCAGCTAATGTTGTCTATCTCATACGCTGCAGGCAAGGATGCCCTCAGGCATGATATATTGACAAAATCATGCAGACGCTACGACAATGGGTGAATGGACACCACACAACTATCATCAGATAGGAATGTTCCCTCCTAGTTGGGGAACACTTCAGCGTTAAAGGACATTCAGCCTCAGATCTTCAGGTGACCATCCTCCAAGGCAGACTTTGGGACACACAACAACGCAGAGTCACTGAGCAGAGGCTGATAGCCAAGTTCGGTACCCATGAGGATGGTCTCAACCAAGACCTTGGGTTCAGGTCTCACGACAGGTGACCCCACTGCGCTACACACTCTCATACAAAAACTCACATAGAAGCACACATACACACAAACACACATATGCACACACTGTCACACACTAACACACACACACAAACACAGACCCTCTCTCTCTCACATGCACACCCTCTCAGTCATATACTTCTTCACCCTCATGTACACAATCTATCAAGCATGCCTACATGCGCGCGCACACAGACACACACAAACACACACAGTCTTTTCCCTCCCACCACCATTCATAGAACATAGAACATAGAACAATACAGCGCAGTACAGGCCCTTCGGCCCTCGATGTTGCGCCGATCAAAGCCCACCTAACCTACACTAACCCACTATCCTCCATATACCTATCCAATGCCCGCTTAAATACCCATAAAGAGGGAGAGTCCACTACTGCTACTGGCAGGGCATTCCATGATCTTACGACTCGCTGAGTGAAGAACCTACCCCTAACATCAGTCCTATATCTACCCCCCCTTAATTTAAAGCTATGCCCCCTTGTAATAGCTGACTCCATACGCGGAAAAAGGTTCTCACTGTCAACCCTATCTAACCCCCTAATCATCTTGTACACCTCTATCAAATCACCCCTAAACCTTCTTTTCTCCAAAGAAAACAACCCCAAGTGCCTCAGCCTTTCCTCATAGGATCTTCCTACCATACCAGGCAACATCCTGGTAAACTTCCTCTGCACCCGTTCCAGTGCCTCCACATCCTTCCTATGCCCTCAACCCCTCCCCACACACACACTTTCCCTCTCCCTCACACACATGCAGACACAAACACACTTGCACACACACACACATATAAGTCTATGGGGTGATTTTCATTTGTAAATTTGTATTTGCAGATACATTCTATTTTGTTCAAGAAGCACAAAATCTGTAGGCAGTCAGTCAATGTGGCATTTTATAAATTCCGACTTTTGAAATAAAACCAGTCTGACTCCAGGTTGGGATACAGACAGACTCTAACCTCACACCTTTACTTCATTGTCTGAACTGAGATATCACCTTTTTTTTAATTAGATTCCCTACAGTGTGGAAACAGGCCATTTGGCCCAACAAGTCCACGCTGAACCCACCCAGACCCGTTTTCTTACCCTATTTTTACCCCATGACTAATGCGTCTGAACACTATGGGCAATTTAGCATGGGCAATTCACCTGACCTGCACATCTTTGGATTGTGGGAGGACACCTGAGCACCCGGAGAACACCCACGCAAACACTGGGAAAATGTGCAAACTCCACACAGACAGTCACTTGAGACTGGAATCGAACCTGGGTTCCTGGCGCTATGAAGCAGCAGTGCTAACTACTGAGCCACTGTGCCACCCGGCAATTATTTTTATACTGATCAAACCTTAAATTATATCAGAGCTGTGACTTGAAAGAAATTCTGGGATCTATATATTGATCATTCGAATCCTGCATTCCAGCAGACCAAGTGATTTCACACTGAACAGCCATCTAAGTTTATCTAATACATTGCATCAGTTGTATGGCACTTTGATCTTTCACTTATAAATTCTGTGTCCGATGATCCTGTCCCACTAGCTACCTGAAGAAGGAGCAGTGCTCCAAAGGCTTGTGCTTTCAAAAAAGCCTGTTGGACTACAATCTAGCGTTGTGTGATTTATAACTTTGACCATCCCAGTCCAGCAGTGGTACCTCCACATCATGTTTATTTAAGAAGTCTGAGATTAGGGAGAGATAGTGTACTGGTAATATAATATAGTTATAGGTATTAATGTGTGATGATTAACTAGGGGCAAAATGCTTGGGGGATGATATTGTATAGGAATCTTCTTGAAGAGTTCATGTTGAAATTGTTTTGACTCCACCCAATTTGCTGATGGCTTTTATTTCAGCATAATGACTAAACAAACACCATAATGTCAAGTGAAAAAGGGAAGCTAAGGCTTAAGATTGTTAGTGATTCGGAAATTGGAGTTGCCATTATTGGTTTTGTCTTTGGATGAGTTTAAGATGAACACACAAGCTGTAAAACTGTTTAAATTGCCTCCTTCCTTTAATGTTGCCCTCTCCTTCTTATCTTCCTGCGGTTCAATTGCTTTCCATATGGGTGATGGCATGGTCAATCCCAACATGAAGTGAGGTTGTGTAGCATGCAATATGCTACCACAGACCTTGGCCTGCTTTTTCCCAAGTACCAACATGTGCAACAAGTATTTGTAGATCCATAGAAACATCCAGAAGTAACTACTTGCTGAAATGGATAAATAGTGCTGGCAGGGTCCTTTCTGCTGCTTTACAGATATGCAGCTTTGTGTGGCTAAGAAAGAGTTTCAGCTGGAGTGTTCAGCTCCAATATTGCACTAATAGCATGAAAGCAGCATTTGTCCTTCTTGCTCTACATATTTTAATAGACATTAACTGCACTGTATTATACACACTAATATCTTTATTGCAAATCAGGCATTGTGCATTTTTCATTAGCCATTATTTTAGTCCCCAAGTATCACCCATAGCATCCAGACAACAAGGCTGACAAGTGCAAGTCTACGCCCATAATTGTACAACTTCCCTTTGAGCACTAAAAGTGTTACTCTGAAAATTGGGCAGTTCCTGTTTGACTTTCTTCCAACTCGTTGATTGAAATACTCTGACCTAGTGACTGGCTTACAATAGACTGCCTTCATTTTAGCAAAGTTAAAAATCACACAACACCAGGTTATAGTCCAACAGGTTTAATTGGAAGCACACTAGCTTTCAGAGTGTTGCTCCTTCATCAGGTGATAGTGGAGCGCTCAATCCTAACACACAGAATTTATAGCAAATATTTACAGTGTGATGTAACTGAAATTATATATTGAAAAATTGGCTGTTAAGTCTTTCATCCGTTTAAATACCATGATAGTTTCACTTCTTTCATGTGTAAATCACAAAACCATTTTTTAAAAGTTGCATTCTCAGGTTAGCTGTTAACAATGGGTGATCGCTAGACAATATGTTGAAGGTGTTGGCCCCCTGTGTTCTCTGTCTATGCCATGATGTTTAGATTGATTCTAATTTAAAAAGTGAGATAACAGAGTTTTACAAGAATTCATGCAGTTTTTGAGCTCACAGTTTTACATGAATGCATGCAGTTTTTGAACAAAGTACAATGTAACCCTGAAAGTACAAATTCACCCCACAAAATATATGTGTGCATGTGGGTCTTTGTCTGTGTGTGTGTGTGTGTGTGTCTGGATTGGGGGTTGTGAGTGTGAGAAAGTGTATGTGTGTAGTCAGTGTAGAGTGTCTTAAGTCTGTGAGGGGGTGCATGTGTGAGTGTGGGAATGTGCGTGTCTGTAAGGGTGCGTGTGGGTGTCTGTGTGCGCATCTGTGCATATGTGTGTCCGTGTGTATAGAAGTGTGTGTGTGTGTGTAAGTGCAATGGTGGTCACATGTAATGTGACATGAAGCCAAGGTCCTGGTTGAGGCCCTTCCTATGGGTACCGAACGTAGCTATCAGCCTCTGCTCGGCCACTTTTCGCTGCTGCCTGTCCCGAAGTCCACCTTGGATGATGGTCACCCGAAGGTCCGAGGTCGAATGTCCTGGACCACTGAAGTGTTCCCCAACTGGGAGGGAACCCTCCTGTCTGTTGATTGTTGTGCGGTGCCCATTCATCCGTTGTCATAGCCTTTGCTCGGTTTCCCCAATGTACCATGTCTCAGGGCATCCTTGCCTATAACGTATAAGATAGACAACGTTGGCTGAGTCACATGAGTACCTGCCATGTGCAAGGTGGGAGGTGTCCCCACGTGTAATGGTGGTATCTATGTCCACAGTCTTGCAGTGCCTACCGTGACAGGGTTGTATGGAGTTGTCCTGAAAGCCGGGCAGCTTGCTACGAACAATGATCTGTTTGAGGTTTGGTGGTTGTTTAAAGACAAATAGTGGAGGTGTGGGGAAGGTCTTGGTGAGGTGCTCATCCTCACTGATAATGTGTTTCAGGTCACGAAGGACATGGCATAGTTTTTCAGCTCCTGGGAAATACTGAACAACAAAGAGTACCCTGTCGGTTGCAGCACGTGTCTGTCTCCTGAGGAGGTCATTACGGTTCCTTGCTGTGGCTCATTGGGACTGGCGGTTGATGAGTTGGACATCATACCCCGTTCTTGTGAGGGCATCCCTGAGTACTTCCAGGTGTCAGTCATGTTCCTCCTCATCTGAGCAGATCCGGTGTATGCATAGGGCTTGTCCATAGGGGATGGCTGTTTAATATGTTTTGGGTGGAAGCTGGAGAAATGTAGCATTGTGAGGTTGTCTGTGGGTTTGCGGTAGAGTGTGGTGCTGAGGTGTCCATCCTTGATGGAGATGCATGTGCCCAAGAATGAGACAGATAGTCGAGAGTAGTCCATGGTGAGTTTGATGGTTGGATGAAACTTGTTGATGTCACTGTGTAGTTTTATCAGTGACTCCTCGCCATGGGTCCAGAGGAAGAAAATGTTGTCAATGCACCTGGTGTATAATGTCGGTTGGAGATCCTGCATAGAGAAGCAGTCTTGTTCGAACCTGTGCATTAAAATGTTGGCATATTGGGGTGCAAATTTGGTCCCCATGGCTGTTCCATGTGTCTGGATGAAGAACTGGTTGTCAAAGGTGAAGATGTTATGATCAAAGATAAAGCAGATGATTTGTTACTCATACTCTCGACTATCTGTCTCATTCTTGGACACATGCATCTCCATCAAAGATGGACACCTCAGCACCACACTCTACCGCAAACCCACAGACAACCTCACACTGCTACACTTCTCCAGCTTCCACTCAAAACATATTAAAACAGCCACCCCCCTATGGACAAGCCCTACGTGTACACCAGTTCTGCTCAGATGAGGAGGAACGTGAAGACACCTGGAAGTACTCAGGGATGACCTCACAAGAACAGGGTACGATGCCCAACTCATCGACCGCCAGTTCTGACGTGCCACAGCAAGGAACCGTAATGACCTCCTCAGGAGACGGACACATGCTGCAATCGATGGGGTACCCTTCGTTGTTCAGTATTTCCCAGGGGCTGAAAAACTATACCATGTTCTTCATGACCTGAAACACATTATCAATGAGGATGAGCACCTCACCAAGACCTTTCCCACACCTCCACTACTTGCCTTTAAATAACCACCAAACCTCAAACAGATCATTATTCGTAGCAAACTGCCTGGCTCTCAGGACAACTCCATACAACCCTGTCACGGTAGGCACTGCAAGACGTGTCAGAGTGTGGACATAGATACCACCATTACGCGTGGGGACACCTCATGTGACTCAGCCAACGTTGTCTATCTTATACGTTGCAGGCAAGGATGCCGTGAGACATGGTACATTGGGGAAACCGAGCAAAGGCTACGACAACGGATGAATGGGTACCGCACAACAATCAACAGACAGGAGGGTTCCTTCTCAGTTGGGGAACACTTCAGTGGCCCAGGACATTTGACCTCGGACCTTCGGGTGACCATCATCCAAGGTGGACTTCGGGACAGGCAGCAGCGAAAAGTGGCTGAGCAGAGGCTGATAGCTAAGTTCGGTACCCATAGGGAGGGCCTCAACTGGGACCTGGGGTTCATGTAACATTACAGGTGACCACCATTGCACTATACACATACACAGACACTCCGACACACACAGAGGCACTCCTATACACACACACACTCACGGACACACATATACACAGACGCGCACACAGACACCCACACACACCCTTATAGACACACACACTCCCACACGCACACATGCACCCTCTCACAGACTTAAGACACTCTACACTGACTACACACATACACTTTCTCACACTCACAACCACCAACCCAGACAGACAGACACACACACACACACACATACACAGACAAAGACCCACATGCACGCATATATTTTGTGGGGTGAATTTGTACTTTTAGGGTTACATTGTACTTTGCTCAAAAACTGCATGCATTCATGTAAAACTCTGTTATCTCACTTTTTAGATTAGAATCAATCTAAACATCATGGCAGAGACAGAGAACACAGGGGGCTAACACCTTCAACATATTGTCTAGCTATCACCAATGTTAACAGCTAACCTGAGAATGCAACTTTTAAAAAATGGTTTTGTGATTTACACATGAAAGAAGTGAAACTATCATGGTATTTAAACAGATGAAAGACTTAATAATCAATTTTTCAATGTATAATTTCAGTTACGTCACACTGCAAATATTTGCTATAAATTCTGTGTGTTAGGATTGAGCCCTCCACAACCACCCGATGAAGGAGCGATGCTCCAAAAGCTAATGCTTCCAATTAAACCTGTTGGACTATATCCTGGTGTTACGTGATTTTTAACTTTGTACACTCCAGTCCAACACCGGCATCTCCAATTCATTTTAGCAGTGTTGCATTAAGAGGTGCACAGGAAATCCACCTCTGCATTAAGCGATCGCCCATTTCCAGACCCAATCCAGATCAGAAATGAGTTATGAATACTTAATTAGAACTTCTGAAGGTCACACAGCGCTGCCCTGATGCAAACCATTGAGTTTGATATTCACTGCAATTCAGTCCTGCCAATTCATCTGGAATATTTACTTCTATACACATTTCACTGCTGTAAGTATAGATAGTAATTTTCTTTCCCTTCTCAAATAGTTGTTCATTGTCAGTATCACTTTTTCTGAAGGACAGAACTAAATTTTTTTCATAAACTGAGTCATTACTGGTCAATTCATTTTTTTAAGTTACACAATGAAGCCCCTATTTTCTTAGCGAACAGTGCTTTGGGTAGCTGCAAGGATATTTCATTTTAAAATCCTTTGAATAGTGATTATTTTCATTTCTTATCCTTCCTGTAATCTTGCAGTACAAAGTTGAGTTATTATAATTTAACTTCCACTGTACTGTTAAATGAGGTAGTGCAAAGCTTGCTTATTTCAATTCCTTCAATAATTCCTTCATGTCTCACAAGTCTAACCAATAACTAACATTCTTTATGTTTGATCACTCCATCTTCAGTCCTTCTACATGCATTAACTTGTCAACCTCATTATCTTCTATGATCTCAAGTGGAATTCTCACTTCTTTATTATTAACACTGTCTCCAACTACGTGTCTTTGCAAACTATAGATGACTGCAATAAAGAGAGTGATATTTCCAGTAGTTTAAAATAATTAGCAGTCTGAAATTTTCCATTCACTTTCCCAGGCACATTAGCAAATATACACCTCGATGGCAAAGCTCATGAAAAACAAAACTCTAAACCAAGGGAACAGGGAGTCAAGATATTGAAGGTCAAAAATCTAGACTAAAGATAATTTTGTGAAAACTCAGACTGTAACACCTTCTAAATTCCAACTATGTCATCCTACATCCTCTTGAATGTTTCAGCTGTACTGTGTTTTAATCAAGTCACATTAATGGGTGCTGTGCAAACTCATTCTCCTGCAAAACTTATAAAATTGATGGGCAACTTTATCACCTCAATTCTTACATACTCTGACATTCTTCAGGCTTTTAAAATATAAACTTGATATAATATAATCTATTTCCTGATTTGACTTGTCTTCTGCTTTATTTTACCAATCTTGAAGTACTATATGCATTTGGAGTTTTTAGCTTCTCAATTAGAAAAAAAAAGTCTGGATTTTATTTAATATTAAGTTCTTCTCTGTCTCATTTTACACACTTTTTCTGCTTAAGGCAACATGGCAATTTCTTGTTACTGGCCAACTATTGTGTAGCGTGCTCTTCTGACATAGCAGTCCTGAAATGAGAGCCAGGAGACCCAGGTTCAAGTCTCACTTGCTCCAGAGGTGCATAATAACATTACAAACAGGTTGATTCAAAAATATCAGAATTCAACTTCATTTGCATAGTGTTAACAAACTCCTGGTTTGTACTGGACCCAAAGTTATGAGGTCAGCAGCATAAGATGGTTATTTACAAGGATTAAATTATGCATTTAAAATAATGTGGGGACTTAAAGGTAAGGCAAAAGTAAGATACATTTCATGCGTGATAAAGGTTATTTGGGAAATACAAACCAAAACAACAATGCTGAAAGTATGCAGAGAACCTGGAAGTGATGGGTTTATTTCTGGTGAGAGAATAGAAGCATTCACTCAATGATACTGTCTCAATAAGGCTGGCATACTTGAAAGCTTAGGTTTACTCTGCAACTGGAGCCATAGAGATGTGCAGCATAGAAACAGGCTCTTTGGTCCAACTCATCCATACCGACAAGGTATCCTAAATAAATCTAGTCTCATTTACCAGCATTTGGTCCATATCCCTCTAAATCCTTACTATTCATTTATCCATCCAAATGCCTTTTAAATGTTGTAATTGTACCCACCTCCACCACATCCTCTGGCATCTCATTCCATACATGCACCACTCTTTGCGTGAAAAAGATGCCCCTTAATTCTCTTTTAAATTTTTCCCCTCTCATGATAAATCAATGCCCTCTAGTTTTGAACTCCCCCACTCCAAGGAAAAGACCTTGTCTATTTACCCTATCCAGGCCCCTCATGATTTTATAAACCTCTATAAGGTCATCCCTCAGCCTCTAATGCTCCAGGGAAAATTGCCCCAGGCTATTCAACCTCTCCCTATAGCTTAAATCCTCCAACCCTAGCAACATTCTTGTAAATCTTTTCTGAACCCTTTCAAGTTTCACAACATCCTTCCTAAAGCAGGGAGACCAGAATTGCACACAATATTCCGAAAGAGGGCGAGCCAATGTCCTGTACGGCCACAACATGACCTCCCAACTCCTATATTCAATGCTCTGACAAATAAGGGAAAGTATACCAAACACCTTCTTCACTATCCTATCTCCCTGAGACTCCTCTTTTAAGGAATTTTGAACCTGTACTCCAAGGTCTCTTTCTTCAACAACACCCCCCAAGTCCTTACCATTAACTGTATAAGTCCTGTCCTGATTTGACTTTCCAAGATGAAGCAACTCACATTTATCTGAATTAAACTCCAGCTGCCACTCCTTGGCCCGTTAGTTCATCTTATCAAGATCATGTTGTACCCTGAGGTAACCTTCTTCACTGTCCAGTACACCTCCAATTTTGGGGTCATCTGCAAACCTACCACCTTATCTTCTATGTTCACATCCAAGTCATTTATATAAAAAACAAAAAGCAATGCACCCAGCACTAATCCCTTTGGCACACTGCTGGTCACAGGCCTCCAGTCTGAAAAACGACCCTCCACCACCACCCTCTGTCTTCTATCTTCAAGCTAGTTCTATATTTAAATGATTAGTTCTCCCTGCATCTCATGTGATCCCGTCTAAAGGACTCCATCAACCATGTCATTTTCCATCCGTTTGGTTGTTTGCTGTAACTTTCTCATCAAAGCTCATTCATGCATGAATTCGACCACAGTGTACTGTCAGATAGCCTGTAGAGTATCAGCTGCCACTGTAGATTGCAACTGGGAGTTGTTCAACCTATTCTTTGGAGCAATGACAGATTATCACCCTTAAGATGAGAATTACCTGGTGCCTGGTGAATGTAATACAGGCACCATGCAAATTTCATACTTGCTGCTTATTACCATAATTTTCACATGCAGGCCAGTGCTAAACATTTTGCTAAGTGACTGAAGGGGGTCAAATTTAAGCCTAGGAAACATCAACTCTTCATCATTCATTTATACTTTCAAATACCCACGACTCTCCACCTTGCCAGTCTGCCTGAGGAATGATGGCACAGGGGAAGAGCAGGTATGTAAAAAAGAGAACAAATAACAAAAAAAAACTTACCGTACAGAAACAGGTCCTTCAGCTCTCCAAGCCTGTGCCAATCCAAATCCTCTATCTAAACCTGTCACCATTTTCTTAGAATCTGTATCCCTTTGCTCCCTGCCCATTCATGTATCTGTCTAGATACATCTTAAATGATGCTATCATGCCCACCTCTACCACCTCCGCTAGCAACACGTTCCAGGTACCCACCACCCTCTGTGTAAAGAACTTTCCCCGCATATTTCCCTTAAACATTTCCCCTCTCACCTTAAACTTGTGACCCCCTAGTAATTGAGTCCTCAACTCTGGGAAAAAGCTTTTTGTTATCCACCTCTCATGATTTTGTAGACCTCAACTAGGTCCCCCCTCAACCTCTGTCTTTCTAATGAAAATAATCCTAATTTATTCAACCTCTCTTCATAGCTAGTGCCCTCCATACCAGGCAACATCCTGGTGAATCTCCTCTGCACTCTCTCCATAGCATCAACATTCTTCTGGTAATCTGGCGACCAGAAATGTATGCAGTATTCCAATTATGGCCGAACCAAAGTCTTATACAACTGTAACATGACCTGCCAACACTTGTACTCAATACCCAGTTCAATGAAGGGAAGCATGCCGTATGCCTTCTTGACCACTCTATCGACCTGCATTGCCACTTTCAGAGTGGACGTGAGGACTTGTCCACCTTAGTGCCTTTTAGAATACCAAACACTTGCTCCCTCCTTATGCCAATTTGACCTAAAGTAATCAAACGTCTATCCCTAACCTCAATATCCATTATGTCCCTCTCCTCGGTGAATACCAACGCAAGTACTCATTACAAAAATCTCACCCATTTTCTCTGACTCTATGCATAACTTCCCCATTTTGTCCTTGAGTGAGCCAACCCTTCCCTGGTTACCCTCTTGCTCCTTATATGCAAATAAAAGGCTTTGGGATTTTCCTTAACCCTATTTGCTAAAGATAGTCCATGATTCCTTTTAGCCCTCTTAATTCCTCATTTCAGATTGGTTCGACTTTCCTGAAAAAAGGCATAATCTCTTGAACTGATATTAACAGCCACCAGCACATATAATGGAGGATAGTAGAAACTCTTGCACTGAGTGCAAAGGTGCTGCAGTGAGGCCAGGGACTAGGAGAGCTTGTGTGCCAGGTCCTGAAAAGGCAAGGTCACAAGCATGTTCTGCTGCAGAGGACTTAAGTGAGGACTGGGAAGGCATGCAGGAAAAGATGGATGGGCAAGCATAGTCAGATCTGCTCAAGAGCCCCTCATCATTGCCAAGGAGCATGGTCACATTTTGTTCCAACTTGGCATAGAGTTTTGTAAAGATAACTAGAAATATTCCTTTCCAGAGTCGAAGTAGTGAACAATCCTGTAAGTTCAATGTGCTGGATCCAATCACAATTTCATTTCTGATGGCTGAAATCCCAGCTTCCTTGTAGGACAGAGAGAAGTCACATAAACGCCTAACTAACAGAAGCTCAGGCTGAAATCATACAATCTCAGTTTGTTGCCTCGGAAGTGTGCCTTTGTGACATGCATTTAACAGTTCAGTTTGTGCATGAGAACTATAATTAACAAATAATTTATTTATGCATTTTTGCAGCTTAAAAACTGAAAATGTTAGAAACGTGCTGCATGTCATAAAACATCTGCAAATTGCCTAGGCCTGACGGACTTCAAATAATTCCATAGAGGACAATATCCCATCACCAAGTCATCCTTTAGTTACACGTGGTGAGCCCTTGACATTAATCCAGCTCTCAGAGTGAACAGGATGTCTGTCACTCCATGTTTATATCTGTCAGCCTGGACTCCCTGAATGGACCAGATTAATAGTCCCAGTCAGGGAATTTACATTCTGTAGAAACTCACAATCAGGTAACTTACACCCAGCTGATAGTGTCACAATCACGACAATGCTCATCTGCGTTTTCCAAAAATATTGCCTCACCTGCTGCATGTATTCAGCATTTTCTATTTTTGTTTCACATTTCCAACATTTGCAGTTTTTTTCTTTAAAAGTACTCTTGTGGTTTAGTTCTAACCCATTGTACTTAGTCTGAACAACTGAAGAAACATCTGTAAGTTCTCATTCCTGATTTGAAACATCAATGCTTACACATACTGTGGAAATATCTACAAATGCCCATATTCAAGCTGATACATCTTTACTGACATCACATAGAGATTTGAACTCTGCCATGAATCAATGTTTTGGAAATCAAGGGAGAACTGAAACCAGGATGATCCTACTTTTTAAGCTAATGGTTTGAAAGAGTTAATATTCATGTTGCAATGGCTCCTCCCATTCTTCTGGTGTCTATGGGCTGAGTTGAGGAATTCTATTTTGGTTTTGGGGGGAGCAGATGTAACTGTATCAGCTTTCCTAGTGTCCTAGTGATTATACCTTACCAGGTGTAGTTGTACTTATTGCTATCATGCAATAAACAGTTTTGTTATCTAAGATTCCATAGATACTCCATTGTAGTGTATCTTTGAACATTAAAACATGACATAGATCGAAAGCAATGACAATAAAGTCTGGAATGAACTACCCCAAACAATGATGCATGTACTAGGAGAGGTGACAGATACAAGGAGATGTCAGGAGTGACCATTTGTGGGAAAAAAAAGTTCAATGTGTAAACCTTGGTAGAATGGAGAATTTTGGTGTGGGAAGTAATATAATCTCCATTAAAAAATACCTCTTCCTACAACCAAGAATGGTGAAATCACAAAACTTCAATTTTCTAAATAGATCAAACTGTAAAGTACTCGATAATGTGTATCTTTGTTAGGACGGAGATGTTTGGCAGTTTGCCGGAGTGGAGGATTTCCTGTCACCTTTAAAGTCATAGTTAGCAGTCACAGTCTTCAGCTTCACTGTATAATTACTTTGACAGAGCTCTAGCCACAGGGTGTGTGAGTGGGACTGCTGCTTAAACTGTAAATTATGAAGGGATTAGCATTTATGAATTTTAAAACATGGTTGTTGTAGGAGACAGCAAAGCTGCTTAGTACCAGCAAGTGCTGTATTTTAGCATCAGTTCTTAGCAGATTTTGCTGCTGAGCTTGCGAACTAAGCATTAACTCTTTAACTGATTGGATAGTTGTTCAAATCCTTGTCTTCACTGGGAATTACTGTCACTCTTCCATCACTTCACCAACTATTCTCCAGACCTGGCCAAGAGAAGGTTCACATATTCGGGGTAATAACACTCCGAGGTATCTATGGTTCACCATTGCTAATATGCTCTATGTTTGTTCCACAGCATCAATGCTTTATAAAGTACATAATTAATGGTAATAAATAAATATAAACTTGCTCTGCCACAAAATGGAAAATGTCACATCATAAATAGTTCTTCATAAATATGTGTACTATTTTTTCTGCTCAGAGCACAGAGGAAATCTTTCCCCACCATCAACTGCTTCAAAACTAGTAACGCATATTGCAAGCAATTCGACCTGAAGCAATTGTGCAGCTGGGCAAATGTAGAACTAGCCTCCTGGTCTCCAAAAGACTTCAAACATCGAACATTATAGCGCAGTCTGGGCCCATCGGCCCTCAATGTCAGGAAACTCTCCTGCACACATTGGACAAAAACTGACCCATCTAAAGTACTTGAACTAAACTATTTGAAATATTTCCAGTCAATATTTGGAAAGTTAAAATCTCCCATAAAACTATCGCGTCACTCCCGCTCCTATCTAGAATCATCTTTGCAATCATTTCCTCTATATTTCTGGAACTACTCAGAGACCTGTAGAAAACTCCCAACAGGGTGACCTCTCCTTTCCTGTTTCTAACCTCAGCCCATGCTACCTCGATAGATGAGTCCTCAAATGTCCTTTCTGCCACCGTAATACTGTCCTTGACTAACAATGCCACACGTCCCCCTCTTTTACCATCTTCTCTGTTCTTACTGAAACATCTAAACTCCGGAACCTGAAACAACCATTCCTGTCCCTGCTCTAACCATGTCTCCGAAATGGCCACAACATCAAAGTCCCAGGTACGAACCCTTGCTGCAAGTTCACCCAACTTATTCTGGTGTTGAAGTAGCTACACTTCAAACCACCTTCCTGCCTGCTGGTACACTCCTGTGACATTGAAACCTTATTCATGATCTCACTACTCTTAACCTCCTGGGCACTGGAGCTACAATTCTGGTTCGCAACCTCTGCTAAGTTAGTTTAAATCCTCCTGAAGAGCACAAGCAGATTTCCCCACCCAGGATATTGGTATCCCTCTGGTTCAGGTGTAATCCATCCCCTTTGAACAGATCCCACCTACCCCAGAATGAGCCCCAATTATCCAGGTATTGGAATCCCTCCCTCCTGCAATATCTCTGTGGGCACATGTTCAACTGCTCTCTCTCTATCCCTATTCCTCACCTCGCAAGCGTGTGGCATGGGTAAGAAACCAGAGATAACACTCTATTTGTTCTAGCTCTAAGTTTCCACCTTACCTCCCTGGAATTTCTGCCTTACATCCTTATCCCTTTTCCTACCTATGTCATTGGTGCCAATGTGGACCACGACTTGGGGCTGCTCCCCCTCCCCTGAAGGATCCTGAAAACACAATCTGAGACATCATGCACCTGGCACCTGGGAGGCAACACCCAATTTATATACCTGTCGGGGGAGAAAAAACTCCCAGAAGCCTCTACAGTCTGTTAAGTTTTTAAAAGAAGAACTTCTCATTAAAATACTGAAAACTCTTTTGTATTTTCAAACAATAAACAAGGGGAAATATGGAACTAGGGAAAAAAAAATCAGTCCATTAAGCTAATTCTTTTCACAGCCCACATACAACCTGTTTTCCTGAAGCTCGAAATATTCCATTTATTTAAAGTGGGTAACCGGTAATTTAAAATCCCAGTTTGGGATTGGTTACCTCACAGCCATGATCCAATATTCATATAGGCCTGGTAATAGCTAAGGAACTCAATTGGCTGAAATAAGCATAACACTGTTTAAATGTCCAACCTCATGTTGATGGTTGATTGAATGTTGATTCAATTTCTAAGCAGAAGAGTAAATCCCCACTGTCTCAGAATTCCTTGTGCACTGAAGCTTCTCCTACACCTAATTCTAAATTTTTTGCCTGTAACCTTGTGTTTATATCCCCTCTTTCTATCCTGCTTAACTACCTCGACATACAATAGACTACTCTTTCAGACGCCAAACAGATTTAACAGGATGGGACAGGATAGGTGTGGTCCTTTACAATTGCCTGCCATAAACAAGAAATATTCTCTTAAATAAAAACTGAAAGAATTGTGGATGTGGTAAATCTGAAACAAAAATAGCTCAGCGAGGCTGGCAGGATCTGTGGAGAGAACTCAGAGTTAACATTTCGGGTTGAGTGATCCTTACGCAAAACTGGGGAAATATTCCCCAGAAATATTCACTTGCTTGATAAAGGTGAAAATTAGTGTTAAAGTAATCATCAGAAATTAGCAATATTATTTTGTTCAGAAATAAAAGCTAAAAATGCTGCAAACATTCATCAGGTCAGTTATCAACTACAAAAGAAACAGTTATGAATATTTGGCTACATAAATTCTTTATATGAACTTGGAAACTGTATCGCTGAGCAATATTCAAAAGGAACAGAATGGGAAACTTAGGGAAATAAAATGTCAACACAAATCAAGAGAAGAAGAATAAATAATATGTAAAGCATTTAAATGGGAAAAAAATACGAACAGGAGACAATGGAAATCAACATAAGAGAAGCAATAAAAAAAATTAAAACTACAGAATATGTGTGAATAGATGGTGACAAGTAAAACAGGATTATTTTGCCAGTCTCAGAGGCAGCTTTAGAGGCATGGAAAATTTGAATTTACCTCAGCTTCATCGTGTCTTTTCACCTTCAAGAACTTTTCCCATAAGGGGCTTCCAGTGGCATTGACCACTAGCATGGAAGCAACAGGTCACCAATATTAAGACACTTAAAAGGGCAATTGAACTGTATTTTGGATAGAATTAAAATTCTGTTACTACCATCTGTTCTTCTGTTGTTCTATTTTCATTGTGTCCAGAAGTGGGAATCATAAAAATTGCAGGAAGTTTACTTGTTGGTAAATGTAACCTTATATTTAACAGGGTAAATATTAACTGTGTACAGACAAGATTTCACCTGAGGTTCATGGAGAACCATCTCGCATCTCTCAGTAACCATGTTACCTTTTCTGCCGAACTCTGTTGCGAAAAATGAACATCATAAGGTGATACCAGATCTTCCAGCTCTTCTGAATAACTGATCCATAATGGGAAAGAGCACCTTCTTGTAGAAATGAGTGCATTCCAGTTTCTTCTCACACTTTCAATTCCAGTCTCCACAAGATATGACTGCCAGTATAATAATTTCTCAATAACTCAGCCTTGATGATTTTAATCAAAGATATACATTGACTCCTTATCTTGGAGTTCTGGTAGACTGTGTAATTCCTTGTTGGTTTGGAACAACACTCACTGTCCTATTCCCTCAGTCTGTTCAGATCTGTTACTGTGCAACATGGTATAAGTGGAAGTGAAAGAGTAGGAAGTTGAGTCCACAGTCCTTTTCCATCAGAAGTTCACATGACACCAGACCATTCTGGAGTGGGTTAGAAACAATAACTTGGCAGTGATAATTTCAATAACTTTTTTTTGATTGCTATTAATAAAGCCTTCATTTTTGGCCTCACCAATAGCTTGCAGATATCTAAGTGAGCTAGTTGTGTGGACAAATCCATAAGATTCAGTGAACCTCTTGAAGCATTCATTAGCAAATTATGGGCCATTGTCTAAGATGGCAAGGTCTTGAATTTTCAGTGAAAATAAACTTCAATAATACAATGGCAACTGCAGACCATATAGACCTTGTAGCTCTACCCATCTTGAATAGTCAGCCATTCTCAGGAATATCTTTCCACTCATGTCAAACAGAACCATTCTGAGCTCTCTCACAGTCTGGACACAAAATTAAGTTAGATTTGGTCCTGTCAACAGATTACACAGGTGATACAGTTAGAACAATTTTCATGATTTCAAAAATCCTGGGTTTATACATTACCTAAGTAACCCTGGTGTAATCTTTGAAGTCCATCAAGTTTGAGAACTAGATATACACAATTTCTCATCATAAATCAGCAAGTTTTTCATTACATTGAGATGTTTTATTTTCTCAAAACATTGTCTCAGAACAAGATTGTGCAGATTATGTTCTAGCCATTGATCTAGTCCTTATGGATTTCAGCAAATTCTTTGTCTGACTTTTCCTAAATTTCATTTACATATCCCATAGCTTGTGAAGTGTAGATCTCTACCTCTTCAAAAACATTCGAATCCCTTGTGCAGGCCCTTCTCCAGGAATATTGAACAATGCATCCACAGTAGTCTTCACTTGCACACATTTAGTTCTAGCATCAAATCTCACTAATTTCAAACAAAATCTCTGCACTCAGTAACATTTTGTCAATTCCATAGCATTCAATAAAGTATTCAATTTTTTGGAGTCTGTCTCAGATTCAAGACATAGTCTATAAACTTTGCATAAGCCTAGGTAGCAGTTAATTCCTCTTTTTCAATGATTGCATACCTTACCCTGTTTCAGTTGTAGCATGAGATGCACAATAAACCAGTTTCCCAAGACCATCCCTATGATGAGTTGATAATACAATTATAAGTATTTCCTGATCATAATGTGGCAATATGTTCAATGAAATTAACATTTGCTTGGTTATTTCAAATGACATCCATTGGTGTCTTGTCTAAGCAATTGGCATAGTTGTTCACCCCAATGTACCAATTTGGTAGGAACACCCCACTTGATTCACCATCTCCATAAATCACTGAAAAACTGTGACACTTTTAGAGGATGGAAATTCCACAATCACTGTGGTATTTCTGAGGAACTATCTGATCCCTGATGCATCTACATTGTGTCCCAGAAACATAACAGCCAATTGCGAGAAGTCACTTTTGCCATTGAGGCTAAGACCTGCTTCTTGTAGGTGTTGTGGTCTAGCTCTCACTCTAGCATCATGCCCTTTCGCAGAAGATCACTGGATTAGGATGTCATCCATGTGTGAAATTCTCTCCTTTTAGGTTACTGATCATTGTCTGCTGAAATATCCCTGATGTGGATGTGATATTTAAAGGTGAGTTGGTTAAAAGAATATCTCCCAAATGGTGTTAAGAGGTTACAAAATGTTTTTGATTCCTCACCTGAAGGTGATCACCAAAACTCACTATTTTTGTCCAGCTCAGTGAAAGTTGAACTCTATCCCAGATTTTCAAACTCACATCCACAGATGCCATTGGATGATTTTTCCTTTCGAAAGCTTTGCCCTAATTATGTGAAATTGATGCAGGTTCTCAGTGCTCCATTCAGGAAATTGTAGGTTTTGTTTGTAGGTGAGATAACTCCTTGTAACTTTGAGTCAACTTCTTCAAAAGATATAAACAAGCACATCTCGATGTAAAGTGAGGTAATAAGCTGTTTCCTGCATTCCAAGTCCTTTAAACAATTGTGGAAATTCATCCATAAATCTACGCTTCTCTTAGTTTCCTAACTCCTCGACTTTGCAAATTAGCTGTAGATTTGTACATGTTCTTCAAATTAAATGTGAGCTATCCTGGTTCGGGATTATGTATTAAGGAGTTTGTGATTTTCCAAGTGAAGGTAAATTAGTGTAGCTAATTAGTGTAGCTCAGTGTTTGTTGGTCAGCATAGACATTGTGAGCCAAAGGGGTCCATTGATATTCCACATGGCTGCATAATTAGTTTAGATTAGATTCCCTACAGTACGGAAACAGGCCCTTTGGCCCAACAAGTCCACACCAACTTTCCAAAGAGTAACCCACCCAGACCCATTCCCCTATCCTATATTTACCCCTGACTAATGCACCTAACACTATGGGCAATTTAGCATGGCCAATTCACCTGACCTGCACATCTTTGGACTGTGGGAGGAAACCGGAGCACCTGGAGGAAACCCACGCAGACACGGGGAGAATGTGCAAACTCCACACAGACAATCGCTCGAGGCAGGAATCGAACCCAGGTCCCTGGTGCTGTGAGGCAGCAGTGCTAACCACTGAGCCGCCCTGAGCCATGGTGCTGCCCCTGATGCTATGACTCTATGACTCTCTTCATGTTGAAATGTAGTAGTCATCTGTCAGATGTATGCCTGCTGTCGGTGGGATTTTATACTAATAGATGAAGAAGACCTTGTTTTGACTATAGTTTTGTGTTGGAAAGAATCTAAACTTCATCTTCAATATCTTCAATAGTTTAAAAATTGTTTTATGTCCATCAACTAAAATTTATAGACTCCCACAATGTTCCATTGACTCTTTAATCTTGCTTAGAAATGGTACCTCTCTGTTCATTAACAACTTCACGATCTTGGATTTTGCTAATCTTTGTGTATTTTTCATTTGGTTTTTCAACGGAAAACTTGGTATTGTGGCACATTGCTTTAAAATGCTGCTTTTTACAGGAATGAAACTTTGCATTTTTGGTGAGACAGTCTTTGCCGGTATTTCCTCCAACTCTGAAACCAGATGGTAATGCCAGCTACTGCACCATCTTCCTACTCCCCAGTTTCTCTTTGAGTATGCTTCCACTTCAGCACCCCACAAACAGCACAGAAACAGTCATCTTTCTCTACAAAGTATTCCTGTCACCTCAAATAACTGAACAGTTCTGTTTACCTGGTCAATTGCACACACATTGACAAAGTCAAGTCATCCCTAGAATGAGAAAAATCTAATACTGTCTCACATAAGGGCTCAACAATGATTCAGTTCCAGATTATTTGTCTTTGAAGTTACCATATTTGCAACTTTCTGACAGCCACTCCTTACTAAAGAAGCCAACATTCTCCTTGGTCACCGGGTGCACTTAGTAAATTTCACCAATCAATAATTGTGCTTCTCCTCAGCCTAAGTTTGCATTGAATGCTTTCACTACTTCATCATGTGTAGCCATTTCTTCCTCAATCTCTTGTCTAGCCAAGATGTTGTCTGCACTACAACTTATGATGTATAAACCTATTATTTACCATGTTTTGTATTTAGATCTGAAGTGCTGTAGTACCTCGTAAATCTCTGGTGCTAGCTCAGCCATTGTTCAATCTGGTTTGCGCTTACAGAGTTCACAAAGCATTCTAGTAAGGACAATGTCTTCTCCAAAACACAACATGCTGCTGTGCTGTAGACTCGAAACACCATCCATTTAAGGATGATGTACGGTCGCAGAGTTTGGGGAAATGAGTCAGAATGCAAGACAGTAAGATTAGCCAGCAGCCTTCACTGTGTAAGCAATGAGAGTGCTGTTGGTGTGCATGCAACATGAGAGCACTTGACACCATGAAGGGAATGACCACCTTTCCTCATTGATTGCAGGAAGGAATTGTGTTGGCAATGAGATTGGAAAGTTTCTGCCTATAAAAGGTCTTCAGGCTTACTGAAATATGCATTAAGGCAGTTAGATTTAATATATTTGTCATACTACTCCAAATTGTCACTGCATGCACCCCCTGTTACCTGGCGAGATGCAAACCCACAGAGTTATAATCGTAAAATCTCCAAGTCAACAGCAATATGGTTAACTCTTCCTGAAATGGTCCATGATTGAATAAAGAAAATCCCTGATAATGATGTGGGAGGAGCTGAATGGCGAGCTGTTACTTTGCCTGCAGTTGCCTCAAATATGCCAGGTAAAAAGGGAGCAGGTGAATTGATGGAAAAAAAATGAAAGACTGCAACTGAGGGCAGAAGCAGGAGAAGAAAGAAAGAGATACATTTAATGGTGGGGCCATGTCAGAAGAGGATCTAACAATGCAAAGGCTGGGGAAAGGGTGAATTTGGTAGTGGTGGTTGTGGTGGTGGTGGGGTGTGGGGAGCGTGTTGTCTCATAGTTATGCAGGGGAAATAGTGAAAGCAGAATGACAGAAAATGGGATGGGCTCACTCAATGGCCTTGTGTGCTATAGCAGAGCGAAAAATGCTCAGCAAAAGGAAGAGACATTTCAGAAGCACTGGTGTGGGTAATTCCATTGTCTAGATTGGTCCTAAAATTCACTCCATTGTCAGCCACAATTATCTTGAATCGATAATGGAGGAGAGTGGCCAAGGGTAAATCAGTAGATGTTGTGTACCTGCGCTTTCAAAATGTTTTTTGACAAGGTTCCACACAAGAGATTAGTATGGAAAATTAAAGCTCATGGTGTTGGAGGTAATGTATTGACGTGGATAGAGGACTGGTTGGCAGACAGGAAGCAGAGAGTTGGAATAAATGAGACCTTTTCAGAGTGGCAGGCAGTGACAAGTGGAGTGCCACAGGGTTCAGTGCTGGAACCTTAGCAGTTCACAGTATGCATGAATGATTTGGATAAAGGACTTGAAAGCAATATCTCCAAATCTGTAAATGACACTAAGCTGGGTGGTAGTGTGTGCTGTGAGGAGGATGCTAAGAGGCTGTGGGGGGACTTGGAGAAACTGGCAAATGGGCAAATACTTGGCAAATGCAATATAATGTGGATAAATGTGAGGTTATCCATTTTTATTGCATAAACAGGAATGCAGATTATTATCTGAATGGTGGCCGTTTAGGAAAAGGTGAGGTACAACGAGACATGGGTATTATGATGGAACTGTCGCTGAAGGTTGGCATGCAGATGCAGCAGGCAGTGAGGAAAGCTCCAATACTCAAATCCTCTCACTCCTTCATAGCGAGAGAATTAACTGTCGGAGGAAGGAGGTCTTGCTGCAGTTATGGGGCTTTGGTGAGGCAACACATTCAGTATTGTTTCCAGTTTTGGTCTCCTAGTCTGAGAAAAGCAATTCTTACTATTGAGGGAGTCCAGCAAAGGTTCAGCAGACTGATTCCCAGGATGGCAAGATTGACCTAAGAGGAAAGATTGGATCGACTGGGATTGTATTCGCTGGAATTTAGAAGAATGAGGGGCAATCTCATAGGAACATATCAAATACTGATGGGATTGGACAGGCTAGGTGCAGGAAGAATATTCCCAGTGTTGGGGAAATCCAGGACTAGCAGTTACAGTCTAAGAATAAGGGGAGGACCATTCAGGACTGAGACAAAGAAGAATTTCTTCGCTCAGCAAGTTGTGAACCTGTGGAATTCTCTCCCACAGGAAGCTGTTAGGGCCAGTTCATTAGATACATTCAAGAGGGACTGGGATATGGCCTTGCAGTTAAAGAGATCAAGGGGTATGGAGGGAAAGCGGGAATGGGATACTGAGATTGCATGATCAGCAAGGATCATACTGAATGGTGATGCAGGCTCGAAGGGCCGAATGGCCTACTCCTGCACCTATTTTCTATGTTTCTATATACAACAGTGCTAACAAGCAAAACTTACTATTGTTTAAAATATCTATAAACACGAACTCCAACAAACAAAACAGCTTAACAAAGTTTTGAATGACAAACAATACAGTTAAAGCAGCCAACGAGTAGTTATCGTGCAGTTTTACTGCTGTCAATGATTTGAGACCAATCTATTGAAGTGACACTGAGTTATATTGCTGGTGGTGTGACATAAATATGAATGCTTACTTTCGGTAAAAGAGAGCTCAGCACATGTATATGTAGAGCAACACAAGCTGTCACTCATCAGCATTTTATTTTTTAGCTGACTAAAGAACACGTAGGACCGATGAATATCTGCTAACATTAAAATGTTTAAATATAAATACAAGAAAGTATACAACAGTTAAGTTTTTTAAAAAAATAATTACCTCATTGTGGTTGCAGCCTGACTGCAGCAGATGTAAACTTCATGGGTGTAAAACCGTCTCCTACTCCTGTTTAACTGAACTGCTACTGTCACAAGGCAGATGAGAGTCAAACTGGCACAAAATCTACACAACAACTGTCACTAAAATGACCAGAAATAGTGTCACAAAAAGCTCCATTAGAGTTAGCAATTTCACGAGGTAAGAAAAATTAAATGAAAATGGTCAACAGGAGAAAGGTACAAATCAAAACGTAATAGAATATGATGTGAGGAAACAATATGCTGACTGATCTGGACCCAGTGTAGTTAGTACAATAAACTCCGTGACTCCTTAAAGGTTAAATTGCTGTGGACAGAAAATATATTAACAAATAATCAAAATATGCAAGTGAGATAAAAATTAAAAATAAAAATTGTAAAGGAATACAGATTAAAGGTCACCTAAACAAATAAAACAGAGAAAAATTATGGCATAAAAATGAAAATTAAAGGAATAAGTAAGATAAATATTTGGAATATTAATGAAATAGCAGTAGCTCATGCATAAAAGATGAAAGACAGAAATATAGAAAGGAGTAATATGAGATAATGAAAGCACCCTTATAAGATTAAATGAGGACAAAGATTTTTTTTAACAGGAGGAATAGGACAGAACACATTGCTTCTGTATTTTCCCACTACTTTACAATCTTTATGTGCTTTTCTTTTAACCTCGGTGCCAATACAGAAATGTATCCTCAATAATGTTATACATTTCTCAGAATAAGACCTGGAAATGGTATATGAAACTGAAGGTAGTCAACATTTACAATAATTGAATATCATTGTAAAATATAAAACAAAATATCATCTTATTCCATTACCCAACTCCAGTATATCCTCATTCATCTAAAATGTATAATGCAGTTCTGTAACTTGATCAACTATCATAGCTTGGACCCATAATAATGTTGATAGCTAGCAGCCTAACCAGTTGGTTTGGTAACAGTATGGGAATTAACAGCTAATTACGTATTTCTGTACTTTACTTGCAATACTTTTTGATTTACACATTTATACAACAGAATTAATTGTTTATTTGATTTTACACCCAGTGTGATCCTCAGAATCGTCTAAAAACAGAATTGTTGGTTCTAGAACTTTGAGTTATCTTAGCATCAGTACAGCCACAGAAACATAAGAAGCAGAAGGAGTAGACCACTCAGCCCCTTGCACCTACTGTCCCAATGCACTACATCATAGCTTATCTACCGCAAAGGCATTTTCACACACTATTTCCATATCCCTTTACTTTGTTAATATTTTGAAACCTATCAATTTCTGTCTTCAACGTATTCAGTGACTGAACCTCCATGATCTCTAGCTCTAGACAATTCCAAATATTCACCATTTTCTGAGTAAAGAGATTCCTTCTTGTCTTACTCCAAGATGATCACTTATTCTGAAACATCCTGGTTCCAGACCAGGAAAACTGGGGAAATATCCTGCCAACAATACAGATGGTAGTTAATTCTCTATACAATCACAGTAAGATACCTTCCCTCCTCTACTCAAATGCTTTTGCAATACAGGCCAGCAAACCTTTTCCCTTCTTAATTCTTTAATGTAACTGTATGTTAACTTTCAGTGTCGCATGAACAAGGAGATCCAAGTCCCTTTGAAGTTCAACATTCTCCTCATTTCAGATACATGTGATGAAGAAGCTTGGCTCTAGCACTGACCTTTTCAGCGCCTCACTTGTCACAGCCTGCTAATCTGAAAATGACCCAGTTCTTCCTATTCTCTGTTTTCTGTATGTTAGCCAGTACTCAATTCATGTCATTATCCAAGATGGTGCTGGAGTGTGGCAACTCCTTGCAAGCTATCTACAACAGATCTTGTCATCATTCTGTTCTTTTAAAATTAAATTCTGAGTCTGTCAAAATTACTAACAATGTGCTCTTAAATCTATTTGCAAGTCTGAGGATCCCAGAAAAAGCCCAATTACCAACATCGGAGTCAAGGCCCAACCAGCACAGGAATGAGATCTGACCCCATGGTGACCCGACATTGAGGAGGGCTGACTAGACTGACTGCAAGATCAGTCAAGGCTGCGATTGGCACCCATGACCCCATCAGGAGCACCCACTTACCTTGCCAATGCTGGAGCTGAAAGCCCAGAGAAATTGAAGGCCTCATGTAGGCCCGACCTCAGGGAAACCCAGACTGCTACTGGAACAGGAAGAGACCTTGCAGTGACATGACATTGAGGAGACCCCAACCAGACCAATTGCAATGTCCTCCGGAACATTCAAGGCCGTGACTAGTGCTCAGGTCCCCATCAGACACACTCACGTACCTTCTGGAGCAGCAGACTTCTCTCACTGATGCTTGAGATCAACCAGACCAACCATGAGATCCCCTAGAGTATTCAGGGCCACGACTGGTGCTCAGAACCCCATCAGGAGCACTCATTTACCTTTAAGAGCAACTGACACCTGGGATTGATGAGGAACAGCCACCTACCCAGGAAATGTGAGAGATGTACTGGACTTCAACTAAGACTGAAACTCCAAGGTTTCAAGCACCTCTCCTCCACCTCCCCAGCGTACTTCTGACAAATGTTCAAGCCAGTGAGAACAAAATGGATGAACTTAAAGTCAGACTCACCTTCCAAAGGAAATTGAGGAACTGCTGTGTGCTCTGTTTCACAGAGACATGGCTCACCACTGTTACACCGACTGTGCCTTACAACCTGAGGGTTTGTCAATTCACCAAATGGACCGCTCAGTGTCCTTGGACAAGGCAAGGGGCAGAGGGGTCTGCCTCCTGATCAACATTTCCTGGTGCTCAGACGTGGTGACCGTGGTGAGTCACTGGTACCCAGATCTAGAATATTTAACAGTGAAATGTCGTCCATACGACCTGCTGTGTGAATTCACCTCCACTATCTTGATTCTTGATTATTAAGATGGTCTTACAGAGAGCAGCCTGCACCCAACCCCGTGCAGACATGAAGACTGTACTAGACGAAGTATGCAATGCTATAAACAGTTTTGAGACCTAATACCCTGAAGCATTGTTCATGATAGCCAGTGACTTCAACCAGGAATGTGCAACCAAACTTCCACCAACACATCTCCTGTCCCACCACAGGTCTGAACACTCTTGACCATTGCCATACAATCATAAAAGATTCCTACTGCTCCATACCACATCCGCATTTTGGAAAATCAGTTCACAACATTGTGCTCCTCCTCCCAGCTTACAAGCCAAAATTGAACCTTGAGGACTCAGTTCAGAAGGTAATGCAGTGCTGGTCTGAGAAAACTGAAGGGCTTCTGTGGGACTGCTTAGAACCAGTGGACTGGGCCATTTTCAAGATCTCAATGACCAACCTAAACGAGTATGTAAGTATCGTTATAGACTTCATTCTATAAGTGTGTAAATGACTGCATGATGAAGAAGTTAATCCGAACGTTCCCCAACCAGAAACCATGCGTGAACTGGGAGATTCACTCCCTACTGAAGTCCAGGCCTGTCAGAAAAGGTCAAGAAGCTGTAATATGGGTCTTCCACCTTTAAGTAGTACCATCTTTGATGTTAGCAAACATAAAACAAGGTGCGCAATCTGCAGAACCCTGAAACATAGGAAGTTACTCTTGAGGCAGAGACTAATGCCAGAGTTGGAGAGTGGGGAGTGCATTTAGTCAGAGATAAAGATGCTGACTGGAGACCATGTGCCTCCCACGATTTCACTCCTGGGTGGGAAGGTCACTGGATGGTCACACTGCCATGCTGCCAATTGAAGCTCTCTTGCGTGAGTTATTAATGACTTACATGTCTCAGGCGAAAGTGATTACTGCAGATGCTGGAGATTAGCGTCAAGAGTGTGGCGCTGGAAAAGCACAGCAGGTCAGGCAGCATCCGAGGAGCAGGAATATCGACATTTCGGACAAAAGCCCTTCATCAGGTATATGAGACTAATATATGTCTCATTCCACCACCAGCAATTTGTATTTAACCAACCATGAGCAGGAAACTCATATTACAAAGCACAAAACCCTGTCTACCTTCCTGCCCTTTCTTTGATTCCCCAGAATCACACCTCAACCTCAAGACCCAGCCAGACCCAGCCAGCAAACTTCTTATGCCTCCATCCAACACACACTCACTTTTGGTCTTAGTTCCCTCATTGATCAGGGAATCTGGTGGGTCCATTGCCACATCACATCTACCACCAGTCCATTGATGGAGAGGTATAGTTCTCTGATTTGCCAGGATTTCCCCTCCCAGGGTATTTGGGAATGGCCAGTTGCATGTCTGGTTGGCTGTCCCAAAAGAGGCAACACAGGCTTCTCACCAGCCCTCTAGCCAGCGGGTAGGTATTGCATTGCCTGGATTAAATTTCACCCTGGGAGTCTCCATTAGATCCTCTATTGGTTGTGCCAGCACTGCTTCTAATTCTATCAGAACTGACATAAAATTGAGACCAGGGAAATGAATGTTGTAGAAAGGAAAATGTGCCACACAGATACAGTGGAGACGTTCTTCTGATATTAAGTCTACCTAATGTTATTCTGGCCAAGCAACTAGGTAGCTACTTGTGAGCAGTACCTGACCCATGACTGAGTGATATTGGCTCTCAGAGCGAGTTTGCCCCACATGTATTTTTCTACAGCGGTGATAATCAAATGAAATTTCTTTCCTTGACATTTGAGATTGTAAAGTTGTCAGCACTAATATCATTAATTTTCCTAAGCAGAAACATTAACTCCAAACCTTTTGGAATAAATAGGAGTCAAGAAGAAAATTACTTGAGCCAGGGAAATAACTACTGAGCAAAATGATTACACTATATCTGTTTGAATTAGCGTATTATCTGAATTAATTATTTTATTCTGTAATATCATTCCATTCATACAAACTTTCACTAATCAGCAAACTCTGCAATTCTACCTAAAGAAAATCTTGTGGAGCTGGTGATGGTCCCTCTCAATAATGGGGAAATGGGCAATAGTGAATCAACAGCCCATTTTACAAAGAGCCTGAATTTACTTCCCTCGGCCCAACAAGTCCACACTGACCATCTAAAGATCATCACCCAGACCCACTCCCCTATCCTATTATTCCATATTTACCCCTCGCTAATGCACCTAACCTACACATTTCTGAACACTATGGGCAATTTAGCATGGCCAATTCAGCTGACCTGCACATTTTTGGATTGTGGGAGGAAACCGGAGCACCTGGAGGAAACCCATGCAGACATGGGGAAAATGTGCAAACTCCACACAGTTACATGAGGCTGGAATCAAATCTGGGTCCGTAACACTGTTAGGCAGCAGTGTTAACCACTGAGCCACCGAGCTGCTGTAGAATAGGTTTGCAACAGCACCAGAGACCCGGGTTCAATTCCCACCTCAGGCGACTCTCTGTGTGGAGTTTGCACGTTCTCCCAGTGTCTGCGTGGGTTTCCTCTGGGTGCTCCGGTTTCCTCCCACAGTCCAAAAATGTGCAGGTTAGGTAAATTGGCCATGCTAAATTGCCCGTAGTGTTAGGTGAAGGGGTAAATGTAGGGGAATGGATTTGGGTGGGTTGCGCTTCAGCGGGTCAGTGTGGACTTGTTGAGCTGAAGGGCCTGTTTCCACACTTTAAATAATCTAATCTAAAAAATTGTTATCAGTAGGACTGCTAATGAAAACCAATTTTCGAATGGTAATGTCCTTGCCTGTTGTAAGTTAATAATAATTGTTTTGCGAAATATATGTCTACCACCCTACTGCTATCAGGCACTGAAGAATTTTGGTGGTCCTACAATTGCCCTGGAGAGATATAATTACATTTTATTTGTTTGTTTCATTGGTTTAAAGATCAAAATAGGTCCTTTGATCAAATGTTCAAATGGAATTGTTTCCTTGATTTAATTAGTAGCATGGTTCCCTTGATAGGAGAAAGTGAGGACTGCAGATGCTGGAGATCAGAGCTGAAAAATGTGTTGCTGGAAAAGCACAGCAGGTCAGGCAGCATCCACGGAGCAGGAGAATCGACGTTTCGGGCGTAAGTCCCTTAATGTAAAGATTTCCATGTTTGACACAGATAAGCAAGATAGCATGTCTGGATTTATTTGTGACACTGGTTCTCTCTGTTGTCAATTGCACATGAACTTGAAATATTATGAACTGGAAAACCTCATTTCTAAAAGATAATAACATGAATGTAGGATTTAAACTAAATGGTTAAATGTTTTAGTTTGAGAGAGATGCTAAATTCTAGTACATCTTCAGTCTATTTCCGTCCTCAAGATCAGCATCATGTTGTAACATGATACTTGGAGATGGAAAATGTTCCAAGAATGCTCATAGATATCACCCCTAAGGGATTTTCCTTTGAAAATGGGTTTATGAATTTCATACTGACCTTATTTTTCTGATTTATATAATTGCAAGCTTGGTTTTTAATTTTGTTGCTTTAATCTGTAAATCTTTGGTCTGGATGGCATCACGGACCATTTGCAAAATAATTGAGTAGCACAGAATGTTTCACCTCTTCAAAATTAAGATACAGCAATCCAACAATTTCCACATCATTAGAACAATGAACCTTTTGCTGAGGACTGTTAGGCTGTTGAGAAAGTTGCTGCCTGCATAAAAACCGAAACCATAAAACTTTCTGATATCATTATTGGAATTGGGTAGCTCTTCAATTTGTAACCAGCTATGTTTACACGCCAACTACAATTTCTTTTTGTAGATGAAGTACCTGCAACATCTTTTATCTGTGACATTCCTAAGATTATACAAAGTATAATCTTGCCAGTTATAGTTAAACTTGTTTTCCTTTTGCAAAGAGGGTCCCTCAGTTGATTAACTACTAGAATTTGGTACCAGTTTCAAACTCTGGTGTTTAGTTACTTAAGTCAACCTGATATATGTGTGCTGTTCTGTTTGAATGTTCCTGCTTCAATTAGTATTAGTTTTTGGATGATTATGTTTCTGGTCAATAACTAAAGAACTAATGCGAGATAAATGCCTTAGAAATGTTCCTATTTAATTATCTGGAACCCAGAAAAAAACACTACACAGGACATGGCCAAACTTAACTTTCTCAAACATCTTGGCATCCTCCTGACGATCTCAACCTCACAAATGTCAGTCTACAACAAATTTGATTCATTCCAGATGATATAAAAAAGAACGACTGATACAATGAAGAATGTGGGCTTTCACAATATCCTGACAGCAGAACAGAAGACTTTGCCCCAGAACTAGCCATGCTCCTGACCAGGCTGTTCCAATAGCTACAATACTTACATCTACCCAACAATTTGGAAATTGCGTAGCTCTGTCATATCCATAAAAAGTAGGACAAATCGAATCCAGCCAAATACGACACATTATTCTACTCTCAATCATCAGCAAGGTGTTGGAATGTGTCATCGATAATGTTATCAAGCGGCATTTACTCATCAGTAATCTGCTCATTCATACTCAGTTTTACATACTGCAAGGACCACATGGATCCAAATCTCATAGCTTTCACTCAAATGTGACACAATTGTAACTTCGGAACTGAGGCAAGAGTGAATGACCTTGACCATAATGAGTGCAGCATTCAAGAACGCCCATTATATTGAAATCATTGAGAATCGGGGGGAAAACCCTTCACTGGTTGGAGTCATACCTAGCACAGTGGGAGGTTGTTATGCTTGTTGGAAGCCTAGTGTTTTATTCCAAGGGCATCACTGCAGTTCCTAAGGACAGTATTTTAAGTCTCAGCATATTCAGCTACTTCTTCAATGACCTTTCTTCCAACATCAGTAAACATCCACAGTTATGAAATGGTGATTGCAGAGTTTTCAATTTCACTCACAGCTCCTCAGACTATGAAACAATCTATGTCCCCTAGAAAAAAAGACTCCTGGACATTATTCACGTTCAGACAGATATATGGAAGCAATATTCATGCCTCACAAATGCCAAGTAATGTCCATCACCAACAAAAGAGGCTCTAACCATCTTCACCTGTTATCTTGCCATAGCATTAACATTGTTGAATCCTCCGCTAGCCATGTCTATGCATCACCACTGACCACAAACTTAACAAGCCCAGCTGCAGCAATGACAAATCTATAAATTTGGATAGGGACTGGGAAGTCCCAATGTCAGTCGAGATTTGACAAGGCACAAAACAGAAGCAAAATGGAATACTGTACAACTCAACATCTCACCAGCAGTTAGGAATGAGAAATAAATGTTTTCCTTGCTCATACTTCCCTCATCCCAGGACAGAATAAATCAAAACATGGGTCTGAATTTTCACTCCCAAATCATGTAATGGGAACTGGAACATGTTCTGTCTCTCCGTGCCTGACTCATATAAAAGGCATAGAATATAAAAGCAAGTAAGTGATGCAACACTTCTACAAATCAGACCACATTTGGAGTATTATGCTCAGTTCTGGGCACTTATTTAAGGAAGGACATTAAAGCCCTGAAAAGAATACAGCAGAAATTTATTAGACTGATACCAGGATTAAGCGATGTTATATTCAACGAAAGATTAGAGAGATTGAGCTTATTTTCTTTAGATTAGAGAAGATTAGGAGGTGACCATATTGAGATGTTCAAAATTATAAACAATTTGGACAAGGTAAAGAAGGATATTCTAGTTGGTATATCAGTAATTAGGGTCATAATTTCAAGATTGTCAGCAAAAGAGCTAGGAATGAGATGGGGAGAAACTTCTTTGCTCAGTGAGTTATTAGTATTTGGAATGTACTGTCTAAAAGAACAGTGGAGATGGATTCCATTCAATGTTTCAAAAGAGAGCTGGATATATGTTTGAAAGTGATTAATTTAGAATACTGTAGAGATAGGACTCAATAATGGAACTAGCTGGGTAGCTTTTTCGGTAGCCAGTATGGAGGCAATGGCCCAAATGGCCTCCTTCTGTACTGTAAAAATCTATGTTTATATGATTCTGTGATTCATTCATTGTCTTTGATTTTCATGTCATAGGATCCTTTTGACTTGAGCTGTGAGTTCAGTGATTTGATTCTTTCAGTAAGTATTTGGATTTCCAAAAGAAACATGTTACTGTAGACTCTACTAAGACCACACTAATGTAAAGAAGAGAACAGAGTGAACAGCAAAGAAGATTTCTTGTCTTAAATATTTTTCAGAACAGCGTAAAGTTCACAAAAGACAATGTTAATATTGCAATAACAGAATGTTGGTGGGTATTGTGGTCATTAAGAACCCTGAGGTGCTTATTACCAGTCTAAGCTTAATGAGGCCCTAAGGGCCATTATATCATCCAGACAAAAGAATTGTCTAACTGTTATTTTCAATTTGAAGCTTTCAGAGTTCCAATGGCAATATTTGTGACCTTTATGTTTAGCTGTTTGTAGTTTCATGTACTGTATTGTTTCTGCAATTAGTACAATGAAAGCTGTAAGTTTATTATTTTTGGTGTAGCAATAGTACATAGTCCACTGCCTGGCCAAATAGTAAGTTTTTTGTGGGCTTTTTGTTTGGTTGTTCTAACAAGAATTATTATCTCTTGGTTTATTTTAGCACTTTGGCCAAGTTATCCTATACCCTTGTGGACTGATTTCATTCTTAATGCTAATATCGATGTGACAGGTAAGATTAATTAAAGCTATAACATTAATCTGTGCTGGTATCTCAACTAACATACTGCAGCCAGTTCAACACACTACTATTTATCTATGGGTGAAATTTTCTCAGCCCCAGAAAAATATGGAATGGCAATGAAAAAATGAGCAGGCAACATGCTACAATGCAGACGAAACAGTAACTGGGAAGGGAGCAGCTTGTAAGGGCTGGAGACATTAAAGCAGACAATAGGCAACCTGAAGGTGATGAGTGTTTGGTCTGGGTAGAGCCTTGCGGTTGAGTCCAGATGGAATGTGCCACATCATCCTAGCACATTGTGCCCTGCACAAATGGAACAGTCAAAGAGAGGATGTACTGGATGCTGAAGAACTGAGAGATCAGCAAGAGTATTGCATGGAGGAACATCACCTACAACAAGATAGAGCAGTGCAATATCAGGTGCAACAGGCCTGACAGGACTTAAGTGACATTCAGTTCCAATAGATCAGAGTTAGGCAAAACCATCTTTCATTATCTGCAAATTTGATGTTGCCAAAGGCTGGTCCCAGAAACAGATAGAACTTTTGTGTTTGTTCTGACTTTGCTTATCCTTGTTGTTTAATAGAGGTTACTTTCTATTTGAAGGTTTTACAATATGTGACACCCCATAGTGAACAATGACAAGGAGTTATGCTACACTGGGCATGAGGAATTGAATAGTGTCACTTTGGACGGGTAGCTTCTGTCATTTCATTCTTGTAGCTGCAAATAGAATGACTGTCAACTTAAAGTGCTATATATTTATGAATGAGATATTCTATTTACAATACAATGACACCCATGCACCCTATGTGCTGTCAGAAGCTTTCCTTTTTCATTCCTGGCTGGTAATGTTTGACCTAGGCTTTAAACATGATGCTGGCAGCTGGAAATCCAGAAGGTTCCGGCAGCAGTGAACACTCCCACAGCTGGTGAGCTCAAGATAGCCTGAAAGTGCTTCGTGGAGAGGTTAGTGCATAGGTAATGAGGTGAGCAGCATGAGATAATGTGCTCAAGCTCATGGAGAGAAGTCTGATGTGAAATTCCTCAAAATTGACATTTATCTGATTTTTACTAAAATTCAGACCTATGTTTCTATGAAGAAAAATCCAAATGGTACTGTACGTTTAAATTTTAATGTACAGTACATGGTAGAAGTAGAAAGTAAAAGTTAAATATTTCTGGATATTTGGTTGAAGCAAGTTCATAAAGGTCAAGGTTAGGAACAGGCTATTGTGTCCTGGCAGCTATCTGGGTTGGAGTGCTAAAGACCTGAGTACCACATCCTGCTCTAACCACACCAAGCTGTACAATTACACAACTCAGCAATGTTGCTCAAGTATGTTCTATCAACAAATACCAAGCTAAACCTAATCCAGCTAATTAGCACTTTACCATTGATGAAATGTTAGAAAAAGTAATCAACAATCCAATTAGCAACAATCAACATTCTACTCACAAACGAACATTTTGGTTTCTGTCAAAGCCAAATTGAACTGATTGGAAAAGTCAATATGGTTTATTGAAGAAAGACACTCCAGTGTCTGATGTCATACATGAAGCAAAGGAAGGTGGTTATGGTGGATGGATATTAGTTATCGCAGCCCCAGGACTTCACTGCAAGAGTTCATTAGGGAAGGGTCCTGAATTCAAACCTCAGCTACTTCATCAGTGATCTATCCTCTGCCAGAAGATCTATTGTGATGTGATGAACCCACGAATTCAAGTCCATCCACAATTCTAATAATGAAACCCTTCTGTACCTCAGCAGAATTGGGATGATATCTAGATCTTGTGCAATTAACACTGAGCCATGTAAATGCGAGGTAATGAAAATGACACCATTTCCTATGATTTTCAATGGCAGTTTCTTGATCAAGCCCCTTATTAGCAATATTGTGAAGGTCATTGTTGATTGGAAGTTAAATTGGACCAGTCATACCTGCACATCACAGAAAACATGGCTCAGGGTAACTGCTTTGGGAAGCCATTTTTAACTTTTCCCTATAAAAACATGGACAGACAGAAAGATCAACCTGGTGTGAGTTTGCTCACTGAGCTGGAAGGTTTGTTTTCAGACATTTTGTAAATATATTAGGTAACATCATCAGTGAGCCTCTGATGAAGCACTGGTGGTATGGCCCACTTTTTTATTTATGTGTTCTGGTTCCCTTGGGTTGATGATGTCATTGCCTGTGGTGATGCCATTTCCTGTTCTTTTTCTTAGGGGGTGGTAAATGACATCCAAGTTAATGTCATTGCTGATAGAGTTCCAGTTGGAGTGCCATGCTTTTCGGAATTCTCACACATGTCCTTGTTTGGCTTGGCCTAGGATAGATGTGTTGTCCCAGTTGAAGTGATGTTCTTCCTCATCTGTATGTAAAGATACTAGTGAAAGTGGATGATGTCTTTTGTGGCTAGTTGATGTGCATATATCCTGGTGGTTAATTTACTGCTTGTTTGTCCACTGTAGCGTTTGTTACAGTTCTTGCAAAGTATTTTGTAAATGACATTAGTTTTGCTTGTTGTCTGTTTAGGGTACAACAAGAGAACCAAATCATAGCCCTATTCAAAAGACTTCAGAGATCTGGGAAATAAATAAGATTGACATGCAAAAATGAAACTACGCTTCTACGGATTACTCAAAATTCACAAACCAGGAGCCCCCTTCAGACCCATAGTCTTGCTACCTGGAACACCAACATACAGATTAGCCAAGGGGCTACGCCAAAGACTAAAACACTGAGTAGAAGACTCACGTCACTCCATGCATTCCATTCAAGAATTCCTGAAGTCCATCAAAGACACCAAGATAGAAGAGGATGAAATAATGGTCTCCTTTGATGTAACAGCCCTATTCACATTCATCAACATCAAAATGCCCATGGAAACACTGACTACACTACTAGAAGAACCAAAGACACATACACCAAACACCACTAACTTCATCAGCAAGGACAAGCTAGTGGACTTATGCCTTGCCACCCATTCACCTTCAACAACAAAACTACAGACAAACCAACAGAACACCCATGGGATCTCCGATATTAAGGTTCGTAGCAGAGAATTTGTGTTGCAGGCATTTCGTCCCCTGTCTAGGTGACATCCTCAGTGCTTGGGTGCCTCCTGTGAAGCGCTTCTGTGATCTTTCCTCCAGCATTTGTAGTGGTTTGAATCTGCCACTTCTGGTTGTCAGTTCCACTACAAATGCCAGAGGAAAGATCACAGAAGCGCTTCACAGGAGGTCCCAAGCACTGAGGATGTCACCTAGACAGGAGACGAAACGTCTGCAACACAAATTCCCAGCTCGGCGAACAGAACCACAACAACGAGCCCCCCAGCTACAAATCTTCTCACAAACTTTGTTCGTAGCAGAGGCAGTAATGCAGAGACTCAAACAAACAGCTCTGCCAATCATCCAAATCATTCTAAGCAACAAACCCAAGCAGGCAGATAAAACACATCCAGAAACTCTAGCCACTCTCCCCTACATCAAAGACATCTTGGAAATGGTTGCCAGACTACTCAGTCCCTTTGGCATCATGGTAGCCCACAAATCCACTAATGACTAACAGCAACTAATGAACTTTAAAGACCCTATACAGACAACAAGCAAAACTAATGTCATTTACAAAATACCTTGCAAGAACTGTAACAAATATTACATTGGACAAACAGGCAAAAAACTAGCCACCAGGATACATTAACATCAACTAACCACAAAAATACATCACCCACTCTCACTCGAATCTTTACATACAGATAAGGAAGAACACCACTTCGACTGGGACAATGCATCCATCCTAGTACAAGCCAAACAAGGACATGTGCAAGAATTCTGAGAAGCATGGCACTCCAATCGGAACTCTATTCATTGACTTGAATCCCATTTACCACCCCCTGAGAAAAAGAACAGGACATGACATCACCACGAGAAATGACATCACCAACCCAAGGAAACCTAAACACAAAAGTAAAAAGTGGGCCATACTACCAGTGCTTCACCGAAGGTTCACTGATGATGTTACCTGGTATGGTGATGAAACGTCTGAAAATGAACTTTCCAGCTCAGCGAGAAAACCTACACCCAGAACCTCAACATGAACTACAAATCTTCTCAAAACACACTAGATAGATCATCCTTCCTTGTATCAGATCTTGCTGATCTAGGGAATATAGGAAAGTGTGGTTCTGTCTGCCAGATCGTGGCCTTAGCCTGGAAATGGTAATGACCCAACATTCACCAGTTCAGGGACTTCTACACAAGGTTCATCCTGATTTCTGGGTGAAATGATAGCCAAGGCAAGAGAAATCCCTTCCGTTTAGATGGGAAGTGAACCAGTCAGAGAAGGGGGAGGTAAAACAGGAAGGAAAAGGGGGTAGTGAGGGAGGATGCTAACAATAAGAGAAATGATGAGAGAATCAGAAATAGTGAGTGAGTCAGGAATGGTGAGGAACCATAGAGCTAAGGATAGACTGAAAAAGAGGCAATTAAAGGAAGAAGAAAGTATTTGGAAAGGGAAAAAAAATCCCTTGATTTAGAGTCATAGAGTCATGCAGCATGGAAACAGACCCTTCGGTCCAACTCATCCATGCTGACCAACTTTCCCAAACTAAACTAGTCCCACTTACCTGCACTTGGTCCACATCCCTCTAAACCTTCCGTAATCATGTACCTACCCAAATGTCTTTTAAACTTTGTAACTGTACCATTATCTACCAATTTCTCTGGCAGTTCATTCCACATACAAACCACCCTCTGTGTGAAACAGTTGCACCTCACCTGAGAAATATGTCCTCTAGTTTTGGACATCCCAACCCTGGGGAAAATATCTTTGCTATTCACCCAATCTATGCCCCTCATGATTTTATAAACATTACCCCTCAACTTTGCATCGTCCAGTGAACAAAGTCCCAGCCTATCCAGACTCTCCTTATAACGCAAACCCTCCATCTCTCCAACATTACTAAATGCCTACTGACCAGTGTAGATATCTTTTTTTTCCACTATCTATGGCAATCATTTTCTGGACTGGTGCTTGGAAAGATGGAGTGAATGACATTTTGCCTTCATGAGGGTGGAATTCCTCTGTTACTGTGGCTGGAGATGCCAAGTCTTTAGTTGGATTCAGAAAGGGTTAAAGGGCAAAATTCTTCAGGTTATGTGAAAGGTTAGCAGCAGAGGAACAGTGAAAAGTCTTGCAGTAACGAGTGGCAATATTGCCTTTATGTGTGATTACTTGAAGAAAGAATTGTGAAAACAATCACTAAAATAGCTAAACTGTACTTGATTTTTATGCATATTGTCTTCAATGCTGTGAAACCTCTCTGCCCTACAGAGCTCCAAAACTGCTAAAAATAAAAATAGAAAGTGGTGCAGAAATTCAACAGGTCTGGTAGCATCTGTGGAGAGAGAAAAATCCAATTAATGTTTTGCATCCAATGATTCCTTGGAACATGTCCAACAGCATCTTTCTGATTTTACGTCACATTTCCAGTATTCACAGTGATTTGTCTGAACCAAAGCTACCTCCACCATCTGACCCAGGCCTTGTTCAATGATTGACTTTCCCCTAGCTCTGCTCCTTCTCCTGTTAATGCCCGCCAAAACGTCCTGCAGGAAGAATATGTGTGAGTTTGTGTGTGCTTCACAGTTGTGTGAGACAGCTTTATAAAGTGTGAATGTGCTGGGTCAGCTGGGTCAGTGTTAATGTGCAACTAAATGCTTTCATGATTTAGAAGAAGTTAGAACAAACTCATGGGTAAAACCATAATTATTGACTATCTGTAATGAGCAATTAAAATGAAACTTTAAGAATGGTGGTTAAAGTAATTAAATCATACAACTCATTACTCAACTATTGAACAGTAGTCCACAAAACTTGAATACATTGTCTTAGCCAATAATACCTCTGTACATATTCCTTTGGGAACCAAAACGTTTGTTACAACATTTGTATTTTGCATGATTTATATCTTGCAAAAAGAGGCATTACAATGTATGATACACCAAAGTTCATATTTTTTTGTTAGGAAGGTTTGCCTCCCTAATTATTCTCCTTTACTCTTGCTCTCTGTAGATCCATAGATACCAGTATCTTGATAATGGTGAATTTAGTGATGGTCATGCCATTGATGTCAAGCGACAATGCTGAGATGATCTTTGTCAGAGATGGTCATTGCCTGTTACTTGTTAGCAAGCAAATGTTATTTGCTACTAAGCCCGATGTTATCCAGGCATTGCTGCACATGAGCGTGGATGGCTTCTGTATTTGAGGAATAACGAATGGTACTGAACATTATATAGTCATCAACAGACTATCAACATTGAGGAAAGGTCATTGGTGCAGGAACTGAAACAACTAAAGATAGTTGTGCCTTGGACAGTACCCTACCTCACTGAGCAGTAGCTTAGGCTGTATTGACACGGTCAGAGACTGCCAATATCGGCATTTCTGTCTTCTCAAAATGGTGAGTGCCAAGGTGGAGAGAAAGAGAGGGCAAAGATAATGAAAGTTGTACAGTGGACTCCTTTCTTCAAACCTGACTTCTATTCCCAATCTACTCATTGATGAGTGAGAGGACTGATGGGCAACTGACTGAATCAAATAAATATCAAATGATTGCTCTCTCGCCCTGATATGGTGTTACCAAGATTTGACAATAATTGCATTTAAACTGAAACATTTCTGATGGAATAAATACAACAGCTAGAAACTTGACACCATGCTGGACAAAGCAGACCAGTTGATTGGGATCCATCCAACAACTTGAACATCCATTCCCTCCACCAAAAATACCCAGTGGCAGCAGTGTATCATCTACAAGATACGCTGCAACAAATCACCAAGGCTTCTTCAAGGCACCTTTCAAACCAACAATCTCAACTACATAGATGGGTAAGAATGGCAAATGTTTGGGAACAAGTCACACAACATCCTGACTAGGAACTACATCACCATTCCTTCACCATCTTGGTATCAAGATCCTGGAATTCTAAGGGTGAAATTTCACCATGTAGATTGCAGCAGTTCAAGACAACAGCTCAACAGCTCAATGTTTAGGCATGGACAACAAATGTTGGCATTGCTAACGATGCCCACATCACGTAAAATAATAAAAAGGAATGAATATATGCTGCATTGTATTAGGAAGCAGTAGTTTTTAACCTAAATTATGACACTACTAACCACACGGTTCCCATTAGCATTCCACTGGAAGATATGCCAGATTCAAAGAAGCAAGGGTTAAAAACAACTGTATCCAACATTACTTTGGATTTTCCTGCAGACTCCCACTAGAATTTCAACATAATTCCAGAAGCAGTCCTGTTGAATTCCATAATGTGAAAAGTAATTTGAAGGAAAGGACCATTCTTGCCTACTCATTCGGTCAAATCTGGGTGGGAAGCAGCTGCTTGTTGCTCTTGTACATCTTTGCTTTGACCCTGCATCATTGTTTGCCCATGGACCAATAAGAGATGCAATAAACTCTTAACCCTCATGAATATTCTAGCTAATGTGGAAGTATAAGGAAAAACTTCCTCTGCTTTCAAACTAGCTGAATTATGAATGTGTTCTTTTTCGAAGTATTTCACTACAAGTGGCACACAGAGGAAATTTCCCCTACCCCTTTTCCAGGTTGAGTAAAAAAAAATCGAAGTGTGTGGTGCTGGAAAAGAACAGCTGGTCAGGTAGCATCCAAGGAGCAGGAGAATCGGGCATAAGCCCTTCATCAGGAACATCGAATGCTCCTCAGATGCTGCCTGACGAGCTGTGCTTTTCCTGCACCACACTCTTCGACTCTGATCTCCAGCATCTCCTGCATCACTTTCTCCTGAGTAAAAAAGCATGGTTGTCATAGCGCCACAGCGCATGATCCACTGAATTTCAGTGTTCACATGCACATGTATGAAGGATCTGAGAGGTAGATATAAAAGGTCCCATGGCCCCCAGGGTATCACTGTACATACTGGAGGGAGACAAGTGGAAGTGAAATTAGTTTTGGGCAGCATTGCAAACAGGCAGTATCAAATGGGTAGCCAATGTGATTTCAGTGAAAACAAGACTGGGTTGGGTTGTAAAACAGGCTATGATTTGCTCTTACCTTCTTTGCAGATGGCAACTCAAAACCAATTTCACCAATTTAAAGAGAATTAAAGGATTAAAAAAACTCATTCTCAAGTTTCAGTTGTCACTCTAACTTGATAATTGAGTATAAATTTAGGTCGTGACAACAGTGTGTACACCTATCATTGATTTCATTCGAATCATTTCTCCATTGGTGCTGCTGTCAAGCTAGAACATCAAGTGATAGTCTGAATCTATACAAAATGTAGATCATTTGAGTTCATTATCCTCTGAGTATTATAGTCTAGCAGTTGAGAAACACCTTTGGACTCTGGGGCTTTTTATGGTTAATTCAGTAATTCAAATTATTTATAAACAAAAAACATTTTTAATAACTATTCTATTGCATGTATCCAAAAGATGGAACTTTCATAAACTTGAGCCATAGAACAGAGGAGAGTTTGCAGTTTATCAGAATGAGCAGTGTATCCTATCAAAGGCTGTGCAGATATTGATCCTATTCTTTTAAGTCAACTGGAGTAGGCTTGGGAGCTGGAGTAGCTTAAATAAATATAAGCAATAATTGAAATGCAGCATGAAATTACTGCTGTAAACAACAGGCATTCATTACTTTCAGCATTTTTATGTGGGTTCTTTAGATGGGAGGGGTTTAGGGGATTGAACAAATAGAACATTTGTTTTCAAAATTAAAATTGTTGATTGATACATAGAATATTAACAATTCTTGCTGTTTCATTTTATTAAGCAGCTTTTTGTGTTGAAGATAAGTAGCAAAGGCTGATGGAAACATTCTGCACACCCAGTTACGACCCTTGAGAGAAATGTAAACACCAGAGTACAATAACATGACAGGACACTAATCACATTTACAAAAACAATATTAAATCTGTCTGTTGTGTTTAGTGTGTTAAAATTTTGCTGTATTGTAATTGTCATTGTAAACAGTTGGCTCGTGGGAGATTAAACAGCATTGATATAAGGTGACTGTTTGGATTATTATTACTTTATTATTACCTGGTATATGTTTATTAAAACAATTTGTCATGCAGAACAGGAGCGAGAATGGGAACATTAAATCCTGAAATGTTCAAGCAGAAGAAATGAGTTACGATAAAATTAATGGCATAAAGGCTTAGCCACCACCATCACAGAGTATAATAACACACTCATTGGTATGATTATTGATCATTTCCTGTTAAGGCTGAGCAATTCGATTATACATTCAGGATTGTTGTAGTAACTGCATAGTAATGGATTTTTGCGATGCAATAATTGTGGCCTGTATATGTTCATATCAGCTTATTAAAAATTACATATACGGGGCCAATATGTTTCTGTTAAATGTGAACATATTATTCTGCATGGGCAGATAAGGGTTATCTAACAGTGACCCTGCGGTCAAACCAAGTTCACGATTTTATATTGTGACAAACAATCCTAAAATCATATTGCAGCAACATTCTCAATCCAAAGAATGGAATGCAAGTTTTGTTTTTTTTAGCTGTCCAGATCGAAGGACCATAATGAAATGAGATTGACTAGTTTAACACTGATTCTAATGAACAGAACTCTGCAGGACAAGCTGCCTAGAATTTAGTGCTAATCAGTGTTTAGTTGGCAGGGTGGGAAATGGAAATTGTGAACAAACATGGCATACCATTGTAAATGTGTACAAAAGGCTTTATATTGCTTCGAACTAGAGCTATCACTGACCTGGACTAAAATGCAAATTACCCACTCAAAACGATGCCTGAACATGTGTGTGTGCAAATAGGAGTTAATCCTTTCCTCACATAGAGGCCAAAAAGGGACTGGTACTCTGACAGAAATCTAGATTCAGCCAAACCTCATTGTTAGTGTACCAGCCTGGAATTTGGATCACACATCAAACTTGGTGCTTATCTTTCTAACGTACTTCTGACTGCAATTAAGTATCACATTTATCATATTAATTTTTTTTGACTGAGATAAAACTATTTTATTCCTATTATACCTGCTTATGCCTATTTCTAGGCCTTGTATTTCTTCTGAATTTATCCATGGACTTTACAGCAAGTCACTAAGTTACAATACAATGTCATGCAAATTAAACCTCTCACGTTTTTCCCCAACAATAGCTTCATTCCTAATTTAAAAGACACTGAGGCAAAATATTAATTTTTTGACTCCAGCCACTCTTTCTAAATAAGATGCCATGTGCCAGATTATTGACACCTTTGGCATCTGGCATTCCTATAATTTGGAACTTGATTTAGGCTATCCAAATTCACAAGGTTCTTACAGTCAACTCAAAAAGGTGTTCACCCACTGGCTGGAGATGGAGCTCCATCTGTGTACCATAGCACCAAACAGAATACACTGATTGATTTGTATTATTGCAATATCCAGATCATTTGTGCTTTATGTTGCATTATTAAAGACTAATTGCATAAAGCAAAACTAGTTTTAGCGCTACATTTCTAGAGATAGTGGGTCTCTCCTTAGGTATTATCATTATCTCAGATGTAAACTCAATGGTGAAAAATAGAGAATGTGACTCATCAATTTTCTGGCTATGTGATTACTTGAAAAGCTATTTCAATGAACTTTCTTGACAACAAAACTTTGAATACAGTGAGCAATCCCAGTCATTGAATGACTATTCATGCATTAAATAAATTGACGCCAAATGCATCAAACATGTGGATAGAAGAGACTCCGATTTTGCTTGCAATCCAGCATTCAATGAGTGGGTCACTGCAAAGGAATAACAAGCTGCCTTACAAAGTTATAGATTTTGGTGACATTGGCAGTCAGACAATATTGTTATAGAGTGCAATAACTAAAATAATGATAGTTACAAGCCAGATTGAATCACCAAAGGACAATAGAGTTTTTTGGTCATTAGGCATTAAGTTTTATCAGTCAGAATGAATGGCAGAAATAACTCGGTGTTTTAATAAAGCTGTACAAAAATAAAAGCACAATTAAAAAAAAAGATTATAAACAGCAGAAGGGAGAATTTAATTAAAAAGATCATAAAATTTACTTCTTACAATGGATGTTGCTGATGGTAAATGAAATAAGACATTGAGCATCTTAGATGTACTAGATGTATAATGCCAAGTGGCAGACAATACAATATTGTTCAGGTCATTCACTTGCAGTGATGGCTTGAGTCAAATTCTGCATTAATTATATGGGATGCCATAATTATTATTGGTGTTTTGAGTTATTCAATTCCAAAGATCTTTGTCTTTCAAGCCAACACATTGAGGACAATAGCTGGCAATATGTACAAGATTTTAGGTGTGGGGGTTATTTATGTGTGATGTGGGATTGGGCAGTAGATGGGATCAAACATGGTCACGCCTATCAGCAGATAAGAGAGGTTACTGGCTCTGGCAGAATTGAAGGGCAGTTCTGCAATAAGGCAAGAGTACACAGAAAAATACTGAAATCTAACAGCTCATTGAATGATAGAAATGCATTTTTTCCAGTTGAAATTTATGAAAGAAGGAAAATGAGAATTAACAGATGTATTTTTTTGCAAGATGATCAAATATATTTCTAAATGTTGTCAATAGCTCAGCAGTTACTGGGACATTGTATGTTTGCAGTGAAATTAACCTGGGAGCAACAATCCAGTTTAAATGTCATTCATATGGCAGGAATATTGCATTTAGAAATAAGTGCAGCAAATTGAAGTGTAGAATAACATAGAACTGTGGCCTGTTGAATTTAACATGCCAGAAAAGCATGACAGACCGGCATGTTAGAGAAAAAAAGATATTAAAATATTTTGGGAAATATGGTGAGATCCAGTTATCCAACTGCTCTCCTTGCTAGTGCCCCATCCTCCCATCATCGTTAAAGTTATGCTCATTCAAAATTCTGCATTTGGTGCTACACTAAGCCACAGTACACTCATCAAACCTGTTCCATTCTTACCTGTATTAGTTCAGCATTCACTATTAAATTCCTAGCTTTTGTGTTCATGTGATTTTGAACCTTCAGCCCTCCTTATCTCTGCACCCTATTTTTATAACCATCCTGAAACTCCATGCTTTTCCAACTCAGGTGTTCGTAAATCCACCAGAATTCCATTCATACACTACCTCTGATACCTCCCTTTCCCCTTTTAAGATTGTTCATATACACACCCACCTTTGATCAAATTGCAGTCATTACTCTTAATATCACTTTCTTTGATATTGGATTTTGTTTGTTTACACTGTTGTGAAGCATTTTATGAAGTCACTCAACATTAAAGGAGCTAGTAAAATGAAAGTTTTTGTTACAAAGGACTAAGTATTAAAAAGAATCCCTCTTATCAATGCCTGAGTTACATTTAGGAATAAACATCTTACATTTTGACCTGGATATTTTGACTTTTTAAAAAATTCTTTCTTGGCACGTGAGCATCACTGACAACACCAGCGTTTATTGCCCATCCTTAACTGTACTTGAGAATGTGATGGTGAGTTTCATTCTTGAGACACAGCAGGTCCATGCAGGGCAGATACAACCACAAATGCTGTTAGGGAGGGATTTCCAGAATTGAAAAGGTGATACATTTCCAAGTAATGTTGGTGTGTAGCTTGGTTTTATGTTTGTGTTTAAGATTCTCAGACTAAAGGCTTTATCCATTTTTATTGAATATATAGAAACCAATGAAGCACTAGATTTTACCTATAAACTATAATAAGTTGGGTGATTTAGGCAACACAATTGTCTTTGACAAAGGAAGGGGAAGTTCAACAGTGTTCCCATTTCTGATCATAATTCAATAGCATCTAGCCTGTAATAGCATCAGGTCCAGAAATATGGTTCAGTTGGTTTTTCTGCCCTTTTTACATAGCCAAATAATGCTCATTATCTCGACTTTCACATTAGACAAAGTATTTTTGGCCTATGAGGAATTGTAATTCAGCACTGAGCCATTCTCTTCATGAATATAGAGGAGAAGGAGGGAAGGTTGGAGACAAAGTTAGGGAAATGTTGGTTTGGAAACAAAAGCATCTCAAAGGAGAGCAATGCCCTAAGTTTAAAAATTAAAGAACCTCAGTATAAAGAAAATCCATTTGTAATTGTTTAGGTTATGTGCTAATGTATCATGGAGACACCCAGATTACCATGTAACTTGTATCCCCATGGTCAGAAAGGTTAGCATTGTTTATCCTTTATGCAATACAATCAGTAAATTGTGGCATCATTGTACATGGCTGGTTTCATCTTCATGAGCAAATTGTCTTTTTTGAAATAACCTTTTGAAACAGATTATTGACTGAAAATGAAGTGCAGATTATTTGAACACTTTTTTTGGCAAATGACTTGTATTGTCACAAAAACAGATTCATACCTATAAATGTGCTCAGCAATTAAGAGGCATATGTTTAAATTAAGCAGAATTTATCTGTTGTAACCCAATTATTGCTATCAGAGTTTTTTGTTAAAGGAACATACTTGATTAGTTAATAAATTGTTGGTACAAGTTATTTTCTTAGCAGTTGCATGTGCATTCTGTTACAATAATGAAATTCACCCAGTTAAATATCCAAGAATCTGTTCTAATACAGATGCCAAGGGCACTTTTATTAAACTAAAAGTGTGAAACTATCTTCTGTGTTAATGCAGCATTCTAATGATCATATATTATTTCATTCTTGATGGATTATTAACCCTGAAGTGCTACTTAAATCATCAACACGATATGGATGGAAAGATAGAGGTTTCATGACATGCATAACACTCCTCTGTCTAACATGATTTCTCTTTGCTTTTCAAAAGCACAATAATCTATTCCCCAATTGCTCACAATTACAGGCAATTTTAGATGGTTTCATTTACTTTAAAACTCTGTTCAATAATAACAATAAAACACATTCTACCAAAGGAAACAGAAAAGCAATTATACAATGCAGCACTCTAGCAATTTGTTTAAAAGTTTTTTCTTTACACACATGGGTACTATATTTAATTGTAATTTACCATATATTAATTCATATCCTTATTGCACTATTTTATCCTTTCACTTTCCTATGTATAGGATTATATTTAATAAGAGGTGAGTGGGTTTGAAAATTGAGTTGTTGAGTTACTATCATCCGCCCCAACTAGAATATCAATATTTATTTGGAAGAAGTGGCAAAAGATATTCTTTCAAAACTAGCTTTAAGGCTAGAATTCACCTTCAGTTTATTGCCAGCTGCCCAGCTTTCCTCCAGTTCAGTCTCAGTCGTACTTGTTTGGTATAGAGATCTTGAGGAGAAAGTTGCTGAGTGACTGTGTGCTTTTTTCTCACACAGCTATGGTGAAGATACAATGGTGTAGTAGTTAAAGTGTACTATAGCATAAATGTCCATTTGTGGCATCTTCAAAGGATGCATGTGCACTTGCAGTTGAGGTGTAGTATGGTTTAGTAAAGCGGAAAGATGACCCAATCTGCTCCAATAATTATTTTCCACTACTATTATGCCAGTCAATTTCCAACATTGATCACCTTTGTGAATGTTCTAGATGAGATAATAAGTAGAACTGGATTTAACATTTCATTTGCAGCTAATGCATAGAGGAGATTTTGACATGACACATGAATTGGATTTGAAAAGGAAGGATATGATCTAAAAATGCACGTGAGTTGGGTACATCATGCTGATGGAGGTTACCTTGGGATCCTGAGGCCTCTGAAAAAGATTACAGTGTTCAAAGTACTGTGTTATAGGTAGGATAAGAGAACCTGCACATCAAGAATTGATCCCCATGGAAATCGTTGTCTGTGTTAAGGGGTCGGGGGCGGCATGGTGCACCCTCAACATTGAGGCTTTTAAAAGTTTAATTCAGGAAATCTGAATAGTCTGATGGAAAAAAATGTTATTCTTGTGCTTGTTGAAGTTCCCAGTCCCAGGCTAATCTATGCTAGAAAGCTTGTATTACCTGGGTTTATCCTCAGTCTTCTTCATTCTCAAGCATTTATCTGCCTTGACTCTCTGACAAATTTCCTTTTCATTATGACAAAGGCTGGGCAGGCCCTAAGATGGCGGCCACTTACCACTGTCACTAGCACTAAGGTAGGGAGCTCAGGCATGCTAAAGGCATTTGGCACCTTCACCTCCTGGTCAATTAGAGCTTTTGAATTTAGCAGCTGCACTGCATGAGTGAAGCTTTTAAGGCATGGGGTCAGAGTTTGGAATTTATCTGTTTGTTGTGTTCCTCAGCCCACTTTGAAAATCTGATCCTAATTCTTAGACATAAAAGATCAATGCATAAATCAATGTTCCAGCATTGATTAAGAATCTGCAAAGTTACTTTACATTTTAAAATCAAAATATTCCTTTCTTCCTCTTATTTAATGCATCAAATTACATGAATTTAAGAAAAAATGCCTCAGGGTTATATTTTGATTACAGTCCCTTAACTACTGAATGAAATAACAATGGAAAAATGGACACTCATTTTGTAAATCTAAATAAACTGGTATTTGGTAATAACCCTCAATAGCCAATAAAGCCCCAGTCATGTGAAAGAATGCAAACTGATATCGCTCCCTTTAACTTCTTTCATCATTGATACCATCAATCCAATTAATGTGCAATGCATTTTACAGAAGTACAACCAATTACATGTGATAAGATCATCTGAGGTCCATTGGATGCTCTTGCATAAGTCAAAAGGAAACTAAAGGAAGTTTGATTTTAATGCCCTTGAAATAATGTTGACGTGTTCTCCAGACTGGATCTCCTCATGCAGAAACACACTCAATTGCTAAGGGAATTTTAACTCACTGTTTCTTAGCAGACTAACCTTTCCAAGGAAGGCACAAAACAATGGGCAAATGGACTCCATAGCTTCATTTCAGACTTGTTACATGCATTTAAAGCTTTAAGCTATAAGCAGAAATCTTTACAGCATGCCACAGTGGACAAAAGGAAACAAAATTTGTAAATTCCCTTTGGCTACTGAAGACTGCCATTCACATTATTGAAAAACTGCACCTTGTTTCTCCCCGGTGTTTTACTAAAAGGCATGCACCGCAGTGAATATATGAAACAAAACTTTTAAGTTCTGGTTTATTCTGTAAACTTCTGAGATGGCTAGGCTTGTGTACAAAACCAAAAGGGGCAAGGACATAAAAGAATTGCCAGCTGAGAGTGCAAAAGAATGAGAACAAAATTTAGGGGATTGGCATTGTCTTGTAAAATGCAAAATAAGTTAATGTGGTTATTAATTTCCTGGAATTTGCCATTGGCAACTTGGTTGCTTTTTTTTGTGTTGGTATGCAATAGTGGAGGTTTTGAAGTCAGTCTAATATTGCAGTTGGCTTACTAATGCCCTTTACACATGCAGTCACTGACTATTCTTAAACAATAGGGGTCATTTTCTGAGTCCTCATTGACAGCAAGAAATGACCAGGAAATTGCCAGCATCCAAAATAGATAAAACATGTTGGTGTGGGTGGTGTTTGGAAACCTTCCACTTCATGAATGATATTATACGAGGAGAGTTTATGATAATAGTGCACACTTCTTAGACTTTGTTTTCACTGTCACATGCTGAGCAAAAAACTTGATTTCCAGTATACAGTCAATAAATATAGTCATTCAATAGTTTATTCACTTTCATTGGTTTTAAAACAAACAGATATTGCTTGGGGGCTGGGAAGAGCTTGAGTAGGACTGAAAACCCTACAAAAAGTCAGGCATAACTCAGCTCCATGTGAGCACATATGGCGGCAAAATTTCTTCCCCAAGTCCCCAGTTCTGACTTTTTGAGTTTTGCTTCAGCAGTGCTGATCTATATTCCACTATTAACACCTACTTTAGACTTATGTCTCTGCTCTGCAGTTCCTTTTAACTTTTGCTCTGTGAGATCTGTGGTCTCCAGTCTTCCTTTCCATGGTCTTTCCCACTGTTCCATTGACCTCTTGCTATCTTTTGCAATAGTGTAAAAACCTGTTCCTTTTCCACCTCTCCCTTCAGTTCAAAAGAAAGCCATATTGAACTCAAAACATTTGACTTTATTTCTCTCTCCACAGATACTGCCAAACTTGTTCTGTTTCTCCAGCACTTTCTATTTATATTTCAGCATCTTGTCTTGTAAATATAGATATGTATACCTTCTATTGCACAGTTGTGAAACAAGGATTCTCAAGAGGGTCCTGGAGGATTGTAAGATCATTGGATATCTGTCACTTTTCGATATCCACCTTTCATGTGTAAACAGTTGTCCCACCTCCAAAGCCTGCTTGTCCCACAGGAGGAGCTAAGCTTATTTTGTTCTTTATTCATTCATGGGATGAAGGTGTCACTGGCTTGTCTAGCATTTACTGCCCATCCCTAATTGCCCAGAGGACAGTTAAGAGTTCTGGAGTCACATGTAGGCCAGACCAGGTATGGATGGTAGTTTCTTTCCCTGAAGGACATCAGTGAACCAGATGGGTTCTTCCCAATAATCAATAATGGATTCCTAGTCATTATTATTATATTGAATTCAAATTCCACTATTTACCATGGTGGGATTCAAACCTAGGCCCCCGGAACGTTAGCTGGGTCTCTGGATTAACAGTCCAGCAATAATATCACTAGGCCATTGTCTCCCCTTATGTAACTGAATATCCCCTAAGGTACATTCAGAAAAGATTTTGAGCTGGTTACAGGTCATGGCAATCACAGACTCTCCAGTAGAGAGTGACTTTGAAAAATAAATTCGAACATTTTACTTCAGTTGGCAGTTGTTGCAGAAACCGTCACAACCCATGAGGTGACCAACTTGTGGCAGGCTTTAGACCTAACTTCACAAACTGAAAGGAAAGTCTCTTGTGGCAAAATGGTAGTGTCCCTATCTTGGGCTTGGAAAACCCAGAGGGTTCAAAGCACATCTGCTCCAGAGGTTCATAACATGTCTGAACAGGTTGATACAAAATATCTACATACTTAAAGGGACTAAAACCTTAAAAATTGGTATTGCAAGTTTTGCAATAGGACCAATGCCTTTGTTGCAAGTTACGTCTGAAAATAGGGAACAGGGTATACAAATTTCCACTGTCAATGCCAAATGCCTTGTCCACATGCATCTCTTCAAGAAGGTTGATTTAGGAGGATGTTTCCCTTTTAAAACCATTTCAACTGCTGCTTAGCAAGTTAACTTTCTTGATATAGTCAAGTTTTTCTTGATTGCCAATTCCATTATTTTTCCAGAAGCTATGTATGATTAATGAACTTCAATTGTCTTTTTGTTAGAAGAAAGCTGCTGAAGGGCTTTGGTTATTGAGGGGACTCAATACAGACTTACACTGAACCCCATATTATGGCTGTGGTTATTTTATATTAGTTTTCATGATTGCAGAAAATGGTGCATTGCCAATATTTCTGCATAGCTTGTGAAAATTAATAAGTTGAATTGTATGCATAAAATGTCCTCAACAGAATTAAGACTCTTACAAGCTCCATCAACAAAACTGCTTACTTCTACTTATTTAATATAAGTCATTTCTGCCCTTTCCATAAATCGATAAGTAGCTAAAACCATTATCTATGCCTATGTTATTTCCAGGCTCAATTATTCTGATGCTCTCTTGCTCAGCTTCCCAACTTCTACTCTCTGTTCTGTAGTGAGACTTTGCAATAATCCCCTTTCCATATGCTATTCATCATCAGGCAACAAATATGAGCTTGCTTGACTTTAAAACAAAGGAAGAACAAAGAACAGTACAGAACAGAATCATGTCTTTCAGCCCATCATGACTGCACTGACACATGATGCCTTTCTAAACAAAAGTATTTTGTCTCTATGCAGTCCGTATCCTTTTATTTCCTGCCTATTCATATACCTGTCAAGATGCCTTTTAAATGTTAGTATTATATCTGCTCCACCATCTCCTCTGGCAGTGCATTCCTGGCACTTACCACCCTCGATGTAAAACAATGTAAAACAAAATCTCTCACATCTCCTTTTACCTTAAACCTATGCTGCCTAATATTTGATATTTCTACCCTGGGAAAAAAAGCTCCAACTATTCATTCTATTCAAGTCTCTCATAATTTTACAAACTTCTATTAGGTCGCCCCTCAGCTCCTGATATTCAAATGAAAACAAGCCAAGTTTGTCCAATCTCTCCTCATAGCTAATATTCTTCAAACCAGGCAACATCCTGGGAAAGCTTTTCTATTCCCTCTCCAACGCCACCACATCCTTTTGGTATGGACCAGAATAGTACACAATCTTCCAAATGTGGCCGCACTAAATGTTTATACAGATGAAACATGACTAGCCAATTTTTTATACTCTATGCCCTAACTAATGAAGGTAAGTATGACATATGCCTTCTTGACAACATTATCGACTTGTGTTGCCATTGTCAAGGAAGTGTGGATGTGTACACTTAGATCCCTCTTTATTTTAGTACTGCTAAGGGTTGTGCCATTTTTGTATAGTTCCTTCCTACTTCCAAAATGCATCACTACACATTTGTCCAGATGAAATTCCATCTGCCATTTTTCTGCCCAATTCTGCAGTCTATCAATATCTGGCTGTATCCTCTGACAATCTACCTCACTATCAGCTGCTTCCTCAATCTTTATGTCATCCAAAAAATACTGATCAGACCATTTACATTCTCTCTAAATAATTTATACACACATATATAGAAAACACATGCATACACAGTTGGTTGTGCTATAACATGCATTCCTCAATGTGAATTGGCTGTAACACGATTGAAGAGTTTAGACTGTTGTTTGTAGAACATGAACTTTCCTTCCCCGTATTGGCTATAACGTAATTCAGGTCCCATTAGTTTAAATGGCGCTACTATTGTACAATTTTCTTATAATGTAAGATCGCATAAGAATGGTTCTGTCACATAATATAAGAATTGACCGTATTACCAACAATAGGGGTCCCAGCACTGATCCCTGAGAAACACCACAGGTCACGGATCTCCATTCAGAAAATCACCCATCCACCACTGCTGTCTATCTTCTATGACTAAGCCAGTTCTGTATGCATCTTACCAGCTCTCCACGGATCCCATGTGACTTAACCTTCTACATCAGCCTGCCATGAGGAACTTTGTCAAAGGCCTGCAGCCATCTCTGACTGAGCCTTCTAAATTCCAGAGGATACAAGCCTTTTAACCTCACTGCGAATCCTACCTTGAAGAAGTTCTCCTCTCTCCACAAGAATTTCAGTGAGTCTCTCTCTCTCATTGCAACCCCCAGGTCATCTATCACCTTCATCCCCACCCCCTTCCACCCACTGTACTCTTAGCTACCTTCTCCCCAGCCACACCCCCTCCCATTTATCTCTCCACCCTGGAGGCTCCTTGCCTTCATTCCTGATGAAGGGCTTTCCCTGCTCCTCTGATGCTGTCTGACCTGCTGTGCTTTTCCAGCACCACTCTAAACTAGACACTGATTTCCAGCATCTGCAGCCTCACGTTCACCTACAAGCCTAGCCTATCTAGCCTTTGCTCATAAGACAATCCATTCATTTTAATTATTAGTCTAGAAAAACTACGTCAGCACATTAACGTCCTTCTGTAATTATGGTGACCAGTACTGTACACAGTTCTCCAGATGCAGTTTTACCAATGCTGTATATAACTGAAGCATAACCTCCCTAGTCTTGCATTCAATTCCTCTCATAATAAGCTATAACATTCTATTAGTTTTCCTGAGTACTTGCTTTTCTGATAGACCTACCAAGGCATCAAACCATCAGCTCCTGTCTATACGTCATTACAGGAAAATTCTCATCGAGTTTCACTGCTGCAGAAATCCATTTACCACCCCACTATCTGAACTGCTACTTTCACCACCCTTTCCCAGTGCTCTGACTGCATTCTACTTAAGCCTAGAGTAGCATTTTATGACTTCCTGCCAGACAAGTCTTTGGCAGGGAGGGTAAGGTAAAATATATCTGGTGCCTACTCCACCTCCTTCTGCGCAGTCCCCAGTCTGTTTGCCATATCATAGGGCAGCCCACCCTGAGACCGAGTAAATCCTTAATTATCCACTTAATGGTGTGACTTCATGGTCTACTCAATGACATGCCATAAAGCAGTTTATCTCCTTTTGTGTAAAATTTTCATCCAGTTATATAGGATGACCAGCAGCATGTGGGCTAGAAAATTCCCACTCCCAGCCTTCAGACTATATTGAACGAGCCTGCATGTCAACCCATCACAAGCAGCAGGTAGTCAATAGACCATTTAAAGGTCCCAGTGATGATGATCAACTATTTTCCACTTCTCCTTCACAGGACAAGGACACTGTTGGCTATGCAGCAAAACTCACATTCCTTATTGCCCAGAGGATGATTAAAAATCAACCACATTTCTGTGAGTCTGGAATCACGTGTAGGTTAGACAGGGATAAGGTTGGCAGTCACCTTTTCCTCTTGGCAGAGGTATCAGTGAGTAGGGGCATAGATTTAAGGTAACGGGCAGGAGGTTTCGAGGAAATGTGAGGAATTCTTTGGGAAACTGGAACTCACTGCATTTAAGGATGATAGAGACAGAAGGCCTCAAAGCATTTTAAAATAATTTAGATGTACACATGTGATGTCAGAGCATACTAGACTGTATGAAAATGGGATTAGAATGGTTTAGTGCTTGTTTGTGATCAGCACAGACTCAATAGACACTTTTCTGTATTGCAGACCTGCACTGTGGACATTATCAAGCCAAGTAGGTTTTCCAAAAATCAAAAATTGCTTCATGGTCATCATTTGGCTCTTAATTCCATTTTTTTTATTTTATCTACATTTCAAAGAACATTACCTGGGTCTCTGGATTACTAGCCCAGTGACAATACCATTGGGCTCCCCTAATAGCTTTCTGTTGAAATCAAGCCACATTGATTTGGACTCCTGGCAGTAGACCAGGGTATGGGAGTATTTTGGAGGTGTGCAGTAGCCAGTGTTCCATCCTACAAGGGGATTCACCCCATATCCTTTACAATAGGGACTATTAGCAGTCTACTATGAGGCTTGCCCTTTCATGATAATGACCTGACACTTGTGGCCATGTTGTTTTCATTAAATAGTAAAAGGCCTTTAAAGAGCATTTCCACCATGAGATAGCCTCGCTATCTTCTGCAACATCTGTTTTCACTTCTGGATGGCCTCCTCTTGGTCCTCCAGTTTCAGGAGCCTGCCTGTCTTCCTCACTACATTGGCTGCAGTCACTACACTGGCTGCTTCCTCTCAAATGGCCAACATGTCTGGGCTGCCAAATTATAATTCATCCCAGCATTGGTGTTGAGCCCCTGGAACAAAGGCCCAACTCCTGATGAACCTGCTGCTCATGTGTTTGCAGGTTACACACCAGTGTTATATGCTAGCTACACATTTGTGCCTTCATTCCTTTGATCAGGGAGTGATGGTGTCAAGTGGAGATGGGTGTCAGAGGCCACTTTTTCAAGAGAGATCATGGAACTAAGTGCAGCTCTTGGCCACACAGAGGAGGAACCAGAAAATTAGGGTGGGGGAAGAGGGAGAAGACATTAGAAGCCTTTCTTGGGGGAGTGTCAAAATTCTCAGCATGAGTGGGGATCAGAGCTCACTAGTGAGGGAGGTCAATGGGTTTTGTGACAGGGTCAGGAGGCTTGCAGTGACGTTTGACTGGAGGCCTCAAAACACAGGGCCTTCGAGATCCAGGATGTAAGTATAAGGGCAGTTAACTCCTGAAATCCTTGCATTGATGAATTTTATAGTTTTTTTCAATGCTCAACAACAGTTTGAGTTAAAAAGCTGAAAGATGATGAGTTTGTGGGTTCATTATCATATTTCAAGTAGTAGCCTGCCTCTTTGGATCAGGTTAGCTGCTGGTTCACCTTTGGTCTCAGTCATAACCATAACTGGATGATTTAGTGGTTGAACTTGGATCTGTTTTCAGATCCCTCGGACTTTAACCGCTCCCCCCATCCACCTGACTCTCATTCTTCAGTTTCATTAAGTTAAAATTTCCCATGTGTTATTCACTTTGTAATAGAATGAAAAGAAGAAACCTGATTGTAAAATTCACAGTTGGAATTTGGAGCAGAATATTTCACTTCCCTCAGCAGAAACCCTACAGTTCTGTAATCCATAGCAGAAATGAATTCATAAAAAATATATTTTAAAAATGCATATGACACACAAACGGGACAACAATCAGCTGACAAATATGCGCTTTCATGTGTTCAATACTCCAAGGAGCAACACATACCTAGAGATTCCCTTCATACAAAGATCCTTCTCTATTGTTACTCTAATAAATTATACTTCAGCCCACTGACTCGACAAAACATCAACTAACTACGACAAGGATTGGCTTTCTATTGATGAGGCACACTGTCAAATGAGTATTTGGGAAATCTGTGCTTGGCCTGTACCTACATTCAATGAATAGAATATCAAGACAAAATTAGTATCAACGCAATCACGTACTTTGTTCTGGAAAAAATGTGTTTGTGAATGAAAAATAGGATGAAACTAATTGATAACAAAATAACTAATATTTGGGAACAGTATGTTCAATGTTACTAAGCAGTCATTAGCAAGTTTTCAGTGAACTAAAGCAACTTACTGGGGGGAATGTTTCAATAGCCCCATGATCAGCAGAGGAAGTGATAAATGGCAAAAATATACACCTCAAGTGCAAACCTACTGTGAAAGCACCTGCTTCCTGTTTACCCACGGCCACTTTGGCTGTACGCAAGTAACTCCTAATGGAGAGGCATATTAGTGCTTTTAATATTAATATTTCAATTGGGTTGTTTAATGAAATTTTCATCACAACTTGAACTTAATGCCTCCTGCACAAGTTTCACGGCTTTAGAAAACAGCATTAAAATAGAGCAAAATTGAGTGGCACTTCACAGGGGTTAGTTAAAAGTCAGAGTACCGAGTGCTCTGTACTCATAACTGCCGATCCTGCTGGGAAATGGTTTAGTAAGAATACAATAACAAGCTGTTCTTGCTCATAAAAGGATCACGAGAGGGCACCGTTTTAAAGTATTGTGCAAAAGAAGCAAAAGCAAGGCAAGAAAGAACTTTTTCATACAGCAAGCAGTTAGGGTCTGGAATGCACTGTATGAAAATGTAGAGGACGGAGGCTCAATCGAGGTTTTCAAGAGGGCATTGGATAATTACTTAAATATAAACAATGAGCAGGGTTATAGGGAAAAAGTTGTAAATTGGCATTAGGTCAAAACGCTCAAAGAGCTGGAGCAGACGCGATGGACCAAATAGCTGCCACTTGCCCAATAACAATGATGTGCTTCTATGATTCTATATCTATACAGTACTTCAAACTTAATAAAACATGCCAAAACACTTCATAGTAATCTCATAATGCAACATTTGAGACCAATCCACACAGGAATTATTGGAAGAGGTGATCAAAAACTTAGTCAAAAGCTAGGTCTGAAGGTATAGTACTGAGGAATAAAGAGAAGTTGCGAGGTTTATTGAGGCACTTCCAGAGCCTCGGGCCATGACACTGAAGGCACGGTCACCAGTAATGGGTTGATTAAAATCAGGCTGTTTCAGAGGCTGGAATTAGAGGAGAGCACAGGAGCATCCTCTTTTTATTTACTCCACCATAGTGGCCATAGCTTCAGCCTTCCAGGTGTAAGCTTTAAATTCCCTCACTAAACCGTCTTTTCTCCTTTAAAATGGTCCTTGAAATGCACATTGTTTATCTATTTATTCATGGGATATGGGCATTACTGGCCAGCATATATTGCCCATCCCAAGTTGCCCTTGAGAAGGTGGTAGTGAGCTGCCTTCTTGAACTGTTGCAATCCATTTGCTATAGGTACTATTCAGGAAGTGAGTTCCAAGATTTTCAACCAGTGATACTGAAGGAATTTCAGATGACTAACTTTTTTGTCATATGTCTTAAGATTACCTTAAGTGGTTCAGAGTCAAATTCTGCATGATAACATTTCTTTGATCCGCTTTGGCTCATTTTATTATCTTGAAAAACATTATCTAAATGAAAGTTGTTGCTTTGGACGTTTAGAAATAGCACAAGTTGTGAGAGAGTCATTTGCACTGTTTGAAGCTATGTGCACAAAGTATATCAGAGTCGATAATGCATGGGAGTTTTAGAATGGACTGCATTAAGGCATGCAATAAGTATTAGCAGTAGCAAGGCTATAGAGTTAGCTATATATGTTTAACAGAGAATTGGACAGTAGAACAAGAATGTTCATAACAATACAGGTCAAGTTTTTAGTAAGCACCTAACAAAGAATCTAGGCAGAGCTTCAGCTTCCTTGACCTTCCCAGAAGAACAATGCTTCTGAAGACTAAAGTTGTCATGTCAAGTGATAATCCTCCTTGAAAATACTTGTTTTCTGCTGAACTTGGTGGTTGCGAAAGCCTACTTTTCTTTTTCATTTGATTCATTACAGGGTGCTAGCAGAGATGTATTGAAGGTCCTGCTAATGGTTGTGTCAAAAATGTGTAAGTAAAGGAGGGATCAATTGGTAGAGACAGAAATTATTTAAACTTTCCCAGTGAAGATAATAAAAGGTGCATGAGTTTCTATTAGGGGGTCACACAGGAACAGGGTGCTACATACTTGCACATTCAAATCAACAAGGAGAACTCATCTACAACAAGGAATGTTCAAATGTTCTGCCAACACAGGAAGATATGCTTGCAACTCTCTGCTGGTATCTCTGGGAGCTGCAGTGATGACCATAAGACCATATGATGCTTTCATACTGTGGCTGTTCAACACTTCCCACCTGTTTGCATATGGAAATACTCTTAAGGACTCTGCTGCTAACCAGGCTGATAGCCACTGTGAGGGACACCACCATTGGGCCTCATTAGTGAAATAATGATAACCATATAAAGCCAAATGTGTCACTGAGTAAGCTTTAGGAATGCTCAAGATATGCTTCAGGTGCAAGAAGAGGTGTGGAGACATCCTCCAGTACTCAGCAGAATTAGTCTTTCAGATAATCGTGGTCTGTTGTGGTCTACACAACAAAGCACGCCACTGACGATGATACAGAAGAAACACGTACTTGTTTGATAAGGACTACAATGCATAAGAGGAGGACAAAGAGGAGGGGCTGATGAAGGTGAGGCCCCCAGCACCAGCCCATGCACTCAGGAATGTCAGAGTTTCTCTAATGGACTGAAGGTCCAATCACTCTCACATTGGGCCAAAGTTACTTTTACCTCACCTCATCCTTACACCCTCACAAATATAAAGTAGTCCTGCAACCAACTACTTGCCCAGCCACCACTTCTGGATTATTGCGTGCAATTCTGGTCTCCTACCTATCGGAAGGATGTTGTGAAACTTGAAAAGGTTCAGAAAAGATTTACAATGATGTTGCCAGGGTTGGAGGATTTGGGCTATAGGGAGAGGCTGAATAGGCTGGGAATGTTTTCCCTGGAGAGTCAGAGGCTGAGGGGTGATCTTATAGAGGTTTACAAAATCATCAGGGGCTTGGATAGGATAAATAGACAAAGTGTTTACCCTGGGGTGCAGGAGTCCAGAACTACAGAGCATAGGTTTAGGGTGAGAGGAGAAAGATTTAAAAGGGACCTAAGGAGCAGCTTTTTCACTCAGAGGGTGGTACGTGTATGGAATGAGCTGCCAGAGGAAGTGGTGGAGGCTGGTACAATTGCAACATTTAAGAGGCATTTGATGGGTATATGAATAGGAAGGGTTTGGAGGGATATGGGCCAAGTGATGGCAAATAAGACTAGATTAGGTTGGGATATCTGGTCGGCATGGACGGGTTGAACCTGAGGATCTGTTTCCATGCTGTGACTCTGAGTCTAATTAGTTCCATCATTTCATATCACAAGCTCATCACCAAGCAACTGAAAATTTGAGTTTGCACAAATGCAACAACTTAAACATAGAAAAGTGGTGAAAAATTAGTAAATGACAAAACATTTTCATAAAACACATACACAATGGTGAACTATTTTTGTTTTCTCCTACCTCATGGTGCAACCTTTGCGGTTTCAGAAAACCTAAAGGTAGGCTGCTCAGATCCCTACTTTGACCACTGAAGTGCAAAGTTATGTGGAATTCTGACCTGTATCTCCCCTTTCAACAACATTGGTCTCCAAGGCCACTGATATATAACTCCTTCCTCTCTGTGGGGTTGCAGTTTACAGCAAATCAGTGAATCAAACCAAGACTGTAGATAATATATCTGTCAATCTGTTTAAGTCAGTCAAGTGTTGGAGTCTAAAGTCTATGCAGCAGTCAAGAGGGCTTATGTGCACCATTTCAATTGTGCAAATAAAGTTGTATGAACAAAGTCATCTATCTGTGGAAATCAACCTTCCAATCAGACACAAATCTACAGATGTTTGAGTTGGATTCCTCCATCTCTCTGTTCTGGTGCAATGCCCAGCAAATTTGCCGCTTCCATCAACCATTATCTTGTTCATCAATGGCTGGATTTGAGCTTTTGTGTCCAGTTAGTAGAAACATCTTCTCTGTGTCCATTCTATCCAGGCCAATCAGTATTCTGTAAGTTTGACCATATTGCCCTTCATCCCTTGAAATTCCATTGAGTACAGACCCAGAATCCTCGACCACCAGTCACATGACAAGCCCTTCATTCCAGATCATTCTTGTAAACTGCCTCTCGATCCCCTTCAATGCCAACACATCCTTGCTTAGATATAGGGCCCAAAGCTGCTCACAATATTCCAAATGTGGTCTGACCTGTTGAAATAAATGCGGAAATTGCACTTGCCTTCTTAACTGCCAACTGAATCTACATTTTAATCTTAAGTGAATTCTGAACTAGGAGTCCCAAGCCCTTTAGTACTTCAGATTTCTGAAGCCTTTCCTTGTTTCGAAAATAGTCTTTGTCTCCATTCTGCCGAACAAAGTGCACAACCTCACACTTTCCTACATTGTATTTCATCTGCCACTTATTTCCCCACTCTCCTACAATGTCCAAGTGTTTTTGGTAGCCTCCCCACTTCCTCAACACTCCCCTTCCACAACCTTCACTCCACCCATCTTTGTATAATCTGCAAACTTAGCAACAATGACCTCAGTTTCTTCATCCAGATCATTAACTCATAACATGAATAGTTGTGATCCCAACACAGAGCCCTGCAGAACTCTACCAGTCATCAGCTTTGTCCCCATTCTCTGCCTTCTGCCAGTCAGCTAATCCTCAAACCATGCCAATACCTTACTCCTAACACGGTGGGCTATTATCTTTTTTCACAGCCTCCTGTGCAGCACCTTTTCAAAGGGCTTCTGGAAATCCGAATATATCATGTCCACTGGCTCTCTTTTATCTAACTTGTTTGTTACCTCCTCAAAGACTTCAACAGATTTGTCAACCTTCCCTTGACATAGCTGTGCTGACTCTACACTATTTTACCATGCGCTTCCAAGTACACCATTTTATCCTTAATAATAGGTTCTCAAATCTTACCAATGACCAGGTCAGGCTAACCGATCTATGTTAATAATCACACAACACCAGGTTATAGTCCAACAGGTTTAATTGGAAGCACACTAGCTTTCGCTTCTTCCAATTAAAGCTGTTGGACTATAACCTGGTGTTATGTGATTTTTAACTTTGTACACCCCAGTCCAACACCGGCATCTCCAAATCATAACCGATCTATAGCTTCCTTTCTTCTGCCGTCAACACCCCCCCCCCCCCCCCTTCTTAAACAGGAGTGTTACATGAGCTATTTTTCACTCTTCTGGTAGCTTCCTTGACTCTGGTGATTTTTGAAAGATAACAAATGCATCCACAACCTCCTCAGCTATCTCCTTCAGAATCCTGGGATGTAGTCTACCTGGTCTGGGTGATATATCCACCTTCAGACCTTTCAGCTTCTGCGGTACCTTCTGCTTAGTGATGGCTCTTCTACTGCTGGGCCCTTGCATACTCCTTAGGTTGGTTGCTTTACAAAAGGCAACAGTACCTTCAATTACCCAGATCTGAAATTCTAGATTTCCCTTGCTAATGCTGTCCATCGCTCTACCTCACTTTGTACCTTTTAAGATGCTGAAGTACAAAGGTTTTGCTTTGTGTTCTAATAACAGCTCATGTTACTCAATACCCAATTTTTTGCTTAATAAAGCTTTTGTGAAATGCCTTGGAAAGTTTTATTATGTTAATATTATCATGTTAAAGGCACGGTGTAAATGCTAATTGTTGCTCTTAAAATATTTAAATGAGTCTTGACTGTGTCATTGCCATGGCCTAGTCTTTTATTCATACATCAGACTTTGGAAATTTGACCTGATTTCTAAACCCATGCCAGTTAGTGGGTTTGAATCTTTGAAATTGGGTGTTGAGTGAAGATTTCATACAGAGCAGCCAGCAGAATAAATCATGACAAATATTTCTGTTTCTCATCAGAGCAGGTATGGAAATACCCACGTGAATATTCTCTATGTATTTTACAGCCACGTACGGAATATTTTTGTTTACAAAGGTCCTGTTCTCAAAGCAAATAAATGAAGAAAATATGCTTACAAAGTCTGACATATCATTTCTAAAGTGACCTTGAATATGACCAATGACAATGCTTTTTAGGAGACTATGATAAGTGAATATTTTCCTATGTTTGATGGTTAGCAGCTGGAGATCTTTATCCCACAGTGAAGTGGAAATGACATATAAATCATATTGTTCAAGCAGATCAAAAACAGCCATTTTGATGTCTGCAGGGATATGTTAGTATTGTGTGTCCTGCTGGATATCAGAAATTGCCAGATGTGTCATCCTAGGTGCATTCATTTTGTGTATATGTGTGTGTGTGCTCAGCAAATTAATGATTAGCAACTCATAGGTTAAATAATGTATTGGTCAAATGTAATAAAATGCTCTTCTGAAACCATCTTATACTTCACCTCATGAGAGACATCCACATTTTCAACTCATCTATCCTTATGGCTTTTATAATCATATCTGTAAATTTAACACTAATTAGTGATACTGTACAGTCCATTTTTGTTTATGGGTCCACTGGTCACAAGGATTTGGACTGGATGCTTGTATGTATCAGGCAGGAAAGTATTTTATCTTATGCATCTGGACAGAATTCAGGTCTAGGTACCAAAGATAAAACAAAACTCGAAGTCAACCTTGGTTCTTTTGACTGGTAGTGAAAAAATGCTGATTTCTTCTAATTACACTGGTGAGGGTGTTTGGTTGTGTGCATCTCAAAGCATCCAGTAATGGTCATTTTTGTATCGGATTTCTCAACTGAAGCAAAACATCTGGCTTACTGTGAGTACAAATCATGGGCACATTGTCCATTAAGCTTACTCAAACAATATAGTAATACACATTGCTACTGACCTGCTCAATGAGTATCAGCACCCAAGTATAGATTAATTCCAGTGAACATATAGCCACCTGGTAGAGTTTTAGGGCAGGTGATACCAATGATTTGACCCAGTGGCTCCACCACAACCCTAATCATTTAACAACCCTGTATTTTATACATGAAATATTAGTGGCCAAATTGCTGTATGTGAATGAAACAGCATTGTGCACCATACCATCATGGTAGCATGATTATTATATCCAACAAAGTATTTCTGCTTTAGGTGATAGACCATTATAATGCTATCAGCTTTGACTTTCTGGAAATTAAAACGAGTACTCATTATCTGCTGGTAGGACATATTACTAGAACCTACTGTTAGATTGATTTTGTTAAAAGATTAATGATCACAAATCAATAATAACGCATTTACATTCACTTCACCTCAATCAATCAGGTTCAATTGCAGAAAGGCTATAGCCCTTCCCTACTCAGCACCAGACTCTTTTACTTTAAAACTCTCATTTCAGCTGACAAATAAACTTTTCTTTCTTCACTGTTCCTCACTGCACAATAAAAAGGAGTATCACAGCTGACAAATATATAACAAGCAGTGAGCAAATGCAAAGTATTTATTTCTCATTAAGGTGTCTTTGTCAGTCTTGAACCCATTGTTTACATTCTCACACACAATTGCTTCTTCCCTGAAGTCTAGTCTCCCGGTTTGGGTGTTCTTTCACAAAACGCAGAAATATCACTTTATTGCACAAACACAGAACCCCAGCCCCACTCCACCCAAAGCGGTACAAAAAAAAACCTAGATGGTTCTTATCTGGTTATTTTTGCCAATTATTTTTGATGGCAACAAAAATATACTTCCTGTTGAAGATCAGAGACAGTGATAGTGTTATGGATCAGATTAGACCCCCTCAAAATATTTTAAAAAGGTAGCCTAGACCCTAACCTTTTCATATTTTAAAGGTAAATGTCAAGTGTTGTGTTCCATGTGCAATTCAATCAGTCAAACTACTTGATGTTAAGCAAAACACAATTTATTCAAACACTATTTAAGAAAGGTGGTAAGGAAAAGCTAGTATAGACTGGTCAGCCTGAAATTGGTCATGAGCAAGTTGTTGGGGGGAATTCTGAGAGACAGGATTTACATGTATTTGGAAAGGCAAGGACTGATTAGGGATAGTCAACATGGCTTTGTGCATGGGAAATCATGTCTCACAAACTTGATAGAGTTTTTTGAAGAAGTAATGAAGAGGATTGATGAGGGCAGACGGGTGGACACGATCGATATGGACTTCAATAAGGCATTCGACAAGGTTCCCTGTGATAGACTGGGTGGCAAGATTACATCTCATGGAATACAGGGAGAACTAGCCACTTGGATACAGAACTGGCTCAAAGGTAGAAGACAGAGGGTGGTGGTGGAGGGTTGTTTTTCAGACTGGAGGCCTGTGACCAGTGGAGTGCCACAAGGATTGGTATTGGGTCCAATTTGGATTTGAACATAGGAGGTATAGTGAGTAAGTTTGTAGAAGACACCAAAATTGGAGGTGTAGTGGACAGTGAAGAAGGTTACCTCAGAGTACAATGGGATCTTGATCAGATGGGCCAATGGGCTGCAGACTGGCAGATGGAGTTTAATTTAGATAAATGTGAGGTGATGCATTTTGGAAAGGCAAATCAGAGCAGGACTTATACACTTAATGTGAAGGTCCTGGGAGTGTTGCTGAACAAAAAGACCTTGAAGTTCAGGTTCATAGTTCCTTGAAAGTGGAGTTGCAAGTAGATAGGATAGTGAAAAAAGCATTTGGTACGCTTTTTTTATTGGTCAGAGCATTGAGTATAGAGTATAGGAGTTGGGAGGTCATGTTGCGGCTGTCCAGGACATTGGTTAGGTCTCTTTTGGAATATTATGTACAGTTCTGGTCTCCTTCCTATCAGAAGGATGTTGTGAAACTTGAAAGGGTTCAAAAAAGATTTACAAGGATGTTGCCAGGGTTGGAGGATTTGAGCTACAGGAAAAGGCTGAATAGGCTGGGGCTGTTTTCCCTGGAGGCTGAGGGGTGACCTTATATAGATTTATAAAATCATGAGGAGCATGGATAGGAGAAATAGACAAGGTCTTTTCCCCAGGTTGGGGGAGTCCAGAACTAGATGACATAGGTTTAGGATCAGAGGGGAAAAATTTAAAAGGGACCTAAGGGGCAACATTTTCATGCAGAGGGTGGTGCATGTATGGAATGAGCAACCAGAGGAAATGGTGGAGGCTGGTACAATTACAACAGTTAAAAGTATCTGGATGGGTATATGAGTAGGAAGGGTTTGGATGGATATGGGCCAAGTGCTGGTAAATGGGACTAGATTAGGTTAGGATATCTAAGCGGCTTAGATGCATTGGACTGAAGGGTCTGTTTCTGTGCTGTACATCTCTATTAATACACAATAAAAGAAAGGAGGAATTGGGATAACTGAACTTTATTGGAAACTTAACAGAATAATAGATACAGTAGTTATTACTAATTAACTGTTCCAATATAGTAACATTACATAAACACACCCTTGGGAAAAGGCAAATTCAGAAAACAAATTTGTCTCACGTGCAATCTAGCAACCCAGGAAGGGAACCCTCAGCTTTTGGCTGTAATTGAGAGAGGGGCAGAAAATAGTTTCCATTTCTTCAAGGCCCTAACAGCAACTGCTGAAAGCTAATCCTAACATCCTTGGTTCTGTGGGTGGGGGCTTGACTACACCCACTCAGGCTTCTTCTATTGTTCCAATTAAAAAAAAAACTCCCAAGACTCAAAAGTTGAAATCTTCTCATAGACTGGTCAGCACTTGTCCCCAATCTCTCTCTAAAATAAATGAGGACAAATCACATTTCTTAAAGCCACAGCATTGTCACAAGGATACCATATTGAGAAAATGAAAATGAGATAGAACAGCTGGAGTTTGCTCATTTTACATAAATGGCTGAAACTTCACACAGCCAATGTTTCAAGATTATTATTAAGGATTAGCTCAGAAATAATGTTATAATAAAATACTCAATCCAATGCTATTTTACACAACTTTAAAACAGCCTTACTTTCAATTTTTCCATTTGATATTTCCATCAAAGTTGTATGATTGATGTTCCCTGCAATATAAAACTCACTGTAATGTTGCAGAATAGATTTATGGTGATAATTATGTATTCTAAAATGCTGCCTATACAAAATAATTGTTTAGATATCGTGCCTTATTTTAACATTTGTTTGGTCATACTTTTCACACAACTGCAATTGCCTAACATGGTGTTAAACTTTGAGGGATTAAACTTTATTATATTAATCAACAAACTGATGAGGTTCTCATTGAGATACATTGGAGCGTCCATCTTTGCAGTTTCTATATTTAGTGCATAAAAATTAATTCAATATCATTTCGTTAGAATAGTCTTCGTGCAATCATGCTTATAAAAATATACTTCTACACCCACAATATGTCAATAGGATTTGATTGCTTTCTCCTAATAAAGATTCTATTAATGAAACAAAAACAAATTAATTTATTCCAATGGACATTATACAATTAAACCTCAAGAGAACACTTATTGTGAGTTTATTACAGCAATTATATTATACAATTACTGACACCTACACCAACAGAAGGACATCATTGTGCTGTAGAAAAAATTAATAGCAGTGTAAAACACTGAAAGTTCCAGAGTTTAAATCAGATATTCCAAGTATCTTTGTCAGAGTGTCATCAATTTATTCAGTTGGGAAGGAGACATGTGAGGAAGTTGATCTTTGATGGAATAATCCAGGTAAATGTATATGGATCATGGTCACTGGAAGCCAAGGTATAACATTATCAGTGTTCACTTCCCATGAAGTTAAGGCACTGTTCCACTCATTATTTATTTTTATGGATTAATCCTATATGTACATATACTGTAATTTATCCTGTCCCTGGTGCTTGGGACCAAATGATTACTAGATTTTGGAATTTTCTGGATTATAGAATGCCAAACCACAAATGTGTGAACATGAAAACATTGTAGATATAAATATTTATCTGAAACATGAAGTGGTGATGAACATTATAAAACATAGTAAACATTGGCATACTTATCCAAATATGATATCTTCCATGATTCCACTCCAAAAACATTGTTCTTAATAATGTCGATGAATGTCGAGGAATTGCTTGGATCTGCTCAAAAGGTTTTTGGATGGCTGGTTTTACTGAATAATAGATTTGCAGGCTAGAGAGGTTACAGTGTACTGAGTTTTCAGGGACATTGCCTTAATAAGAGCTTAACCTGAATCAAACCCTGTACATATTAGGGTTCTGCATTGCACATGTCATTTGTTGCTATATGAATTTGAGATCTCCCTGAATTAATTGCATTTGAGTTCAATAAATACCGCTTTGAATTCCAGCAGAAAGCATATGTGTTTTAGTTAGAATTGAATATTATCCAAGTAGTTGTACGAAATAAAAGATTAGGTTTCTCAGTGATGTTCAGAATCCATATCCCGCTCGTTTACATTCTTCTGTACTGCTTGATTCTCTGAGCAACATATTGCTTTGAAGTTATGAAGTCATATATATGCAAAAATTGTTATTTTTTGCCAGATAATCTTACAAAGAGAGGCAACTTTTCCATTTTCCAAAATATTATCTGCAATTTGCTAAGGTCGAAGTGGATAGTGGAAGGTATGCTTAGCTGCTTAACAGTAAAAATATCAAACGTAGTGTTTGGTCTGATCATTCTCGCATTCCTTGTTATTAATGCAGCTAGTCTTTTTTTCATGTACCTATGTTCCTTTAGTTAGAAGATAGGCATGGTGTTCTGAGTTTCACTCAGATTTGCCATTGCCATTTTGGTAACATCACTCTAATTCCCTCCAGCAGAACAACAATTGAACTGTAAGTTAGGTTGACTCAAAACCATTTTGAACTTCATCCATGTGAGTGAGATATTGTACAGAAATTTTAATTGCAGGGTCAGGAATCTGACATGGGGTCTAGTTCCAGATCGCGATCCTGCATGGTGTGCTATGGACACACCCATCGCTGTTTCGAAGTGGGAAGACAATGAAATGCTAGGGAGGAGGTTTGCCACCCAATTAAGGCTGGTGAGCGGACTCTCAACACAGGAAGTACAGTATGTTACAACATCAAAAACATGGAAAGCTAAAGGCATTTTTAGTCTTTAAATTCCAGAATATGTGTGTGTGGATGTAGGTTTGCTCACTGAGCTGGGAGGTTCATTTCCAGACATTTCCTCACCTTACTAGGTAACATCTTCAGCGGGCCTCAGGCGAAGCAGCGTACATGATTCCTGCTTTCTATTTATATGTTTGGGTTTATCTGGGTAGGTGATGTCATTTCCTGTTATTCTTCTCAGGGGTGGTCGATGGGGTCTAACTTGATGTGTTTGTTGATAGAGTTCAGGTTGAAATGCCATGCTTCTAGGAATTTTCGTGCGTGTCTGTTTGTCTTGTCCTAAGATGGATGTGTTGTCCCAGTTGAAATGGTGTCCTTCATTATCTGTATGTAAGGATACCAGTGAGAGAGGGTCATGTCATTTTGTGGTTAGTTGGTGTTCATATATCCTGATGGCTAGTTTTCTGCCTGTTTGTCCAATGTAGTGTTTGTTACAGTTCTTGCACGGTATTTTGTAAATGACATTAGTTTTGCTTGTTGTTTGTATAGGATCTTTCAAGTTCATTAGCTGCTGTTTTAGTGTGTTGGTGGATTTGTGGGCTACCATGATGCCAAGGGGTCTGAGTAGTCTGGCAGTCATTTTCGAGATGTCTTTGATGTAGGGGAGACTGGCTAGGGTTTCTGGACGTGTTTTGTCTGCTTGATTGGGATTGTTGCTGAGAAATCGGCAGACTGTGTTCATTGGGTACCTGTTCTTTTTGAATACACGGTATAGGTGATTTTCCTCTGCTCTGCGTAGTTCCTCTGTGCTGCAGTGTGTGGTGGCTCGTTGAAGTAATGTTCTGATGCAGCTTCATTTGTGGATGTTGGGATGATCACTTCTGTAGTTCAGTATTTGGTCCGTGTGCGTTGTATTCCCGTAGACGCTGGTTTGAAGCTGCCCATTGGCTGTTTGTTCTACTAGGAATGGCAGTTTGTTGTTGTTTTCCTCCTCTTTAGTGAATTTTATGCCAATTTTATGTGTGTGTGTTTTTTAAGAGGAATGTTCAGAGACAAAATAACCATAAGTGTAAATTCAGGGCTGGCTGGAAAAAATTCTGTGTGGTACCAATGGGATATAACACTTAGAAGTCTCAAAGAAACTTCAAACAGAGAGAGCAATTTGAGATAAAAGGGGCTGATGGCCCTTACAGATTATGTTCCAAACTGTTGATACATTTGGTGTTTTTCCTTTTGAATAATACACAAGGACAGGATTAAAAAGCCAGATTCAATACTACTAGAGCATGCTATTGGGAGTGCTGTTTGTATGAGCCTGGGTTATGCTAGAATTCAATCACAGTTGAAAGTAATGAGAACTACAAAATCTCAAGCAGTCTGAAAAACTAAAGATTATGAAACCCATTGTCCAACTACCAAAGTCAATATTACTGGTACTTTACCTTACCAAGACTGCAACGTTTAACTATCACTTTGTGAACAATTCAGCCAGTGATCCGTATATCTTTTTTTAAACTTTTATCTTTATGGATGCAGCTGTTATTTCTAATCTGTGTGAATGCCTGTTGTGTTACTAATTTCTCTCACATTTAGGAATTAATAAACTCACTCTTTGTTATCTCAAGAAAGCCTGGTTAAATTGGCTTCTTTTGAAACATAAATTCATTTCATCCAGGAGATAGGTAACAAGGCAAGGGATCTTCTTAGAATTAACCTTGTTGTGACCAAAGGGGTGAGTGGATAAAGAAGAGGAGACAGTTTATTTCTCCTCACTCAGGAATTTAACAATTTAGGGTTGCTCATCTGGAATAGTAACAAATTCGGGAACCTCACCCCAGGATCTTGCCATAAGAGATTGCAGAATTTCTAGTGCTCACTGGTTGGCAACCTCACCAACTGAGGAGGAAGCTGCCAATCTGAAGATAGAAACAGCAAAAGAAAAAAAGAGGTAAGATTTTGTATTAAATGGCCACAGCAGCTTAGGAACAATCCTGGATGGGCAATCTCTCCTCTAAAGAGTCAGTGTGTCCCAGTGGTCATTTCGGGCATGACAGGGATCTCTAAAGTGAACAAATGTGATCCTTTTCTACATGCTGTCCCGAACACACAACAGTGTTCTACATGTGTTCTAGAGTATTTTTGGTTCCCTGAATTGGCAAATGGAAATCCTGGTCAGTCTGGGATTACAGTCTTAATAGGACTCTTAAGTAAATTGATTTGTGGATAATTGGCTATTTGCCACATTCCAGCAGCCAGCTCCCAAGGTCGAGTGTAAATCTAGAAGAGGCACTTGTTGATGCCACCTGTCTGAAAAGAAAAGTGAGGCAAGGTTGGCTACTGTAACCCATTGCACTCGGTGTCTTGTTAAATAATGAATCAAATCATAGAATTGTGCTGCAATGTTTACAATAATTTTAAATTATTACAATCCTTGCTTTCAAAAGATGATGGATTCTCTGCAGACCAAATCCACTATCCTCACCATCTTGAGCAATGGACTGATCAGTGGAACATGAGCTGTCATGGCAGTATCCGTGGGATATGAGTTTCCACTATGATGTCTGTGCGATATAAGCTTCCATGGTGGTATCAGTTTGGTATGAGTTTCCGCAGTGGTATCAGTAGGATATAAGCTTACACGGCAGCATTCATGGGATATGAGTTTTCACAACAGTATTAGTGAAATATGAGCTTTCACATTGATGTCAATGGGATATGAGCTTTCATGGTAGCATTTATGGATATAATCTTCCAATACAATATCTGAGCATTGGTGGATTCATGAGAGAATATGAAGGATATGCGTTAAATAATATAAGGGCAAAAACAGAAATTTCTGGAAAATCTCAGCAGGTCTGGCAGCATCCGTGGAGAGAAATCAGAGTTAATGTTTCAGGTCCAGTGACCCTTCTTCAGAACTCCAGAACATGTTCTGAAGAAGGGCCACTGGACCCGAAACGTTAATTCTGATTTCTCTCCGCAGATGCTGCCAGATCTGCTGAGATTTTCCAGCAATTTCTGTTTTTGTTTCAGATTTCTAGCATCTGCAGTTCTTTTGCCAAATTATATAGGGTCTCTGTTTCAAAACGCTAAATGTAGTTCTTCCTTGTTTAACATTTCTAACTACATAATAGAAGATCTTTACTTAGAGCACATGGGCTTCCAATAATCAATTATCGAAAATCCCAGATTGGATATTGCTCTCACAGAGATGCATCACTTTGAGAAGGTCCCTCTATGAGAACCTGCATTGAGTATTTCATATGTAAGCCTGGTAGACATCATCATACTGATGTCTTTAATATTAATAAAGTTAAAATTTCCCAAGCTTTCCTGTGCATTTCCTTCTGTGTACTAAAAGAAAATGTCCACCATCTTGCTGCTTTTTCTAATCTGATACTTGGGACGATAACTACTGGAAACTAATACTCGAAGATCAAATTGGAAGTATCCAACTGTTGTCCATTTTTGTTTTAATTGTGACAAGCACATACTCCTGGTTTGTATCATCCCATTGTGTGCATCCATATTGGATCAGGGCATTTATTAACTCAGTTGGCTGGTAAGTTAGTATGTGACGCAGAATGAAGCTAACAATGTGAGTTCAATTCCTGCCCCAGCTGAGATTACCATGAAGGACACCTCCATTTACCTGAGGAATGGTGACCCTCAGGTTAAACTACTGTTAGCTGTCTCATTCTATTGAGAGAGCAGCCGTAAGGACTGATAGGAATATAGTGACTTTACGATTGGATCCCACTTAGTATTTAAGTAATCATATAGGGGCATAGGAACAAGAACACTGTGAGCATCACAGCACCAGGGTTCCAGGTTCGATTCCACCCTTGGACAACTGGAGTTTATACATTCTCCCAGTGTTGGTGTGGGTTTTCTCCAGGTGCTCCGGTTTATTCCCACAGTCCAAAAATGTGCAGGTTAAGTGGATTGGCCATTCTAAATTCATAGTGTTCAGGGATGTGTAGCTAGGTGGATTACCCATGGGAAATGTCGGGCTGGTAGGCTAGAGTGTGGTGAGATGCCCTTCGGAGGATTGGTGTGGACTCGATAGGCTGAATGACCTGCTTCCACACTGTAGGGATTCTACGAATAGGCCATTCAACCCTGTGAATATGTTCCACCATTCAATCAGATCATGGCTGATTTGTTGCCTCACTCCACATCCCTTAATACCTTTGCTTAACAAATATTTATCTATTACAGATATAAAATGAACAACTGATTCTGCATCCACGGCCATTTATGAAAGATTGTTCTGAACAACTAGCAGCTTTTATGCACAGAAATGTTTCTGCAGATTCCTCCTGAACCAACTGGCCCTAATTCTCAGACTATGTCCCTTGTTTGAGAATCCCCAACCAATGAAAATAGTTTATGTTAAACTACCCTGTCATTTCTTGTGAATATCTTGAAGACTTTGGTCAAATCAACCCTTAACCTTCTAAATTCTACAGAAATCAAGCTTAATTTGTGTAATCACTCCTCATAACTTAATCCCTGACATCCACGTGTCATTTTTTTTTAAAATCGACATTGTACTCCCTACAAAGATGTAGTGCCCAGAAGTATTCTCAGTACTCCAAGTGGTGTCTAACCATGCATGGTAATCCTTTGTAATATTACAAAATTGATAATCCAGATATTGAATGAAGTGAAATAAACTTGAAAATCAAAGAATTAGATTTTTGTAGGAAAGGGTACATGTTCTAAGAATGCACACACATATGAACTACAGTTGTTCCACTGGAGCCAGGAATTAACGTTCAGGGTTAATCTCAATGGTATGACCCCATGTCAGTGCCAACAATAGGCATTTTAAACTCTTAGCGGGAAGGAAACAATGGGGTTTGATATGCCTTCAGAGGTAAAGAAGGACATAAATCAATGATGAAGCAACCAGGTTGAAAGGCCCTCATCTGTTTATAAAACAATTTCAGGTGTTGATGTGGCATTGAATATTAAACAAAATTGTACAAATAAAGTAGTAATAATTGTTTGTAATTTTGGTAAGGTAAAGTCACCATAGCCTCACTCTCCTATTAGAGAGAGATGAGTGATAGTGAGTTTAACTTTGTGGTCACCACACTTCAGGCAAAGGCAAGGATGAGAAGATGGGACCAAGGGATTGATTAGAATCTCTACAATGTGGGAACAGGCCCTTCGGCCCATCAAGTCCACACCAAACCTCTGAAGAGTAACCTACCCAGACCCATTCCCCTTCTAACCTATATTTACCCCTGACTAATGCACCTAAAGGACCTTTATGCTAACCTCAGCCAATACTTGCATTCAATAGAAACTTTAAGGAATGTACAGGGACTGGAGTAACCTGAGCAAAGGATTTTTTTCACTATCAGGCTGTACAATCCCATTATCAGTCTATTCGGTTTAGGAATCTCCACTTGTCTCACTAGCTGTATTGCTTTTACAAGAATGAGATCTGAGGGGGATTCACCGGCAATACCCACTATAATGCAGTCTCATATTAATTTTGTTTTCCAAATACTTATATCTTAAACCAGTCTACAAAATTAATGTATGTACTGGTTCACCTGATTTCTGAACATTTTTGTGAACTTCACTCTTTCCAGGATCTTGTTGCACCTCAGTTTGAAAGAGTTGCTGAAAGTTTTTTAGACTTCTTCAAATTTACCTGCGATCTAATTCATGTCATGCATTGCAATAATATTTCTTTCTTAAATCATGCAATACCCATTCAAAATGTATTTAATTTATTTCTACAATTTCTTAAACACCTGTGCCTGAAGCATCAGATATTTACAGTCACGTTTTTGGGTTTGCTTTTCATGTCCACTTTGCATAAAAAACAGCATTAACCTCAGACTGCGGGGCTTTTATTTTAAGCTGCCCTTTCTTGGGAATTGGATTTCCCTGAGATAAAACTGCCAAATCAATCTATTTGTCCTTTTTATTCATTGCTCACTAGATTCCCAGTATTTCCCTTTGCTTTCCATCTGGAAGGTTGTGATCACTGGATCAGGATTTTCTTCACAGGTAATTATATCTTTGCGTTGCAGCCTGAAGGCATATGTAAGTTTATTTTCTGACTCAACTGCCTTCACTTTGCCAGAACATTCTTCAGCTGTTCTTTTTCATGCATTCTGAAGTTTTGGCAACACTTTTCCAATGTTGACTCTCAATCTTTTTTAAATTTGAGTACAAAATTGCTTTAGGGTCCTTCATGGCAATGTCATATTTTAAGATGATTCATCTAAGTTTGGAGAAGTTACTGAGCCAATGGTAGATTCAAACAATAACAAGTTTATTATACAATGTGGAAGTTCATGTACAGCTTTTCAGCAGTCAGGCCTCCAACTGACATTCTTATTCAACACTTAACTACTGAAAAGATGTGAAAGGACAAGCATCCCTTCAAGGCCAATTTTCCCAATTCTCACTAACTCTCAGGAGGGAAAATTGCACCAAATGAATTTGGGGGAGGATATGGCTATCCATAGTTTGCTGTTTAGCTGCAGGTACCTTTGCAGTACATGGCACAATTCTTCAGCTAATTTTCAAGATTCAGAAACCATATCCAATGTTTACTGCAAGGTTGGTATGTTGGGTTCTACAACATTTTTAAGACTTGTTCAAATTTATCTGAGAGATAACTCATGTCATGCATTGCAATAATATAATCCGCTCCTGTTCCTAGAGTAATGTAATGTGTTGACTTGATCAACTACAGACTGGTTATTTAACGCTGAATATGTTTCACCAAAGTGCCCAGTTTTCAGTTTGATTTAGTACTTCTACATCACTAGTAATGTAAGTTTAATATGTTTGGTGGCACAATGTGGGAAGGGGTACAGCCTGGCTCTGATGCCTGCTCCCAACATTCTTGGAATGCGTTCTTTCATGGTGGATGCTTTTAACTATATGCACCAACCTTTATCATAATTTTGATTTGACTTGGATGTCTTCACTTACTTGGAATATTGCCTTTCAAATTCGATGGAAATTTGCATTATTACCGCTCCTTTTTTCATCTTCCTTATGTTTCCCGTTCCTTCTCTTCTGTTTTTTTGTAAAATTCTCCATGATTGTCAGAATTCACAGAGAATGTTCTGCTATTTTACAGCCTCCACATAAATTGCATGTGTTACGAGGTTTATAAAGACATTGGATAAAAATAATGCTTTTCTCCTTGAGAATGCATTAGAACTGTCAATGCTTCAGATCGTTTAACAGTTCCATGCCACATAGAGCTTCATGTTCACTGCAGCTGTACAAACTATCCTAAGTAGATAATAAAAAAGAACTATGCTTTCACTTGCAATGTATTTTGATATTTAAACAAAGCTATTAATCATTTTTGTAACACTATTTTAGATTATTCTAAAAAGCCCAACAGAAGAGTACACTCAATGTTACAGTGACACAGCTTATAGAAAGTCAAAATTTCCAGACCATAATGCCAGTTTAACACCTTCGCCATTGGTTAGACCAAAAAGACAGCGCAAAAATAATTCAATTTCTTGGAATGAAGAGGAAAAAAAAAGTATACCCAGACTCAGTTATCAGGAGAGCAGCGCTCCGAAAGCTACTGCATCCAAATAAACCTGTTGGACTATAACCTGGTGTTGTATGATTTTTAACTTGGTAAATAAAAGGTGACATTTATTTTCTTCTCAACAAATTTTTAATATGTGTTTGGGTGTATCATCCATTATGTTTCACCTCATAGCAATTCTGTCCTTCAGCTTAAAACTAACATCTTCCAAGACTTCTATTTATCTGAAATATGAAAATTCAATTGTTTATAGGGACTTTGGTGCACCCAATTCTTTTCATTCAGAATTAAACATTTGATACATCATACTGTCTGTTTTTTCACTTATACCAAATTCCATGAACCTATTACCTTTGCTGAGTGACCTGGATTGACACCCAATTAAGCAATGCCTCAATTTTAACATTCACATCCTTGTTTTGCGATTCCTCTGTGACCCCATCTCTCTCCATCTCTGTAATCTCTTCCAGCCCTAACTCCCTTCAGCATTGCTGCATTCCTTTGATCTCAGTCTCTTGTGAACCTCTGTTTTTAATTGCTCCCCACTTGGTCACTTCAGCTACTGAGACCTATGCTCTGGATTTGCCTCCCTAAAGCTCTCTGCTTCCCCACATGTTAGTTTAAACTAACAAACTTAAAAGACCCGGTACAACCCATGGACAAAACCGATGTCATCTACAAAATTCCATGCAAGGACTGTCACAAACACTATGTAGGACAAACAGGAAGAAAGTTAGCCATAAACTAGGATACACGAATACCAGCTAGCCATAAAAAAACACGACCCTCTCTCCCTCATAACCCTACACAGGGATGAAAAAAACCCACCATTTTGACTGGGACAACACATCTATCCTGGGACAGGCTAAGCAAAGACATGCCAGAGAATTCCTAGAGGCCTGGCACTCCAACCACAACGCCATAAACAAACGCATAGATCTAGATGCCATCTATCAACCCCTCAGAAAACGAACAGGAAATGACATCACCACAAACCTCAGGAACCCCATCCAGGACAAACATACAAATAGAAAGCTTCACTTGGAGGTGGCCACTGATGATGTTACCTAGCCAGGTAATGAAACGTCTGGATATCAAACCTACAGCTCAGTGAGCAAATCTACACCCTAAACCTCAACTTGAGCTACAAACCTTCACAAACATTGCAGAAAGGTTTAAGCTGGACCTGAGAGGCACCTTTTTCACGCAGAGCATAGTGTGTATGTGAAATGAGCTGCCAGAGGAAGTGGTGGAGGCTGGTACAATTACAACATTTAAAAGGCATCTGGTTGAAGAGAGAGGGTTGAGGGATGACCCAATCAAAGTCTTTAAAATTAAGAGAGGTTTTGATAGAGTAGATGTGGAGAAAATGTTTGCTCTTGTGGGCATGAACATAACTATAGGTCATCAATATAAGTTATAGCCACTAAGAAATCTGGTAGGGAATTCAGAAGAAATTTCTTAATTTGAAGGGTGGTAACAATGTGAAACTTGCTACTACAGAAAGTTGTTGATGTGAATATAGATACATTGAAGGTGAAATTAAACAAGCAGATGGGGGAGAGGGTAATGGTAAGTTACAGTGATAAATTTAGATCCTTTGGGAGGATGCTAGAGTGCAACAAAAATCATGGATTTATTGGGCTGAATGGCCTATTGTTAGACCACTTATTCTGTATAATCCTATGTAAGAGGATGAGGTATTTGATTATTGAAGGACCCTTTGAACAAGATCCAGTTAACCAGTCTCACACAATTCACTCTTTCTCTCTCTTGATAGCAGTTTATGAATTTCCAGTGGCCAGTCCTTTCAAAAACCTGTACATGTAATAAAAAGTAGGCAACTCCAGTTAACTAATCTTTATCACTCGAGATACAGCAAGCAGTTTGCCTCTGGCCATTGCTGTTAACTGGTTGTTTTCAGCATCCGATTGGGCTGCTCATTAGCCTGCTTCTGGTGTCTTGAGAAATTGCATGCTTCATTACTAAAGTATATAGAAAGTAAAGCTCTGAGGATTCAAACTTTCTTTTAGACAGAGTGGTGGAAGAGACATGGAATTGTTGGTCATTGATGAGCTGGATGTAGAAGGACTGAAATTGATTTCTGTTGATGTAAATGACCAGATTGATGAAGGGTTGCGTGGCTCTGATCTATAGTAGCCTACATTTTTGGAAGTCATGCCAGTCAGTAAAATTGTACAACCACTTCATGCTGCTGCCTAGTGGTATTATTGCTCAACTATTAATCCAGAGAACCAGGTAATGTCCTGGGGACCTGAGTTCGAATCTCAGCATGTCAGATGATAGAATTTGAGTTCGATAAAAATCTGGAATTAATAGTCTAATGATAACTGTGAACCCATTGTCGATTGTTGGAAAAACCCATCTGGTTCATTCATGTCATTTAGGGAAGGAAACTCCCATCCTTACCTGGTCTGGTCTATATGTGACAGCAATGTGGTTGACTCTTAAAATGCCCTCTGGGCAAATAGGGATGGGTGTTAAATGCCGGTGGCACCCTCGTCCTACAAATGAATTTTAAAAAGCTGATGAATTGGCTTGTTGAGAAAACCAATGCATTCCTGCAAGTCTGATTGTCAGTTACTTATAGCCCCAAACTAGCACCAAGGTATAAACACTGAGGACAGCAGTAGCCTCAATAGACACTGGTGTATTGTGGCAAAGGTGGAGCTGGTTTGCAGATCTGTATGCAGCATGCAGCACTGCTAATTAATGGTTTCCCCCACGAAGCACAACGTCCGAGACTATTGCCTCACGGTCGATAAGTTTTGTTAGCTAAAACTGTAGCTGACTGTCGTGTGTCTTATGTGCAGTTTGACCAGCCTGTTTTCCTTCCATCCCTCCCCCTTTTCTTCTGATGCAATGAGGCACAAAGACTGGGATATTTATTCCCATTGTCAATTATCAAAAATGTTAAAAACAAAGAGGAATGTATGCTGGCCATTAAGGAATGTATGCTGCCTTTTTTATTGCACTTAGGAATACTGTGTTAAATTTATAAACTGTCATTAATTGCAATTCTAAAGTTATAATAATGAAGAATGCAGTTCACAAAATCACAACATCTTTAGTGCTTCCTTCCAATAATCCACTCAAAATTCAAAGTGCAATTTCAGCACCCACCTTCACTTTTAGTGGAAAATCTGATAGCTAGACATACACCATAACCAGCTTTGACATAGAAATGCAGAAACATCAAAAATAACAGCAAGAGGAGGCCGTTTGGCCCTTTGAGCCTGCTCCACCATTCATCACGATCATGGCCAATCATCCAACTCAACAGCCTCTTTCTGCTTTTCCCTATATCCTTCGATCCCCTTTGTCCCAAGTGCTATATCTAAATCCTTCTTGAAATCATACAATATTTTTGATCAACTGCTTCCTGTGGTAGTGAATTCCAAAGGTTCAACACTCACTGGGTGAAGAAATTTTACCCCATTTCAGTCCTCAATGGTTTACCTCATATCCTTTGACTTTGATCCCCTGTGCTGGACTCTCCTGCCATTGGGAACATCCTTCCTGCATTTCCCGTATCTACTCACATTAAAATTTTATAGATTTTCTATGAAATACCCCCTTGTTCTTTTGAAGTCCAGTGAACTGATTTCAGCAGCTCCTCATATACCAGTCCCACTACCCCAGAATCAGTTTGGAAAACTTCCACTGCACTCCCTTGATAGCAAGAATACTCTTCCTCAGATAAGACAAGAAAAACTTATTTTCCTCCCATTGATGGTTATGAAGCAGTTCAAAACAGGCTTCAGAATTTCTATTATTTCATTTGTTTTATAGAGAAAAACAATTTCACCCACAAAGTGAGAGAAATAGAAAAGTAGAACAAATAAATTGCAGTACTCTAGAGTTTTAGCCATCACCATTAACATGTCACCATATGGGAGGTTGAGTAATATCAGCAATGAATTATCAACCTCCCTGACCCTTGCAACCTTCTCCCAGATTAGATCTGAAAATCATAAGTAAAAGGAGCAGGAATAGTCCATTTGGCCCCTCAATCCTGCCTTGCCTTTTAGTAAGATCATAGCTAATCTGCCCCAGGCCTCAGCTCCTCTTTCATGCTAGCTCAGCATAGATATCAACTCCCTGATACTTAAAAAAATCTATCTACATCCTCTTTTAAGGATGTCACAGCCTCCCAAACCATCTGAGCTAGAGAATTCCAGACATTCACTACCCTCTGGAAGAAAATATTATTTCATATCTGTTAGTAATGAGTGCCCCTCATTCTCTAAAGTGGTGCCTAGTTCGATACTACGCCACCCCCCCCCCCCACTAGCGGAAACATCTTCTCAACATCTACTCTGTCGAGGCTCCTCAGAATCTTCCATTTCAATAAGATCACCCCTCATTCTTCTGAACTCTAATGAATAGAGGCCTAACATGCTTAGTCATTCTTGATCATTCAACGCCTGCATCCTAGGAATCAGCCTAGTGATTCACTTTGAACAGTCTCTATTGCTAGCATGTCCTTTTTTAAATGCACAGACCAAAACTGCACACAACTCAAGGTAGGGCCTCACCACCACCCTATGCAGTTGTGACAAGACTACCCTGTTTTCGAAACTCCAATTTCCTAGTAACAAAGGACAAAATTCCATTTGCCTCCTTAATTACATGCTGCGCCTTCATATGCATGATAATAGAAGGATTACTACCACGAGTATTTCAACCAACTGGAAATAGTCTTCAAAGTTACAGACTAGAACTAAACATGGTCTGCATCAAACATCACTGCAGTATACAGTACTGTGGTAAAATTACAAATACAGGATCAGCAATGTAATACTTTAATGTTGATGTGAACCTATTGGTTTACTCCTGTGGTGGAAATTGGCCTACATCTCTAATGGAATAAAGGCTCATAATTCTTCATTTTAAAAGAAAATAAAACTTGGCACAGTGTAAAACAGACTCCGGGTTCACAATCAGTCATTCCATATTCTCCTGGCTTAAACCAGTTTCATCACAGCAATCTCACTCGTTACTTAATATACCCTATATCTAGTAATTCTAAAAGAGTACAAATACTCAAATAAAACCAGCTAATTAACTTCAATTTGGGAGCGTGATTTTTATCTTAAGAAAGAAGCTCTGTCCTGCCCTCAGTCAATTTAATTAATTGATACTAAGAACTTTTGCTACTGGTGGAAAAAGTTAATTCTCCGTATTGTAAGAACCATGTCTTTCACTTTTGTGTTTTTCAAACTGTGGACTGAAATGAGAAAGTGTTGTTTTAACAACCAGTGTTTGAAAGAGTAGTTTTGGAAATAACTAATCGGATAGTCATGGCAGGCACTGTAAACAAGTTTGAATAGACAGTAATTGAAATTCAGATTATAGACAATTGGGATGTGAGGGTGTGTACTGATGCAGTTTTAGTTAGCAGCAAGAAGTTGATTGGTCTGTGGACTAGAGGCATTTATTAATGATGGAGATCTTTTGCAGCCAACACATGTGTGATTAGTTTCTGGGTGGTGAAGCAGCTCAGAGCTGGGAACAGGTTACAAATACAGAGAGAAAGAGAAAAGAGAGAAAATGTGCAGATCTTCTCCTAGCCCAGAAGTTGCCTGTCCTCTGCAGTCAAAAACACACTTTAATCCTTAAGAATTATTTTTCCTGCAGCAGTTGCTGTAAACTGTGACTTTTGAATTGATAAGTCAGAGATCATTTTCCAAGTGAATCAGCCACTCTGTGCTTCTTACAAACCAGTAAGAGAGAGAGAGAGAGAGAGAGAGAGAAAAGAGAGATGAAGCGCAGACTGGGTGACTGCCTTCTGAACACAAACACTCTATCTGTAAAACTAACCCCTTGCTTCCGGGGTTAGTTCATCCTTCATCACACCACCATATTCCCATGGGTTGCCACAGTGCTCGAGCAACGCTCAACACAAGCTGGAGGTACGACACCTCACCTTCCACCTTGATATCCTCTAGCCCACAGGACTGCATGTTGACTTTGACAGTTTCAGAATGTGAAGACCTTCTCTATGTTCTCTACCTACCCCCAAATCCTCAGGTCCTGTTTTGTATGGGTTACTCTCAATACAGCCAACCCATTTTCAACCATGACATTAGTACCCACCTCACATTTATCTCTGTTTCAGCTTATCGTCATCAATCTCTTTGTTTGCCTATCCCTTTTCTCTCTCTCTCTCTCTCACTTGCTCTCCCTGACCACCCCCACACCCCACCATCAAGCATTGTCTCCCATGAACTCCATTCACCCATACCCCATCATTTGCATAAATACCACCCTCTCCTGGCGATTTTCAGTTCTGACAAAGGGTTACTGGACTCAAAAAGCTAACTCTGTTTTATTCTCTATAAATGTTGCCAGACCTGTTGAGTTCCTCCAGCACTTCCTGTTTGTTTCAGACTTCCAGGATCCACAGTTCTTTTTAGATTAGATTAGATTAGATTAGATTACTTACAGTGTGGAAACAGGCCCTTTGGCCCAACAAGTCCACACCGACCCGCCGAAGCGCAACCCAACCTAACCTAACCTTACCCCTTACCTAACACTACGGGCAATCTAGCATGGCCAATTCACCTGACCTGTACATTTTTGGACTGTGGGAGGAAACCGGAGCACCCGGAGGAAACCCACGCAGACACGGGGAGAATGTGCAAACTCCACACAGACAGTCGCCTGAGGCAGGAATTGAACCCAGGTCTCTGGCGCTGTGAGGCAGCAGTGCTAACCACTGTGCCACCGTGCTGCCCAATTTAGTTTTTTATACCTGTTTACATGTGGCTATAGTCTAGTTACTTGTAATAAATAATCATTCTTGCTTAGTACAGAAACCTGGTCCATGCTCTCTATCAGCCTTGGTTTGAAAGTCAGGTAAATTAGGACACTGTGCATATTTTGAAAAATAGCAAGGTTTGATTTATGATGCACTACCCCAGTGGGCCATAACAATATGGAGAATTGAGAATTGCCGTATGTATTGAAACACTAAAAACCTCTTGTTTTCATGGAAACAAGAACTTAATTGACAGAAATAACAAAAAGAACAGATAATAGACATGGCAGAATGCATTGAAGTCTTGAACCAGTATTCTAAAGTAGGCTATAAGTCTGACGAAAGAATAGATTATAATAGTTAGTACTGTCAAGTTTATGTTCTCTGTATGTCTTGTATGTCTTCATTTTCTAAAAATGTTTTTAACCTTTGAAAATAAATCTACAAAAGCTTTTTCAAACAATGAACACTTTTTAAAGTGACTTACCACCATCTGAGGGCTCTGTTCAGGGAGGAAGCAACTTGCCTGATGGGGGATGGGAATGTGGAGTGATCACACATCCATTGTGAAGATGATCAGAAAAGATCTGTGCTAGTGCCAGAAAAGTGGAATTTGTGGAAGTGGCATAAAGCATCAGAAGAATCTTAAAATCAGGTGGGAAGAGACTGGATGAGGGGACAATTAAAAGAGTGAAGATAGGTAGAAATAAATCCTGTGGGACAGGAATAGGCTGAAATGACAGGCCTGCCAGGGCTGTCCTGTTTGGGGATTTTGGGATGCCCAAACTCTAAAGCCCCAAAGAATGATGTGAACCTTTTAGTTACTTGCAATTTCACCATCTTGTTCTCATGCTAACATTTCTGCCCGATAGTAGCTGTAGCATTCCAGTGAAGCCGAGTGCAATTGCAGGAAAAACTCTTCATTTCCCATTTACCACTTTACAACCTTCAGAGCTCAGCATTAGTTCAGATGATAGACTATGTCCTCCAGGTTCATCATCCGTCCCCCTTCTCCCACTCACTCAGTATCTTGTATGCATGTGTTTGCTCTGATGACAGCTGATACATTTTCTGCTATTAACATCTATTCTTTATATAGCTCCCTTCTTTACTACCTTTAGATCTCCCGTTGCACTCCGTTTGCTCTAAGCACCGTTTCCATCTATCCACTTGCTGCGTTTCCTCCCTTTTACAATAGCATAAAAATCATTACCTTTTCAGTGCCCTTCAATCCTGAAGAAGAGTCATATTGGATTCAAAATGTTAATCTGTTTCCCTCTCTGGAGTTTCTGCCAAAATTATGCATTTTCTGTTTTTATTTCAGATGTCTTGCTATTGTCCTTTTATTAAAGAGAGCACTAAGTTGTTTTGCTGGCAAGAAACTATAATGTGTTGACACTTGGACACAATGGCAACAGCAACTGTGACGACGTGTTAGACTACAAATCTTTAAATTCCCAGGAAGGTGTTGAAAATGATGGGTTATGAACAGTTATGTATGAAACTATCCATTTATTTCCAAGCTAAAACTGAGCCAGGGTCAAAAGAGTAGCTAATCAGCATTTCAGTCTGTGTACAAAGCTAATGTGAGTCACATTGCCAAGGAGATGGGCTTTGAGAGGGGAGAATCCTGAGGAAACCATTGTGAAATCAGGTGGTGAGCTTTCCAAGAGATATTCCTGAAATTCATAGACAAGTTGTCTGTCAGAATCTGGGAGCAGCTGGAGAATGAAAGCATCTATGTTTACTGTACAGGAATACAGGGGGAGCTCATGCCCAACCTGATAAGACCAAATATTGTAGAATTCAACGTGAGCTGGAAAATTCACCTTGTCTGTGATAGAGGGAGAATCTCCAAGAGGAACCCTCACCATGAAAGACAGTTTGTGGTTAATGGTTATCAGGCTATAAAAGGAAAGGAATTAAAGTAGACCCTTGAGAGCTCAGAATCATTTTGAACTGGATCTTGGAAAATTGAACATGTACTTAAAGGACAGTGTACTGTATACCTGGTGAAGTTGTTGAAAGATACAAGGGGCATGTCCTTTCTGCAGTTTAAAGCATAAATTTCCTACAAAAAAAGCATTTAGGCGAAGTTTTTATTGTGACTGTTATCGTAAAAGTTTTAAAATGTGAAAACTTATTATGTCGCCCTTTAAGCTATCAACTGGATTTTCAAATTTTCTTTTTTTTAAGTTATCCATCTCTTTGGGGATTTTAACTGAATAATGAAAATCCTCAATAAAAAACCCAGGTCTATTAGTTACTGTTGCAAATTCAGTGTTCTACAAAACCTATATCCACCTAGTAATGAATCATTGCAACTCTGGTTGGCAGGCTGGTGAAAAAACACATTTCTTGCAGATGAACTCGGCAGTGCAAAGACCGTTCACAATAGCTGCTTGTGTTTACAACAGACCTCTCTGTTTACACCAGAAGTAAAAGATTCCCAACTTGTACTTTGCATCAATGCAAATGCTCATTCATTCATAATATCAGTGCTAAAGCTTTATGTAAGACCTCTACTTGTGAAAACTGCAATTGGAATGCGGTTAAAATAGAGCACAAGCTATTGTATGCTGAACTAATGCATGGCTATTGAAAATATATAACTCATTTGCTGGGACTTTGCTATAATTTCTCACTTTTTTGTTATCCTATCATATGCTGGTTGCACATCATTAAGAGAGTTACATTCAGCAATACTTTATTCCATCAGCAAATGCATAAAAATACATAAAACATTATAAATAGGATATTTATATGACGAAACATGAGTCTGCATTCAATTTAGTTTGGATGCTGAATGTTAATGGTTCTCTAAACCTCTTTTAGTATTATTTTTACCTGCTTTATGATTTGACATTTTCAAGATTCATTTCCGTACCGTATGATTTGTGTGTGTTGGTTTGTCCTTCTCCATTTTGTTATCCATGACTCCTGTGTTATTTTTTGTACTAGTCCCATCCAGTGTGCAGGTTTTGTGGTGTGATTGATGGATAAAATAGTGTGTCCTTGTTTTGCTTCTCTGCTGGTCATTTGTCTCTGTAACTTTTGAATGCTGTAATAGTTTTTCCTCTGGTTGGATGTATATCTTATGTTATTTCATATTTTTTTTAGATTATTTACAGTGTGGAAACAGGCCCTTCAGCCCAACAAGTCCACACCGGCCCTCCGAAGAGCAACCCACCCAGACCCTTTCCCCTACATTTACCGCTTCACCTAACACTACAGGCAATTTAGCATGGCCAATTCACCTAACCTGCACATTTTTGGACTGTGGGAGGAAACTGGAGCACCTAGAGGAAACCCACGCAGACACCGGGAGAATGTGCAAACTCCACACAGACAGTTGCCTGCGACAGGAACTGAACCCGGGTGTCTGGCGCTGTGAGGCAGCAGTGCTAACCACTGTGCCACCATGCCGCCCGTAGAGTTTTGACTTGCTTTTGCTTTGTTAAAGATATTGGTTTCCTTCAATGAAATAAATTTAGAAATGTTTGCAAATGCACAGTAGGTCACTCAGCAACTTGAAAGGAAGGTAGGTCCATCATTTGGGTGGGACTCTGACAAATGCACACATTTTCTTCAGATCAATGTTGTTACTATTGGAATCCAAGGGTGAAAATAGTGCTTGTTGTTTTATACGGTCATTCCTCTATTCCATGATGGTTTGTTCTCTGATCACTGTCATGTTAATGCTGCATTCTACATGAACTCTAACCTTAGTTCTGATGAAAGAAACCTACTGAAACATTAGTGTCTTTCTCTCTTAGACACTGACTGACCTTCAGTGAGTATCCAGGAACTTGAATTTTCAAATTTCTGACATTAGTGGTTTTGTTCTTTTTATCTCATTGTACTTTTTTAAGCAAAGTCCTTCATCTGATGTATTATTGCTCTTTGTTACAAAATAGAGCACAGCAATGAATCTCCAGAGATTGCCAGTCTTGGTGGGTAGTTGCTTAGTTATTCTTTCTGAAATAATTGTTCACTTGTGTCACTTGTGATTTCCTCTGAGCTTCATTTTGTTTCTTTTTTCCCCATTTTTTTTCCTTTGCTGCTAGACTTTGTGAATTTTCTGTCTGGCGTTATGACAAATGGTTAGTGATTCTCTTTCAAATATCTGTGCTTCATAGTATTGCTCCTGGTGAGGCAAGGTTCATAATCTGTGTCATCTCTCTGCTTTACTGGGAAGATGAATTTTTGTAATGCTTTGTCCAGTTCGTCAGGTGGTATTAATACTACTGACCTTTGTTTTCCTGTGAGAAAATTACTCAGTGTTTGCCTGTCATTTTTTTTTGTGTGCTTCCAAATTTTGAGTTAGTAATGGAATGACTTCCATCTTTGTCTTGTTTCTGGCTGTATTTCATAATAAGCCCAGTTACCTCTCTTCATTGATACATTGAACTTTAGATGGTCACCCCTGTTCTACATGCTGAACTGCTCCAATTGAATTCTCTCATCTATTTTCCTCTTATATATTTTAATCTGTTCCTGTAATAGTGTGTTAGTTTGTCCTGTGCTGCTGTATCAGAGATTTGTTATATTACCTTTCTAGTCCATGTTTCACAAAGTATTCTTGTGGAAACCTTGAGTCATTATCCAGAGGAAATTTTTTAAATATTGTGTGTGAAGTGCATCACGAAAATATCCTTTGTTCATTGTGAGAATTTATTGTGATTGTTTTATTGAGGACTCATGCATTGTGACCAAATGGTGCTAGTCATTTTAATTTGTGTTGTTACTGACTATTAAAGAATGGAGTATCCATTTACAGTGAATATTCAGCACAGTTCTAACCAACAGGCGCCCTGTGTGTGGGTGGGATTCTAATTAGCTGTTGGCTGGACCTAGCTCACACTATTCAAAGGCTTCATTCATTATACTATACCACAGTGAAACAGATAAAGAAAGGTTTGTCCATTGCACACAGCCAACTGAGTTGTGTAGAGACAAATGCTGGACAATTACACAAACTAGGTGGGTTATATGGAGAGAGACAATTTCCATTACCCAGACTGAGAATGATTGCAGGTCAAAGCCTACATAACATTGCACACCCTAAGTGGGTTATGGGGGAAAAGGCCTCATGCTTTGCACAAATAAATTAGGGCTAAGTACTGAGCTGAGTAGAAATCCTAGAATAGTCCAAATTTCTGACCTGTTAGAGCACATTAAATTGAACTCAAAGTCAGAATATTTGATTTAGAGGAACCTATGCTTTTAAAACAAAATAATTGGAACTCTTCGGAGAGGACTAAATAGCTCTTTGTTCAATGTGCAATAATTTTCACTGTTGCTGTGTAAATGCACAGAAGTGGCAGCTGTTCCTTATGCATATACACACAGTTGCATTTGTATAAATTTATAATTTTAATTAATTTTATGCTCAACAAAGCCAGTTTCTGAAACTAGTCGCCTCCTATCCTGCCTGGGAGTGATTTGATGTCTATTAGAAATAATAACTGGAATTCGTTTGGCCTTTATTTTCTGATTGAAGTATTTTAACCTGAGTAGACAGTGATGGAGGGGGCAAAGAATAAGATTCCATCTTTTATTTTACTGGTACTGGCACCGTGGGTGTGAGTCTATTCTATAGTGGCTGAAGTGAGATTTACGAGTAAGGAAGTCATGTATCCAATTCTCAAAAGTATACTAGGGAACAATCGCATGCCAGCTCCTCCTGATTTCGGACTGTATATGGTAGCCTCTGATGCAGCAATTGATTGCTAAAAAGATCCACTCATCAGTCTCATAGTCTGATACTGGGCTGCTCATGTCACTGGAATTGTAATCTAGAACACCAGGTAAATGTTATAGGGGCATAGCTTTGAATCCCATATTGGCAGGTGGTGACAATTGAACTCAATAAAATCTGGAATTAAGAGCTCTAATGGTGACAACACGCTCACTGTCAATGATCGTACCTCGCTCACTATGGTCCTTTGATTCTATTTTGTCTGCCCGACATTTGACTCCAGACCAACAGCAAGTGATTGATTCTTAACTGTCCATGAATTGGCTGAGCAAGCCATTCAGTTTAAACAAACCGTTAAAAAGCCTAAATAAAACTGGACAGACGACTTGGTATTGGACCTTGGAAACATAAGCAATAATGGCAAATACAGCCGTGCCAACCTACAAAGTCATCCTTTACAATATCTGGAGTCTTGTGCCACAACTGAGACAGCTGTCCTACAGAATAGTCAAGCAACAGCTCGACATAGTAATACTCACCAAATCATACCTTACTGTCAATTTGTAAGTCTGCCACCATCCTGAGTAGAGTTTGCCACATTGGCAGGACAGATCCACCAGAAATGGTGACATGATAAAATACAGACCTCAGGGTCCTCAATATTGATCCAGACCCAATAAAGGTCCATGTCAGCAGATCAAACATGGGCAAGAAAACTTCCAGCTGATTACTACCAACGACCTCCTCAACCTTCAGCTAATAAGTCAGTATTCCTCTTTATTGAACACCACTTGGAGGAAGCACTAAATTTAGGAAAGGAACAAAATATACTCTGGATGATGGATTTCAATGTCCATAACCAATTGTAGCTCAGCAACATCACAGCTGAATGAATTGGCCAAGTACTAAATGATGTAACTGTTAGACTGGGTCTGCAGCAATTGGTCAGCAAATGTGTGTTGAGAGATTGTGGAGGTCCATGGATACCAAAAAGGCGATAGGCCCTGACAATGTTCCAGAAATACTACTGAAGATTTGTTCCCCAGAAATCTCTCTACTCTTAGTTAAGCTATTCCAGTAAGTTACACCACTGACCCACCCAACAATATGAAAAGTTGCTCAGCTATGTTTTGTGCACAAAATGCAGAACAAATCCAATCCCACTAATTACTATCCTATCAGTCAACTTTCCTTCATCAGGAAAGTGATGGATGGGAACGACAGGTTAATTGAATTTAAAAGGAATAACCTGCTCACTGATGCTCAGTTTGGGTTCTGGCAGGGCCATTTGGCTCCTGACCACATTACAGCCATGGTCAAAATATGGATAGAAGAACTGAACTCCAGAGGTGAGGTGAAGTGACTGCCCTTGACCTCAAGACAGTATTTCACCGAGTGTGGCATCAAGGAGCCCTATTAAAATGGAGTAAATGGGAATAAAAAGAAAGACTTTCTGCTAATTGGCGTCATACCTGGCACAAAGGAAGGTGGTTGTGGTTGTTGGAGGTCAGTTGTCTTAACTCAGGACATCTCTACACAACTTCCTCAGGGTAGCAATCGGAGCTCAGCCACCTTCAACAGCTTCACTAATGACCTTCTCTCCTTCATAACATCAGAAATGCGGATGATCAGTAGTGATTGTGCAATGTTCAGCACCAATTACAATACCACCAATACTGAAGTAGTCCATGTCAATACGCAGCAATACAACACCCAGGCTTGAGCTGATAAATGAGTAACAATCACATCACCCAAGTTCGAAATGCTATGATCACCAACAAAAGAGAGAATTTAACTGTTACTCCTTGACTTTCAATGGCATTGCCATCTCTGAATCCCCAGCTATCAACATCCTAAGAGTTGCCATTGGCCAGAGGTCAATTGAATTGGACTAGCCATACAAATAAAAATGCTACAACAGCAGGTCAAAGCTTAGAACTTCTGTGGCAAGTAACTCACCTCCAGTCCCTCACTAACAATGAACAAGTAAAGAGTGTGATGGAAAACTATTTCCCAGATGACTGCAACTCCAAAGAAACTCAACAAGCTTGACACTATCTAGGGCTTGATTGGTACCCTTTCCATCATCTTCATCAGAACCCACCTTGATCAAAGTGTGCGTCATCTAGAAGATGCACTGCACTTCCTCACCAGGACTCTTTTGACAGCATCTTCTGAGCCTCTAACCTCTGCCATCTACAGCAGTAGATGTACGGAAACACCCCCACTTGCAAATTTCCGCCCAAGCCACTCACCAACCTGAATTGAAATATATTGTTGTTCCTTTAGAAGATACTGAAATTCACTTCCCTCCTGCAGTGTGGATGCCCCTACATGGCCTGAAGCATTTCAGAGAGGCAGCTCATTACACCTTCCTCAGGCAATTAGCAATGGACAACAAATGCTGGCCTAGTCACATCTCAAATAAATAAAACAAAAATGTTTTCTTATATGCATGTTAATTAGTGCAATATCCGAATTTGATATTGGCTCAGAGCCTCCAGTGTCTGGATCACTGGAGACCAAAAACACGACTCAAGTTGAGTATTGGGATCTCGCAGAAGTCCCAACACACCAACTCCATGGGAATTGATCAGGATGTTTGAACTGTGGCAAATCTCCTGCTTCCTGTCACCCTCCTAAAGATATCTCTGACTCTGTGTTTGAGTCAGAAATTTTGGATGGTTAACCTACCTCAATGGTTACCCAGGAAATGTTAAGACCAAAATGTCCTGGTCCAATTCACGGGTAACTAGACAACTGAACAGAACTCCACTCCCCCAGCCCTGATCCTCTGATTTGACCTTACTAACCACCCCACCACTGGATTCCTCACTATCTCCCAACCCCCATCTTATAATCCTGCCCACTAGCCGGCCAACCCGCCCACTCCATTCAGCAACACACGGAGAAGATTTGGGAACCATGAACCCCTTATTTATCAGAATACGGCAGCTAGGGCTGTAAAAAGAGGACACTATTGCATCAAAGATGCCCTTCAAGATCCTTGCATTAAGGGAGTTCTACAAGATCCTGCATCCGAATGTTGGAATGAAACATTGTGTGCAGGTAATTAGGGTTAGATAATTTTCTGTCCAGTCAGCACCAGAAACAAGGGCTGTTATGCTGCTCAGAAAATTTGAGCAATTGAAATATTACAATGATAAAAAATTTGAGCCAGGTTACAAATTGACACAAGAAATTCAGTTGTGCCTAATATCATGTGTCTGAAAACTATCAGTAAATACATCCTTATGGAAATTAAATGACCCATATGTATCAGATTATCCCATCAATCGATATCAATTTATGCACTGAAAATGATTTAAATACACAAAAAAAATCAGCTAGAAATAAAATCTTCTAAACAGAATGCTCCCACTAAACGTGTCCCAATTACTGTTATCAACGATACAGTGGCGTTTCTTCATGCCTGTATTTTTTGGTCAGTCCTAATTTGTAACTGCAAAACTGACTGACTTCATGAGAAGTTAAGCATGACAAAAGTTGGTTAACAGCATTCTATACTTAATGTTCTCAATGTCAAGAGGAGGTGCCATCATAAATGCACTCTTTCTGGTGCTCTGACTGCAGAGATCAAGGTTTGTTGGAAGAGGAAAGCTCTCATCCGTGAGGCAGCAGCTTGCATGTTTTTATTTTGAAAGCCACCCAAGAGGAGATTAATCATGAGGGAACAACGTAACTTCCCCCTTTGGCTGCAGGTCGCAATTTTGATTTTTATGGAATTAGCTTTTGGAAACCACAAGGATGCCCGAGGGCACAGACCTGATATGAGAGGAATTTGAGAACATGAGCAGAGGGGATTGATTAGTCTACTTCATATCCCAACTCCATAAGCACAATCCAATGTAATATAACACACTGCTGGGATGAACAGACAAGAGAAATTGGATTTGTTCCTAATATTTAACCTTCAAGTCAGCTCTAACAGCTGTTGATGTGTTGTGATGTTTTCCCAGGTAGTTGATGGTAAGTTTCGGAAATGATTCTTTTGGAACAAAACAGAGTTACAAAGCATATTAAAATTATATCATCATCCTTCTGCCTAAAAATAGCTGAGTAAATGCAACCATCATTACATGCTTAAGAAATCCTTCGCTGTTCATTTAGAATCAAGTGCTTCTTTGAAGCAATTTCCATTCTTTAATTGCAATTTACTGTCTAGTTTGACATTTACAATGTAATCTTGAGGGGAGTATTTTTGATTTATTATTCTTTGTTATGTCAGGATGTCACTCTGCATAAATGAGTTTTTTTTAAATAACAGCACAAATTATTATGGCCTTTGACCACCAGTGCTGGCTGATAATTTCTAGACTTGTCAAGATTAAGATTTTTGACAACTAATTCAATAGAACCATAGGTGGTAGATGGGAAAAATATTTTGTTTTATGAATTTATTAAAATCTAAATGAACCTGATTGTTTACATACCCTTCGAATTTGTAATAGATGCGGCTACTCCAAATAATAAAGCAGCAATGCATTTCAATATGGGTAAAGGTAAGTGTTAAAAGCTGGAGATTAGGTTAAAATTTAATGAAGAATTTCCATTCAAATTGTAAGCCTTGAAAATACAGTGGATTCTGAATGTCACATGACTCTCAATTAAGTTATTCTCTGTCTTAGTGTATGTGTGGGTTTTTCTTACAATTAAAATTTCACTAATGCAAATGAAATGTTGTAAAAATCTGTTAATTGAAGACTTTGAGAGATTATTATTCTGAATCATATTTCTCATATGATTTATACGTCAAGGCACAGAACCAAAAGTTATTTGGAATCTGAACACAAAGTTATAGGAAAATCAAACCCACTGTTTTCATTTCCCATATGTGTTATAAAATAAAGCTATAAGTGGACCTAGTTATATTTCTGATGTTAACTATTTGAAACAACAAGTCTTGTCTGACACTAACATTGTAACACTTAAGATCAACCCATCTTTAAAATGAAAACTTCTAAGTATTCTTGATAGAGTATGTGGTGAACATTATATTCTGCTTCAGTATAATTCTGGTCTGGAAATGTTACATAATTTTCTAGTTATTCCCATTGATAAGTCATGTGACCCTACCCTGAACTCAGTCTTCAATCAGTGTCATTTTCAGGGATGCTTCTAATTGTCACTGGCATTGTTTTCATTTTATTAAGGCTTCAATATTTATTGAAGAAATTGTAAGGGTGTAATTTAATACAATGGGTTCAAATGACATCTATAAACTACTCAAGCTTTCCTCTTGTAGGTTATGTGGTCATCCAAAACAGCCTGAATAAATTACAGCCTCACCGTACAGTCCAAATTGCAAGTCACTTCTCAAATACATTTTCTGTTTGGACATATAGTTTGCTTATAATTGGACAAATGTTGAGCACCTATATGCTTATTATATTTAATCTATAGGTACATTGTTTGACTTGTTTCTTAGAATAAGGGGTCTCTTTGGAGAACTGTGACTAGCTGTCCATAGAATACAGCCTTTATTTTGATAGATATCTTCAAGTTAGAATATCAAAAGTAAGGAACATGGTCTTACAAATATTAGCATTTGATAATCTTTGGAGAACAGGTGTTTATAGTGCAGCTAAGAAAAAAAAACCCTATTGTTTTCTTGTTAGGCAAATTGAAAGATCTAATTGGACCAGATTTTCCAGGGTGAGGCAATTACATGTACATTGATACTTGGGCCTGTTTTTTGTGAAAAAAAAACTCTGCGTTTCTGAAAGGAGAATCCATTCAGGACTCTTTCATAAATGTAGAGCTGTACCTTCATTCAAACAGTTCTTTCATAGCACAGAACTGTCAGAGAAAGGCAAACAACACCCTCTTTCCACAGCAGTCAGCTGCCATATTCTGAAATGTAATGGTCCAGGAAACTACTTTGGCAGCTGCCCATAAGAAATAAGTGTGAAGTTAGGGCACTGGGAGGTAGGGTGTCAGATAAGTGAGGTGCCAGCCAGGTACAGGGTAGCGTACCAGGTTAATAGGGTGTCAAGTGTGTCAGGTGCCAAATAAGTAAGGTGCCAGTTTGAGAGGGGTTAGGATGCTAGGGGGAGGAAGCAGATGAATTTGCGGTAATGAGCTAGCTACATTGCCAAATGGGAAGAGATTATTGTGCCAAGTGGGCAGGGTACTAGGGTCCAAGGTGGAAAGGTAAATGATTTAGTGTTTAAGGTTTGTCAGGGTCAGTGGGATAAATCAGGTCCAGAGGGGGGAATAGGAAGTATGGGTGTTAGCTCAATGGACTTTGGGACCAGCAGCTGCAGGTGAGTTCAGACTTTGGTTTGGGTTTGGTTAGGTTGGATTAGACCTTAAGGTATAGGAGCAGAATTAGGTCATTCAACCAATCAAATCTGCTCTGCCATTACTTCATGGCTGATATGTTTCTAAACCCATTCTTCTGCCATCTCCCATAACCGTTGAACACCTTACTGATCAAGAAATTACCAAGCTCTGTCTTAAATACACTCAACAGTCTTCAGTGACAATGGGTTCAACAGATTCACAACCCTCTGACTGAAGAAATTCCTCCTCATCTCAGTTCTAAACGGTCACTTTGAGGCTGCATCCTCAGATCCTAGTCTCCCCTACTTGTGGAAACATCTTCTCTATGTCTATTCTATCCAGGCCTCTCAGTATTCTGTAAGTTTCATTGAATTCCCTCCTCATCCTTCTAAACTCCACTGAGTACTGTTCCAGAGTTCTCAACCATCCCTAATTTTACAAGCCTTTTGTCTCAAGGAGCACTTTTGTAAACCTGCTCTGGACCCCCTCCAAGGCCAGAACTTCATTCCTTACATACGGTGTTGGGTCAGATCTGGTGGTGAGGCGGTGAAGGAAAAAAATCAAGTCAGGTCTAACTGTGGGGGGGTATTGGGAGGAGAAGGTGCCAGATTGGGTCCAACAGGAGTGAGTTTGGGTTGAGTCTAGTCCAATCTGCAAGAGTGAGGGGTTTGGGTTATGAATAGTGTCTATCGGGGTCTAATGGGGAGAAAGGAGGGTTCAGTGCCTAGATGTCTCAAGTCACACCGTGCAGCTGAGATGAGGGATGGGGTGGGGGTTCAAGAAGGGTTTGGTTTATTCTTGTGAGTGGAGGAAGGAAAAATCCAGATTGTACTTCATTCACAATTCCCCAAACACAATGAATTGTAATCTTGGATCCACTCATCACAACAAGTCACCAATCAAGGAAGATAGATCCACCAGAGAGTCAAACCATGTCATCGTGAAATTGGAAAATTCCATAATGGCAGTTGTGACCTTTCCATCTTGACTAAATTCCGATATACATACAGCATGATCAACTCCAAAGTAAGGTGAGAACAGTAATAAGTGACAAATTTATGGAAAATATTATGGTGGAAAATAAATTTTTATCATTTTTCATTTCTATTGCTCCTGAAATTAATATTTTAATTTCCACAGCAATATATCAATATTCTAAAGTCATAGTGCTCTTCCTTAGGTGGCTTTTTATATAAGATACTCATAGTTTAATAATATCTAATTTTTAAAAATGTGTGATTAATTTTATAATGCAGATGAAATTTTCTGAAATGAAAACTGAATCACTGCAGGGAGACCACTAAATTGATCAAGAGAACAAAGAAGAATTTCTTTAGCTGGTATGATGGAATACTAGGTAAGATTATTATAAATTTAATGTTGAAAGATATAACTGTCAGGTTGAGGTAAGCACTGTTTAATCCTACTGCTTTGCAGCTCTTTGTTTCCAAAGACCTTTCTTCTGTTGAGAGATTATTGCAGGGTGATTCAATCGTAGAGCTTGATGGAATGAAAATTTCCTTGTTTCTCTTCCTTTCAATTTAACTCCTGATGACTCTGGGAGTAATTTATATGAAATAACCCGACTGGATCAGATAAGTGCCGGGTTAGATCCCAAAATCATGTTTGGTTGACTGATTTCAGCCATGACAGGAGTACAGGACCATGACAATTAATCTCAGTGATACTGCACTCATGGAAGATATTAAATAAACAAGTTTCTTGTATAGAAAATGCTAATCCCACCTGAAGTGCATGTCAGGTGAAGGCTGGATTTGTTGTTGTGTCACCATAGTCTTACAGGGGCTGCTGTCTCATTAGAGCAAGGTGAATGGTAGTGATTTAACCTGAGGGCCACCAGACCTCAGGTGAAGGAAGAGGTTGAGAACAAGAGTCCTTCATGGTAACTTTAGCCCAGTGATGGGAATTGAACCCACACTGTTGGCATCACACTGCTCTATAAACCAACAATCCAACCAACTGAGCTAAACCAATTCACAGACCTGATTAGGATCAACTGAGATTAAAAAAACTCTAGAGCCTTGATATTTACTGAAAGATGATTTCCAGACCAGTGAAGGAGAGAGGGATAGGACTTAACCTGGAGCTCCAGGTTTTTCTGAGTGCTGTGGAACCATGTTCCCTAGCTGCCAAGTTGCCAGATGGTTTGACACATCTCCTGTCAAGTGAGCAATGCTCCAGAGAATCTCCAGCCTGGGAATAGGTTTCCCTCTGCTTCACTTTAGAGGGATGAGGCTACAGTGTGATTGGGATGGTCAAGGTGGATGCAGCAGGTGGATGAGTAAAGCTGGAACATTTGAGGGCAGTTGGTAATTAATGGGAGCAATGTTCACACAGAGGCGGATTCAGTGTTGAAACAATAGAGATCCATTCTCAGATATTGGGCCTCCAACATAGCTCAAGGTCCATGGTGAGGCACTGCCGTACCTTCTAACCAATATGCTGTGCCAGTTAAGTATTTATATCTTTCATGTAGCTGTACTTGCGTTTCCATACCTGCCAGCTATTCCAAGACCTGGGAAACTCAGGCAACTAGTACAAAAGCTGGAAGAGATAAAATCTGAGGTGAGCAGCTTCACTAAAATAGATAAATGGGCAACCTTAGGAGGGCATTGGTCATCAGCCTTTCGCCCTGCTTCCATTAAAACCAGCAGTTGGTAGATTTGGCTTGGTAGAAGAAGGACAGCCATAAATGATGAGCCATTGGACAGTGTCTGGCCCCAATGGAATTATATTCTGCTCATAAACTGAATTTAGTATTTCAGTGAAGCACCTGTTGACTTTAAGGAACTGCCCTGAGAAGCTGAAAATCATCTGATCCAATATGGCAATCATGACACTGCTGGACACGGAAGATCACAAGATCAGTATGCTTAAAAATCAGATAAAAATATGTTGGCTTTTTATGCCCAGTGAGTTCTGTCACTTGACATGACAGTTTTATGTTTGTGTTGCTTTCATGTCCAAGTGTTCTTTTAACTTAAATTTCAATGTGCTTTCATAATGCTTGAATGTTTTGTGACCTCAGATTAATTTGACTGACTGTTCATTAAGCTAATAAGAATTTGAGCACTGAAACTAAGGTTACTGGCATAAAAAAATACATCAGTTGTGTGTGCATGCCTACGTGTTTGTCTCCATGACCACGTGACATCATCTATTTGCAACCAAGATAGTAATATTCTGTTGAACAATCAGCTTGGCCTACCTTAAAGTTTAACAATTGAGATGTTTCACACTTTGGTCATATCTTTCTTCTTTTTATTCCACTATTTAATGAACAATGAAGAAGTTTCATCTAACATTTAATGTCAGTGTTCCCCCTCAAGTTAACATGCTCATTCTATAGTGAATAATATAAGATGGGAGTGAGTAACAAAGCCGTAATTTAATCAAGGTGTTTAAGCATTGCCAGTGCAGTTAAAGCTATTTATAGGAGATCACTTGCAGCCTGAGATTTAAACTACTCTCTTCTATATACTGGAATTTGCAAGGCTGTACAGTGCGATTAAGATCTATCACAGTTTTACTGCAAGCTTTTGGTGGTTGTGCCACCATATGGTCTGCCATGGACAAAGACCATCCCATCCCACTCCTTTTGCCTCTGTGAAACACTTTGAACTTCTGCCGCTCTGAGCCATGCAGTGAAAAGATAAATTAGTGGCAAATCGATACTAACCCCTCCATGATCCAGGAAGGAGACAGGGACAACTATACGTCCAAGCACCATATTCTGAATCTCTCTTTTGACGAAAGAGCAAAAGTTTAACAAATAATGATTCAAGAAGGCTGAGGGTCTTGGTTAAACAAAGAATGGGTGTAAATGTTATCTTGAGCAACCAAGTCATATAGATGAGCAAGAGTGGTCTGCCCAGCTAATTAAAACTACCACTTAGAAATAACATTATTTATTCGATCACTATAGCCAGGTATACCGAAGGTAAATCTCGACAATGATATTTAGGTACATGAACAAACTATTCAGTCCCTATTCCTTCAATGTGATCATGGCTGAACTGTATCCTGACTCCATATCCTTAGATACCTTTGACTAGCAAAAATGTATTGATCTCAGATTTTAAATGATTAACTGAGATATCATTTATTGTGTTTTGTGGAAGAGAGAGTTCCAGGCTTTTTCTATGTTTTACCTGAAAAAGTATTATTTTTACTTTTCTCCTCAACCTCTGATCCCAGATTTAAGGTGATGTACTCTACTCCTAGATTTCCCCAACAACACAAAATATTCTCACCATCTACCTTAGCAATTCATTTCACTATTTTGAACTGTTAACTATGTTATAGGTAACACAACACGCATTATGTAATCACTCCACATAACATAAGCCCTGGTATTGTTTTGGTGAATCTGCACTGCACTGCACTCCTTCCAAAGTCAATATATCCTTTCGAAGGTACAGAGTTTATGAGATTTCATTTGGCAGAGCCAAGTCACTTGTGGTGCAATGTTATCTGCATATGTTTGTAGATTTAGTTGTATCATTGTGACATGTATTGTTGGATGGATGAAATCTGTACTCGCACATATAATTGAAATGCCTTCATATCATAATGCTGTTACACACTACAGAGATAGGAGAGCAATGTCACACATGAACAAAACAAGTTGGCAGAAAATCTGGAAAGAAAAATTGCTTCTTCCCTGTTCATGAACCTCTAACAATAATCTGCAGTACCTGAGAAATTGAGACTGGCAGATATACAGAAGAACATAGGATGTGTTTGAGGATGAGCAGATGGGTTGTAGGATATACAGACAATTGTGCATGAGCTGATTGGAGAATATACCTAGCGATATTTAATTGCAGAACAGAGCTGATATTGCAGCTGAACTTATTAATTTAAAACTTTATTTGATAATTGAAAGCACATTAATTGGAGTATGTAACCAACAATTCAGGATGGATGGATTGACTGCAGAATGAAGTCAATCTCATCTCTATTTACTGAGAATAGGCAAATGAGAATGTGGCCAGTAATTGGGGACAGGTTAATTGGTGAATGTAGTGATAATCGTGAACTGACTAATTGGTGAATTTATTTTTATTCAATCTTAGGATATGGGCATCGTTGGCAAGGCCAGAATTTATTGCCCATCTCCAGTTGTTCTTGAATGGCTTATAAAACTCCTTCAGACAACATTCAGAGTCAACAACAGTGTTGTAGAGTTGAAACCATAGAAAAACCTGGTTTCCTTTACAAAAGGACTTGAGTAAGCCAGTGGAGTTTTTTTTTTGGAATATCCACTGCCAAACATCCAAGTTAACTCATTAAAATAACTAAACAGTAACAACTAACAAGTACTGGCCAGAAGTGCCACTGCAACAATAACAGAAATGAAGGAAGTTTAGTAAGCGAGAGAGGGGACTAAATTAAAATGGAGTTGGAGGGAGAGAGAATGCCCTCCTGCCACTGCACTGCCCTAAAAGATTTGGATTTCTAGATATTTTCTCATCAACCTTACAGAGGTATTATCACACACCTCTGGAGTACCTCTTGAACCCGGGACTCCTGGTTCAGAAGTATGGACACTACCACTGCACAAGAGCATTTGAATCCAAACTTTAACATCGACCTGCTCAGAGATGTTATCACAAATCTATAGAGCAGGTGGGACTTGAACCCTGGCCTTCTGTCCAGTGAAAGGGACATGATGACTGCATCAAAAAAAACCCTGGCAGTTGGGTGTTTAGATATTTTCATCAACCTATCTCACAGTTGTGTTTTTGTTTAATTTAAATCAACCTGCTCAAATATGTCTTGACTCACACCTGAGGAGTGCTGCTGAACAAAGAGACATTGGAGTGCAGGTTCACAGCTCCTTGAAAGTGGAATCACAGTAGGATAGTGAAGGAGGTGTTTGGTATGCTTGCCTTTATTAGTTAGAGTATTGAATATAGGAGTTGGGAGGTCATGTTGCGGTCGTACAGGACGTTGATTGGGCCACTATTGGAATACTGAGCGCAATTCTGGTTTCCCTGCTATAGGAAGAATGTTGTGAAACTTGAAAGAGTTCAAAAAAGATTTACAAGGATGTTGCCAGGATTGGAGGGTTTAAGCTATAGGAAGAGCCTGAATAGGCTGGTGCTGTTTTCCCCGAAGCGTCAGAGGCAGAGGGTGTCCTTTTGAGGTTTAGGAAATCATGAGCTGCATTGATAGGATAAATCGACAAGGTCTTTTCTCCGGATTGGGCAAGTCCAAAACTACAGGGCACAGGTTTAAGGTGAGGGGGGAAGATATAAAAGGGACCTAAAGTGCAACCTTTTCACGTAGAGAGTGGTGTATGTATGGAACATGAAGGCAAGAGGAAGTAGAGGAGGCTTTTAAAAGGTATCTGGATGGGTATATGAGTAGGAAGGATTTTGAGAGATATAAGCCAAATGCTGGCAAATGGGACTAGATTTACTGAGGATATCTGGGGGTCAGCATGGATGAGTTGGACCGAAGGATCTGATTCTATGCTATTCATCCCTATGACCGTAAGAGAGTCTTGAAGCCAGACATCCTAGTTCAGAGTACCACTGGGCTACAAATCAGCCTAACACAAGAGCCCTTAAAACAAATACTTTTACTAGTATCTGCTGTTTCTATTCCCAGTTTTTAAAAAAATAAATCAAATTATCAAACTACCATGAAGAGACTTGAACTCTCATTCTTTGGATTATTCATCTAGACCTTCATAGATTACCAGTCTGTTAATGTAACCACTGCATATATCTTTAATCTACCTGTCCAGAGGCCATTATACACTGCTGGAGCCTGAACCTGGACCTCTTGGTTCAGAAGTAGGGCTGCTATCACTGCACTACATGTACCCCAATGTAGTCACGATATTACCATACAATCTATAACAATGATTGACGATAGACCAAGTTCAGAAACCGGACAATAATTGTGGATAGGCTAATTTGAAAGTAGCAGGTTGTAGGTTGTTTGATTGGAGAATATACCCAATAACAATTAGCCAATAATTGAGGATCTTCTAACTGAGGGTATTGCCAGAAAATGAGATGAGATCACTGACTGAAGAACACGGTTGGTAATTGTGGTATTGACTGACAGGAGACAGTAACTAAGTTTGGTTATCAATAGAGAGTATACTAGTTAATTGAGGCTGGACTGAGTGGAGAATTTAGCTAGTAATTGAGAATCAGCTGATTTAAGACGATATCTGGTAATTGAGACAGACTGATTTGAGAATATAGCTGGTAATTGAGATAAGTAAGTTGATTGAATAATGTACACAGTAATTGAGGACAGTTTGACTGACTGAAAAGTATACAGTTCTCAGTAATTGATGGACTTGTTGGAGAATGTCCAATAATGAAGGATAGGTTATTTGGATGACAGACAGTAATTAGAGTTGGGCTTAAAAATGTGTTGCTGGAAAAGCGCAGCAGGTCAGGCAGCATCAAAGAAACAGGAAAATCGACATTTCGGGCATAAGCCCTTCTTCATGAATCTTCTTTCCTGAAGAAGGGCTTATGCCCGAAACGTTGATTCTCCTGCTCCTTTGATGTTGCCTGACCTGTTGCACCTTTCCAGCAACACATTTTTAAGCTCTGATCTCCAGCATCTGCAGTCCTCACTTTCTCCTAGTAATTAGAGTTGGGCCAATGAACAACAACAACCTGCATTGATACAACACCTTTAAGCATAGTTAAAATGTCACAAGGTGCTTCACAGATCTATTGTCAAACAAACTTGAAGACTTACACACATGAGATTTTAGTGCATTTAACTCAATGTTTAGTCAAACCATTAGCTTTTAACTAGCACATTTAAGGAGGGAAGAGAATTAGAGATGGGAATATAAAAGGGGAGGAGAGAGATGAGGAAGAATGAAGTCATGGAGAAATTGAAAAACAAGGATTAAAGTTTTAAAATTGATACATTGTAGTTAACGAGGAGTCAACATGAGTCAAGATTAGAGCAGTGCTGAAAAAGCTCCATGAATGCTGTCTGACCTGCTGTGCTTTTCCAGCACTACTCGAATCTTGACTTTGATCTCCAGCATCTGCAGTCCTCACTTTCACCTAGGAGTCAATATGGACCAGTGAGTACAAGGATAATGGAAGAACAGAATTTGATTTGTGACTGAGGAATGTCATCAACTAATTTGGTTGTCTGCTATCTTGAAGGACACATCCTATATTTGAGGATTGAGAATGTACTCAAAATCTAATAACAGCTTGATTGACTGGAGAACAGTACAGATAATTAAGACTTGATATCACCTTAAGAATGAAGAAATTAATTGATGGTCGACTGATCAGAAAATGCATCCAATAATTGAATGAATCATGAGTGAATATAATTAATAATTATATATTGACTTATTTGAAGGCAGAATATAGTTGGCAATTAAGAATGGGCTGATTCAATGATGAATGAATTGGATAATCAAGTTGGGAGAAATCAGCTCAACAATGCATAAAATAACTGAGGATACCTGATCAATTCAGGGATGAAGCCTATCCTTTAATAAACCTGCCTACCATCAATTTCCTGGTAGACTTCATGCAGACATTTGTTATTGCTTCATTAAACCCTTTGAGGATTGTAGACACATTGCTGTTGAAATTTTCAATATTAACAGAAGATTAGAACTGTCCATTTTTTTAAGACTTCACTATAACTGGAGATATGTTCCATATGTCTATTCTTATCATCATCTATCAGTTTTTCATTTGGTCAGGACATTATATTGAGAAACAATATATAATGTAAAACAGACTTCTAGGAAACAGATAAACAATATATGCCAGTTAGTGAGTGTTGAGATAAAGGGAACATTTGCTCAATTTCTGGCAGTTACATCAGAATGTATTTTAAGTTGTAATGAAAAATCTGCCAGTTGAGAAGAACAATTTTGAGTAGATTATTTTCCTTTTTAGGTCTCATTCATAGGCATTGCCCTTACTGTTCTATTACCTGTATAGTAATTGGTTATATTGATGCATTGCAGAACATTCAGAGATGAAACAAAAATCTACATCTTAATGTATGAAGATAATATTGTACAACTGTGTTGGGTTTAATTTTACTGGAGAAAAGAAGGTGGAAGGAGCATAATACCCAGATCTTTAATGTCCCTGAGAGGCAGAGTTAGCATTGAGATGAGCAAGCTATTCCACTTAGTTATGTGATGTCAGAAATAGAGTTTTTGGGTGTAAAACTAATGGGAGTCTCATTCTTAAAATTATGTCCTCAATCCACAGAGAACTAAATATATGAAAAAGCCTGCTACCAAAAGTAGTTGAAGTTAAATCAGTCATGTTATTTTGAAGATGAATATCTAATTGAGAATGGACTAGAAACTGGTGAGATGTGGAAAGACAGAAGTTATAAAATAATGCACAGAGGACATTACTTCCAGCGTATCCAGGGAAGTTGGGGTGTGTGGAATACTAATTGTGAAAGCAACAAGCTAGTGAAGATTTAGAATTGGATCAATAAATTGAATACTACACATAAGTCTTTGGGAAAAAGGGAATATATATGCACTTCCCTCAAGAGGTTAAGTAAGTAGGATAGACACCAATAGGATTGTATACAGTCTGTGGAAGGTTTGCACTTAATGGTAAAATGTTCTTTTTTTTCATTGCTTTCTTACCTTGTGAAGAAGTACTGAGGCTTTTTGTGATGATTTCTATATTAGAATTTTTAACAACCAACATAAATTTTTTTGTCACCCACAATACAACACTTCAGAACAATACCAAAATAATGTGATCAACACCCTCTTTCTATTTGTCTTGAATTTAAGCAGTACAATATATGATTATATCATTAAAGGTATGAGTTGGAGAAGATGTTAAGGGAGCTAAATCAACAAAATTTAAACTGTTTAGAAGTATATATTCATTTCTATTTTGGATTAATAATTGTATCACCATTGATTCATTGTTATTACATCCAATTCAGTAACCTCTCACCAGCTACTAGTTTTGATGATGCCATCAATAGTCCATAAAACATACAAAAAGAACACTGGAGTTTTGTTTTTTTTGATGTTCCAATGGTGACATTCACTCTTTTTCAGCGATTGTCTTTTCAAATTTACTGATGTTTTGCATCTCTCCAATTAGATTAGATTAGATTACTTACAGTGTGGAAACAGGCCCTTCAGCCCAAAAAGTCCACACCGACCCGCCGAAGCACGACCCACCCAGACCCATTCCCCTACATTTACCCCTGCACCTAACACTATGGACAATTTAGCATGGCCAATTCACCTAACCTGCACATTTTTGGATTGTGGGAGGAAACCGGAGCACCCGGAGGAAACCCACGCAGACATGGGGAGAAAGTGCAAACTCCACACAGAGAGTTGCCTGAGGCGGGAATTGAACCCGGGTCTGTTGCAATCCTCTTCAAGTGGTCATTGCACAAGACAGCAGCAGCAGGAGCAGGAACAGGAACAAGCTGCAAGGCAGTGAGAGCAGGCAGCCCTGGGGCAGCAATGAGGGCGAGGTTGAGCCTGAAGCAGGGGAAGTCAAACCCTTGTGAGGAGTACAAGCCCAGCATGGGCAGGCACTTATGGACTGTGGTGTTGAATTGTTAACTGTGTTTCTTTGTTTTTCCATATTTTAATAAGGACTGCAATGTGTAACTTTTTAACTTTGTTATCCTTAGTTTTCTGCTTTGTACCTAAAATTCTGTACTTAGGTACCTTCGCACCTAAGATGGCGCTGTAAGTGGCGACTTGTAAACTTTTCAGTGTACTCATGTGAGTACATGTGACAATAAACCTAATTCAATTCAATTCAATTCAATAATTACCAAGTCCTCTGCTGTGTTATATAACAGCTGTGACTGGATAATAAAGGCACAGTTGTGGGCAGCTTCTGCAAGATAATCATTGTAATTGGATAATTAAATTTAATTTTCACAGAAAATTGCACAATTGGATAAAAAATAGTGGAAGATGGCAGAATGTAAAAGACATGCTCTCTTCTGGTACACTTGGTCATCTCATTAAAATAACTCCTTAAATATTGAATATTTCTCTCTGATTTTTGTTTTTTTCTAGGCTGTACATCGAAGGCTACAAAATCTGCAAGTGTATGATTCTCACTTGAACTGATGTCTTTTATCTGGTAAGCTATTTAAACTTTATTGCAATAATCTGTTAATGTCAGGCACACACCTAACTAAGGAACAGGTTTTTTTTTAATATGACAAAACTGAGATTGAAAATAGAGGTAGCACTGGGAGTTTGAAACTGACACCTTGTGAAACCAATTCTAGTGTTTCAGTGTATGTGTATCCATGAGCTTTTTAAAGAAAATGTTGGCAATTTGTCCATTCTTCCATAATCACAGAAATCATCGGTGAATTTCTATGCTATGCTTATTTTAAAATATTTGATCTTATCTTTTCTGTGTGTGTAAATTTGAAACATTGTGCTTTAATACTCTGAGTACAAGGGAGTGTCATATACATTCAGTGTTAAATCCATACAGTAGCCAAATAAAAGTGTTATGATTTCTTGAACATAAAATCAGATTAACGAGTCTTTCCTGTAATGAAAGCCCTATAATGATGCTAAGCTTTTGATCGGCTGCTTAGTTTTTTCTTTAAACAGCAAAAGATCCAAATTATTCTTGGATTGCACAGCCTGTACCTTCTGATGTTCTTTTTAAATATGTTAACTTCACCAATAATGGGCTGCCTGTTCACATCAGAAAATCATTTTACCCACATCATATTGAATCAGAGCAAGAAATGATTCGCCACAATGTTAACAAAAGTCTTTGAGCATATCGACGCCTTTTCTTTAAGTAGAAAGAACAACTTAGATTAGAATTTTGTGCTTCACTGGATATTGAAAGATGAGGCAATAAACTGCTAAACCTGAGTAATCACACGCTCCCGGAGGAGTGTCTAAAATGGGGACAGTCTAAAACCTTGAAATTCTATCCTTCCACACATGCCTGTGCTTTAACATTTGATGAGATTTATTATAGTAGGGGCTGAATACAAGTGTATTCTGATTACAGAGCTTCCATTAAAAGTTCCCACCAGTATGCCTTTCCATTCAGAAACACCAGTGGAATTAGAATCCTCAATTCACCAACGTAGCACCAACTCCTGCAGCCCCCCCACCACCACCCCCCAAGTCTCTCACAACAGAATTTCATCAGATGCAGTCAGTAAGGAAATGGCCTAGAAAAGCATATAGAGAAAACTGTTGCAACAGCTGGTGTATAAATTATATAAAGCCCACTTTCTACTAACCAAGCACACCTTAGGCTCAGCTGCATTATTTTTTAATCACTAGAACTTAAAGTAGATGGTTTTATGTAATTTGTATTGTCCTTTTATTCCAGGGAGGCTTGGTTTCAAATTTAACATAAAGTCTTTGCAAACCAATTAACATTGGAATTCTGACTGCTAATTTTAATGAAATTTCTCCAGTTGACCCATTTTTATCCCAATGCCATATGCCTGTGTCAAAAGGGCCATCAAACCCTGTGTGTTCTTGTGATTGAAATGCTTTGTGTTAATCAATGCTAGCTAAAACTTATTTTGGTGCTTATTCAGAACTAGCTTTTAATGTGTATCCGGGACTTGTGAAAGAATACAAGTTAATTTTAGTTAAGCAATGCTGTGCTCTCATGCACAATGATAGTTACAATATGTAGACTGATTAACAAGCTGTGAAAGATAAAGCAAAGAACAATCTCAATCATTGTGCAAAAGGCCATTCAACCGATCACGTCCATGTTGACCCATCTAAGAAGCAAAGTCACTTGAGTACTTACAGTTCTGTTCACCTTTTATCCTTCATTATTAAAAGGCTGCTCATCTCCACTTATCTATCCTAATGTGATCTGTAATATAATTTGTGCTCGTGATAAACTTTTTTTATACTGATTCGTTCATCTCCATCCCCACTGATGGTGTGTCATTCCTCAACCAAGCAGGCGAATAAGAAGCAGGAGCCCGTACCTCTTCATATGCTACACCTTTAGCGACTCAATATGTGTGAGGATTCCCTGGAGTCACTTGGCTGTTTAGAGTCCCTCCTGCCTGCTGTGGAAGTGTTTTCACTGAATCATGTGATTAACCCAATGTGCTGCAACAAACAATGTTTAAACATTTATTTATTGCAGGGTCAAGATGATACTTACTTTGGTCAGAAACAAAAATTAGTTTCAAGTAAAGATGATTTAATATGTACCACAATGAAGGTATGCACTAATAAAAGAAACAAAAACCTGCATTTATATGGCACCTCTGATGGTCTGACCCTACCTCAAGACTGCAATAGAGTATCAGTGTGGGTTTTGTGCTTTGGTCCTGAGTAGGACCTAAACTGGGAGTCTTGTGATTTATGAGTAAGAAGATTATCAACTAAGCCACTGAGATATATAGATACATGTGTACACTATTACCAGTTCAGAAACTATATATTGCAACTTTTGTGACTATATAATATTACAAGTCTTTGACACAAGAATTCCTCAAGAGGCTGGTTCAAAAGATTAAGCATGTAGAAATTGAATGAATTGTAAATGCTGTTCATTCTATCCAACTGTACGCTAATTAATGTATAGGATATGAATAAAACAATTCTTAGTGCTGAATTTCATTTCCGATTTGGCAAACAGTAGCAGAAAGTGTGCTTGTGCTCCTGCTGCTTAGTATGTACTCATTTTGAGTGGTAGTTATGAGGGCAGACTGAATAAGCAACTGTCTAAACAACCTTGCTTCTGCCCTCTCAATTAAAGTTCCATTGTGATTGACAGCGAGGTCTGTGTATTACAACAAATGAATATAATCCAGTAATCATTCCAGGCTATTCCTTGAACTCTCAAAGTTCCCCATTACATGGGTGGGCTAGTTATTGAACTCTGTCCATCTCAAATTAATTTGCACACTTCAGCTCTAGTGTCATACAATACAAATTCAGCCTTGGTTGATGAGGTTCACTAATCACATGACCCTTTCAGAGCTGAGTTTCCAAGACCTTTAATATGAAAACTTGTGGACTCAAGTTACTTAACTCATAAGTTCCATCTCTATAAATATCTAATGATTGGGTGGTCCCCAAATCTGATTGCATTGTGTTAAAATGGCTTTTGAGCAACTGTTTTGTTCATGTCAGTGTGGTTTTAGGTGAGGAATAATATAAATATCAGCATCTTTTAAATTCTCAACTTTTTCATGCAACTCTCTAATGAATTGCTCGTAATTTCTAAGTTTTTTATAGTCTTTTTATTAAAAATGTACCTTTTATCATTTCATTTAGTCTTGTCAGTTTTAAACATTAATTTAAAAGTTTATTGAAACTAGCATTGAGCAATCAGAGGCAAAATGATCTGTTTTTTAAAAAAAGTTCAGGTTACTAACTGCTTCAGATGCAAAAAATAGCTGTGATTTCATTCAGTTAAAACCCCTCTACCAAGGGTTTCTTAATGGCTTAGTAATTTAATGCAACACTTGGTGGGAGACTGAACCATTTGGATCAAAAGGTGCCAGGTTTAAATCCCTGCTCCATGCTGAATTAGCACATATGATCCAGAATACCAGTCACAGTAATAAAAATGGTCACAGGAGTTTTACACTGCCTGATCAGATGAAGAGATCCCAGGTGGAAAATGCTTATAGTGTTGAGAACATTAGTTGAGACTAAGATCAAACTGAGGCACCAGTGATACACCCTAATGTTAATAGCCTATTGGCACACACCATCTGGGTTTATAGCTTTTATGACAGGCTATTGGTTGAAAGAGTGAAATGTTGTTGTCTCCTGTGGAACTGATTCCCAGCAAGAGCTGCATCTTCAAGTGAGGTAATGTTGATGGAATGGGTGGTAGAGTAGGGAAGCTTGTTTTGCAATATTTTTTAGAACTGAAAAGTGCTGGTTGATCCATCAGTATAGCTGTAATAACCTTGAGCTTTAAAATCTATTGTTCTGGGTTCACGTACCAAGACAACTTGCCAATTCCGCTATTTTGAGTCCAGGGCTAAGCTGTGTAAGATTAAGTTTAGAGCCAGACCTTTTTGAGAATGAAATTAGAAAATGTTATTTCAAGTAAAGAGATATTGCAGCTTGTAACAGTCTTCCACAAACAGCAATTGATGCCAAATCAATTATTCATTTTAAAATTCTGGCTGATAAATGTTTGTTAGCGAAAGGAATGAAGGGAAATGGAGCAAAAACCAGTATAAGACATGAGAGTTAGATCATCCATGATCTCATTGAATGGCAGCAGAGGCTCAGGGGGCTAAATTGCCTGTTCTGTTCTTGTGTTCCTAATTGAATCCTCGAGGCAAACTTGTGGAAATTTAAATCAAATCTCAGTGGGTTTCATTTCACAAAATTGTAGCATTCTACCATAGCAATGGAAAAAATTGATTTCACATTTTCTTTCACAAGTGGTCTTTTTATTGATGGAATTTAGAGTGCCAACATGTATATTCTTTGTTGCACTACCTGTCTGGGTGAAAGGGGCACCGTATGGACAAATAACAGGTGGGAAACAAAAGCACAAAAACATTGAGTTCAGGATAGGCTAAATGTTTTTGGCATAAAGCTACAGTCACAACTTTGTATTAAGTAGAATTCTTCTGATTCAGTAGAGAACATAAAGGGTTAACTGAGGTGGCCAGAACATTAGATTCAGAACCAAGTGACCGTTTGAAACCCAATTTGAACTAAAATTGCATTTGGGCTTCCTCATGGGACATGATTTTCAGTCTCAGTTGGATTATCTTCCTTACCGAGAGAGTGGTTCCTATGTGGAACTGATACATGGAATAATTGAGACAAATAGCTTCCATGTCTTCAAGAGGTAGCTAAGTACACGAGGGGTAAAAGGAATACATAGGTATGCAAATTAAATATTCTGGGTAGAGACTTTGTGAAGTGTCAAGTTCATTGGCATGTAATAGTGGATTGAATGGTCTGGTTCTGCCCTGTAGATTTTATATATCAAAACCAAGGAGAGGAAAGTGGCAAGTGAATTTCTACTCTCAAACATAACTGCTGATGGATATACCAAATAGCATTTGTAACCCGGACTACTTTATTATCTAGTATGAGGGGACAAAATACAATGCAAAACAAAGGATAATCAAAACTAGCTTTTTTTTCAAAGAAGCATGGAGTGTATCATAATGTGCCTTTCAATTGGAAGCCAAGATAGAGAACATTCCATCGATAAAACATTCTGCCATACACAAGGTCAAATCTAAACCCATTCTGATTTAATTCCTCAAGAACATTTTAATTAACACATGATGGAATTTTTTTTAAAAGAGGAAATTCTATAGCAAAGTGGTGTTTGCACTGGTATGCTGAGCAAAGGATGCTTTTATTGAAGTTCTGTAAATTAATGTCTTCCAGTTCCGGGAGCAATAGACCATTTTTTTTTGAAGTTACTGAAGCAACAAACTGGCTGAAATGTAATTTTCTATAAATGTGTTTCTCACCTAACCATTCAAAGACCCAGTATTTTTCTTTCTTCTAAACTCACAGGCATGTGCAAACATTGGTGTGCATTGTATCCATTTTTTTATGAATAAGATTGATTCAAAGTATACTAATTTAACATCAAGTTGGTCTGCATTAACCTGTACCAGTGCTGATCCCAATATTAAATTTGTGACATTCATTTTTGGGTGTGTTGGGCTGTCACTTAGAACACGTATTAGGCATCTTTTTATGTGTAAGTAAGGTGCCTAATACCTGTGGAATGACCCCCCATCAAGAGGTCAGTTGCAATGAGCAGTGCAGGAAATCTTCAGTGGCACCATCTAGTGCCAATGAAAGGAAGGCAGTTTTTTTAATTCTAATTTAAACTTTTCTGTGAAACCAGAAGAGCAGCGTCAAGACTGGGCCAAAATCTAGTCCACTAACTATTGAAATTTAATGGTACATTGTCTCCAGGGAAGTTGGTAAACACAGCTGGTCAAAACTTGTCCATTCCTGTCTCTGACCTGAGTTCAAATCTAACGCAGATGGATGTGATAGAAATTTCCTTTCATTATTCGCCAAATGTCCACTTTTGGGCGAAATGTTTTGGGTCAGTTTCAATCCAGCTGCCCAAAGACATGAATCTGTAAGGCATCACTATTCAAACATTGGCCTAACAGTAGTTAAATGCACAATGCACGGCAAAAGGTGATACATTGATGTAAGTGGAAGGGCTGGCTGCGGTTCTGAAACTAGATTTTAACCAACAGTTGAAATATGAAAATACATGCCTGTGTTAAACTGCTGCTTCCTTTAAATGACTACCAATAATAAAATTATTCATCAATATTATTGGTTCTATGCTCTGAGGAAATGATACCAACTGTAATTTTTAAACTTTATTTGTCACTATATTTTGTATGTTCCTCCAAAACAATCTTAATCTTTCTTTTTCCACTGTGGACAGATTCTAAATTAGCTGAGTAGAGTTAACAAGTTTTTGTGTGCAGACCCTTTAATAATATGGCATTCTTTCAGTTGGTATTGGATATGTGTTTCGTTTTTCGAAGTAACCAAGAAATGTAACTACAGAGATGAAATATACACTACTCACTATTAGTCAGAATCCTCCTATTTCACATTATGGAAAATAAATAAAATATAAATTCAAATTACATTTACTGGAACACAGTTTGCCAGTACTAGAAAAGTATTTACCCAATCCAACCAAAATTCTGGTTCAACCTTTGAACTCAGCTTTTTACATATGTAATTTTCTAGTCTTTCTCTTCATGTAAAATTCTGATCTATACATAATCCTTGGGTTTTATAACATTATAATGCAGTTGTTCTGTTTGTTTGTTTATTTGAATGATAGTAATTCAAAGTTAATAATGAGATGTTCATAATGAATCCAATAGTAATCCATATTTCTATGGAAATACCCTCATGCAGGTGATATACCATTTGAACATGACATTTTATTTCAGTTAGTATCATGTTACAATAATGTCTTTGTGTCAGACCTTAGGACAATACCTTTTGGCATTTCCATATGTCTTCAAACCTCATAACAACCCAGTGTGGGTGGTGCCACTTCACCAGTCTCCCAACCATAAAATTGAGGAAATCCTGCAAGCCTTAACACTCATAGAAAGATGCATAACAGATTCACTTCAGTTAAAACTGTAAACAATACTTTTGCATGAAGTACAGCCTGCATTTCAATTAGCAAGTAGACAGTGATAAACCAAAGGAAACTAATATCAAATATGTAATTTATTCCATATGCAAAAATAGCATAATTAATCGATGAATATGTGATATGAATGTCTTTGTCACATGGGTAATAAACCAGAGATTATTTGCACATGTATAATGAATTTGAAGTTTACTAATTTTAATATGAATTACAAACTTGTAGGCTGATGTCATCCGAATTGCCCCTTTGCCTGGCTATTAAATTGAAAATTTAAATATTTGGGATCAGGCATTAATTTTACTTGTCACAAAAATGAACCATGAAGCTGGTGTAAATATTTTTAACATGTCTTCATACATTAAAACATTTAACTCACTCCTAAATATTATATTAAAATTATATATGTAAACAACATGTCTAGAAGTAATACACATTTCAATCAGACAATATGCATAAATTGTTTCCCGGAATGTCTATACCATCCGGTCATATCTGTGCTTCACATAGAGTGAATTACCTGGAAGCCCTATTGTCATGTCATTTGAGGACAGTCAGGTGAAGCAAAATGGTCCAATCTGTATGCTATTTGAAGAAAATAGTAGCCATTTACCACATGACAAAATCTCAAACATTAGACTAATGGCTGGTTAATCCTGTGTTTGGTAGTGTTGATTGAGGGAGGATTGTTGATCAGGGCAAGCAGATAATTCAAGAGATATCTTCAAATCATGCCATTAATTTGTAGCAGCCGGGTGAACTAGAGAACATGTAAGAATAGTCTCTGTTTGGTATCTTGTCCAAAGAACAGTGCTGCAGTGAATCAGTTTTGTTTAGATGTACTGATGGGGTGTGGATTTCACTGGCTGGGCCAGCATTCCTAATCGCCCTTGAATTGTGTGGCCTGCTGGACCATTTCAGTGGGCAGCTAAGAATTAATCACATTACTGTGGGTTTGGAATCACATGTAGACCAGCCAGGAAAGGTTGACAACCGCAATCCCGAGAGGCAATTTGTGAACCAGATGGATTTGTACAACAATATGTCCATTATTGATTATTTCCTTAAACTCCAGGTTTTTGTTGAATTCAAATTTCTCCCATGGTGGGATTTCAACCCATGTCCTCAGAACATTAGTTTAGGACATTGGATTAGAATCATGGAATTCCTACAGTGCGGAAGCAGGCCATTTGGCCCATTAGGTCCACAACAACCATCCAAAGAGTATTCCACCTAAACCCATCCCATCCCTGTAGCCCTGTATTTCCTATGGCTAATCCACCAAGCCTGTGCATTCCAGGACACTATGGGCAATTTAGCACAGCCAAACCTGCACATCTTTGGACTGTGGCAGGAAGTCCATGCAGACAAGAGGAGAATGTGCAAACTTCACACAGACAGTCACTCAAGGGCAGAATCAAATCCAGTCCCTGGCACTGTGAGGCAGGAGTGCTACCCACTGAGCCATCATGCCATACGAGCTCATTGAAATTATAACTACAGCACCATTTCCATAGATTAGTTAGGGTTAGTACTGGAATGGCTGAAATCCTGGATTAGGTTAGCCCGAAACCCACAACTTTCAGACTTGAGTGGAAGTATTTTCAACTAAACCAAGCTGACACATGCATGACCAGGAAATGGGAGTATATATTATCCGATAGTGTTACATACCATAATTGTGTAATTTGTACCAAAAAAGTGATTTTGAATAGGATGAGTTTCATGAAGTATTAGTATTTGCCAATGCTTTACCTGCCATTTTCATAAATTGGGGTAATCAATGGGAAACTAGAGAACAAAGATTGCATAATTATTTGGTGACTTCAGAAAAATGGAATAAACTTGGATCTTTCGTCCAATTGCTGGTACTCATTTATTGACAATTTTGCTTTCAATACTGATTTTTTTTAAATGAGTATTTTAAACAGAGTATTGCAGTATTTATGTAGTCATTAGTTAATATATTTTGCCCTGCTCTAGATGCAAGTAATCCCCATGCTGAAAATCCTGTTTTCAAAGTTAAATTTTGCAACATCATTTTAAGCCCAATTATGCAACAATTTTGATTGTTTAGACATATTTATCTCCATGGCAAAACATGAAGTCAAATTGAGAGTACCTGGCAGAATCCGCAGCCTAAAAAAGGTGTTACTGCTGCAATGCCATATAACCATTGGGTGGTATTACCCCCATGGAGTATCTGAAATGGGAGGCTTACTGTGGAGAGATGGTGATCACTTCTTGTTATATTAGTTCACATAATAAAATATTTCATACTATAAGGATCTAGCCGAAAGATTGTGCGAGAAAAAATCACTACCAGCACAATGTCAGTCAATGCCAGTTAATTATTAGCAATTTAGAATGCTGAGTTCACCAAATTCCTAATGATCTCGACAAACGAGTTCGATATTTTACAGGAGCTGAGTTGCAGAAGGTGGATAAAAGTGGCGTTGTCACAAGTAATGTCTGACTTTCAGGGCAAATGATTGCTCCTACCTGCAAATGATGCCCATTCAATGAGGAGTACATTGAACATTTGTTGGTGGGGGTGTGGGGATAAATATGTGAAGGTTGGGAAGCCAATTACAAGCTTGGAATAAAAGCTCGGTCACGGTAAAACATCGGTTTCTCCAAGAACAAACTTCAATATAATTCCTATGCAGCGAGTTTTGTAGTTGGTATGTCTATCGAATTCCTATACAGCGAATTCTATTTGCATAGGGTGATTTCACTGGGGAATGGGATTGAGATACAGCCAAGATGGCTAGGGAAGCTTTGTTTTAGAAGTAAACTTAATATTTTTTAAAGACTGACTTGAAGCAAAATTAATGAAACAGTTTCATGCCTATTTTCAAGGTTGGCAACCATTTAAACTGGTGCCATGATAGATAAGGTAGGGCTTCGTATTGTCAGTAACGGCCTTCCTAAATGGAGAGGCCACATTCAGAAGAGCCTGGTAACGTTCATGTTTGGTTTGCTTAGCTCTGCGTTACTACCATGGAATTTGTATCAAAACACATCAGGTTGCAAAAGAAACCGCCGGCTCACTTATGACGAGCTCCCTATCCCCAGGCAATGAAGACAATACACGGTTAATTAATGTGATGAAAGGGGGGGGGAAAAAAAAGTCACCGCGAAGATCGCAACAAGGAGAAACGGGGTTGAAAGGAGAATGTAATGACGATCAGATTTCTGGCAGCGATTAAATATAAGGTACAAAGAGGGCCCTGTGGCTTTAACTGGGAACTGTCACATTAGGCAGTGAATTGTTGGATCTTCCCCACCTCCCAGGGCTTTTATTCCCTGTGTAAATTGTTGGCGGGATGGCTGGACCCATAAAAATCAGAATGCTTAGGGAACGCAGAGGGGAGCGCAGTTAGAGTAAAAGAGTTTGGGAATTAAGGTCATTAATTTCCCAGTTTCAAGGCTGCCACACAGACCGAGATAAAGTCAGCATAAATATTCAACCAGAGTTTCTGTTTTCCTTTTTTTTCATCGGCTGCCCATTTATCTCCATCCTGTCAATTAGAGGCAAAAGCAAAGAACTAATTAGGAACTGTGCAATTTTAATTAGCTGTTTTGATAATTAAACTAATTGGTTCCCTTGTGTTTCCGCAATGTGCACAGCGCTTTTTTTGATATCTGGGCTGCAGATTTCCCATCCGTTGGTTAATTAGTCACTTTTGCATTAAAAAAAGGCTTTCTTAATAGCCTTAATTTGCAGTTGAAAAGAAAATCTGCCGTCAATAATTTGTGTAATTGGTAACCGTTTGATTGTAATTTAGAATTGTGGCTGGACAGCTCTGCATGCCCAGCTCCTAATGGTTAGGATTAAAGTTGGATTGAATGTTAAAAAGGGGAAGGGGGGGGGGGGTGGAGGAGGAGGGGACGATCTTGGATCTAACCGCTGTTCTGTCATTTTTATAAAAGATCGGTTAAAAATCCAGTTTAACGATCTTCCGCCCTCCCCCTTTTACCCCCCCCCCCCCAAATCCCATTTTGCTTCAAGGTTTAATAAAAGATTCGAGGGTGGCTCGTTATTGTACCTTTGGAAGAAATAAGATAACCCATTTATAAATTAGTAGCAAGCCCCTTTCTCTCTCTCTCTCTCTCTCGCGCAATCTCCATTGCTAAATGCACGTGTATTACAGAATGTTCCCTCTGTGAGTCAACCACGCACACTCCTTAAATGGGCTTTTGTATTTCTCAGAATTAATGAGAAAAGTTCCCTTGCCCTAGGGGTAATTAGTGTCCTTGGAGTTAAATAAGCTAAAACTTAGACACCTCTGGCACAGGCAATTATGTTTGTGTATTGAATAATTGATTCGGGGGCTGCTAATCAGATATGAGCATAATGAATTGATTTAATTAACCAGGGAACCTGAGGAATACTGGGAAATGTGTGCATTTCTTCGCCAGCTAGGGACCCTAAAGGGTAGAGAACCACATAAATTGGAGGAAAAAGCTGCTCGTCGCTGTTTGCCGGCTTTTGAGAGCGGCTGAGTGTGATTTCTGTTTCTAGGTACCAGCTGTCGGAGGTGTGGGGCTCCTGCGTTTTGCATTAACCGGGGGAAAAAAGGTCGGCTGTTGCCGCTTCTCTCGATCCTCAAAGGCGAAAGATAGTCAGCAGTTCCGCCAGCGACTCTTGTTGGCTGGAGAAGCCGAGGAGGGAGCGCCGTGCCCCGGACTCCGCTGCGTCCAGAGGACGATGGTACTTGACAAGGAGGAAGGTGAGCCACGCTGCTTTTGGTGGGTGGGGGAGAGAAGAGATTTTTTTTGGTAAATCAGTGTCTAACCCCCACCCTCCGCTGGTCTGTGTCTCCTGAAATGAAATCCGGTGAAATACCAGCGGCGGTGGAAGCTGTTTGTGTGATCACTTTTTTTAAAGGCTGTTTTGTATCGTTTCTCTTCGTATTGGAAATGCTCTTCACATGTTCCTGTCGTCTTTTACACCGGGCCGTGTGGAAGCAATGCGTCTTTTTTTCTCTCTCTCTTTCCACCCCCCCCCCCCCCCCCCGTTTCGGTTTGTGTACCTCCCTGTCCGGACCCACGAACTCAGCTCCACAAGCGATTGAAATTTCCCCGATCCTTATCCAACATTAAACTGTTCCGTTTCTTTTGTACGTATTTGTTCCTTTCTCTTGTCTCCTTCACTTACCCCCCCCCCCAATTTTGATTTTACTTTTGTGCTGGTGGTTTCTTGCCACACACTTACTCCCCGTGTGCTTTGCTTTATTCTTGGCTATGGGAAAGTCTGTGCTTGGAAATGATGCAATTGCTTTGATTCCGCCCGTGAGAAGTTGCAGGGGCGATGTGTACGGATCAGTGCCGCCGCTGAGAGATCAGGAACCGGATTACCGACTGTCGAGCTGCCTCGAGGTCTCTCTCTCTCTCTCTCATTTCCCCGTCGTGTTCATAAAGAGCGATTGCAGCCAGTTCTGTCCTTGTTTCTCTCCGGATCAGTTACTGGCGCTTGCCCCGTTGCTACGGAGATGAAATTGACACAATTAACACAATTACTTTCCGATCTTTTTTTCAAAAGCTTCGTACTTTTGCTCTTTTCCCGCTGTATATGTTGTCTTTGAACTAAATATAGAAGCACGTGCATGTTTATAAACCCACTCCTGTTTAGATAAAGCACTTTAATGAGCTTCTCTCAAAAAAAAAGCTTCGGGTTTTAATGTAGGACTTGAGACGTTTGTTTTCCTGCTATGATCCCGTCGATACGAGCGAAGTGAACCGACTATTTAACTCTTTAAAGACTAGAGAACTTAATGTGAGGTATTGGGCTTGTGGTTCCCTCGCTTTCTTCTCTCTCTCTCTCTCTCTCCCTCCTTCCCCTTTCTCTTCTTTCCCCCCCCCCCCCCCAAAAAACCATGTCCATCAGATGGACATATGGTTCAACGCTTAACTGTAGACTGTATACTATATAGTTCCAGGAAGGCGAATAAAAGTCACCAATACCATCATGTTGGTAGGGTTAAGCTGGTGAAAATGAGGATGAACTGCTTTGTTTTTTATTGCAATTCTTGATGAAAACCGTAATGCAAAAAAAGTTAGGCAGCCCTCTTTAAATCCTGCTTCTGAGTGGACTCTACCAAGTCAACTGTAAATTTTCTGCTTTAGATATCTGTCCTTGCTAAAAGTTTGTGTATGATTCATGATTTGGATTGCTTTTAACAGATATTGGCTAAGCAATATGGTAAATGTACAAAGGCGATACAAATGGCATTAGTAAAAGAGGATACACAGGGCCATATAATGCAGTCAATACTACATTAACTACTGAAGCCCAATTACAGTACACGAAGAGTGGCTTTTAGTAGCATTAGGACTTTCAGAGCAAGATCACCTGCTGTTTATTGCCTAAAAGCTTCACCCTTTGCTTGCTGGGTTCAACCAGTCATTATGAATAATAGCAAGAAATCTGTGCCTGTTTTTCTGCTTTTTGAACTTTGACAATAAAGACTAGATGTTATACTTTTCCGAAAAGATGCAGGTTGAAGCAATCTTTATACTGATCTTATAGCTTAGAAGAATTATACCTCTGCCATTCCTCAATTTAGAGTTGATAGTTTATATCTGCTTTTGTCTCCTGGCTTGTATCTGTAATAGGCAGGTACATTCACCCTTTTTACAGTCTTTGTTAAGTAGCCAGAGTTATGTTGCGACACCTGTCAAGGTAGAACAGGTCGAGTGAACCTCAACCATGAAAGTGGAACTTTGCTTAATTATTTTAAAGGGCCTCTTTATACTTCATAGAAATGGTTTTAGTGAATCATTTATTTCTTGTTTTAATAACTGTCATTTGTGTTATTATTACACTTGGTTATCATGGTAAGATCACATCTATTTCTGCTAACCAAGTTGCAGATGCATGTTCAAAGGTAGCATAAGTTTCAAATTTAATCGTGAGACATTTAAATGTATTAAATTCTGCTAGGTGTTTTCCATGAACTTGAGCAGTACTCTTGTTTGCATTCATCAAGTATAAGAATGGCAACTTTTGTTAATAGTTGTGTAATAAAAGCCTTACAATCTTTTTATTATGAAAAAACAAACTTTGTGCACTGCATATTTCATCGAGTCACAAGCCTGTTTTTTAAATCCTGCTGTACAGTGCTTACATTGCATGGAGAGAATAAATGTTTTGTGGTCATGTTAGCTTTTTGAAAAACAGCTCTTGATGTAATGTGCAGAATAACAGTTTAACTTGAAAGTGATTCTTTGATTTATTGGAACAGATTTTTGTGAAGTTTTGTGAATTGTGACAAGGCAGTTGCCTAACCTTATTAAAAGCTGATAGTGGAGAGGAACTTGTAGACCCTCTACTCTGAAATGGAGTGTGCTTGATATGCAAGATGGTTTACTGATGGATTGGAATTGGTTCTGAAATTGATGGCAGCATCTCTGTACAGCACATGCACCTATCAGCACAATATGCAATTTCATTGCTATCCAAATTCATAATCTGTAGAGAATGTAGATCCCTATTAATTGAAAGGGGCTGCAAGTGAAGTTGGTTTCTAAGCTAAACCAAAATGCTTTATTGACACTTCATTAACCCTTTTCAAAACTGCATTGATCTCTTGCAGTCAGTCTAGATTTGATTCCATAAACAGCTTGCTAAGCTTCATAAGACTGCCTTCAAAGCAGTTTTACACACTTTTGGAATTTAAACTATTTTCAGATGTTGATCAAATTTTGAAAGCTGTGAAAGAATATTAGTTTTGCTTTCAAGTTCGATATCTAAATGTTGACCTTCTTGGAGCTCCTCGCCAGTTGAAGGAATTATTTGTTTGTATATGTGTGTGTATATACAACATTTCTGTCTATTTTGATCAGGGGCTATATTGCTTGATTCTGCCAGTAATTGAAATCTAGGCTTTAGGAGTGCTCTTGTATACTCTGAAATCGAAGAACACTGTTTGCTTCACGTTGTCAGTGATCTGTCATTTAGAAGTGGACAGTAATGTTGTTGTCACTTGTATTGAGTTCCTACAGCTTGTCTTCTAATTAATTACTAAAAATTGATGACTGCATGTATGGTTTATGGCTTCAGTAACTTCAAACTAAATGTCCACTAATTTTTCTCAGTACTACTTGCTTTGCACTTCCCAGCCCCACAAGTTTTGAAGTGGCCTTCATGCCATTTTTCTAAACCCAGAGTTTTTTTGTTTTTAGAACAAATAACTTCTATTAAGGATTCAGCTGGTTAATCAGCCTTTATTCAAAAACTTGTCGATTGAGTTTTGGGGCAAAGTGATTCAGCTGCTTTAACTCTTGGCTTTCTTTTTGCGCAACTGAAGAAATGTCTATTTGAATTCGAGCTGGAAAAACTAAATTTCCATAAATTCTGAATTGGTGGCGTTGGATAATTCATTATTACAAATATCTAATTTGAGCACTAAAATGCTATTTACTTCATGGTAAAACCAACATTACCACAAAGGATCTTTTGAAGATGTTACATAATCTTGGATACTCAAATTTGAACATTGCAGTCAAACCCATTTGTGGGGCATGTTTCTGGGATATGTCAAATGAGCAGGATAGCTTGTTGAACTTTAAGATGCCTTCATCTGCAAAGGAATCATTTGCATTTTATTTCTGTATAGTTAGTTAGTAAAAGCATATTTCATGTTTGTTCAAGCAGAATAGCAGAAACATTAACAATAGTAAAACTATGCATATGCATCAGACTTTCACTGGCTTCAGGAATTTAAGGCATATATTGACTAAGTGAGACTCATAAACATGCATCACTTAATAGGCTTGGAGCTCTTGTGGTGCAGTGGTAGTGTCCCTACTCCTGGACTTTGAGGCCTTTGCTCAATTCCCATCTGTACCAGAGGCATCAGCATCAGAACAAGCTGATTAGGAAAGTAAAAAGTACTTTGGGCTCTTGTGGCATGGTGGTTGTATCCTTCTCTGAGCCAAGAGGTCATGTTCAAAACCCACCTACTCAGGAGGTGTAGTGACACCTAAACAAGTGGACTAGAAAATACCTAATAGGTCAGTGACACTGAACTTGGGTAAGAGTTATCTGATTTTACACAGGGAATGATAAAAATATCTTGGCGTGAACAAGATAACATGTGCAGTTGCTCTATCTAAGGTAAAGGCTGTCATATTAACTGTTCAATAGGCTTTTGTGACCAGACATAGCAATAAAGGAAGGGCAAAATTTTATTTTTGGTTGTGCTAACTGAAAGATTGATTTTTGGACTTTACACTGTCTGCATTTCAGAACTGTAGCTTTTGATTCCCAACTGTTCTCTGACACCATTCCATCCCTTTCCCTGAGGGCTGTCAGCACCCTGATACTCTTCCAAGTACATCTCCACTAACTGCCTGCTTCTACTTTCAGCCCTTTTGCTTTTTGTCGTTGTATGCTGAAGACACTAAAGATCCAAGTGCTGTCTGTAGACAGGACATAACTGTCCCACTCACCTGTTCACCCTTGCTCCTTCCCTGACATGGCACGTGTCCTGCTTGAATGACACTCATTGTCAAATACCTACATGGCCATTCCATTCCTATCTGAAATTTAAGCTGTGCAACCTTCAGATGTATTCATCTTTCTTGATGGGTAATCTTATCTGTAGCATTGGCAGAAAGTCTAGCAATAAACTATTGCTTAATCTCTACATAAGTTGCTTGCAGATTACACTCAGCCTGACCTACATCCTAAGACTATGCCATTAAACCTTTTTGAATATAGCCTGTTTAACTAAGTGAATTCTTGTATTTGTGCAAGAACGCATGCTTCAATTTACAGCCAAAATATTAGCCATAAAGAATTCTAAACAACATTTTAAATTTTCTGGTGCACCTACAAGGAGTACAACCTCTAATCAACAATATAGCCTGGGAGGAGGTCACCTGGCCCACTTACATCCATGCTAGCTTATGTACAGGTAACTCTATTCCACTCGGAGTTTTCCCATGTCCAAAACTGTATTTGAATGTGTCTCCACAGTGCATTCCAGAGTTTAGGCATTTAATATTGAAGTAGAAAATAGCTTTCCTGTCACATTTAGTTCCTTTTTGCCAGTAATTGGCAAATCAACCTGGTTCTGAGTAATCTTCAGTGGGAGTTTTCTCCCAATCTACCCATGAGACTACTTTGAACATTTAATTAATCTCTGCTTCCAGTCCCTCAATCCTGCTGAGAAACCTAGAGAGTACCCTCTCTAGGATGGATGTAAAGGTATCAGTGTGCCAAGAACTGGACACTACTACCGTTAAGTACAAAAATAATGAAGGTTTGATCTTAAGGCCTCTTTAGAGTCCAAACTCCTGTGTGTTTTTAATCTGTCACTTTGAGTGTGCAGACTTCCCTGCAACTGCTATGTCCACCTTTCCACTAGCCTGTATCCTCTTGGAAGTCTGTCCCCTTCAATTTGTTCCATTGAAATCAAACTTAGAGTTGAAGATGATGTAAAGACCAACTTTTTTTTTCTCTTTTTGATTTGTCAACTGAAGAAAAGGATTTTTGTGTAAAGAGGTTGTGGAAGGGATCGCTGCACTTCACAAATTTGATTCTCATTCAGTGCTGCTTTGTTCAAGTTGGGGGAGGGAGGCTGTTTGAAGGTGGGCCGGTACCAGGGGTGTGTACATAGTGAGATTCAGCCAGCAACAGGTTACTGTGACTTCCCAATGACATATCAGGTTGACCACTATCTGGCTCCTGATTAGCTGAATAACTTGGCTGTGTGCATGTTACTGGCAGCATTTAGGTCACTAAGGGCAGATGGTGTGCTGGCATCTCCAGGAAAATACCTAAAGTCTGAAGAAGACAAGTTTATTTTCCCGTCAGTTAACAAAGCTATGGCCTGTAATCCCCAGTAATGAGCAGTTTTGTAAAAAGACCTACTTGACAGGTTGGAGGACCACAACATATAATTAAACCAAAGTATCTTTACCCGTTACCAGTTTTAAGAACCATTAAGACATGACTTAGCATTCCTACTAACTACAGACCTGAGGTCTCTGCATGGTAGTGACCTCAAGCAGAAAGGTGATGCTGCAAATGGTGTTGGCATACCAAATGAAACCTTGGTGTTTGCATATGTTGATGTCAGTGGATTGTGTAGAATCACTTACCCCTCTTTCCACAAACCTCCCTAACTCCTGCAAAAAGAACAGTATATTTTCCGCTATCATGGATATCACCACATGGCTTTTCAAAATCTATTCCTTTAAGCAGCTAAGGTAACAATTGAAAAGTAACTGTTTCTTGCTTACTCATTCTGGGCTGCCAGTTGAGATGTGGTAGATTTCCAGGTGATCGTTAGCAGTTTAGGTATAAAATTGAACTAACAGCATATCGCTCATAAATAAAGTGATACCATCAGACTCTACCATGATTGAGGGTTGTCACTGATACCCACAGGATTGGGACAAAGTGAGATTTCTTATTTAACTAGCAAATCTTGGGAGTAACCTGTTAGGTATAATCTATTGAGTTGATGTTTTTTTTATGCCCATGAGATTATGGGTCTCTTAAAATTGATTCCGAAGCTCTTCAATCAGACAAATCATCAATGATGGATTACATTTCCAGTTTTCTAGAAAGATTTGGAGCTTAAAGGGAGCATGAGTATTTGAAGATTTCACCAGCACAAATGAAAGAATAGGCAGTTTTAATGTGCATTTGCAAGGTGAATGAAGTGAAATAGTGGTCCATACAAGATAAGAAAGAGGGTTGGTAAAATGACTCTTAACATTCCTGATCATAAAGGTAAGACCTTTTACAAAGGTTCTGGATTAGTGGTGCAGGAAGAGCACAGCAGTTCAGGCAGCATCCAAGGAGCAGTGAAATTGACATTTCGGGAAAAAGCCCTTCATCAGGAATAAAAGACAGTGAGCCTGAAGCGTGGAGAGATAAGCTAGAGGAGGGTGGGGGTGGGGAGAAAGTAGCATAGAGCACAGTGGGGGAGGGGATGAAGGTGATAGGTCAGGGAGGAGAGGGTGGAGTGGATAGGTGGAAAAGGAGATAGGCAGTTAGGACAAGTCATGGGGACAGTGCTGAGCTGGAAGTTTGGAACTAGGATGAGGTGGGGGGGAAAGGAGAAAATGAGGAAACTGTTGAAGTCCACGTTGATGCCCTGGGGTTGAAGTGTTCCGAGGCAGAAGATGAGGTGTTCTTCCTCCAGGTGTCTGGCGGTGGAGGCCCAGGACCTCCATGGCCTCGGCAGAGTGGGAGGGGGAGTTGAAATGTTGGGCCACGGGGTAGTGTGGTTGTTTGGTGCGGATGTCCTGGAGATGTTCCCTAAAGTGCTCTGCTAGGAGGCGCCCAGTCTCCCCAATGTAGAGGAGACCGCATCAGGAGCGATGGATACAATAAACGATATTAGTGGATGTGCATGTAGAAGGCTCCTTTAGGGCCTTGGATAGAGGTGAGGGAGGAGATGTGGGCACAAGTTTTACAGTTCCTGCGGTGGCAGGGGAAGGTGTCAGGATGGGAGAGTGGGTTGTGGGGGGGGGGGGGGGGGGGGTGGACCTGACCAGGTAGTCACGGAGAGAACGGTCTTTGCGGAAAGGGGTGGGGAGGGAAATATATCCCTGGTGGTGGGGTCTTTTTGGAGTTGGCGGAAATGTCGGCAGATGATTCTGCCACCTCCAAAAAGAGCTTAAACCAAATCATCTGCCAACATTTCTGCCACCTCCAAAAAGACCCCACCACCAGGGATATATTTCCCTCCCCACCCCTTTCCGCCTTCCGAAGACTGTTCACTCCGTGACTACCTAGTCAGGTCCACGCCCCCCCCCACACACAACCCACCCTCCCATCCTGGCACCTTCCCCTGCCACTGCAGGAACTGTAAAACCTGCGCCCACACCACCTCCCTCACCTCTATCCAAGGCCCTAAAGGAGCCTTCTACATGCACATCCACTAATATCGTTTATTGTATCCATCGCTCCTGATGCGGTCTCCTCTACATTGGGGAGACTGGTCGCCTCCTAGCAGAGTGCTTTAGGGAACATCTCCCGGGACACCCGCACCAATCAACCACACCACCCCGTGGCCCAACATTTCAACTCCCCCTCCCACTCTGCCGAGGACATGGATCCTGGGCCTCCTTCACCGCTGCTCCCTCACCACCAGACACCTGGAGGAAGAACGCCTCATCTTCTGCCTCGGAACACTTCAACCCCAGGACATCAATGTGGACTTCAACAGTTTCCTTATTTTTCCCCTTCTTCTTCACCCCACCCACCCCCCCCCCCCCCCACCCATCTCACCCTAGTTCCAAACTTCCAGCTCAGCACTGTCCCCATGACTTGCCCGGACTTGTCCTACCTGCCTATCTCCTTTTCCACCTATCCACTCCATCTTCTCCTCCCTGACCTATCACCTTCATCTCCTTCCCCACTCACCCATTGTACTCTATGCTACTTTCTCCCCACCCCCACCTTCCTCTAGCTTATCTCTCCACGCTTCAGGCTCACTGTCTTTATTCCTGATGAAGGGCTTTTGCCCAAAACATCGATTTCGCTGCTTCTTGGATGCTGCCTGAACTGCTGTGCTCTTCCAGCACCACTAATCCAGAATCTGGTTTCCAGCATCTGCAGTCATTGTTCTTACCTACCTTTACAAAGACTGTTGATTTTAATTAGTCTTTGAGTATAGCAATGTCACTTTTTAAAACTTGGGTCTGGTGAAAATGTAGGACTTTACATATTTTGAAACTTTGAAACAGCTGTGATGACTGTGAAAAATCAAGTCCTGCTGTTTCCAATGTGTTACCTCAGTAAGGTGTAACACTAACTGACAACATGTGAAACTCTTCCCTGTCACTCAGGCTGTTTGGCTTCTTGATGTTTTCTACCATTCAATAGCGTTATATCCAAGATTCTATGTCCAAAACCTTTTGTTTAGGTAACTTGCAAAGACCTCCTACATAAACTTCCCCTTGCTGAGTTTATCTGGGTGATCCCATATTAGTTTCTAAAGTGCACCAACTATTGAAGTGGCTGGCTAAAATCATTGCCTTTTTTTGCAATTCTCCTGTCCTGTCTCTAAGGTGGTTTGGAAGATTATGGGCAGTATCTTTATTGCTTCCCTTGGCGTAGTTTGCATTTTTCTGGTCTTGACTTGTCACCTTGATTGTCAGCCTTTTTAATACCAAACCTTAGACCATTCAATATCTCCGCCATTTTTCTCCAGTCAATTACTCAACACCTCCACCTTCCCCTTTATTGGTTCCGAATTGACCCTCATTTCAATCATTGTATGTTAGACAAAATGGTAAACTCTTGGCATTACACTTGTCTCTTTCATACACTTCTCATTTCTCTTCTGAACTTTATTTGTATTTTGTTTGCAGTGAGATCAAGCTATCTGACACTTCACATGCACCATTTATCTGTTCTCATCCATAAAACTCTGCTTATGCAACTTCTATTTCCCCATCCCAACCTTGTGATAATGTTTCAACAATCTCCTCTTTGAACCATAAGTTGTCTTTGCCTGCCAGGCTTCCAACTTACCTGGGCAGTTCGGTCCATGCCTTGTTGAAACTGGCCCTCATTTTTACCTCGTCCTTGTACCTATTTAATTTAGGGACCTGGGAGGGACAAAGCTGGGTGTGGAGAGGTTAGTTACTCAATGAAGGTACTGGTTGTACTTGTATTAAATATTCTTTTTCTAGGGCTATTAATTCTGGAATTTCAAAGTACATTTCAGCACAAGTATAATTGCTAGTTTGTTGGTGTATCAGTGACCAGCTGTGTGGGATGACATCTTAAATGGACTGTTTTGCATATTAGTTAGGTTACTATAGCAATGAGAACTTGGGATGTCTTTGAATATCTCAGAGATGCAGTGTGTGATCAGACCAGATATGTAAACTGAAGACAAACATTAAGTAGCAGTCACAAGCCATTTTATTTTTTGCCTGAGCATTATTGCTGAAGTCTTCATAAGACTGAGCACTAAAGGACATGGGGCCTCTTTTTTTAATTTGGCTTGGTGAATAATTGTGCCCATGGTGACTGTTTTCCTTAATTGTTACAGTTACTAAAAATCAGGTGGAACGTTCAATACTTCACCCAGAAAGTGAGAGCTCCATATTTGGACATTACCCTCCTGTTATGCTTTACTTTGGGTGATTGGGCGGAAGCGTTTTAAAAGGAAACTTGTGCTAGGTCTTGAACTTAGTACTGCAGGAAATCTAAAGGTGCACTTACAAAGTGGAAAGTATGAAACATGACCATCCCTCTGAGGGGAGGAAATATCATCAGTAACTTGACTCACTTGGAATGAAGGGTTTGTCTTGAATGTTTTCACTCATTTTAGATGTCCTTGACCCTGAAGGACCTTAATGGAATATTCTGGCAGGAATTATCCCCTTATGAGTTGGGGGCGGGACGCCAAATAAGGACAGAGCTTATGAGTAAAGTCTTACATTTTAAGAGTAAGACTCTTTTTGTGGGTCGTTAGTCTATTTAACATGGAAGGGAATTCCATAGAGGTTTGGTCACTGAATTATTCAAGCTCAAGTTTAAATTTTTGATAGACAAGGGAGTTAAGGGTGAAAGGAGGGGCCGGGGGCAAGGTGTAGACAGAGTTAGAGTTGGACCATAATCAATTCAACTATGATCTCATTAGTTAGTGAAGCTTGAAGGACTTCAGAATGTCGACCTGCTCCATGTCACTTTTTGTTCATCAATGATTTAAACTAAATTTAGGAGCACTATTTATAAAAAGCTTGCAGATGATGCAAAAGTTGATCACATGGTTGATAAGGAAGTCTGTAGACTGTGCTAAGTTATCAGTGCACAGTGTCAAATAGAATTCCTCCTGGAGGAGAGATTTGAGCAAGAAATCCACAATGGTAAGATTCTAGTGTAGAATCTTATGGTATATATGCTCTCCCTTCCCTGAAGGTAGCAGGACAACTAGTTTTAAGCACTTGCCGATTTAGATTACTTAAAGCGTGAAAACAGGCCCTTCGGCCCAACAAATCACACTGACCCGCCGGAGCACAACCCACCCAGACCCCTACACCCAACACTATGGGCAATTTAGCATGGCCAATTCACCTAACCTGCACACTTTTTTTCTTTTGGACTGTGGGAGGAAACCGGAGCACCCGGAGGAAACCCACACAGACACTGGGAGAATGTGCAAACTCCACACAGTCAGTCGCCTGAGGCAGGCATTGAACCCGGGTCTTTGGTGCTAACCACTGTGCTGCCTGTTAGTTCTAAAACTATATAGAACACTAAACTGCTGCCAACATAATATACAAGTAAAGTTACTGATATAAGCTTCAGTTGTGGCAGTTTGTAGTCCTGGCCTCCACACTGAGATCTGAAGGTCAGTGGACTGTTAACGTAAACTCTGCTTTCTGTCCACAGCTACTGCCAGACCTGGTTTTTTTTCCCCCAAAATTGTTACTTTTTAAAAATCTGCTAATCTGATCAATCTATCTTAGATACTTTATTTCAATGAATAGAGGTTTTTAGCTGAGGGGTGATTAGTGTGGTTCTATTCTTTTGGATTTGAGGCAAGTTTTAAATTTGTGTAGAGCTAGCAAATGAAGATGGTGAGTTTGAAGGACTTTTGATCAACCTGGGAACAATTTGATAGAGGAATTAAAAGGTGAGATTCATAGAATGAGGTTCTGGGTCCTGTCGTGTCAGGGATTCAGAACTTTGGAATGTTGTCTGAGTTGCACATCACTGAGTGTAAATAGTATGGTGTGGGTCGAGTAAGAACAGTAAACCAGACTAGTGTACTAGCTTACCTGGCCCTAAAATGTCTTAAAGTATGTATATTAATGTTGGTTTAATCCTTTAATTTCATGTAACCGTGAGTCAGCTGATATATCATGTAGCACATGAAGTGTGATAGTGTAACCTTCAGTCGAAACCTGATTATTCTCAACTTCAATAAAACACAAAGCAGGCCATTCTGCCATTTAATAAACTCAAGGCTGATCTGTTTTAGTCTGAATTCCACATTTTCAATACTGCACAACCCTTGAATTTCCTGTCTTGTGAGAATCGAACTGCCGCCTTAGTTAAGACCCAGCCTCCCCAGCTTTGAGGCAGTATTCCAGAGTGTCCACTCAACCCTCCAATTTCTGAAATGATGCCTGTAGCTCTGGACTTACTGACATGAAACTTCCTTTCTACATCTTCCTTGTCAAGACTGTTCGGGATCTTGCACACTTCAATCAAGTTATCTTCACCACCTGAACAAGAAATAAAATTCCGGTCTGGAAACATTGGAGAGGCAGTTGATGTTTTGAAACATTGTTTCTCTGTCCATATGCTTCCAGACCACCAGCGCTCAGATGTCCTGAATCAGCAGTATTTTGCTTTTATTCTGTGGAAGCCGGCCCAGCCGTGTCAAACATGTTCTTGACAACTGTCATTCCAGGTATTGATCTGGAGACTTCAGTCTTTGCTGTAGAGTATGGGCTCAAACAAAAAACTTACTATCTGTACAGTAATAAAAACAGAAGCCCTCTTTGCATTTTATAACTAAAGCACTTGAAGAGGCGCATTGTACTATACAGCTCTGGGCCAACTGCTGGACAATGGGATTGATTGCTGTTTTAACTGACCAGACAGTGGACTGAATGGTCATAATCATTTTCCCTAAAGTGAATCTTCTATGTGAAACTTTTATTTGCCAAAGAATGCATTTATAGCAATAGTCTTGAAGTAATTTTCAGCTCCGTGCAGGTTTAATGTTATTGGAGGCTTTGGTGTTGAGACCTCAATGTATTTAGAATAATTCAGTAATTTGGCTCACTTTCTTCAGAATCGCGACAAACCTGGATGTGAAGCAAGATCATTGCCTTGCATATTAATAGGATTGATTGTAATGCTCATAATGCAATTGTACAGCATTTGAATAACATAATTGTATTCTAACTTGCACTTTTTGAAACAACTAATCACATTAACTGAAGAGAGGAAGGGAAGAGCTGTACTGTTACAGCAGCAGTTAGAGAACAAGGCTCACAGGTTAAAGGGGCATTGTGGAAGTGACTGGTCCAGTAATAGCTGGATGGCATCCACTTTCTCATCTATAAATTGAGGTGTGAGATGTTTCTTGTGGAATCAAGCCCGGATCTGACTCTTTGTAAGGCAGTGTATAAGAGATTTTTTGATATTTGGGCATAGATACTTAATTGTTCCTGAAACAACCTTTTTTAAGTTGGTGAAATTTGAATCCAGAGGTCCCAGAAGTAAACTGAATTTGTTACTGCTTACTGGCCCTTACTAGCTCCATGCTATGGATATGGAGCACTAAAAGACATGATCATCAGGGGTCAAGTCACTATAGATATCTAAATTGGACTTCATTTAAATAGCAGTTTATTTTGGAGCATGTGATTCAATGATACAGGCTGAAGCCAGGCCCAATCCATGGAAACACCTAAGGCTTTGTCTAAATTGGTCAGTTGGGTAGGCCCCAAGATGGCATTGTCACCTTCCAAAGCCAGTGAATGTCTAGAATGGGAATGAGGACAGCACCTACTTAAATGAAGTAAGACAATGCCACAAAGCCAGAAGTGCCCAGCAAAGGCAAGTGAGATTAATGTGGAACAAAGGCATTTCAACGAGTGCAAGCTCCTAACATAATCAGATTGCGAATGCCCCTTTAAGGAAAGTCTTGGAAAATAGAATCTAAGGATCCTTTTTGCTTACTTAAACCCTTGTACACCCTACTCCTTCCCACATGCAGACTTAATGCTCACCTTCTCCTGAAGGGAGGAGGCAGTGAGGGATCATAAGGCAACAAAACTAAGGCTTCCATGTGTATAGTGCTACTGACTCACACATGGAGTTGGTGCTGGCTTCAGGTTCTCATGCACTTTGCTGACATCCATCCACTAACCACCTCTACCAGTGTAGAGTCATTAGGTACCCTACTTTGTGAATGGAGTTCAAGAGGTTATTTTTTTTTTTGTTAATCATTTCTCCAAGCTCGCAGGGTTTGGGATAGGCAGTGGGGTTAATTATTAATGGCTAAAATTTAAATTTGTGTCTTAAGTCAATGAACCATTTTGAGGAATAGATCTTCAGTGGTCAGCCTCCAGCTGAGTTTCTATTAGGCAGAAGGCAAAGCAAAAGCTCCCTTACTTAATATAACATACTCTGTAAGGTAAGAGAAACTGATGAAATGTGGGTGAGAAATAAATTTTAGGCACAGCAAAGACTTTGTCAACTTTGTCAGGTCAGAATGACTGGATTGGGATTGAAAAATCAAGATTGTTCTGCTTTAGAGGGCTATCAGGCCTGTATTGTTTGAACACCAGGGGAGTATTGGATGAGCAGGCAAGCATGTCATGAGCATGATCACTTAAGGAGATTAGTACATGTGAAATGGAGGAATACCATCACTTACAATGCTTGCACATGATCCAGAAAAGGTCTGAGATGTAGAGATTTCTGGTTGTCTTTGTATATAAAGCACTAAAAGCTAATGTGTAGCATAAAATTAGGAAGCTAAAGTTGAATTGAAGGAATCAAATACAAAAATTGGGTTATCTCCCTTTCAAAAAGATGTATCTTGTGTACTGTGAAATATATTAGAATCATTATTTATGGAAGGATGTAAATGTTGAATTCAAAGTTGACCATTTCTGGACCAGGTAGCTTGCCTTGAAAGGTTGGACAGGGTAGGCTGTATCTGCCTGAGCTTTGATAAGAAATGACTTAAACTTGTTAATGATCTTAGATGTAGCCAGCATTGATTGCTGATTCCTGGTTGTCCTTGAAGGTGATAAGATTCTTTGAACCACTGCAGTCATGAATTGCCTAATCTTCCTTGTATGATCCACACAACCTCTGCCTCTAGGGTTTGGTCTGAGGTGAAGGAAAGGTGATTTGATTATTTTCTTTGATAAATTGTCAATGCTGATTTTTAAAATTACAATGTATATTTAAGTTGCGTGCTATTGAGATTTAGACAGGAATGGAATGTAAATTGACTTGTAGTTCAATAAAATTTACATTTCCACTTGGGTACCTGAACAAGGAAAAGCCTGATGCATCAAGCTGGGTAGGATTTTTGTCCTGTAGAATGCAGTGTGTGCACACAACATCTTAACTTCCTTCAAGACTCAATAGCAGAGGACTGAATACACGAAAGCAGTTCAAACCGTAATCTACCTTTCAGTGCTGATATTCCACATCTACTAATGCTGTCTGTAGAGATGAATCTAAATGGATTGCAGGAAAGTTTTTGTAGAAAGTAAAGTTTGAGATGTTTGTATTTGAATTTTTTTTGCATTCCTTTCTGAATACAACATTGCAAGCTTTTCAGCTATGTCCTTATTGAAAATGGATCATGGTGTACTTTTCTCCTTTACATTAATGAGAAAACTAAGTGCCTTAATGTGGTGAAAATGTCTGACCTTCAGTTCATCCATAAATCTATAAAATTTACCTGTTCAAGAAGCAGTCTGGCTCTTTGGGACTTTTGAAGTGGTATAATGTCACTGGGCGAGTAAACAAGAACTAGCGTTCTTGTGACATGGGCTCATCCCATCATGGCAGATGGTAACATTTTTGAATTACTAAAATTTGGAGTAAAAATCTAGCTTAATGACTATCATGTAACACTCTATTGTTGCCAAGCCCCACTTGATACTGTCCTTTTTTTTTTCTGGTCTGTGATCTGGGAATCTAAGTGTCTGACTCTTGACTGTCCTATAGACAACTAGGGATGGGCAATAAATGCTGACCTAGCCAATAATGTCTGCTCCCATGAATGAACAAAAAAGTTGTCACTTGGTCGTAGTCATACAGCACAGAAATGGACCCTTGAGTCCAACCTGTCTGTTAACCAAGTATCCCAAAATAAACTAGTCCCACTTGCCTGCGCTTGGCCCATATCCCTCTAAACCTTTCCTATTCCTGTACTTATCCAAATGTCTCCTGTTTTAACTGTACCTGCATCCACCATTTCCTCTAGCAGATTATTCCACACACCACTGTCTGGGGGCAATAAAGTTGCCCCTCCAGTCCCTTTTTTATAAATCTTTTGCTCCTTAAAGTGCCTTAGCTTTGGACTTTGCTACTTGGAAAAGATACTTGCTATTCACCTTGTCCATACCTTCATATATGAGCCTCAACAAGGTCACCCCTCAACCTACATTTCAGTGAACAAAGTACTAGCCTCTTCTCATAACTGAATCCCTCCAGTCTCAGCAACATCCTAGTGAATCTTTTCTGGCCCCTCTCCAATTTAATAATCCTATAGCAGTGACCAAATTGTGTACACAGTACTCCAGAAGAAGCCTCAATGTGATATCCCAACTCTTGCAAAACTGATCATTGAAGACAAGGTTGCTGAGTGTTGCCTTAGCCACCTTTTGCCTAACTGAGAGGCAAACTAAAGAACTGTGTACCTGAACCCTTGAGGTCTCCGTTCAGCACCAATCAAGGCCCTACCATTAATTGTATACGTCTTGCCCTTGTTTGTCATTTTAAGTCTGCATCTTTTATCATTAAAATTCTCGCTGTAAATGATCTTATTTGGGCTTGATTTCTGTAAATGGGAGTGATGTGGATTCAGTTTGTCTACATTTTTAAGCAAATTCATACTTGCTTTAAAGTTCTCCATGCTAGCTTAGAACAAACCGATTGGTAAAGCATTACAACATGCTTTTGAAAATGTTTTCCTCAAAGCCAGGTATACATTCCTCCAACTGAGTTCTTGTGGCAACAAATTGAAGCTCATCAACTAAACCTTTCTGACAGCCCCCTCCATCAGATTGGGATGGTTGCAGGCAGCTCTTGCTTAATGGCTAACTGCTGCAACATTTTAGTGCTTAAATTGACATTTGGATTTATGCCTTCAACTCTTAAAAATTAAACTTCAATTTGAAGTTCATTTAACCAACTTGCTGTCATAAAATGCATTGCTTATGTAGATGAAGGAAATGGTAGCTGGATTCCTGAAAAGTTCAGTTGTAGTTGCCTTGATGGTTTTTGCAGGTGCATCTACATAAGTGTTCAGGCAGGTTTATCATAAATAGATATCTTGTCTTTAATGTCTAAAGCTAAAAGCCTGTCTGAAGTAATTTGGGTTGAATTAGTCTGAATGATTTACAATGATTTAAGGGCTAAGGCCTAATATGTAGGAAAGTTAGAAGCAGTCAAAGGAAAGAAGCAATTTTATAGCAATTAAGGATTATTTTGAGCATAATGCTGAATACTTGGGGGCAAGAATTAGTTGATATTAAAATCATTTAATCTGCAGGGTTGCAAACCAATCCAGATGGCATACGTTGAAGTTGTCCACAATCCTACCTAGTAGGAGAGCTTGGATATCCCAAGATTTTATGCCAATGGTTCCATGCGGTCCAAAATGAGCTCCAATACCATTTAAGAGCCTGAAGGTCTCCAAAGCTGCTTTTCCCATTCATTGCATGATGCTTCCTAACTGTGATCATCACTAGCTGGTACCAGTTGAGCTCTAGCTTATCAATGTGAATTTCCTTTCTACTTGTATAGTGAAGTAGAAACACAACTGGGCACTCTTAAACCATGTGTGGAAGTCACCCTGGGCATCCCATTCATTGAGCAAATGTAGCTGTACATTTCCTCCTGGTGCAGACCTGCACCCAGAGTGTTTTTCCTCCTTGCAATATAGATGCTGCACAATATATTGCAATACCTGTTTTTCTTAACAATGAATGAACCAACTAATCATCCAGTCACTGATACAATCATCTTGAGTAAGAGTACCCACTGCCACTCCATGTTTATAAATTCTCAGCATGCACATTATTTGAGGGGTTGAGGTAACAAACTAGTTTTCACCTATCAAATGGCGAAGCCTGTGTATTGGCAATAATTGTCTGTGTTCTTAGCTTTCAGTGCCAACTTTGGGGACAAACTAGTGACAGTAAATGTGCTGCACTTGTGGGATCTGTTCACTGGAGATGATAACTAATAATTGCACATTGCCTGTGGTAGCAAAAATCTTGCATTACTATCCTTGAGCACTAGTAATTGTGCCAAGGCCTCCAGATTTGATTTATGTAAATTGAGGTTCTATTAGCTATTAAAACCCACCTGTTTCACCATCTCCTTCCAGGTGGAGAAATACCTGGTCTGGCCTGAATGTTCCAAAATACGGTACACCCTCCAGCTTCTAGCAGTCAGGGGTATGCAACAGGTTCTGGGCCTGATCATGCTAATATCTGTGCCCCTCATGCCTGTGCATTCTTCATCTCCAACTGAAAGTTGGTGTTCAGAATTTTCCCTTTTCCTTGGAAGGATGACCACCACTTAGCATTTGCAGTAGAAGTTTTTATTCCCAAGTTTGTTTTACTGGCAATTAGTGTCTTAAAGACAATAAGTGCCTGGAAAATATGGACAAATGATTTCAAGTGACTTTAAAATACTGTATCCCATAAACATGAACTCTTGGAGGTGGAACTTTCCAGGGGGAAACTACCTGGCAAGCAGTATGCTTTCAGGAGGTCAAATGTAGGAAGTGTTTAACAGAATTGTTAATTCCCTGGGTGACTGGTCTTCAGAGTAGTGTGTGGTGTTGGGGAAAAGTGCAGCAGGTTGAGCAGGAAAATAGACGTTCCGGGCATAGGCCCTTCATCAGGAATGTTGATTCTCCTCCAATGCTGCCTGACCTGTGCTTTTCCAGCACCACACTCAACTCTGATCTCCAGCATCTGCAATCTTCTTTCTCCAACCTGACTTGGTCTTCATTTTAGTTTACAAACTTGTAGCTCCTTGGCAATTGGATAAAATCAAAAGCATTGAATACCAAACCTAAGTTTAACTGTGGATGCCAACTTCGCGATGGATTCCTGGAAGTGCTGTTTTTAAGTCTAATGATTCTTCATGACCCCTCACTTGGTTGTATGATTCCTGAATATCTCGGCACTTTTTAAAGTCACTTGTGAGATGTTGCTGGCTGGCCAGCATTTATTGCCCATTTCTAGTTGCACTTGAAGGTGATTGAGCTACCTCCTTGAGCCACTTCAGTTTACATGCTATAGGTTGACCTACAGTGCCCTGAAGGTAATTCCAAGATTTTAACCCAGTGACACTGAAGAAATGGTCATGCTTCCAAGTCAGGACAGCAAGTGGTTTTGGGAGGGGGGGAGAATCTTGCAGCTGGTCTTTCCATATATCTGCTGCCTCCTAGGTGGAAATGGTCATTCAATTGGAAGATGCTACCAAGAATCTTTTGAATTTCTGCAGTGCATCTTGTAGGTGGTACTTATTGCTACTGAGAATCAGTGGTAGGAGTGAATACTTGTGAATGTAGGGCCTATCACCTCATTCCCAATACTCTTTGAACTAAAGCTTTCAAAGAATAAAACTTAAGACTCTCCTTGCCTGGTTACAGTTGTGCCCTGAAGAGTTGCCAATGCAGTTCCTGACTCTATCCATCCCTCCTTGTTTGCAGCCTCCTGGTGGCCTTGTGAATAGCGATCACTTGCGTGGCTAGTGAGATGATGGACTCTTTGTATTCTAGAATATTGCTGAGCAACAGTTAAGTTTTATTGCAGAATCCACAAGTTGAATGGTCATAATAGTGGAATAGAGTTCAAACATTTTAGCTCCTAACTGTCCATTTTTTAATACCTTGCCATCTTTGAAAATAGAAGTCCAAGTGGTCAAAGCATGTTTCCCATTGGTATTTTAAACCATCTTCTCCCTGTGTACTGTTGATAAAATCAATATTAATGGAAGTGATTTTTGTAACCGTTCCATTTAATAGGCTGTTTAAGGTTAAACATGGTATAGAATGGAGCTTTTAAAATGGCATCAACTTGCCTGACAGTCTGGAGGAAAATAGTTTAATGTAACTTTAGAACTGGTAGGTATAATGGGCTTCTAATCCTATTGAAACAGATGGGAGCTTCAAAAGTACACAAGCCAGGGATGGGTTACTGTGGGAGAAAAGTTGTCATTGAACAAAGGCAGCAAATGTAATGGTGACAAAAGGAATGAACTATAGGTCTAGGATAACTGTTATTGACAGAATAAAGGAAAGCTGGAACAGAGCAAAAATATAAAACCAGATACTGCTGACACTTGAGACAAAACATCAAGTAGAACTTCCCTGTTTTTTGACATGACCTCTAAGCCTGAAGCTTGTGTTGATCTTCACTTGGAATCTTGCAGCAGAGCAGGATAATGAAAAGTGGTGTTTTAAAATGGCAAGCAACCAGATGACTTTGTTTGCATGCTGGGTGGAGGTATTCCACAAAAATTACCCACACGTTTAATTCCCCCTCAAAAACCATCAATGGAGACCATGTTCTGAGCAGTGAATACAAGCCACTAAATTTGAGGAGAACCAAGTGCTGCTTCACCATTATGGACCTTGTTAGGGAGCAAGTAGGTAACGAGAAGCTCCTAAACCCACTAGATAGCATGTGGAAGGAGATGGACATTAGAATGGAGTAAGTACCAGGGTGTCAAAGCAAAAGACTACTTGAATGCTGACTGAAAGGGAGATGTTTGGCAGAATGCTCCTTCCAATAGCTCTGGGGACAAGGGAAGAGATTGTGGGCAGACTAGAGGGAAGAAAAGCCCTCAAACTTATCATCATGTAAGGAACATAATTTCTTTTGAGGGAATGGAGTCCTCCATACAGAGTACAGGTAACTGGAAGACTGGTTGTAGACTGCTGTCCAGAAATGCAGTTATCAAGAAAGGGGAATGTAGGTGTTGAACTAATAAAGATGAAAAGTTGGAATTAGAAAATACTTTTAGCCCTGCTGGGAGCCAAAAACAGCATCCACTTTGGAATAAAGGAGAGTAGGATGACAACAGGGGATGTTCCACATAGTCCACAAGCCTAGTATACCTAAAGCCCTATGCAGTTACTGATAGCAATACTTTCTTTAATGGCTGGGAGAGAGCCAGCCAGAGAGATGGTATGAAAGGGACTGTCTTCCATCTTTTTATAATGGAAGAAACTGCCCTAAGACCACCCTGAATCACTTAAATTCCCACTGGACGTGGATGACTGGGCTAGCATTTATTGGCCACTCCCAGTCACCCTGGAGAAGGTGGCAGTGAGCTGCAGCTATCTGGTGTCAGTGGAGCCCTGATGATTTTAGATTAATTCCCTACAGTATGGACACCAGTCCTTCAACCCAACAAGTCCACACCAATCCTTTTAAAGACTAACCACCCAGACCCATTCCCCTGCACTTACTCCTAACTAATGCAATTAATACCAGCCAATTTAACTTGGCCAATTCGCCTAATCTACATATCTTTGTATTGTGGGAGGAAACTGGAACACCTGAAGGAAACCTGTGTATACACTAAAGAATGTGTGGAATTTGCACAGTCTCCCAATGTGGGAATTGAATCTGAATCCCTGGTGCTGTGAGGCAGCAGTGCTAACCACTGAGCTATCGTGCTGCCCAAGTTGTGGAGGGAGTTTGAGAATTTTGACTGAGCCAGTTCTGTCTGTCAGTAATTTCCAGAATAGTAATGTGATTTAATGATATTACCATTGTCACGGGATGAATGGTTAGATTCTCTCACTGGAGGTGGTCTTTGTGTGGCATGAATGGTTTCCATTTGTCAGCACCAGCCTGGATATTTGGGCTTTGTGCACATGGACATTAAATCCTCAAATACTGAAGTAGTCTGAATGTTGTGCAGTCATTGAGCATTCCTGCTTTGGACCTGGTGGAGGGTAAGTCAATGAAGGACTGGATATTGTTGGGCTGAAGACATTTGCCCTGAGAAACCCATCCAGAGATGCCCTGGAGTATGACTTCCAACCACAATTATATCTCCCTTTGTCATAGGTACGAGATTATCCACTGAAGGGGCAGGTAGGGCTTGAAAAATCCACATCAGGATCATGTGAGGAAGAACTGATAAAAGGAGAAAATGTTAAGTCATGATGTGAAGCAATTCACTAAAAAAAGCTGGAACAATGGTACAACCAAAACTTTCCTGTTTCTGAATTTTGGGGAAAGATGAGCTGTTCAGTTGGAGCGAGGGATGGACAAAATGAGGTAGGAAGCTGAAGGGAAAAGATTGAGGCCAGCAACAGTACTATAAACACTGCTTTGATGTCTAGGATGTGGTAGGAGTGACTGTGTAGAAATGGATTTTGGGGCCTAGGGTATATGTAATCATAGAATCCCATTACTGTGAAAACAGGCTGTTCAGCTCAAGTCCACAATGACCTTCCAAAGCGTAACCCACCCAGACCCATTCCCCTGTCCTATTAACTTACACTTACCCCTGATTTAATTCAAGTAACTGCATATCTTTGGATTGTGGGAGGAAACTGGAGCACCCAGAGGAAACCCACCCAGATATGGGGAGAACGTGCAAATTTCACACGGTCGCCAGATGCCTGAATTGAACCCAAGCCCCTGGTGCAGCAATGCTAGCCACTGAGCCAATTCTTGATTTTGGAAATGTGCAATTAGAATTATGGAAACTACCTAGCTAATAGTTATTTGATTCGGAATGTGAATTTTTAAAAATTGCATTTCATGATATCTAGGTATATACTTTAGTTTCAGAGTAGCAATTAGTAAGGTATAAGCTTGTTCCAGAACAGCAGTCAGTGACAATTGTTCTGACAACAGTGATACCTTTTTGGTGATCACAATCCTATTAATTCACAAGCTGTTAGATGAGAAGCTGCTTGATCTGTAGTCATTTAGCTTATCTCCAATTTTGAATCTTGGAAATAAAAATTCAGCAAGTATGCAATCTGTCTGCTACTGACTTGTACTAGTTTGTTTTGGTTCAGTTGGATATTTTTAGGTAGTAATTTGCATTTTGTCCAGTCAGACCGTGTATCTCGTTGGGAATATCAATAAACTGTCTAACATTGAGCAATTTTCTCTGCCTTTTACTTGTGCAAATTATTAGTCAGATGTACAGCATGGAAGCAGACCCTTCGGTCCAACTCATCCATGCTGACCAGATATTCCAACCCAATCTAGTCCCACCTGCCAGCACCTGGCCCATATCCCTCAACTCTTCCTATTCATATACCCATCCAAATGCTTCTTAAATGTTGTAATTGTATGAGCCGCCTCCACTTCCTCTGGCAGCTCACTCCATAAGCATACCATCCTCTGAAAACGTTGCCCCTTAGATCTTTAATATCTTCCCCTCTCACCCTAAACCTATGCCCTCTAGTTCAGGACTCCCCCACCACAGAAGACTGTCTATTTATCGTATCCATGCCCCTCATACCTTTTTGTAAACCTCTATAAGGTCCCCCCTTGGCCTCTGCTCCAGGGAAAACAACCCCAGCCTGTTCAGCGCCTCCCTATAGCTCAAATCCTCCAACCCTGGCAACATCCTTGTGAAACTTGAAAGGGTTTCAAAGATTTACAAAAGCTTTCCAACAGGAAGGAGACCAGAATTGCACGAAATATTCCAACAATGGCCTAACCAATGTCCTGTACAGCCACAACATGACCTCCCAACTCCTGTACTCTGACCAATAAAGGAAAGCATACCAAACGGCGCCTTCACTATCCTATCTACCTGCAACTCCACTTTCAAGGAGCTATGAGCCTGCACTCCAAGGTCTTTGTTCAGCAATGCTCCCTAAGACCTTGCCAGTAAGTGTACAAGTCCTGCTAGATTTGCTTTCCCAAAATGCATTTATTTAAATTGAACTCCATCTGTCACTTCTCTGCCTATTGGCCCATCTGTTCTTTGCAGGTCCCATAAAACAATATTACATAAATATTAGCCATACAACCTTAGTAATGCATTGTCACAGCAGGAGAGTATTGGACCCACTCACTCAGTTTAAATGGGTCAATCATCTTGTGGCTCTACACTTCATGCCCCTACCTTGGGACTAGAGGGCCGAGATTCAGATGTAATTTCTTGTCTGAACAGGCTGATTTTAGAAATATGTAGTCTAACCAGGTTTGCTTTGACTAGACCACACTTGTGTTTTGAACAGTAAAATGTTGCAATCTGCTTTGCTTATACTCCCTTTTTTAAAAGGGATCTCTTTGTTTGTTAGTCTTTTTAGTCAGCTGCTTTGAGTTGGCTATCATTGTTGTGGTTCTGTTCGCCGAGCTGGGAATTTGTGTTGCAGACGTTTCATCCCCTGTATAAGCTAGAGGAGGGTGAGGGTGGGGAGAAAGTAGAATAGAGTACAGTGGGGGAGGGGATGAAGGTGATAGGTCAGGGAGGAGAGGGTGGAGTGGATAGGTGGAAAAGGAGATAGGCAGTTGCAATTGCAGATGAATATGATGAGCAGATACACTTTATTATACAGACCTCAGAAGACTCAGCAGTTTGTTTCCTTAAAAATCATGTATTAAAGTCAATTAAAAATGAGCCATAGCCATTAGAGGTATGGCTGCAGGATGACCAAGGTTGGGTTCTGAATATTGAGATGTATGATCAAGAAATAGGCTACATAAAAACTCAGTGGTAGTACTGTTAACCAAGGTTATGTTTTTAGTACCATATCTGAATGAGCTTGGTTTGAGATCAGGATATATGGTTTTGAGTAGAGATCAGAAATTGAGTAATAGTATTTAATGGGAGTGATCTATAGCCTCCTGAACAGTAACCATGTTGTAGGCCAGCCTACATTAGTGGGTGCTTGTGATAGAGGGACTGCAGTCATGGGTGATCTTAATCTAGAGACTTAAAAAAAAAAATCAGTAATTGATGACCTGAGTTCAAAAAATGCTTTGAGTTAGAGCAGCACATGCTGGAATCAACCAGAGAAGGTGGTACTTGAGTTGGTATTGTGTAACATGGCAGGATTAATGATCTCCCAAGTTGGGCAGCACCTAGTAGCAGCCATCATGATTTGAACTTTGCATCCAGATTGAAAGGGAGGAGATTAATTCTAAGACTTATTTGCCAGAAGTTTAAAATACTATATGGGCATGAAAGCTGTGCTAGTTGGTGAACTGGGATATTGGACCAGAAATAATTAGAAGCAATAATATACCATTAAATGAATTATAAGACCTCCAAGAGGATAGGCCAGAATCTGGTTAACATTGAAAATATCAAACTTGAGGAAAAAGCTGCTTAAAGTTGGCAGGTTAGATGACCAGTTAAGGTGTAAAGGATGTGGTTAATTTAGATGAATTACAGCATTAGAAGCTAGATAGAAATGTAGAAACAAGTGGACATTGCTCAATCCCACTAGAAAATCTGTTCATAATGGACATATTTGCTTTTCTCCTCACCCAAGGAAGAGGCAATAAGCCACCAGTAATTCCTGTAAGTTGGAAGGGAACAAAAGCATCTGGCGAATGCAATCGGAAGCAGTACTGAGCAAACTGAAACAGTGGGTCAAGTCTCTGGGCTACAATCTGGGGATCATGAGATGCATTATAAATGTTGCAAAATTTCCTTTGGACCATTTCCTGGATTACCAAATGCTAGGACCTGTAGGCCATTTTTACCACTCTCATGGAGAAGGTTAGAATACCTTCCAAATGCATGGTTATGATATTGCCTTTTCACAAACCAACATTTACCACAAGCTGTCAATAGTCAGATATACAGCGCTGTAACAGACCCTTTGATCCAACTCCTACATGCTGCTCCGATTATCCCAATCTAATCTAGTTCCATTTGCCAGCACTTGGCCCATGTCCCCCTCAACCCTTCCTATTCATTTTACTCATCCAGATGCCTTTTAACTGTTGTAATTGTACTAGCCTCCACCATTTCCTCTGACAGCCCATTCCACATATGCATTACCCTATGTGGAAAAAGTTGCCTCTTGGGTCTCTTCCCCTCTCACCTAAACCTAGGCCCTAGAGTTCTGGACTCTTCCCCAACCCAATGAAAAGATTGTCTATTCATTCTATTCATGTCCCTCTTGAATTTTCTAAACCGGAGGTAAGTTTAATATGCTGTGGATAAAGGAGTCTGATGTGAAATGCTTTATGAAACTTAGTTTCAGAAACTTCCACAAGGTTCTCACAGGAATTAGAGGTTAACATTGAATTTTGCTGGACCCTTAATTTTGTAACTTCAGTGGTATTGAGGGAATTTTAAGATCTGATGGTGATGCTTACAAACTAAGGAGGAACAAGTATTTTGAATTTGACAACTATAACAGATTTAATAGTGATCATAATGTGGGGAAATTGAAGTTCAGTTTTGGCTTGAACAACATAGTGAAGACTGCAGAATTGTGGTGCAAAAATATTTGATATTCTGCAAGTCAGTATGCAAATGCAGCAAGTCATTAAGCCTAATGGAATGCTATCCTTTTGAGGAATTATACAAAAATGTGCTTCTGTTCAGATGCTAATGAGACTGCATCTCCAATACTCTGCATTTATGTACTATTTAAAAACAAATGTTGAAGACAAGTACTTAAGGTTACTAGATTATATCTGGAAGGATTAGGTTAGACTCCCGTCCATTAGAGTTAAGGGCTGACCTATTTGAAAGGTATGATTGTGAATGGTCTTCAAGCTGCACTAGTAAATGTTTTGTCCTGTGGGTGAGCATAGAATGAAGGGGCAGTGTTTTTAAAATTGGGATTATACTTTTCAAATAAGTGGAATTTGAGGGTTGTTGAACATCTAGAATTCTGCCTTGAAGTCACGGAATGCTGTGCTTTATTAAGCAAGGGATTCAGAATCTACCTCTGTCTTTTAAAAATACCTCCAGGTTATTGAGGGTTAATGGGAATGTAGAACACACCTTCCTGAATAACAGGACAAACTTGAAAAGCCAGGTAGACTATACAAGCTTAGAATGAGGCAAAGCAGGTTTCAAACAATTATTAGTGATTTTACTCTATTTCCTGCGAAACTGAAGTTACTTCCTCAATGTGGACTGAAATTTGCTCCAGAGCATTTTGCTGTAAATCTTCACTTCAGGCCATTAAACAGGCACCCCATCTACAGTTCAGCTTAATTGTATTGTTATTTAATGGAATATGCTGGAGTGTTGACCCAAAATAGAAAATTGTTAACTTGAGCAAACAAAAGCTGATCATTTTAGGTGATCGTTCTTAATGTGTAACCTCCATCAGTTGGGACTGAATAGTTGAATGTTTACTTCCATTCCCCACCACCTCTAACTCAGTTCATTATACCTGCATAACCTGTTTCAACCTCCATCTTGGATTGTGGAATGTTCCAGTATAGTATAGCTTTAACCTCAGGTTCTCGACCTTGTTCTAACTGTAAACACTGAAGGTTTTCAATTTATTGTAATTGTACTAATGTATTTGAAATTAGTGCATGCATTTTGAAGTAGAAATGTCTGATCATATCCATGTCCATTTCAAAGATGGGGAAGAGAATGTGAAATAGTTTAGCTGCCATAACTGAAGGTAGAATATTGACTTGGGTTCAAGTAAACACTGAAGTGGGGTTACTGACCTGAGGCAGGTTTTTCAATAATTACCATTTGGCTAATTTTGTTTTTTCACTTAGCGGAGTAGTGTATAAATGCAGGTCCAGTGCTGCATTTAACTGTTCAAATACTTGTGAAGGTTTTTGGCAAGGAAGGGCTTCTGTTGCCTGCAATGAATACAGGATTTCTGCAGTTGTCAATGGATTGAGGACGTCCAGGCATGATGCAACTCGAATCACTAGAAAAATACAGTTTGAATAGTAAGCATTTCAAGCTTCCTCAGCAACTAGTGAATCTTGATGCTGTACATAAAATTTACATCTGTTATTAACTTGAGCCACTTCACTCATTTCATTCGTTCATCTGGATTGGCAGTCCAGCAACATGGCCATTGCATTATCACTCCCTCTTAGGAATGCACTGCTAATCTCAATCTGGAGAAGAACAAAACTGGAATTCCAGTTTTCCCTGAAAGATCAGAATTTGCTTTTGTCTGAATCTGGCTGTTTCATTTATTACTTGATCAGGATTTTTAAAATTGCTAGTAATCACTCGCTAGTCTGCGCTCTCTCAATGAGATAAAGAAACTGACACCACAGTGAACCTGTACAGTTACTGCCTTTGCTGTTGGAATTAATGTATCACTGGACATCTGAGTGCATCTGGGAAAATGAACAAACTGTGGAATTCACAACTAAGGAGGGACAAGTATTTTGAATTTTACAACTATACAGATTTTTTGGATGAAGTTCACAGCACAGAATCAGATAAGTGAATAGTATTGAGTGTGGGTTCGTTCTTTGTTTTTTTTTGGATTGATTAAACTTTAAAATATAAGGCATAACTATTAATTTAACCTGGAGCAGTGTTTTGTAGAGGAAGAAGACTGAATTTCTGGGTCTGTCGGTTGTGAAAGAGGAAAAATGGCCTTGAGTGATATACATTTGTCAGATGTGGGAGTTTAAAGGTTACTGCGGATTTATATCTGCAATAAATGCTGTTGGTTGCGAATCCTGTCCGATCGAATGGATTGGTTGGAGAGATATTTAAAAGCAATGAGGAATTTGCAACAGTATGTGATGGATGACAGTTATAGGAAGGGGGAAAGTCGCAGATACAGTCAATAGTTGGGTTAATTCCAGGAAAGGTGATAGGTAGGCAGCTAGTGCAGGAGTCTTCTGTGCTATCCCCATCTCAAACAAGTACGCTGTTTTGGAAAGTATAATGAGTAATGGATTCTCAGGCGAACATAGCACGAACAGTCAAGTTTCTGGTATTGAGACTGACTCTAATGCAATGAGGGGTTCGTCTTGTTCCAAGAGATCAATTGTGTTAGTCTGACGTACAGACCGATGTTTGTGGCCAGCAGCAAAAAATCAGACTGTTGCTTCCCTGGTGCCAGGATCAATGATGTCTGAGGGTGCAGAATGCTCTCAAGGGGGAGATGGACCAGCAAGAGGTCACTCCGCATTGGAACCAATGACACAGGAAGGGGAAAGGTTGGTTTTTTTTTTGAAGGGAGATGGACAGAAACTTAAAGGAGGTCTTTGAGAGTAGTAATATCTGGATTACTCCTGGTGCTACGAGCTAGTGAGGGCAGGCACAGGAGGATAGAGCAGATGAATGCATGGCTGAGGAGCTGGTGTCTGGGAGAAGGATTCACATTTTTTTTAAGATCATTGGAATCTCTCTGGGTAGAAGGAGGATGAATTGCACCTAAATTGGAAGGGGACTAATACACTGGCAGGGAGATTTGCTACATTTACTATAAGACCATAAGACACAGGAGTGGAAGTAAGGCCATTCGGCCCATCGAGTCCACTCCGTCATTCAATCATGGCTGCTGGTCACTTCAACTCCACTTACCCGCATTCTCCCTGTAGCCCTTAATTCCCTGAGACAACAAGAATCTATCAATCTCTGCCTTGAAGAATTTAGCGTCCCGGCCTCCACTGCACTCTGCGGCAATGAATTCCACAGGCCCACCACTCTCTGGCTGAAGAAATGTCTCTGCATTTCTGTTCTGAATTTACCCCCTCTAATTCTAAGGCTGTGTCCAGGGGTCCAAGTCTCCTCACCTAACAGAAACAATTTCCTAGCATCCACCCTTTCCAAGCCATGTATTATCTTGTACTATAGTTGCTTGGGAGGATTTAAACTAGTAAGGTGGGAGGGTGAGACCCAGGGAGATAGTGAGGAAAGAGATCAAACTGGTACAGTTGAGAACGAGTCAAACAGTCAAGGCAGGCAGGGACAAGGTAGGACTAATAAATTAAACTGCATTTATTTCAATGCAAAGGACCTAACAGGCAAGGCAGATGAACTCAGGGCATGGGTAGGAACATGGGCCTGGGATATCATAGCAATTACGGAAACATGGCTCAGGGATGGGCAGGATTGGCAGCTTAATGTTCTGGGATACAAATGCTTCAGGAAGGATAGAAAGGGAGGCCAGTGAGGAGGGGGAGTGGCTTTTTTATAAGGGGTAACATTACAGTGGTGCTGAGGGAGGATATTCCTGGAAATACATTACATTCAGGGAAGTTATTTGGGTGGAACTGAGAAACAAGAAAGGGATGATCACCTTTATTGGGATTGTATTATAGACCCCCTAATAGTCAGAGGGAAATTGAGAAACAAACTTGTAAGGAGATCTCAGCTTTCTGTAAGAATAATGTAGTTATGGTAGGGTATTTTAACTTTCCAAACATCATCTGGGACTGCCATAGTGTTAAAGGTTTAGATGGAGAGGAATTTGTGTTTACAAGACAATTTTCTGATTCGGTATGTGTATGTACCTACTAGAGAAGGTGCAAAACTTGACCTGCACTTGGGAAATACGGCAGGGCAGGTGACTGAGGTGTCAGTGGGGGCCAGCGACCATAATTCTATTCATTCTAAAATAGTGATGGAAAAGGATAGACCAGGTCTAAAAGTTGAAGTTCTAAATTGGAGAAAGGCCAATTTTGACGGTATTAGGTAAGAACTTCCAAAAGCTGATTGGGGGCAGATGTTCACAAGTAAAGGGACGGCTGGAAAATGGGAAGCCTTCAGGAATGAGATAACAAGAATCCAGAGAAACTATATTCCTGTTAGTGAAAGGAAAGGCTGGTAGGCATAGGGAATGCTGGATGACTAAAGAAGTTGAGGGTTTGGTTTTTAAAAAAAAAGCATATATAAGGTATAGACAGGATAGATTGAGTGAATCCTTAAGTATACTCCCACTGCCTTTATACTCTAAGAGGGAAATCAGGAGGGGGCAGCAGAGGAGAAGCAGAAACCCATGTAGCATTCAAGTACTATACTTGGATGTGCACTTGCAAGTGCTGAAGTGATTTTTGAATAGTTGTTTGGCAGTGGGCTGAAGGACACCAATGCTTTAGACCTCCAATTGCAGTTTTGAAAATTGCTCAACTGGATTATTTTCAAATGTAGGTAAGGGGTATGGACTGATCCCATGCAAGGATCAAGAAATAACAAACATGAGCTGTAGATCCGTTTTAGTTGCTCATTCCATCTGCACTATTCTCAATTTCAAAACTCAGTTAAAATGAGTTGTCAAAACAAATCACTGCCCTACTCTATTTGGAACTGGACTTAAGCCACCTGTCTTTTGGGAACAAATGTAGAAAATGTACATTATGGGGGCTAAAGTCAGATGCCAAATGTGGCCTTGACAATATTTTGTGTACAAAACTGTCTAGCTTTTTGACAAATGGAAAGTCTTTAATTTTCTGTAAAGATATACCAAGTAATTCACTAACTTGTCCAATCAGGTTGAGGGGAGAACACCTATTTTACTATCAAAATTTTGACTTTGAAGTGGAATGTCAAGGTGCTGAGGTGGAGGGCTTCAGACAATGCTCAGGAATATTTATTTGTTGTGATATCAGTGGAGACTTCAGGTCATTTTTAGGTTGGGCTAGTGTTTTTTTTAGCTTCCTATTTATAGCAAGTCATGAGCTCACTCTTCTTTCTTTGATCCTCCACTTACTCCAACTTTGTAATCAATCAAGTCAAAAGTAATTGGCTGCTTGCTTGAGTACAGAAAATGCAAGATACCTGGGCAGACTGGAGTCCAAGCATTTTTGTTTAGCCATTCAGAATCCAGCCTAAACATCAGGCCTTTCAGCCACCAATCTTTGGTGATAACCTTATCAAATAAATTGACAAGTGTGATGGAGGCAAAGTTTTCATATTTGTACAAAGCTTCCTGAAATAACCCAGTTCTCTAAATTTTCACGACATTATTGGACTGAGGCTGTTTCCTGGTTTCTCATCTCATTAAAATGAGACTCTTTTTCCAATTCTATGGTGCTTGCATCCTATATACCTAAATTTCTTAGTACATTCTCATTGTTTAAATGACCACTGAACTGGTTATATTGCTTACTCTGAAGGATGTTTATTTCCCTTGTCTTTTTGTAGCAGCTATTCAAGTAACTAATTTCTACACTAAATGGTTGGCATTGAAATTACAATCTGCCAATACTATGCACCAAGTAACCAAATCATTTAAGACCCTTGGTGAGATCACATTTGAAATTGTTTTATCCAGCTTTTTCTTTATGCAAGGTAGATGTTAGGAGTTCAAAAGGTTCTGTAATGACCTCTAGGTTGAGGGAATTGTGCTAAAAGTAGACTAGACTTTGAACTCCATGGAGTAAGATAAAGTTGAAACAATGTAATGTTAGTGGACTTGAAGTGCCAAATGGGCATTGTTTTTAGCCCTACAAACTTTGGATCCAGTTCATGTAATCTAACATCACCTGAGATGGCTCTTTTGGGCATGCTCTGTTACTATACCCACAGTCAGGATACATACTGGGTGTTTGCTCTGGCTGGAGAGATTTGAAACCAGGTGCGGACTTGGGCTAATGTTTTATAGTGAAATAGGATGTCTTGAATGATAGCTGAGAATCTTAGTGTTCTCTACCCCAGATGGTTGTAGGTTCTTTACTCATTGAAAAATGTCCCAAGGCCGAGAACAATTCTGTACTGAAAGTTAATATTTGCATTAGCTCCACTCCATCTGATATCTCCCCTCCTGTGGAGGAACAGGCAGTCTAGCACATCTGATAGACCAATGTGCTCTCTGGGGCCCAAGAGTTACAAGTAACTTGTTGTGCAGCTAACCACCTTTTTTGTAAATGACCAGTACTAAAAGCTCTGTAGTGGCCTACTTTTTAGCACTGATCTTTTTTGCTGAATATTAAGTGCCTTTACTGTCCTCCTTACTCCTGGAGTACAAAGGATTGCTGGCAATGAACTTTTTTCCCCTTTTCCAAACAATGAGTGGTTGGTATCAGAGTCCAGTGTAACACTGGATTCCTATAAAATAGGACTTGTGAATTGTCCAAAATAGAGGTTGAGGTAGGCAAGTCTCTCCTGTATTGGGTAAAAGATCACGTTCAAAGATGCAAGGCATTTTCCATCCTAATAATAAAACAGGCAAAAAGGAGGCCATGTTCGATGTATTGTCAAACAATATTTGCTAACAGGTGGGAACATGTGGTTAAAAATATTTCCTTGCATAAAATTTCAAGAAAAGACTAACAATCTAAATCTGGAGTTGTTTTAGTTGAAAGCTTTTTTAGCTTTAGGTTCTTTGGGTGTTGAGGGGAACAGGAAGTATGTTTTGAATTTTTGGACAGTGATAAATCTGTCCTAATTGATATAAGTGAACATCAGAAAACTAATTGCATTATGTTCCTGTTTTCAGTGTAGTTTGTATGGTTGGAATGGTAGCTCAAATGCACAGTTCCTTGCCAAATTCAGCATTTAAAATAAGTTACTTTCAAACCACCCATTTGAAAGTGAATGTATTATGATGTGTAACAATAGATGTTTAGCAGAAATGCAAAGCTGGATTTTATTTTAAGCAGCAATATTTAATTGGGTGCGCAAAGCTAATGTTAAATGTCTATACTGTATTCTTGACATGGCTGGACCCGCAACTGAACAGTTGGAGACATTCTTCAATTTTTCTACCTAGCAAGAAATGTAAACTTTGTTTTCCCCCATAAGTTCCAAATATTTTCAACTTGCACTCCTATTGGGTTCTAACAGGCAACTTCCTCAATTTCACTTTCACCCTTTTTTTTGTAATGTGTTTTTACTGGATTAATATCAGCCTAATTTGTACATCATAGTATGAATGTAGACGATGGAAATGAAGCTTTGCACGCGAGGATCATTATTCCCAATTTCACGCAAAGTTGCAGTTACCTCCAGCATTTTGTGGAAGCTGGTCTTGACACTTTTGGCAGAGATCAAAAGTGCTGTTGCATCTTCAAATTATGAAGATGAAAGGGAAGTGTTGCCAGCAACTTAGGTTTATAACTTCGGCTCCGTGCTTTCTGTCAAGTTAGTTGTGGGTTTGAGTCTCCAGAAATCTCAGCCCGAATCGACAACTTGGTGCACTACTGAAAGAGTTCTGTATTAAGATTCTAACTTTGACTTGATTTTAAAATTTTAAGTTCTATTGCCTTGTGTATATAAAACCACAGTAGTATTTGGAGGGTGATCCTGGCTTATTTATTCTTCAATCTAACTGATTTACCCTCGTCATCAAGGTATGCTGTTTTTGTTTTCTGTGAATTGTTGACTGCATTTCTTCCTGACTTTTTTAAAAACAAAGCATTTTTGAACAGCAAAATGCTGTTGAGATTCTGTGGTCATGCTATTGTATTTTCTATGTGCAACATGTAGTGGAATGTAGTATTTTCACATGGATAATAGTCATTAAAAATAACCAGTTTTGTTATCTATTAATCGCATTCTAAAACGACAAAAGACTTGCTTGTTGGTGACCTTTGTAAGCAGAATGCTTCAGGTCTGTCACTGGGTAAGAAATTTTTAACTTGGTTTACTCAAACTGTGATTAACTCCTCTCATTTCTTTCCCTACTTGGAGCGAAGCGTTTCAAATGCAAATCTTTCTGACTAAAAGCTTGCTTTTTAAATTTTGTAGGTGTACCAATGCTTTCTGTGCAACCGAAAGGCAAGCAGAAAGGTTGTGCTGGTTGCAATCGCAAGATCAAGGATCGTTACTTGCTCAAGGCATTGGACAAATATTGGCATGAAGACTGTCTAAAATGTGCCTGTTGTGACTGCCGTCTTGGAGAAGTCGGATCAACACTCTATACAAAAGCAAACCTAATTCTCTGTCGTAGAGATTATTTAAGGTAAATTGGAGGGGGAAATCAACTTTGCAAGATGACATGGCTATAATGGAATATCCCTTAATAAAATATACTCAAGCAGATTGAGACCACCTTTTTGAAACGTTTTGCGCAAATATTGGGTGCTTTTAAGATGAGAGGTTTGAGTCTTAAAATGGTCATCCAGCACTTTTGACAGTCTTGCAGATGAGGGCTAATGTTTTTGTGATAAAATATGATGCTCTACTAAAAGGAGTTGAAATCCTGACCCTCATTTGATAAAAACCCAAAGCCAAAATGGCTTGCAATCTCCATACTTCGCAACATGATTGAAGTCATCTTGTAGCTCCTTTTTCATAGTGTAGCAACTAGGACTGCATACGGATTTGACTAGTTATCCATCATTTTAAATGATGCACGTCTACACTCCAGTAATAGCTTTGCGAAATATAATAGAATTATTGGAATGTTAGAAGATCAAATTATGCTTTTTTTTGTTCTAAAGCCTTGATCAAGGTAAATCTGGGGGATCGTGGTTAATTCTGGGCATGTCTCAAAGGAGATCCTTCCATTGCAAGGATCTCTTCCTTTTTCCTCCTCCCACCCACCCCCCCCTTCAACCACTAATGATCCCATTCTTTCTAGAGGAAAGACATCTAGCAGGCAGAGCAGAATTTTTGTTCAGGTTGTGAAACTTGACAGATTTTAAGAACTTGTCTAAATAACTGAGCTAGAAGGTTATTTGTTGAAATTTACTAGCCTCTCCAATATCTTGTTATCTACCCTGTTTGGCTGAAGGATTAGTTTAAAGGCTAATTGTGGAGACTTTGGTGTTAATTTCTTAACTCTTTCCTTGTATGTTTTTTGGCAGTAAAATGGCTTGAATATCCCTGTGACTACACTTAGATTCCCAAATCCTGAGATCCTAGAAACAATAGGAGCAGGAGTAGGCCATTCAGCCCTTTTTTGATCGGCTCTGCCAGTCATTATGGTCATGGATGATTCAGCTTGGTACCCTGTATCTGTTCACATTGATCCTTTAATTGAAAGGACTATATCTAACACTTTTTTTTTAATATTCTGTTTTAGCTTTGCTTTGGAATTCAGCAGATTCTCCACTCAAATTTCTGTTTTCGTCTGAAATGGGTGAAAGTGAGGACTGCAGGTGGTGGAGATCAGAGACAAGATTAGCGTGGTGCTGGAAAAGCGCAGCAGGCCAGGCAGCATCCAGGAGCAGAAAAAATGACATTTCAGGCATGCTCCTGCCCAAAACGTTTTTTTTTCTTATTTTTCTGCTTGGATGCTACCTGACCTGTGCTTTTCCAGCACCAGTTTAATCTTGTGCTTGGTCTGAAATGGCCTACTCTATCTTTTTTTTTAAAAAGTCAGTTTGACTCCCTGGTCATCAGGAATATCCTTCCTGCATTTATTCTGTCCAGTCCTGTTATGATTTAATGTATTTGAGATTATCTCTATCCCTATTCCCCTCAGTGTGAACGAAGTCCTAACTGATCAAATCTCTTAACATTGATAACTGAGGTGACAGGACTAATCTGGTAAACAATATGTTGCATTCCCTCCATAGCCATAACCGCCATCCTCTGAGACCAAATCTGTATACTACTCCAGGTGTAATCTCACAAAGGCCCCATACAATTGCTGTAAGACATCTCTTCTGTCACTATGAAGGCCACATACCATCTGCACCACCTTGCTATTTTCAGGGACTAGTTTGCAAAGACACAGATCTCATTGCACTTCCCCTTCCTAACTTATTGCCATTTGGAGAATAATCTGCTTTCCTATCATTGCATCAGGAGCTGCTGGTTTGTGGGTTATCTTTAGTAGCAAAAACTATAGCCAAAATAACCATTTATCCGCATCCTACTTCATCTGCCAGGCATTTACCCATGCACTCAACTTATTTGAATCCTATCTCTGTATCCCTCCACAGGGGCAATATTACCTTTTTTAGATTTGTTTAAATTATGGATATTGTGAATACTGGGTATCTAATCCCTGCAATACCCTACTAGCCACTTAAGGAATGGGGGGGGGGGGGAAACTGGCAAAAGGAAGACTGACCCATTTTATTCCTGCTGTTTCTTGTTTGCCAGCCAACTTCCCATCCATGTCAGTGTGCTTCCACCAATCCATGTTTTGATTTGACATGCTCATTTCTGACCTTATTATTGAAAGCCTTCTGAAAGTTTCCAAACCACTCCACTGGTTTTCCACCTTCTCTACTACTGGAATTGATTTAGCTCGTAGACTTGTCATTAATCCAGTTTCTCAAATCCTTGCATCTTGAGTTGGTTTATCTTTGGCTGTTTTTGATTTGCTTTGACATTGAGCTTTTTAATAAGAGGATAACACTTGCTAATGGTTGATGAAAATGTCAGTGTGACTGTGAACCTTGGACTGAAATCTGGGTGGAACTGTGCAGTAACTTCCCATGCGTTTCTACATAATGCAGTAGTATTTTGCTTGTAGAAAACTTGACCAATCGATTTAACATTCCACATTTTTATATTTTTCAAATTTTCATGTGGATGATGCACATGAACTGAAATCTAAACAAGTCTTTATAAATCCATCCAACACTAAAGCAGCTAGCCTTGAAAGCAAAAGCCACTTTAGTCACATTGTAGTGCCTCCTTTTTAGTGTTTAACAGGATATTTCCACAAATGTCCCTGTGATTTTTTTTTTAAACTTGCTTTCTAGGTTAGCATGTGGTTTCTAAGATGAACAGATCTCTCCACTGCCAAAGCAGTTAAAGAAAAGTCTGAATGGGACTTCACTGGAAAAGCCAACCACATTACTTGTGGGCTTAGAACATTGTGTTCTTCAGAATTTGATGTACTGTTTCCTGTATATCCTCTCCTCCCGTCAAGAGGGGAGTAGGGTGTAAAAATCTGAACACTCATTAACATTCATCACCAGATACTGACTTCAATAAAAAGGAGCTCGATGACTGGTCCTTCAAGCTATCTGCAGACCTTTAAGATGGAAAGGAAAATGGGTGTAGTCAAGTGCTACTTTACCTTTTTTTTTACATCTCCTTTCGTTGTGAATTAGACTTGGAAATGGACATGAAACTTCAGTCAAGTTGATACAAATCAAGTTTCTTTTCAATCTCCCTCCTTTTTGAGGTGAAAAAGCACTTGCTAGATGAGAAATCTACCAATTCGTATCCACACCACGTTGCAACTGAATCCATTAAAAGTCTAGAACTAAAAGTTCAACACTTCCTTCCCAAAAAGGAAAATCATTCCCTGTCTGGCCCATGTGAGACTCTGGACTCAGTTGTATGGTCACTCTGCCCTCTGGCTTGAGACTATTTCAATTGGATGAACTAGTAAAGAGCCTTCATAAAGAACAAACTGGACAGACAATCAGGCACCAACTTCAACAGCAAAAACTGCACCCAAACTATTGACCCACTGGAGTTACTCTCACTATCTGGGAGCTGGTGCCACAATTGGATAAACTATCTCCAGATTTGGTCTAACTGCTCAGTGTGACTATGACCATGTCCAAGACAGCACCACCACCATCCTAATGCCTTGTCCCACTGGCAGGATACTCAGCAGGAGTGGTGGCAAAGGGTATACACTTGGTAGGGAGTTGTTCTGCAGTATTCAACATTGCTTCCAGACCCTATGAAGTCTCATGACACTAGATCAAACATAGATAAAAGGAAACCTTTTCCTGATGCTGCATCTTCCACTCATATTCAGAACTTTGTGCCCCTGCCAAGGTTTTAACATCGGCAAAAATGGATACGTGTAGTGATTAATTAATTTTGATATTTATGGAATGGAAATGGATTATGTAGGTTTAAGACAATTGAAAACATTTTGACGTGGAATCAATTTGTGGTTTTATATGAAATGGTATGGGTAGGGAACGGGAAGAAAGTTGTAAAAGGCTCTAGGCAGATCAGTGGGCAGAAAATAATATTAGATTTACATTAGTGTGGAAACAGGCCCTTCGGCCCAACAAGTCCACGCCGCCCTGCCGAAGTGAAACCCACCCATACCCCTACATTTACCCCTTACCTAACACTATGGGCAATTTAGCATGGCCAATTCACCTGACCTGTACATCTTTAGACTGTGGGAGGAAACCGGAGCACTTGGAGGAAACCCATGCAGACACGGGGAGAACGTGCAAACTCCACACAGTCGCCTGAGGCGGGAATTGAAACTGGGTCTCTGGCGCTGTGAGGCAGCAGTGCTAACCACTGTGCCGCCCCCAGAATTGTCATTTGACTCAGCTTCAACTTCCAATCTGAAATAAAGAAATTGCACAGCAGGTACAATATTGAAGCTGAAAGTCTGGTTTATTTGAAATTATGTAAAGGATGGGAGAAAGGAAATGTGAATTTTGTCATTAATTTTGTTTTGAAGTGTATACTTAAATTCACCTGAGAAAAGGTGAGAGGAAAGTGGAGGTTCAGACAAAGGGTGGGGGCAGGAAGGAACGTGGCAAATGCTAATTTGAAAATGGCTTCTGAGACCCAAAACAGTTTGACAGTGCTTTTCTGAATACTCATTTGCTTGGACAGAACTTTTTTTATTGGTTGAACTTGGGATTTACTTTGATCAAGCTTTCAAAAGTAGGCTGTTGTAGAGCAACTTTTTTTTTGAAAACTGCCAATAAATCTGAATCAACCCCTTGACTCCAGATTTCAAAAAGCATTACTAAATTGGTGAATTAACAAAGGGTGTTGAGCTGCTTTGTACATAATTACATAAATTCAAATTAACTGGTTTTTATTGCAGCTTGCCATGCGATAGAACAGTGTACAGCTTGTCTATGTAGTTTACATTCAGCTTTGAAACTGGTATATAATATTATCTGATCCTAGTTACAAGACAAATTGTGTAAAGTGTTATGTAATTGTAAAGAGACAGGATGGAAGTTAAAGCAATGAGTCAGGCAGTGTAAACATGCCTGCTATTAAAGAGGTATTTAACAAACCTACGCATACCTCTTAATGTGATGGGCAATATGCTGTAGTCAAATTCTCCATTCGAGTTCCATCTAAATGTTTAAGTGCCTTTTGCTGGTTTCATTTCAATTATAGTTGCTTTCCATTTTGAAGATGAATGCAGCAGACAACTTACTATTTGAGACGATTCAAAAAGACAAGTAGTTGAAATTTTGTTAGGTGGGGTCTGAAGACCACTTTCACACGTTTGATCTGGCACCGTCCATGCCTAGCTGAACAAACCTGGCTACTGTAGTTTAACATCAAATTGCATCCCTTTTAGTTCTGCGCTTGCATTGTTGGCCAGATTCTGTGCAAGTCTCAAGTGGGCTTGAACCTGTGACAATCCATTTTAATGGGAATGTGTTGCCACTCTGACCAGAAACCCTCAGCCACTTCAGTAATTTCAAAGTGAGATGTGGAATATGAAAGTATATAAAATGAAATCATCTGTCAAACCAATCCCAGAATTTTGCATTGCAAACAAAATAGAAGCTATTAAGGTAAAATGGATCTGGCAAAGCTTTATGTGCTGCACTTATCGAATGGCTTGTACTGAACTTACAAATCATCTTTTTGTCCAGGCTTTTTGGTACCACGGGAAATTGTGCAGCGTGCAGTAAACTGATTCCTGCATTTGAGATGGTGATGAGGGCCCGAGAAAATGTCTACCACTTGGACTGTTTTGCCTGTCAGCTCTGTAATCAGAGGTAAGCCTGGGAAGGTGGAGAACGAAGTTGCACCCAGCAAAGACTAAAATGTTAAATTGATTTTAGGATTAGTTCAAGAATAAGTTCCTGATTTCTCTTGCCCCCATCAGAAGTCCTCGCTTCACATGTCTGGTGTGTGGTTTTAATTAACATTCCAAGAAGGAATATTTTTAGGTAATCCTATGATTTTTAAAGCTGGGTAAGTATGGAATACTATTTGTATGCTAATTGAGTTTTGAAATGGAAGGCCAAGCTGTCTGGCACCTTGGAGGCTGAATATACCTTTAAATTCAGATTTCTTCCAAAAATTCATTGTTTTGAGAAATATTTACAGGATTATTTTGGCTTAGAAAGATACATCCTTGTTTGTAGATCTGCTTATTGTCCAACCTGTTGGCACTAATACAGGAAGGAAGCTCTCATTATGACTGCTGTTAGTTGAACAGGAAATTGACATCTGATCTTCCCCTTGGGGTTGGCTGGGTGGGCAATTGGTTAACATGTAACTGAAATGAAAGTTACTGTGACTGGAAGGAGCGCATCCTTGGTTCAGTTAAAGCAGTAACCATTTGAGTAAAAAATAGCTGGCTGTTGCTGATTGAGCCACTAGTATGGCAACTATAATAACCATAATGAAGTACGCACTCTGAGAAATTGAACTGTACTTGCAGGCTATGGGTATTGCACAAGTTGCATGTTATCCATTAAGTGGTGGAACTGGTGGTCTGCTTTGAGTCAATGGGGATATTGGTGCAACTAAGCTGAACACATTTGATCCCATTTTTTAGAACAGTTAAAGGTGAACTGTTGAAATGGGACCTGAAATTGCAGACTGGAACAATTGAGAATAGTGAATTTCCTCTTGACATGAATCAGTTGGGGCATTTTTTTGGAGTCAAAACTATTATCCTTCCTAAAACTCTAGGCTAAATTGATATCCAATTCAAATGATCAAAATGGGATTTGAAATCCTTCCTGGATTTAATCCAAATCAATGTTATAAGCACTAATGTGCTCTGGTAGGCAGCATGGGTTTGTGGGAAGGGCATATCTCCAACTTTCTTGTGATGAAATGATTGAGGGAAGGGCAGTGGATGTCTATATGGACTTGAGGCATTTGATAAGGTACCTCCATAGCAGGCTGATATAAAATGCAGTGTGTTGTGGAATCTGGCATGTGATGGCTAGATGAATATAGAACTGGCTTAGTCACTGGTGGAAGAATGCTTTCCAGAATGGATATCCGTCGTCTGCAGGGATCAGTGGTGGGGCCTTTTTTTTTTGTGGTAATATAAATGGAGTAAAGTGTAAGTCTAATTTAGTACTTCAAATGACCCCAAAATTGCAGTTGTAGGTAATGAATTATTAAAGGATAAAATGGGATAGATTACAGATTTGGGCAGAGAAAAGGCAGAGATTAATCATGACAAATACGAGGTGACGCATTTTGGAAGATCAAATTCCAATGTGAATTATACAGTAAATGAATTCTTGGAGCATTGACAAAGATCTGAGTGTACAGGTTCACACATCCTGGAAAGTAGTAATATAGGTGGAGAAGGTAAAAAAGGCATACTGTATGCTTGCCTTCAACCAGCCAGGGCATTGAATATAAAATTTGGCAAGTTGTGTCACAGCTGTATAAAACTTCAGCCACGCTTGGAATATTGCATGCAGTGTTCATCACCACATTACCAGAAGGACATGGAAGCTTTGGAGAATGTGTGCAGAGAAGGTTTACTAGGATAGTGCCTAGTCTGCAGGGTTGGCGTTGAGAGGAGGTTGGACAAACTTATCATTGGAAAGACGGCTGAAGGGTGACCTGACAAGTCACCCCAGTTTTGAGGCACTGGGTGGACAGTTGCTTTTTCCCAGGAGGGGAAAAGCTTATTACAAGAGGGTACAGGTTCAAGGTGAGGGGGAGAATTCAGGGGAGAGTGGAGGGGGTATATTTATCAGAGGTTGGTGGGTGCCTGGAATGTACTCTGCCAACTTGCCTCCTTCCATCACCTCCACAATGTTTAAGGCAAATCTTGATGTACACATGAACAGAGGGATAGAAACCAAGTCTGGCCACTAAGTGGGCCTAAATAAGGATTAGTAATTGAAACTGGCTTGGTGAGCTGAAGAGCCTGCCTCTGTAGTATTTTTGTTGTTTATTTCACAACAAATACCTCTATGCATAAATGAACATTTGGCTGAAAAAGGAATTCTGGAGAAACACTCTACTCTTTGCTTTGTGTGGATGTAAGGCACAGCATTTGAGAATCTGTGCCAGATGCCCAGTTTGTACAGTGTACCTTGTGAAAAATGGCATGTGACCACTCACTATGAAAACTGTGCTAACTCCCTCATGCTTGTAATCTTTTCTTTAGGTTTTGTGTGGGTGACAAATTTTTCCTGAAGAATAATATGATCCTCTGCCAAATGGACTATGAGGAAGGGGCAATGAATGGAAGTTTCTCATCACAAGTTCAGTGATCTGCCCATGGCCTTCTAAAGTGTTGTGGGATGTTCAACACTTAACGAAAAATGGAGAGCATTTGTCAGCTTGCTTGCAACACTTCAATTAGTCCGGAATGGATTAAAGTAACTTTCTCCAACACTGAGCAGTTAAGATTTTAGATGCACAGCTGTGCTGTTTAGCTGGGCAGTGCTTTGCCTGTATGTTTTGTGATGTTGGGTCTGGGAGGGTATGTACAGTGTTTCTGTATATATAAACTGGAACATTTATTTTACATAAATGTAATGCAATTTTATTATTACTGGTGTGCATTAAAGGAAATTAAATGTTCCTGCTTGTGAACATTTGACTTTTTTAAACTCCAGCCCATGATCATACTGAAATGAACCAATACACATAAAATTGATCAGTCCTGGAAAATTTGCACTTGAATGATTTGTGAAGTTAGTTCAATCAAAATTTCTGTAAGATCTTGATCTGTTGTCTTGACTTTATATACTTGGATCAAATTATAGTCTTCACAATTGAAGGTGTAAAGATTGCAGAAGTGCCACAACTTGTACAATTGTTTTTGAGGTTTTGTTTTCTTTAGTTGCAAATGAGTTTGCAGGTACCTTGAATTTGGCTGCAGAGTTGTTCATATAAGCAACTAAGTTCTCAATGTTTGGCTTCTTATCTCCACAAAGGTGTCAGGACCTGAATTTGGAACAACACCACAAATGTCAACTAGATATTTAGTGATTATTTCCCCCATGCTTTATAAGTTTTAAGGCAGAATGATCAAACTCTTAAATGAGGTGAAGCTGGATACCCCAAACTATTTTTAATCCAATAGTTGAATGTGCAGGGCAGTGATTTTATAATTGTCCCACTTAATCTGTGCAGCACTCCGAGAATGTGTGACACCACACATATGCCACTGCCCCTCAGCAAATGGCCTTGAGTTTTCTGCTGGACAAACTTGACTACAGGTATTTCAGTTTAAGAACCTTTCTGCTAGCCTGTGTACTCATTCAATTGTACTTCTTTGCATGATAGGTGAGAATCAAGAATGTAATCCCATTAACCTTGAGGAAAAGATACTGATTTGCCTGAATGCATTTCCTGCATCCTTAATGCTAAAAAGGTGATGATTCAAAAACGTGATGGCAAGAAAAGCCGAAATCTAACTGGAGCATTGACTTTCACCTCTTGTAGTGGGACTGAAACAAAAATTTCAATGGTTTTTTATTTTCAGAGAGCCCTGAACTGTTTGCAATCGACTCAGTAAGGAGTTTGTGATTAGTATAATATATTTGCAGTCCTGTGCAGATTTTGAACTTGAAATCACACTTTTTCACAAATCTAATTTCTCAAAGGGAGGCTACATATTAAAGGTTATCAACATTTTGATGAAATAAGCAACTTTGTACTTGGAAAGTTTAACTTTTTGAGCTTAAAAGTGCATCTTTTTGTAAGTGTTAGTGAAAGATTCTGATTATAGTGATGGAATTATTGCCTGATGAACAAAAAGAAGAGAGTGAGGACTGCAGATGCTGGAGATCAGAGCTTAAAAATGTGTTGCTGGAAAAGTGCAGGTCAGGCAGCATCAAAGGAGAATCAACGTTTCGGGCATAAGCCCTTCAGGAATTCCTTATGTCCAAAACGTCGAATCTCCTTCTCCTTTGCTGCCTGACCTGCTGCACTTTTCCAGCAACACATTTTTAAGCTCTGATGCACAAAAACTAATGTTCCACTATTGGGGAATCAAAAGTGACGGTGGTAATAGACAATGGTGCAGGAGTAGGACGTTCTGCCCTTCGAGCCAGTGCCAGCATTCATTATGATCAAGGCTGATCATCCGCAATCAGTATCCTGTTCCTGCCTTATCCCCATAACCCTTGATTCCACTATCCTCAAGAGCTCTATCCAACTCTTTCTTGAAAGTATCCAGAGACTTGGCCTACACAGCCTTCTGGGTTACAGCATTCCATACACCCACCACTCTGAAGTTTCTCCTCAACTCTGTTCTAAGTGGCCTACCCCTTATTTTTAAACTGTGTCCTCTGGTTCGGGACTTGCCCATTAGTGGAAATCTGTTGCCTGCCTCCAGTGTGTTCAATCCTTTTAATAATCTCAATCAGGTCCCCTCTCAGTCTTCTAAACTCAAGCATATACAAGCCCAGTTGCTCCAATCTTTCAGTGTAAGATAGTCCTACCATTCCGGGACTTTACCTTGTGAACCTACGCTGCACTCCTTCAATAGCCAGAATGTCTTGTATCAAATTTGGAGAACAAAACTGCACCTAATATTCCAGGTGCAGTCTCACCAGGGACCTGTACAGCTCCAGAAGAACCTCTTTGCTTCCATACTCAATTCCTCTTCTTATGAAGGCCAGCATGCTATTAGCTTTTTTCACTGCCTGCTGTACCTGCATGCTTGCTTTCATTGACTGGTGTACAAGAACACCTAGATCTTGTTGTACTGCCCCTTTTACCTAGCTTGACTCCATTTAGGTAGTAATCTGCCTCCCTATTCTTGCCACCAAGGTGGATAACCATACATTTATCCACATTAAACTGCATTTGCCATGCATCTGTCCACTCACCTAGCCTGTCCAGGTCACCCTGTATTCTCGTAACAACCTCCTCACATTTCACCCTGCAACCCAGCTTTGTCATCAGCAAATTTGCTAATATTGCTTTTAATACCTTCATCTAATCATTAATGTACATTGTAAAAAGCTGCAGTCCCAGCAGTTATCCCTGTGGCACACCACTGGTCACTGCCTGCCATTCCAAAGGGGAGCAGTTTATCACTATTTTGTTTCCTATCAGCCAACGAATTTTCAATCCATGTTAGTATTTTGCCCCTAATACCATTTGCCCTAATATGTGGGACTTTATCAAAGGCTTTCTGAAAGTCCAGCTATACTACATCCACCGGATCTCCCTTGTCCATCTTCATAGTTACATCCTCAAAAAATTCCAGATTAGTCAAGCATTACTTCCCCTTCATATAAATCCATGCTGACTCTGACCTATCCTGTTACTGCTATCGAGATGTGTCGTAATTTCATCCGTTATAATTGACTCCAGCATTTTTCCACCACCTGAGGTCTGACTAACTGGTCTATAATTTTGTTTTCTCTCTTCCTCCTTTTTTTTTTAAAAAACGTGGGACAACATTAGCCACCCTCCAATCCACAGGGACTGATTCTGAATCTATAGAACATTGGAAAATGATCACCAATGCATCCACTATTTCTAGAGCCGCCATCTTCAGTACCCTGGGATGCAGGCCCTGGGGACTTATCAGCCTTCAGACCTAACCATCTCTCCAACACCGTTTCCTGCTTAATATAAATTCCCTTTAGTTCAGGTCCTTCAGCCGCTATTACATCTGGGAGATTGCTAGTGTCTTCTCCAGTGAAGGCTGATCTAAAGTAGCAATTCAACTCTTCTGCCATTTCTTTGTTCCCTGTAATAAATTCTCCTGTTCCTGACTTCAAGGGCCCAGTTTTAGTCTTAGCCATTTTTCTTCTTTTCAAATACTCCAGATTAACTTCTAATGCAGCATTAATTTCTGTTATGGCGACACTAGGATATAAATTAGTGTAAAATGTTTGGCTGGTGGGAGAGTGCTTCAGTGTGGACTTGTGATAAAACTCTAAGCAGCTTGATCTGATCTTCCATTTTTGAGGTAAAGCCACTGAAGTGGACAGTGCAATAGTTTTGTGGTTATGTTTTTAAGAAATAAAGGCATGTAGGTGAAATAGAGATTTGAACAGCTCTGTTAAATCTCTTAGAGCATTTGGGTCTCTTCACCAAACTAGTTGTCTCCAAAGAGACATTACTGCTTGTATATAATGGATGTGTTAAATGATCAATTGAACATAATGAGACTAGCAAAAGCAGGACTGGGTCGAGTCAGTTTCCAAGCCCCACCCTCCCCTGCTATCCTGCATTGGAACACATTTTTAGATAAATATCTCAAAGGAATAAGCAGCAGTGAATATTTCCAGCACATCTTAAGGGATTCAAGGTAAATCACAGTTGCACGCCACCTCAAGGACAATTAGGGATGGGTAACTATAGTTTTGCCAGTGATTCACATCTTATGACTTCAGAGGCTCAAATTAGCTAAAGACTTTTTAAAAAACCTTGCCACCTGAACAATCATCTGATCTGGTTTCTATAGCTCATCTAGCTGTAAAATGAATCCTATACCCTTTCAAATGGGCTGCTTTTCCTTCAGACAGCAGTTCAGCTGGCAAATGTGGATCAGCTCTGAAATCTGGTGAAACTATCACCTTTGCCAAGTATCAGTATAGTGCAATGAACACCAACCTATATGCTTATTTAATACTTGGCACTGAAGAGTAATATGGTTAGGTTTTCCCCACGTGCTGTTCCGCAATTACCATCTGTTCCTTACACTTGTCAATTATTTAAGACCGTACCATACAATACAGAAGAATTAGGCCATTTTGGTCTATAGTCTGTCCACAATTCAATCATGGCTGATGCTTCTCAATCCCTTTTGCCTTCTACTTGATGTCTTTTCTCTTTTTTTTGCCCCCCCCCCCCCCCCCCGCCCCCACCAAAACAAACCCTTTTTTTTCCCCTTATGAATCAGAACTTATCTAAATTTTGTTTCTTTTGTATATGTTCATGTCTAAGGAATTGATATTTTTCCTAATGTGTGATTCTAATGGCACAATGGTATTTGCAAATATTGCTATGTTGCATAAACCAGCCATGTATATGCTAATATGTAAATGTTTGAATTACACTATATAATCCTTTTCATGTTTGCATTGGAATCAGAATACTTATCATTGAAAACTATCTGACAAAGTAGAAACTTGAATTTATACTATTCCCTACTTGGTTGTTTGGAGGCAGGGGGGGGGTGCAGGGGAAGAAAGAAAATTGATCAGAATTAATCTGACAACAGGCCAGCTTACAATTGGTCTCTAGTAATTCTCTAAATCATTGGTGCTGTATTTAAAATTGACTCCAAAATGGGGAAAAATGTTAGAAAAATGCTTATCATTTTTATCAAGCTTTGCTTCTCAAATGTGCAATATTTGAGACCAATTGACTGGTGTTTTTATGTAAAAAGTGATTGCAATTGCTTTTGATCACCTAAATGAACTGTTTTCATGTGCATGCACTTCTCTATTGTTTTAATGATTGGCAAGTTCCAAAGCAGCATAGTCTGAATTATGAACACTTACACAAACATGAGCACTGCTAGGCTTGGAAATATCCATTTGCACTAGGGATAAGCTGACACTACATACTGTGTAGTGTGAAAGTGCTGTTAGATTGCCAGTTCTGACTGTTAATCAATGGTGTTGTACACAGTAATTTGCCTTCTACTATATCTTCAATCCAATAGAGTTGAATTCCATTTACCATAGATTTTTAAATTAATGCCAAATTCATGCTACTATTAATTCTTTTTAACAAAAGAATTCCATTTTTACATGTGTACCCAATACTGATGCTTACTCATTTTTACAAACAAACCATGAAGTTATGGTAGGTATTTCTAAGATTACTTAGACATCCCAAGAAGGAGTTTTTGTTGAATAAAAGTCTTTTCTTCAATTAACAATTGAACTCAATTTGATAAACCATCCGCTGGAAATGAACTCACAGTAGCTTCCCTTTTGTTCCTGAACATATCCTATAATGCTAACCAAATGAATTTTATATAGAAGTTAACCTGAGACACACTGACAAAGGGTAAAATGTCGTGACAAAACTGTAGGAAATTACTAATTTAGTTTCCTCGGAAGCGGAGTTAATAGAAATTATGCTAACAGCCAGCATCCTTCAAGGACAACTGAACTAATTCCTTTTTGGAAGACTTGAGGTTCATGTTTGCCTTGTGCCCTGGCCATCGTGTAATTGTTTCAAATTTGATGTCCCTTGTGCTCCTGGAGCTGCTGAAGATTTTTTGCTAAATTTAACAATGAAGGCACTCTGTTTGTTTTATCACAACATAAAGTGGTGTTTTACAATTTCTGAATTGCATGGATTGGGAAAACATTTCTATAAACATGTTTAGTGCAAAATGTTTAAAAGTAGTGTTGATATTCATGATCCTTATATTTAACTTCCAGGCGTATGGCACTTGGTTACCTGTAATCTTGGTTTAGTACTACAGGACATTTGGATTTAATTCTGATGTGAAAAAAATGTGCTTCTGGTTTTCACAAATTGGAATTTCAGTATAATTACACTGACTCATTACAGGTAATTCCTCTTAACCAAGGAACAGGCTATTCAGCCCCATGAGCTTGCAATGCCATTCTCTATCATTGATCATTTTACATCAGTGTCATTTTCTCCACACTGCTGTAGACTTAGATTTCAGTTACTAATGGCATCTATTTGTGTGTTAACATTTTAATGACTGATTCGACAGCTCTCCAGAGCAGAGAATTTCAGTCACTGCCCTCTTGAGTGAAGAAACTCCTCAATGTTAAATAGCTTCCCCAAATTTTGGTGCGATTCCTAGACATTGCTACCCCACAGTCCAGCCAGAAAATACATCTTTTCTGCATCGATGTTGAAACGCACTTTTTAAACAGCCGGACCGATCAAATATTTTCTGTCAAATTAAAGCTGTGAATATGACACTTGAATAATGGAAAAAATGTATGTGAGCAAAATACCTTTTTTGGTTTTTTCTGCTTTTGAAAAGTTCCCTTCATAATTGCTAACTTGGATTGTTTCTTTTGCCCTTTCCTCCTCCTAGTATAGCATGAATTTGGAATCAATTTAAAATCTATAGTAAATGGAATTCCAAGTCTATTGAACTGAAGATATTGAAGCCAAATTCCATCCTGCAGCATGCCTTCATAGATGAAGTTGATGATACTACCTCTGTTCTGTGCTGGCTTACTCCCACCTTCACAGTGGGAGATCAAATTAAAACTTCCTCTCTGCTTCCCCTGATTGTTAATCAAACACGTTTTCTTCTGCCACCATTGTGGTCTCTGACCTCTATCTCATCAGAGGTTCGGCTACTACTCTGATCTCACTCCCACCAAATTCCTCTCCTTGGTTCTATGCTAGTTGTTGAAAACAGATCCCTTTCCTCAAGTATTCCTTTTCTAAGCCTGTCATTGTCATGTTACTTCTCAAACTAATCTTTCCTGCTGCTTTTGAGTCATTAAACCTAATTCTCTGTGATCTCAGGACACTATACTTGGTATGTAAAACTGCTACTTTGTCGGTTGTCCATCAAAGGATTTATTCAATAATTTGGTTTATATTAACCTTTGTTTGAATAGAGTTGACTTGCACTGGCTATAAACGACTAGTTTTAAAAAGGATTTCTGTGCATTTAAACTTGTGAGCAATCATGAAATTTACCAGGTTGTCACAAACCCATCTGATTCCCTTTGGGGCAAACCTACTGTCCTTTCCTGTACTAGCTTAGATGTAACTCTAGACACAAAGTGGTTAACTCCTTGACTGTGCACTGTAATGACCTGTTATCTTTTGATGAGTCTGAATCCTGGACCTCACTCCCAAACAGCATTGTAGTTCGTGAAGTGCCAGTATATGATAGTGTCAGGTTCATTTCCCTCAGCCTTCCCAAAGACTACTAGAGTTGACAATATATTTATCATCATTTTTAGATTTGGTGATAAAGCTAGACCTGAAAGGAGAAAGGTGAGAGATAACCATTAAGTCTCCAACATCACTTTTTTAGGGAATTATATTCTGTACTCAATTAGTTTTACTGACCTGGAAATGATGTTCAGTAATCATTTTCTGCTGAATGCAATGGCCCTAACTTTCCCAGATATTTTAAAAATGTCAAGTGGTCAATTACCATAAGGTTTTGCCACTTACTGATTTTTAATGTGCTCTCAATGCACATGCAACTGGTAAGTTGTTGGATATTCTTCCAGCATGGAAAAAGGTCCTTTTTTGGCAATGTTTTCCATGGCAGACATCAAGTATCTATTCCAATCCCACTTTTCAGCACTTGGCCTATAGCTTTGAATGCTATGTTTCGAGAGCTCATCTAAATAGTTCAAAAATCCTTGTCCTAATCCTTTCAGATAGTGAGCTCCAGTGCTCACCACCATCTGCGTGAATACAATTTTTCTCAAGTCCACTCTAGACCACCCCTCAAAACGCTGCCCCTGGTTATTGACTCTTCTCAAGAGGAGGAAGGGTAGATAAAGAAACCATCACTACCCCTCAACTTTGTACATTCAATCAGAACCCCCTCAGTCTTCTCTACTCTAAAGAAAACTGCCCAGCCTATATAGTCCCCCTCAGCTGAATCACTCCAGCCTGTGCAACAGCCTGGTGAACATACTTTGCACCCTGTAGTGCAATTGCATCCTTCAAATAGGATGTGGTGATCAAAACTGCCATTCCGCTCTGTATGGTCTAACATTATTTATTTACAGCTTCAGTATAACCTGCTTGCTGTTATGTTCAATACCTTAACTGATAAAGGCAAGTATGTTGTATACCATAACCACCTAATCAACTTGTCCTGATACTTTCAAGAATCTTGCTCTCTCTGGTCTCACTGATCCTCTTCATAGAATCCTGCTATTAATGTGTCAATCTGATTAGTCTGTTGATTTATAATCAAAAATACAGCAAGATGCTACTTAGCAAGAATCACTGGACATGTTCTGTGCCTGTTTGTTTCTCTGTAGTGTTGAGCATATAATTTCTTATCTTTACTTGAGGTAATGAAATAAAAGAATTTTTTTAATAAAGTAAGCTGTAATTGTCCTAGACAAAATATTAGATTTAATTGAAGCTATCCAAAGTATCTTTTGTAAGATTGGAAAAAGTGTGAAGTACAAGTGCATTGAGATGAGGTTTTGTTTTCTCCCCCGCTATTGGCCATCTTATTATGATTAATTGAGATAGACCAAGTACAGACGTCAAATTTCTAGGCCGAATTTAATGTGGTGTTCAGAAAAGCGAATGAACTCCGCTTCAACTTGGCTATCACAAAACAGATTTAGCAAAAGAAAAATACTATGGATACTGATGCTGTGTACATGTTGATTATTTCCAGTATCTGTGGAGAGGGAGGAAAAGACCTCCCAACATCATAGCCTCTGTCCATACAGCCTGCCCAAACTCCCTCCCAAGCTTTAGATCTACTTTCTCCTAAAAAATGAATTTGTGCCAGGTCTCTTTTTAATCCAACTGTCTAGTCTCTCTAATTACTCTTGCAACATTCTCCATTCTCCCATTAAACAACTTCTCCTTTGACTTGACTTTGATCCTCCAAATTAAAATGTATTGGTATTGAAAGCCATGAAATGCCTGATTCAAGTTTGCCTATTTGTGAGCAATGGGGAGCATTCCTTGTGCCAGTCCTCCTCAATAGCTCGTCCTCACCTCTTTTACTCTTAAGAAGTTGGCACTATCGATTGTTGTCATTCTGATTAAGCTTGTACGAAGCACATCAGGGTGTCTTACTGTTACTGGTGCAATATAAAAGCAAGACGCTGTGGTTGCTGCTATGGGAGAGCTAGAGGCACATGTGTTATCTATTGGACTGTACTGCTGGTGAATGTTCTCATTTGAAGAGAGCTGATGGGGCATGCAGCTCAGTTTGAATCAGAATGGCAGCCAAATTTTTTTTTTAGTCCAATCAAGGCAGTCATCTGCAAGAAGAAAACGGAGCTGACCTATTTGTGGATTAAAGAGACCTGGCACAAATTCATTTTGAAGGAGAAGGTAGATCTAAAGCTTGGCCTGTCAGGTTTGTGGAGCTCGGGAGGGAGTTTGGGCAGGCTGTATGGACATCAAAGGCTATGATGTTGGAGGTCTTTCTCTCTTTTCTCTTTCTCTCTCCTCTCCCCCCCCCCCCCCCCCCCCCAGCCCTCCATAGGTGCTGTGTGCATGTTGAGTATTTCCAGCATCAGTATCCATAGAATGTTTCTTTTGCTAAATTGGTTTTGTGATAGCCAAGTTGAAGCTAAGTTTATTCCCTTTTCTGAACACCACATTAAATTAGGCCTAGAAATTTGATGCTGCTACATGTGTTTTACAGTTGCCTAAAATGGTAGGTTGCACACATTAATATGGCTGCAATGCAGAAATGATAACAGCATAAAGAGACACATCCAAGAATTTTATCTTAAGCAAATGTTCCCTTTCATATACAAGCACAGGCCCAATGGACTGTTCATGTCTCCTTTTTCCAAATTGCTTTTCCTTGAATAGTGCAGGAGTCTCCCATCTGGTAACACACCAAGACCATACTTGTGTACCATATGATTGAATTTTAGAATGGCATTCTGCTTATTCCCTCTGCACACCTCCCTTCCCCAATTACAATTGTCTTCATGCCTAGTCATCACGTTCCCCATATTTGACCCAAGCCCCAAATTTAGATTGTCAAGCAGAAGCACATCTGAAGTGAAAGTAGGCCTCCGTACTGCTCAACAATAAACAACCTAGCTCTCATTTCAACAGGTGCCTAGTTTACCTCAGTGTAATATTCCTATCATACAATACTATTGTACCCAATTTCATATCTCAAGTATTTTAGCTAATGAACTCCGCTTCAACTTGATGATCACAAAACAGATTTAGCAAAAAAAAATACTATGGATACTGATGCTGGAAATACTCAACATGCACACAGCACCTGTGGAGAGGGGGAAAAAGACCTTCAAAATCATAGCCTTTGATGTCCATACAGCCTGTCTGAACTCCCTCCCAAACTTCACAAACCTGACAAGTTTTAAATCTGCTTGCCCCTACAAAATGAATTTGTGCCAGGTCTCTCTTTTTTAATCCAACTGTCTAGTCCCTCTAATTACTCTTGCAACATCCTCCATTCTCCCATTAAACAACTTCTCCTTTGACTTGGATCCTCCAAGTTAAAATGTATTGCTATTGAAAGCCATGAAGGGCCTAATTCAAGTTTGCCTATTTGTGAGCAATGGGGCGCATTCCTTGTTCCAGTCCTACTCAATAGCTCGTCCTCACCTCTTTTACTCTTAGGAAATTGATGGCGCTATTGATTGTTTTCATTCTGGCCAAGAATAGAAAGATTTAATCAATTTTATTACCAATTTCCACTTGTCTTCCATTCACTTAGTACATGTCTGACTCTTCTCCCTTCCTTAATGACTTTCTCTCCATGTCTGGAGAGATATATTGATCGATATCCATTATAAGTCCATGCAACCTTCACCCCCATAACTACCTTGAATCTCATCCCAAAACCTGTAAAAAGCACCACTCCCTTCTCCCAGATCCATTGGAGCTGATCTAATAACCCTGCTTCCTTGTGCCTTGTCTTGTTTCTTCAACTGAGAAAGTAATAAAGCTACATCAGTGAGCACTAGTACAAAATACCTCCATGCAGTCCACAAGTGTGAACTTTTATGTCATTAATTCTTCACCTTGTACACACCCACATCTCTAAGCTTGAAGCTTTTTAGTTTTTTGATTTATGATTTAAGCTTTGTCTTGTGCACCTGGGTAGGAGTACAGTGAAAAGTGTACAATGTCACCACACAGGGCACCATCTTGGGTAAAGAGGTGCAAAGTTTTAAGTATGAGTAGTAATATAGCAACTAAGTTAGAAGTAAAGCAATACTGTTATTCTTAGTATAGTAGAAAAGTTCAAGATTAACATTTAGTCCTTTATCGTATTGTGGAAAAATAAAGATAAAACTTCAACAGTCTGTCTTAAGTGCACTTTAGTTTCAGTAGAGTTCAACAATTTCAGATAACCACTATATGTTCCCATTTGTTTTTCCTCTGACAGCAGCTGTTGCTATGGTTTTTGCTATTCCTGTTTATGCCTCCAGACCCATTGTTTGTTTCTTCTATTTGTAACATTATCCTCTCTTTTTTTTTTGTCTTGCATCATCCTTTTTGTCATTTAATCAGGCTGAACTTCATCTTAGAGGTTTTCTAATTTATTCTTTTGCCCCAACTATCATCTTGTTTGAAACCTGTAGGATCCTCTTTTTTTTCTAGCTTTACTAAAAGGGCACTGGCTTGAAACCGGTTCCTCCCACCTGCTGCTGCTGCCTGAAATGAAATGTTTCCAGTTTTCCCTGGTTTCACTAGGATTGAGAAATATGGAAGATGTCAAGAGAAAAATTAAAGGACAGATATAATTGTAGAAATGGCTGGAAATAAATAGATCCATCAGCTGAAAAGAGAAATTGTAGATTTACATTTCACATGCCTCTTTCAATGCTGATATTTCATTTTGCTCAATAATAAGCTATACTTCCATCTTTAAAAATCCTATTTGGTTTGCCATTTTGTTTCTATTTTTGTCAAATTTACAATAGAAAGTTACATCCTTACATAACTTTCACCTTCACTCTACATTATCCCCTTATGCAGATAGTCATCATGTTAAAAGAGCATGTTTTATTCTTGTATGGATTTTCTACCATTCATTTGTGTGCTGTTACATTTCTCCTGTAAGAGGAAGCATTCAGTGCACTCCTAGTGATCTAAGGTGACCTTGGGTTCTTTTGTCCTGTGGTCTACCCATTAATCAGTCATTAATGACTCATAGTCACATAACAAAAGCCTCAGAATTCACTAAAATGGCTTATTCATAAAAGATGAGGATACTCTGATGTGCCATCCTACGTCAATAGCACATAACACTTTCAACAAGCAACTAGTTAGGATAAAAGGTAGCAGCATCGGGAGGCATAATGTTTGACCAGCTCTGCAATTCTCACTTCAAATTTTTAAAATAAGGATTTCATTTTTAAAATTCTGAAATTATAGCAAAAAGGTGAAGAATAGGTTAACTCAACTACCTGGAATGGTTTAATGATAACTCCATAGAGGATCCAGAGAACCCCTGCCCTACTACTTATTTATAGCTGAACGGTATTCAATTAGACTTGTGATATCTATTTTTTTTATATAAGTTCTATCACCCACAGTTGCAAAAAAAACCTCATCACCTTGAATGTGTTTGAGTTTCTGGTTGTACACTGCCACAAATGATTGTAATGATTTAATTGCAAGAGCCTATTTTCTGAATGTTCTCATCAGCTGAAGCAAAGTCTTTGCTAGCCGGCCAGTTTGTAATTAAAATAAGAGTGATTGGTGAGTAAAGTTTGCAATCCAATGCTCAAGAACAGGTGTATTCTCAACACAGGAAAAAAATCTGCAATAACTAAGAAAGTGAACAATGAAGGGAGTTGGATCGTGTAACCACATCAGGCCCACAACTCCCTAACAAAAAAGGGCTTTATCTGTAAACTATAATCATGTACAGTAAAGGTGTTTTCTGAACAACAGGAGCTCAATTACTATGTTTAAAAAGTGTATTTTTATGGAGCTTGCTAGAATATTTGCTCCAGGTTGATCTACATGAACATTAACCGTCCTTAATATCATAGCACACAAGCGCTAACAAGCTAAAATGTTTGCATGAATGAAATACAGACTTATTTCACTATGGTCTGCACTATGGGTCTGTGCTTGTGTATTGCCTGAAAATGTTCAAAACGTGAACTATCTCTCTCTTTATGGCCCGATGTGGCCAGACTTACTGAGTCTTTCCAACATTCTAGATATTTGTTTTATGGTTTTAAAAAGCCATGCGAGCAGTGTTGGCTACAGCTGAAAACTGTTCAAGTAGAAAGTAACGAATGTCACTGATTTATACTGTGGGCATGCCAGTAAAAAGCTGGCAGCATTGGGATAAGAGGTCATTCACACCTTGACTACACACCTGCAAATTTGAGCATTTGCTAATTTATATATACAAACATAATTAGCTGTAGAGTAAGCAAGTTTCTGTTTTGTATCCAGCAGCACTGTGCCTCAACACTCAGACTCAGTACAGCACTCCTATTATAGAGTCATGCAGCACAGAAACTGACCCTTCAATCCAACCAGTCTGTGCCGAACATAATTCCAAATTAAATAAATCCCACCTGCCTGTGCTTGGCCCATATCTCTCCAAAATTTTCTTATTCATATACTTATTCAAATGTCTTTTAAATGTTGTAACTGTACCCACATGCACCACTTCCTTTGGAAGTTCATTCCATACACAAACCACTGAGTAAAAATATAAAATTCTCCTCTGTCTATTTTAAATCTTTTTTTCCTCTCACTTTAAAAATATGCCCCCTAGACTTGAAATCCGCCACCCTAAGGAAACGGCACCTACAAATTATATTATCTATATACCTCATGCTTTTATAAATCTCTATAAAGACATGATTCAACCTCCTGTGCTCCAGTGAAAAAAATCCCAGATCACTTTACAGAACCTGAGATTAAGATATTTTTTTGATTGAGCAGATTTTAAAGGAGAGGGGGTCCCTTTGATTTGTTTTACTGTCTAAGTAACTAATCTTTCTCTTGACAAGTGGAGATTAATCTTTGAGTACTGATTTCTTGTTACATCTGTTAAAATATTTCTGTTAAAGCAAGCAATCTTCTTGCAAAACTATTGATATTCCACATACAAATGCGTTTTCTTGCTAGTTATACCAATGGTGAAGGGAAATAGTGCAAATCAATAATAATATCACATTATTGACATTTTTGTCTGACTGTTGCATAGGTAGAAATTGTTGAAATTTGAACTTGAGGCTGTTTTTATTGATCTGGTGCTTCACTAAATATCATCCATTTAGGTTAGATTTATTTTGGCTGTTATCAGTCTCAATTACACATATACACACAGGCAAATGGACAGTGGTTTTGAGAGAGCAAGTTCTTTCAGGTCACACTAAAGAGCCAATGATTATTGACAGGACTGGCCTTCTGTGTGCTTCAATGGCTGCCATATTGACAAGGCAACAAATTAAAATTGTTTACTTCCATTTCATTGCTGTGACATTAGGGTCAGAGTAAAGTTTATGGCAGTAGTTAGGGTGCAGTTTTCAACTACTCAATGAACTTAATTGCTGTTTGCCTACAAACCAGAGTCATCTTTCCAATAGTAAGAGCTAGTGCTGGAGTCCAATACTTATTGGTCTCTCAGTTCTTCTTGTTCCTAATGTTTGTGAAATTTCTCTTTAAAAAATTCTCCTCAAACAGTGGTTTCAGTTGGCTGAAATATAAATATACAAATTTGCTGCTTATATAACACATTCCCTGAATTTTAATACAGAATAGTAATTGAGGCTTACTAAAAGGTCCAAGGTCAAGGATAAAGAAACAACACTGCCTTCCCCTCGTACTGCCACCACATTAAGGTTGTTTTCATATGCTCTGGAATAGTGGGCTTGCAATCCAAAATCAACAAGTAACAATTTATTTATCAAACTCTAACAATGACCAAATTAACTAAACTAGTAATAAACCAAATAAATACCTTCTAACTAACTATTCCCAAATCAAACAAGATTCCAATGGCGTGCTGTTCCAATAAATACAAATCCAACTCTTATAACAAAAACAGGATTAGATCTTTCGAAATTACAGTTCGGTTATGTGTCTTCCAGAATGTTCTGTGCTTTCTCTGTCAATTCTTCCATCAGTAACACCTTCTCCATCATTGGTAGCATTATTCTTTAGTTGGTGCTTTCTCTAATGCATACGTGACTGTGAGAGCCAAAGATTCTCTCTTGAGAGCTGAAGACTGTTAACTCCAATGGATGGCAGTTCATTCTGGGGTCTTTGTCCAACTGCCTCTTTCCTTTATACCCTTGATGACATATCAATATTTCTTACTATAGAATGGGTCTCGTGGTCAAAATCATCAGACTTAACTTTAATAAGTTTTTGATATCTAAGTGCCTAGTTCAAATTGATTGGTTACATTCAAAAAGGTGTTGTCTTGGTAAAAACCACTGTTTGGCTTGCTAACTGTATGGCCTTTCAATACAAATGTTTCACTTTGGGCTCTCTAAGTACTTACATTTGAAATCTCCAAGCACAGAATAAGTACCTTTTTTTAAAAAAAGGGATCACACAATGCTTTTCCCCTGAGTATTTTATTATTTTATAATTTTACAACTTTACAATTTTATAAACATCAATTTCTAACTTCCTGTCTCCCAATCTACAATTACTCTATCCAACTTCAGAACAATGCAAAATGCAATTTTCATTAATAATTTTTTTTTCTCCTTGGAAAGATTCCAGAGAGCGCAGGAAACAAAAATTAATTTCCTATGTAAATTAAATAGTAAATGGAGTCAAGCAAGCTGAAGTCTTCTGATGACTTGGAGGGTGCATGCAATAGAAAGAAGCTCAAGGGGATTGCCTTGACAGTTTTATTGCATCAAAACTCTGACATTTTTTCCCAATGAAATAAGAATAAGGAGCAATATTGCAGTAAATGTTGTGAAAGGCTTTCCTAATCAGATACTCCTAGGTTTTAAATATAACAATCCCTATGACCCAACAGCAGTTTTAAATAGTTACACAAAAAGACAGCTCTGCTTTAAACTAAAAGAACTACACCTCAGTTTGTCTCATTTCATTGCTGCTTGGACTATGAGAGCATCACGCAAGCTGCATTTACATTGAGATAAATATGAGCATCTCTGGAACCAGTTAGCATTAGTTGGAACCATTGCTAATAGTCTGACCAATCAACCTGAGTTGCATACATCTCCGATGGAGGGTGCTTTGAATAAGGTAAAAGAAAGTTAGCACAAATATTGCTAAAAAGAGACAAGAAGCTAATGTTTCTATTCTCTCTGTACCCCTTTTTGGTGTCAAAGTACAGTCTCGACTTCCTCTCCAACTCATTCTGGATTAGTATACTCTCTAATGAAGTTCCCTGCTCATGGTCTGAATTTTTTTTCCCAGGATCAGGCAAGAAAGTACTCATTAAGACAGAGATTTCAGACTAAATTTATCAAGTCTTACAGGCCATCAGAAATACATTTACTGCAGGGAATATATTGTACGAGAAAAAAGAGAAAGGCAGAAAGAATGGAAAGGTCCAGATAAGGCTATTGGTAGTGTTGGAAAAACAGTAATTTTGCAGCATAGCCACCAAGCTGTTAGGGTGCACACCAGGAGAGTATTTCATTGCATACTTACCAAATCTAAATAAGTCACAGAGTGATAAGAAATCATATACTTCATATAAACAATTATGAGGAATTACAGCAAGTGAAAAACTGACTGAATCTGGAAAGTAATACTGAGATGCACAACAAGCCCATTTACCCTACAGTACAACAAACAAACAGCATCAAAATAACAAAAATACCCAAGGGCCAAAGAATGGAGGGATGCCACCATTACAGGGACAGGAGGAAAAGTGACCAGCAAATACAAATATTGACTAAATGGGCAAGATTCTGGATAGAATCCATGGATTGAGAAAATGAGGTAAAGATGAGGAACGCCACATATTGCAGTTAAGTTCTGAAAGTAGGCCTGGAACATGGTCTTACACATGGTCCTATTAAGGATTTTGAACATACAATACGCGGGTGAGTAGAGGTTGAACTTTGATGCAAACAAGGGCTGTGGAATAGTCTGGGAATAGCATGAGAAACAGAAGCCCATATGAACAAGAAACTTCAGTGCCTCAAATGACTCCAAGAAGTTGGTAAAGGATGCCAAAAGCAATGAGTCAGAGAGCTGGAAAGAACTTGGATTATAAACCATGGTACACAATAAGGTTCAGTCAGCCTTATTTGTCAGATGAATATGCAGCAAAAAAGTACTCCCTGATGGGATACAGTAGGCTAAGACCAACCTAGAGGTTTAGGGTTTCAAAGAGAATGTTTGTGATCAAGATGTTACAGCATATTTCCTACTGCAAGTGGCAATCATGAAGACTTTCATAGCTCTTTGTAAGTCAATCAAAATAGAAGGTGCATTTTTGTAGGGTGAAGCATCTTTGAAACCACCTACAAAAGGAAACTTAAAGAAGAGGTTTCATATACCCAGAAAAAGTGGAGTGAATTGTAGTCCTATCCCAAGTCAGGGGATGATCATTCATTACCAAAGGAATTTCTGGATTTCCCCAAACATGTGCCAGTATAGACTGTAGGCTCAACCACATGGACTTTCCATGTCAGGACAGATGACAACTAACAATTTGGCTGACCTACTAATGGTGGATGAAGCTTTTCATGTATTACTTTCACACATACCATTACGTAAAGAACTTTTTGTTGCTGTATTCATTACCACAATATTACATCACTGACATTGTCAGTTAGGAATTTAGCCAGTGCCTCCACTCTCGTTCTCTATTACCTCGTCATTGTTACTCTTTTCTGTTTCTTATACGTTGTGGTAGACTAACTAAATCGAGTTGTCATGTCTATAAAATACAAGATGATAATTTTCCTCACTCCATCCCTTCAATTCTATTGGCACAATTTTATAAAAGTCATTTGCTAATAGGAGATTCATTATGGCTGTGATGGTGACCTTCTATATTTTATTTGTATATCTCACATCTTATTGCTAATCTCTTCAATAAGTTTAGTTTATGCATTATCCCTACCCCATCTTTCAGCAGGATTTTTAACCTGATAGATGGGCAAACCACTGGTGTATTTGTAAGGTAATCAGCCTTTTGCCTTTAAATTCATACCTCCTAATATCAATAAAACCTGCTTAATACTATGATTAGAAAAGTTAGGTCTTGTTAAAGGAATTTAATAATGCCTGGATAAACTGAAAATCCACGGACTTCCCAAAAACAATTGCACTGAAAATGAAAATGAAAATGTCCATTAGATTTGAGCCTTTTTGAGCCGTTCCTAGTAAGGGTATTTTACTTGACACTACATCTGTGCTGATAAAATGGCTTACCCCAGCTATTTCTCAGATAATCACCACTCATTTTAGTGATTTCAGGTTGTTGTCATCCACAAACCTGAAGGAGGTAGAACTTTCAAATTCCTTAAACACGTTTCAATCTTTATTGTTTAAATAATCTTCACAACATTTTAATCAATCCACTTCAAATTGAGCACATGCATCCATTGCCCAACTGAATGAATCTACAACTAAGATATTTATTACTGGGCTGAAGCTTCTTGTAACTGGTACAATTCTCTCCACCTCATCAGTATCACCATCTTCTTGTACCAAGCTTTCCATGCTGTGCATAATTTCAAAAGCCTTATTATTCCATTTAGGCCTTTTTTTCATAATGGCATTTCTAGCCCCATCTAAAATGCCTGCTGACCATGCGCCAGGCATTCCTGGGGTTCATACGTCTTTTATTGTTCCCCAATTCTTGCTGTTTATTAATGCCAGAGTCATTGCTATCCTAACTCCTTAAAGTACTTATTCTCCTTCCAGATTGATGCTTTTGATCTGTATCTGGGTGGTCTTGCATTGCCACTACTGCTGAATTCTTGTGTAACTACTGAATGTTCCTTTTGAGCCATGAAAGCCACTGGGAATGAATTCTTTCCTAGGATTTCTTCTAAGAATTCTGACATCTGTTCCAAAACTGCATTTATTTCTCAAAATCTAACTCCTACTGGGGCACCCTGATGGTGCAGTGGTTAGTACGTTTGCCTCACAGTACCAGGGGCCCAGGTTCAATTCCAAGCTCGGGCAACTGACTGTGTGGAGTTTGCACATTCTCCCCATGTATGCGTGGGTTTCCTCTGGGTGTTCCAGTTTCCTCCCACAGTGCAAAGATGAAAAGGTTAGGTGAATTGACCATGCTAAGTTATCCATAGTGTCCAGGAATGCGTAAACTAGGTGAATTAGCCAGAGGAAATGCTGGGTTAAGAGATCGGGTAGGGCGTGTGGGTTCGGGTGGAGTGCTCTTCAAATGGTCGGTTAGGACTTGATGAGCCAATTGGCTTGCTTCCACACTGTAGGGATTCTATGATTCACATCATGTCAAGAATCCATCTACGTTCAACACCTTAGCATCATTCAATAATTTAAAGAACACAGGGTTCTGAAGAAGGGTCACTGGACTCAAAACGTTACCTTCACTTCCCCTCCACAGATGCTGCCAGACCTGCCCAGTTTTGCCAGATATTTCTGTTTTTGTTTCATCTTTACGATAGATTTTCCAAACCTTCCCCAGTGATCAATTCTTGAGCCTCTAACTTTGAGAATACTCTTTACCTGATCATCTTTCTAGTAGAAAGTGAGAGCACCAAGACCATAGCTTGGTTTTTTTCTCTTGGGAAATGTGTTACTTACGCCCATGTATCCACTTCATTTCTCTCATCAATCATAATTAATCATGGATTCAATTTCACAAAACATTGGTAGGAAGTCATATGCTAACTCCTTGTACTTGGGTTTCAGCCATTCTACTCCAAAATAGCTCCAATTATGATCTTCTGCCTGAAACCAATTCTTCATTTATGTTCTTCACCTTTTCAGGCAACTGTCATCTGCTGTCGATGTTAATTTGGATCCAAGCCGGTTATAAAACAGAAATCAACATACCTTTGGATTGATTTTATTAACTATTTAAACTGGGAAGTTGCTAGTGGGGAAAACCAAAATGGCAAATACACTAAGTCAGTATACTGCCTCAGTTCTCATGGTGAAGGACTCTTGTTCCATCCCAATAGTAACATGTAATCCAGAGGTTATAGAAAGGGGAGAACTTAAAACAATCATCACCACAAAGGAAAAAGCACTGAACAAACTATTGGGATTGAAAGCATACAGGTCAACAGGGTCTGATGGCTTACATCCTGGGGTCTTAAAGGAAGTGGCAACAGAGATAGTGGTTATAATATTCCAAAATTCTCTGAATGAGGCAAAGATTCCTGTGGACTGTAAATATCTAATATACAGAGGAACTTCAATTATCCGAAGGACACAGGTTAACCGATTTCTGGATATCGAATGCTGGATAACATTGTTTAGCCAAGGATCGGGACTTTGCGATCTTGCTAGATAATCGAATGCTGGATAATCAAGGTTCCTCTGCAATGCCTTTATTCAAAAAGGGAAAGAGGCAGAAAATAGAACCTATAGACCAGTTTGTTTAACATCTACGTTTGGAAAATCATTAGAATCCATGATTAAGGAAATAATAACAGTAAAGTCAAAATGCAATCCAACAGAGTTTTATGAAGGTTAGATCATACTCGACTAATTTACTAGAGTTCTTTGAAGATGTAATAATCAACTTGGACAATGGACATTCTGTAGATTACTATATCTGGACTTCCACAAGGCATTTGATAAGAAGGTGCCACAAAAAAGGTTAATAAACACAAGGTAAGATCACATGGGTTGGGAGGGGGGGCGGGGGGGGGGTTGGTAATGCATTAGCTTGAATAGAGGATTGGCTCATCACAAGAAAATAGAGAGTCAAGATAAATGGATCTTTTTCTGATTGGGAAGATATAAGTACTGGGCTGCCACAGCATTTTGTCCTTGGGTACCAACTGTTCATAAACTATATTAGTTACTTGGATACAGAGATAGAAGATACTGTAGCCATGTTTGCAGATGACACAAAAAGTAATTTGCAATGAAGAAATAAGGAATTCACAAATGATATCAATAGGCTACATGAATGGACCAAAATTTGGCAGATGGAGTTTGATGTAGATAAGTGAAGTTATCTATTTTGGTCAGAGGAGTAGAAAGGAAAATTATTTTTGCAACAGAGAAAAACTTCAGAGATCCCCTGTGCATGCATCACAGAATACTCGTATGCAGGCACATCAGATAATAAGGAAGGCAAATGGAATATTGGCATTTATTGCTAAAGGAATAGAGTATAAAAGTAGGGAAATGTACAAAACAGTAATGAGACTGCACCTGAATAATTATGTACAGCCTTAGTCCCCTTACTTGAGGAGGGATGTAGTTGCACTGGAGGCAGTTCAGAGGAGGTTCATTAGATTGATTCCACCGATGAGCATTTGTCTTATGAATTGAGCAGAATTTAGGAGAATGAGAGCAGATATAATTGAGGTATCTAAGATGCTAAAGAGGATTGACAAAGTTTGCATTGGGAAGATGTTTCTTCTTGTAGGCAATCTAGAATGAGAAGCCATAGTTTTCGGATAAAGGATAGCAGGTCTAAAACAGACATGAGAAAAAATACTTCACTCAAAGAGTTGTCAATTTGTGGGATTCTCTATCCCAGAATGTGATGGATACTGGAACAATTGAGTAAATTTAAGGAGAAGCTGGGTTTTTAATTAGTCACGGGTTGAAGGGTTATGGGGAGTGGGCAAGAAAATGGAGTTGAGGTTGAGATGAGATCAGAGTGAATAGTGGAGCAGACCTGAGGGGCTGAATTGCCTAATCCTGTTCCTAGTTCTGATAACTCTACCATGCACCAATCCAACCTGGTTTCCCTTTATTTATTTTTAAATCTAGAAGTGCTTACACATAACTGAACATTTTTCTTCCCATCACCAAATCACCTGTCACCTGTACTCCCTTTAACTCTGCCCCATCAATTAATTAATCAATTAACCCAAATTACCCACTTGCTATATCAACTCCTACTTATGGGGTCTCTTGGGCACAGTGGTAATGTTCCTATGTTTGAGCCAGAAGGTTTGAGTTCACATCCCACCTACTCTGAAGGTGTGTCATAACATTTCTGAGCAGGTTGATTTAATAAAAAAACACATCTGCTGGGATTTAATCCACTTTGAGAGAGGCCCACATCAAGTCCATGTGGCAGTGGAAGCATTAATGTTCTTTACTGAGTGCAAGAGAGCAGGAGAATTTGTTTTCAGATAATACAAATAAAAGTTCACAAAGAACTTAGGATTCTAGTTATTATAACATTACAGAATAAAATGTGCTGCATTGTGCTAATATTTACCACCATCTTTTGCTTCACTCTCTCTTACTTTGGGTGCTGCATTACTACTGTATTGAGAATTAAGTTTTCAGCAACTCAAGAAATTGAACCGTCACACTTTGTGATTATCATGCACATCAGGGTAGAGTAGAACAAATGAAGAATTCCCACAATTTCGTTGCAACATTGCAACATCATCTCAACTTCAGAATAGCACCATCTGCTGCACCAATATAACATTTTCATGAATTAGTTCTGAATTAGTGAGAGTTTTGACTATAAATTTTAATTTATGAGCAATAAGAATGAAGTTGTACCAAGACATTTTATTTCTGTGCATGAAATAGAACAGAGAACTGCAGATGCTGGAGATCTGAAAATCACAAACAAAAATTGCTTGAGAAACACAGCAGACCTGGTAGCATCTGTGGAGAGAAAGCAGAGTTAAGGTTTCGAGTCAAATTACCCTTTTTCAGAACTTCTGTCAGAGAGGGGAATAGAACTTCTTCAAGGTGGGCATATCTGGAAGAGATGTGGCAGTGAGTAAAACACTAAAATAAAAGAAGGTCACTGGACTCAGAACATTAAGTCTGTTTTCTCTCCTCAGATACTGCCAAAGCTGTTGAGTTTCTCTAGCCATTTCTGTTTTTGTTTGTCACATTTCAGTCCCTTATAGGCAGGCAAGGGAGAAAACTTTAATCCCATCAGCCTGGACTGGATAAAAACACAGTTGAGAATGTGTTGCTGGAAAAGCAAAGCAGGTCAGCCAGCATCAGAGGAGCAGGAGAATCAATGTTTTGGGCCGGACCCCTTCATCAGCCCTCATCGTTCCTGATGAAGGGCTTCAGCCTGAAACGTCGATTTTCCTGCTCCTCGGATACTGACTGACCTGCTGTGCTTTTGCAACAACACACTCTCGACTCTGATCTTCAGCATCTGCAGACCTCACTTTATTTTGGAAAAAACACAGGTAACTCTCAGATTTGCAAAGCTCATATGTTACAATTATATAACCCACACGTCTTTGAAAGTAATATTTGCTCAGGTTCTGGTGAAAAATGTGAAACGGAATTTAATTTCTACATTATGAATATGGTATTGTGTAAACCTACAGTAGTTATAGGACACTTGTATTTTAACTATTCCATAAATGGAGCCATCATTCCCTTAAAAAGCCTGTTAAATTGGACCTTATTCAAGTAAAGTTTTCTGGAACATACCTTTTATTTTGAAAAATAACACTTAAAAGGCATCTAAGATGTCAAGTTTTGAACAGTTCTGAAGAAGAGTCATACTGAACTTGAAACCTTAGCTTTCCCTCTCTCCACAGGTACTGGCAGCCTGCTGACTTTCTCCAGCGTTTTTGGTATTTGTTTCAGTCATCTTCTTTTCCATCCATTGAACTAGATATTCCACATTTGTTGGCTGATCTCATGACATCACGAGATTATGAATTCATAAAAAACATCAAGCAGGGTAGCAGGTTTATTTCAACTCAGTGAATGATTTTTCGCTGTCGTCCATTAGATGTGAATGTGATTATTGAATGACTCGTTAAGACATGCATCCAAAGGTTGATGATGGATGTCAGACCCTTGCTATAACTGGAATTTTTGGTGTTTTTTTTTGTTCAGGCACCTTTTGATCTTATTGGTTACGTATGATCTAAATACATCCCACTTTATCAAAAGTTACATTCTTTGCATAGGCCACATGTTATCAATCCACAGTCTTATTCTGTCCTCATCCATCCAACTGTTGGACATGCACAAAATCTCTTAAAGGGAACTTGATTTTTAACATTGTTTTACATTTGAAAATTGCCAAAGTCTTTAATTTCATCCTGTTGAAAATGCAAGCTAATACGATATGAATCATGTCTCCTCATATCCATGATTTTCACGAGACTTATTTTTGAACCTTTTTAATTCCATAATTTGGTTGTTGGGTTACATTGACATTACTGGGTGTTTCATCCATGTGACCAATGTGGCAGAATGGGGACATATGCTTTTGCTGCTGTCTCATGATGAATTGCTGGAGATTTATAATTTGGCCGTCAAGGGCATTTGGTAATCTCTGAGCGATCTTAGTCTTCTGCCACAGTGCTACAGACATTTTCATTCCATAAAGCAATTGCACCAATTAGTTTTGCTCAGAAATCTTTGCTCAGGGAAGACACTTAGGGTTTGATTTGATCCATTCAAGTACATATATCTGCATTGGATTTCTGGTGATGGTGTAATCATTCTGACAACTTAAGTGCCATTCTGATACAAGCTTTTCAAGATCTAGCCGGTGGCTGATTCCTGTTCTCATGGTATTTGGTCTTGGATATTATTTTCAGAGTGAATTTCTTTTTCCATTTGCGAACAGATTTTTACCAATACTGAATTCCATCAGCTCAGCACATTTATTTTGATGAGTTGGCCAATGTTACAATTTTTAACTTGAAACCAGCTTCAAATCTCCCCTCCCCCATCCCGTCCAAGATCCCACCCTCCAACTCATATCTACCTTCTTGACCTGATCTACCTGTCCATCTTCCTTCCCACCTGTCTGCTCCACCCTTCCCACCGGCCAACCACCATCACCTCTTAACTTTGCCTACATTTCGCCATCTCACCTATCTTTCCCCTAGCCCTGCACACTCCCATTTGTCTCTCAGCTGCCTTCCTCCTCCCCAGTCCTGAAGAGAAGGCTTATACCCGAAACATCGACTCTTGCTCCTTGGATACTGCTTAACCTGCCGTGCTTTATCAATTCTACCTGTAATGGAAAAGAGATATTGCTTAATTTGGGCTTTAGATACTTTAATCATCCTCTTTCTACTGCTCCAATGGTGTGCTAAATAATGGTATCAAAACGAAGAACAGATATAATGTAAACAGAAAATGATCATTTAAATATGACATAATAGAAAGAATTTAAGTGTCAGCATCTCAGATGCAACAATGCTGGTCTTCTTCTCAACAATGCATTTCTATTTCTTTAAGGATCATTTTTTCTTATGCATTTTAAACCATATATGTAGTTTTGTCCCCATTAATAACCCAGTACTTTGCTTGTCCCAACAGAGTATAAACTGTTCCAAATTTTTGATTGGCAGCATATACTTTCATCAGCTCACTATTGTTAACACAAAACTCACTTAAACTGACCCCACTTATAGTACAATACAGCGCAGAACAGGCCCTTCAGCCCTCAGCCCTTATGATCATCGTTACACGCTGATATTAATCATTAAAATAATATGACCTGAGGAACATAATACTGAGACCCTTGTTAATTCTGGATAACAACTTGTATAAGCCCCTTATGCAGTTCTTGGGACAAAGTATTTGTAGCCAGGGAAACTGGATTATTTTGCAACATGTCCAAGACAAAGAACAATACATTTAGAGAAATCAAGCATATTTTATAGCTTTCACTGTAATACAAAAAATATCGTTTACAGCCCTGTTAGAGTCTCAATTCACATCACAGAATATGAAATGAATTAGTTTTATGATTAGAGATTATGTTCCTTTGTTATTAGAAGTAGTGTTTTATGAGCTGATTGTTTGAGTTTGCTATACTATTAGAAGTCTTGTCTGTGGTAAATAGTGCATAATGTATATCTGGCTGATGAAACAGACACCTGCAGCAGAAACTTGGACTATTAGCCCCCCTAATGTTTCAGCTTTGGACATTTTCCAGACAGGCACTCACAAATTGTACAGGTCAATGACAGGTAAGAAGCCTAATTTTCTGTTCTTTCATTCACAGGATGTGGGCATCACTGATAAAGGCTCCTTTAAATGCCCACCTCTAATTGCCCATGAAATTAAGTGGAACAAGCCTTCCTGTGAACTGGCAGAGTCTCTTCAGCACAGTGTTGACCTGTCACTGCAATCTTGCCAGGGTGAATTTATGATACACTGCAAGGAATGTAAATGCAATTTTTCTCCCTATTTTCAATTGGTTGTTATTTGTCTTCAAGCAACCTGGAGAATTTACAATATGAAGATGATCATATTTAGCCTAACTCTAGAAATAAGGTTATTAGAAATATCATGAAACTTTTTTTTTAAACTGGTGTTTAGTACAAGCAAGTCCACTGCTGTGCACAGTGTTGGTCACCTTATTTAAGGAAGGATATATAGCACTGGCATTGGTTCAGGGGTTTACTTGCCAAAAACCTGGAATGAGCAGATTGTCTTATAAGGAAAGGTTGAACAGGTTAGATTGGTATTCCCTGGAGTTAGAAGACTAAGAAATGACTGGATTGAAATATATAAAAGTCTGAAGGGCCTTGACCAGTAGATGAGGAGAGGGTGTTTCCTGTTACGAGAAAATCTAGAATTAGGGGTCTGTTTAACAATTAGGGGTTGCCCATTCAAAATAGTAATTAGAATTTTTTCACCTGATGGTCATGAGCCTTTGGAACTTTATCCCAAAAAGGTGGTAAAAGTAGAGTCCTTGAATATTTTTAATGCAGAGGTAGATAGATTCTTGTTAAGCAAGGGGTTGAAAGATTAGTGGAGTTGGTGGGAATATAGCTTTGAGTTTACAAATAGATCAACCATGAACTTTATTGAATATCAGAACAGGCTTGAGGGGCTTAATAGTCTTCTTGTCTAGCTAATTATTATGTTCAAGACCAGTTTTATCAGAATTACTAATATTTCACAAATTAAATGTTACCTATCTACTAAAGTGCTGAATTGTGGAATCATTGAACAGGGAAATTCGTGATCATACAAACTCAGTAAGGGCTTAAAAATAAAGAAGCTTGACCAATTTCCAAAATTGTGCTTATACTCTAGCGAAATGTATGTGCAGCAGTAGTTGTGGGAAAAATGCTAGTTTGACTGAGCATGTGGAATTGAAACAATGTCATCTCATAAATAAAAGAATCTAGTAATATGGATCACACAGTGGAAATTTAACTGCAGGAGCAACATTTAATCTCCTGCTGTGTGTTTGCATGTTAGCATCTCTGCATTGAATGGATCAAGAAGAGAATTGCATGATTGCTTTTAAATGTCATACTACTTAGTTTCAAGTATATCTCATTAACAGAAATACAGGCTGAATTATTAATATGTATGTTTAAGCTCCCCCAGAGGTTGAGTGGCTAACAGCACTCAACTGTTACCTGTGTGCAGTGGTTCTGAACTATGAAGATCTTCAAATTCTCACCTTGGCTTGTGCTAAGTTAATCAGTCAAGCTAGTGTGAAGGTGATACTGTTAATCTTACATTCACAGTTACAGTGAGGAAAAAAATGTTCCAGGGTCTAAATTCTTATATGATTTCAAACAGAGAAACAATCTGCATGGAGATTGTTGCATTCATTTGTTGGTACTCTCTTGTCACAGGCAATGGTCAGAAGTTTTCCTTGAATGATATAGATTAGGTACAAATGGTTAAGGTTTATGACAAACTCAAATAGAGATGTCCTTTTGTACTAGTCACCACATTTAGCTCACTCACATAGTATCAGTTCCAGCTTTGTACTATTGGGGGAAGCACACTGGGGCGGGGGAGGTGGGTGGGGTTGCAACTACAAAACCACATGGGCAGCATGTTTCAGTAGCTATCCAGCCCATTCAAAAGTGGGCGGCACGGTGGCACAGTGGTTAGCCTCACAGCACCAGAGACCCAGATTCAATTCCCACCTCAGGCGACTGACTGTGTGGAGTTTGCACGTTCTCCCCGTGTCTGCGTGGGTTTCCTCCGGGTGCTCCGGTTTCCTCCCACAGTCCAAAGATGTGCAGGTCAGGTGAATTAGCCATGCTAAATTACCCGTAGTGTTAGGTAAGGGGTAAATATAGAGGTATGGGTGGGTTTTGCTTCGGCGGGTTGGTGTGGACTTGTTAGGCCGAAGGGCCTGTTTCCACACTGTAAGTAATCTAATCTAAAACTGCAAGAAAAGAACATGGATCAGGAGTAGGACATTTAACACCTGGAGCCAACTGTCTCATTAATTCCGACCATGGTTAGTCTGTTTGCAACCTCAAATCCACTGGTCAGATATGAAGTGATTAGAAGATCAAGGTCCATGGAAAGTGAGAGAACAGAGGACCAACCAGTACCTGAGAGCTGAAGTGAAAGTGAGGTACCTTGAAAGGATGACTACCTTTGTGTCACTCCACACTACTACTCCATAGATCAGCTCACCTGGAAAGCACAAGATTGTCCTGAGGTGATATTACCTTCAAATATTTTTCTCCATGATCTTGAAGAAGTGCCTGATGTTGTAAGAATTCAGCAGTTGGAGAACAGTGTGAACAAACCTTGCATCTTACTACTTGGTCTCTCATCTCACTTAAGAGTTCCAAGTACAAATAAAAGTGTGGTCAAAGTTCTTGAAAGCAAGTATCAAAAAGTTTGGAATTTCGTTTTATAATTCCCTTCCAAAAATGTTACATACACTCAAATGAAGAAATATTTTATTTGTTTTTCCCCTTTAATCCTATTCTTCTGTATTACAGTCCGTGCTTAGGTTTTATAAACCATTATTAAAAATATTAGGTGATGAAACAAGCTCACATGCTGGAAGCTATGAAAAGAATTCAGTTTATTGAAATTGTGGAGATGAAATCTGCCAGTTTTCCTGCCTACTAAAACACGCAATAAGTTTGAAACTTTTTTGTGCATTATTGCTTCAATATTGTATCTTAATATAATAACCCCATAATATTGAGATTATGATAAAAACTCAATTTATGGTAATAACACTGCTCTGTATATATTGCTCAGATTGCATTAACACCAACCTCCTCAGGATACAAACAGATTAATGTGCCATCAGCAATACATGGATTAAATTCATAATCAAAGCCAACCCTTCTTATTGCCTTGCCATAATGTATAAGATGCAGGTAAATGTCTGAGTTTCACAGTGAATCCTTAAAGTTATATTCACACTTTGGCTACCTTGCAAAATGAATCACAAGTATTTAAAGCTTTTTTTTACATCTAGTCGTTATTTTCAACTAAAGTCCATCAGTGTGAAAGTGCTGTATTCACACAATTATTATCTGTATGCTATTGTTGAAATACCTTGCATTAATGCCTGATTCTTGGATATTTGAAGAGTTAAGTACAGTCCTATTGATAATAAGGCATTTGCTTCAGTTATCAAAGAAGTTACTTTTAACTAATACAATAAGTCAAACTGTCCATCCAAAAGTCAATTAAAACTAATACAATTTAGAATTTTAACCCTTACTGAGTTTACTTATTTAGTTTCAATTCTGACACTGACAATAACCTATTCTATTTACTGTTTTATCTGCCAGAGACTAAACCGAATGACAAATAAGATACAATCTTGACCTTACCTGAAAAAATTGTCACCCTCAGGTGGGAGCCAGAAGTGGGAAGCCAAAAATAAATGAAATTATTTTCGAAAAGGGTAAAAAAAAATGAGTAGGAATAGAAAATTAAAAATTGAAAATGAGAGAAAAGGTGACCAACAAGTATTAATAAAGAATATGCAAAATGTTAACCTATTATCAATGTTGAATCAATGTTGTGTGAACACAACCCTTTTCCACTGCTTTCAAAGACAGTTCACTCACCATCATATGTCAAGAAATTAAATCTTTTCTCAGTGAAAAAATTACTGACGATTCTGGAAATCTGAAATGCAAACAGAAAATGCTTGCAATACTTAACAAGTCTGGTAGCATCTGTGGAGCGAGAAACAGATTTGCTTGTTGTCTCTAGGTCTAACATCAAGGTCATTTCAAGATTATCGCACAGGAACGGTGGGAATTGTTTAGGTCTATCGCCCAATGCAATCAACTTATATTTGGCCTGTGGCAGAGGTAACTCTTCCTGCCAACTGTTGGTTTAGTGCTGGCAGCAAGTGCAAGGGCACCATCTTTATGGCAGGTCTGAAATCATCATACTGACTGCTGACAGAGAATGCTGAAGAAGGCTGCAACAGAAGACAGTGTGTGGAAGGATAACAGGAGTGACAGCAAGCATCACTCCATCGAGGTGCTCATTCAGGAAAGGAGACAATTATCAATCCCAGAAGGCAGATGGAGGAGAGCAGCCAACCTCCCAAATGCTTGAATGGCAGTGTTTGAAGAGGTTAAGAGCCATAGACCATGGTGGAACCATGAGTGAAGTACTGGAAGCCAGTCAATGGCCTAATGAAGATTAGCAATGATGAATTGTATGCAAGGTAGCAGTCCAGCATGTAGACTCTGTTTGCCATGATATGTGAAGAGCAAGGACAATCACTGCAATGGATTCAATAATGATCAATATGTGTAATAAGACAGAAGATTACATGATAGCAGAATACCACAGCCAATTATTAGCACTTGGTGCACAGCCAAACATTGAGATCTGCTCCATTCAGTCATCACATAGCCTCTCAGAGGCCCTATGTTACTTAGAGGTAATGTTCTAGAGCAGTAAGGGTAAAAGACAGTCACACATCAGCTCGACTACTGTAAGATATTGACTTGATCCATACTGTAATGCCTCTCTAGATGCATCAAATCCTTACGGCCTCTGAAGCCTTCCTGTTGATCATTCCAGCTGATCATTCTGAAGCTTTCCTATTGATCATTCCAGTTGTTGAACAAGTTCTTGCAATGAGGCATTGCTTGTAAATTTAGGAATTGAAATTGGGTCACCAGCCATTAGAAGCAATATTTCCAAGAAGCCATAATTCCAAGTGCCATAATTCCAAAAAGCAATCCTAACATTATGTTGCAAACACAGAGGGTGCAGGAGAAACTCAGTGGGGCATTTGTGAATACAGAGACAGAGTTATCATTTCGAGTCCATTATGACTCTTCTTCAGAATTGAAAAATGCTGGAAAATGTTTTTTTAAATACTTTTACAGAGGCAGATGGTATAAGTGTCCAATAGAAAAGACAAAGGACCTTTACAAAGTGTGGCATCAAGGAGTCCTAGCAAAACTAGAGTCAATAGGAATTTGATGTTAAACTCTCCACACATTGGAGTCATACATAGCATAAAGAGAGATGTTTGTGTTTGCTGGCATAGCTGTGCTATTCTAGTTTTGTAATTCATCTTCAAAAGGAAATCAAAAGATGCACTCTTTACAATATCCACAGGACTGCTGCTATGTTAGTGATGGTATAAGCCATTCTCTTAAATGCCTGCAGACATACTGACCATGAGACATAAAACCACAATGACCTTTCACCAGTTCAGTCAAGGTTGTTGACATGATCATTAACCACAATACTGTCCATAGTTGTGGTCAAATCCATTGAATATTTATATCATTTTCTGTTTTTATTTCACCCTTTTCATAGTCTTACAGAGTTTGTATTAATCATGATATGACAATTGTCATTTAACAAGTGTCCATCACACTGAAGTAATCAATAATCCACTGAAAAGTACACTTCACAAATATACACAATCTCTTCAGGTGTTAAATCCATGGTGCAGCTTCACAAAAGCCACAATGACCTTCCTGTAGTTTGTGAGCCAAAAGTATACAGCATTGTTGGGAATCCTGGATCATTTCCCAAGACCCTTATTTTGTATGTCTGAATGTAATGACCAAAATCTATTTTTCTTTCTTTGTTGTTGTTGCATATTTTGCTGTTTCAGTTCTCCATTCACCTACAGCCCACTCCTCTTGTTTTGTATTTGACTGATTATTATGATTTGGCAAATATTCTCACCATTCATTTGCTAACAAATCCTTATACATTAAACCCAAAAAACAAGCTTGAAGGCACAACAAATATTTGGGAAATATTAGCTTCTTTTGCATAGGGGATGGAATATATATATATATATATATATAATGGGAAGTTTTTATACAGTAGTTCACGTCATTGGAAGGACAACACTAAGGGTCTTTGTCTCTTTATTTAAAGAGGAATCCGTGTGCATTGGAAGCAGCTCAGAGTGTGTTCAGGAGGTTAATTCCTGGAATGGAAACATTGTATAATGAGGAAAGGTTGAGCAGGTTGGACCTATACTCATTAGAGGTTAGATGAATGAGGAGTAACCTAAGGAAACAGAAGATTTTGAAGAAGTTTCACAAGGTAGATGCTAAGAGGATACATCCTTTAGTGGAGAATCTCGAACTCGGTGTGACAGTGTAAATTTAGGGATCACACTGTTAAAGCAGAATTAAGAAATTTCTTCTTTTAGAAGTTGATAGTCTGAAATTCTCTTCCACAGACAGCAGTAGGGGCTGAATCATTGAATATATTCAAAGATGGATGACACTGATTTTTGATTTACAATGGGGCCAATGATCCTTAAAGTAAGATTATAAGAAATGAGAGCAGAGCAGAGTATTTGGCTAACTTGTATTACACTGCAGTTATTGACATAAAACAATATCCGATACACATCAGTCCTCCTCAAACTGTTCAGTTTGATTGGGTGAGGGATAAGAGGTGAAAAGGGATTGTTAGGACACCATCAAAAATGGGTATTTTTAAAACTTGACATCAGAAGTTCATAAAAGGGGGATAGAAGTGCCCTCAACTTGTCTATGCCAATGTTGGCTCTCCTGTTATATCTCTGAGTGCTGGAGATGGTGGGCAAGATTTGCCATAATATGTCTTAACCTTTTCAATGGACATTCCCAAGGGAAAAGAATAAAGGATAAGATAAAACAAGGAACTGAAGGGTCACAGGACTCCAAACAAGAATAAGGAAACTTGCCTCTCTCCAAATCTTGAGGATGTCCTTTAATAATATTGTTTCTCCACTTATTTTGAAAGTTGTGATTGTTCATCAATATTGGTCCAGTAGGTGGCAGTCAACTGAGATGGGAATTCCTTCTTTCCACCCATTTATCCATATCCTTGAGTGAACTCGCAGCCATCTCTCTGAGGTTTTCTAATTTCTGATCTAGTAACAGTATATTTAAATTCTCTTAGACAATTTTTAGGATCTTGGCCCTCAGTGTCAAAGCACCCAAGCCTCAAAATAGTGTAAAATGTACAATTATCCTCTAGTTGTCTTGAAATTGGCTAGAGCCAGTTGTCAAGGCAGACCAGGTAGCAGGCCCCACTTCTGAAGGGCATTGATTAAACAATTGTGACTTCAAATCAACCCAACTCAGCATGGTCAGATTCAAACTCATGACTTCTGGTCTACAAGTGAAGCACTGGACTAGTTTAACCCCTTGTTTCTGTCATGAGATGGTCAACATCTCAGTCCCAAGACCAGCTTTTACAAAATCACCAGCCATTAATGTCAGATGTGACTGGAACTCAAGTAACACCAGATTGAGCACAAAGATAGGTCATAGAAAAGTACAACTAGGTAACCAGGAGAAACATTCTGATTAAAAGTAGAGATGATAACTGTAATTTTAAAATACACCTGATACTGCATTTTGAATTGTCTCTGTTGTCAAATGATGTATTGCGAATTCTGGTTAGGTGACATGGCCTGAGTGTTTATGAAGACCAGAAAAACAAAGATTTAAGATTGCAATTATTAGGTTTAGCAGAAAGGCTAAGAAGTTTCTCATGATGGGCATTTTCTAAGGGTGCCATTTCAATCCAAAGAGAAAAGATTATTAACAGTTTCCCTATGAATTTTCATGTTGGCTCACATGGAAGAAATCTTGGAGTATTGATTCTCATGTCACTGAATTCCAGATTCATCCATTGCTTCATCTGCACACAATATCTCCTGGGAACAGCAAAATGGCGAACAAACGATGTCAACCTGGCCACCACAATATTAAGATATTTACTGAAACCACTGTAATGCAACTCCAGACCGGTCAAATCCTCAGAGACTTGAAAGCCTTCCCATTGACCACTCCAGCTGAGAACTGTTATTGCAATGAGGCATTGCATGTAAATTGATAATTGCAATGAGGTCACAAATCGTGGAAGCAAGAAGTGTGCCATGATTCCCAGAGGTCAGAAGTCACCTGACACCAGGTTATAGTCCAACAGGTTTATTCAAAATCACAAGCTTTTGGACAGTTGCTCCTTCGTCAGGTGGAGTGACGAAGGAACAGTGCTCTGAAAGCTTGTGATTTCAAATAAACCTGTTGGACTGTAACCTGGTGTCATGTGACCTCTGCCCTTTTCCACCCCAGTCTAACACCAGCACCTTCACATCATGGTTCCCAGAAGAAATCTTAACACTTTGTTACTGGATAGGACTGAGAGACTGAATAAATTGTGACAACCGACTGAGATCTTGGCATTGACTTATAAGGTTTGTTATAGTTGCATCACAGGAATTTGAACATCAGAGCTCTTCTTTACAAATCTATATTAGAAGCTGTAGAGTGCCTCTATAGCTTGTTAAACGTGTAATAACATCACATCGGGGCGGGCAACAAACAAAGAAATAATTAATGCCTCTAAAAATGGTACAGCAATTATCATGGGGATTTTAATCTACATGTCGATTGGTCGAACCAGCTCGGTCAGGGTAGCCTTGAGGAGAGGTTTGTTGAGTGTATCCATGATAGTTTTCTTAAACGGTACATAATGGAACCGATGAGGGAGCAAGCTATCCTAGATCTGGTCCTGTGTAATGAGACAGGAATAATTAATAATTTCATAGTTAAGGATCATCTTGGAGGGAGTGATCACAGTATGGTTGAATTTAGAATACAGCTGGAGACTGTGAAGATAGAATCCAATACCAGGGTCCTGTGCTTGAACAAGCGAGACTACAATAGAATGAGGGAGGACCTGCCTAAAGTAGACTGGAAACAAAGATCTTATGATGCGTCAGTGGATGAACAATGGAGGACTGCCAAAGCAAATTTTCAAATTGCTCAGCAAAAGTATATTCCAGTGAAAAGGAAGGACTGTAAGAAGAGGGGTAATCTACCATGGGTGTCTGAGGAAATAAGGGAAGCTATCAAATTGAAACAGAAAGCGATCAAAAACAACATGAAACTAGAAGATTGGGAAAACTTTAAAGATCAACAGAAAGCCACAAAAAGAGCTATAAAGAAAAGTAAGCTAAAACATGACAAAAAACTAGCACAGAATATAAAGACAGATAGCAAAAGTTTCTACAAATACGTAAAACAAAAAAGAGTGAATAAAGTAAAAGATGGTCCTTTAGAGGAAGAGAAAGGGCATTTAGTCATGGGATATGATGAAATAGCTGGGGCATTGAACAAGTATTTTGCATTGGTCTTCACGGTGGAGGACACTAATAACATGCCAGTAATTGACAAAGAGACGAAGATAGGTGAGGACCTGGAAACAATCAGTATTATGGAAGAGGTGGTGTTGGGCAATGGAGCTAGGGATAGATAAGTCTACTGACCCTGATGGAATTCATCCCAGGGTAAGAGATGGTGTGAGAAATAGCAGGTGAACTGACAGTAATTTTCCAAAATTTGCTGGACTCTGGAGCAGTCCCAGCAGATTGGAAAATAGCACATGTGACATCACTGTTTAAAAATGGTGGTAGACAAAAGATGGGGAATTATAGACCAGTTAGCTTAACCTCTGTAGTGGGGAAGATGCTTGAATCTATTATCAAGGAAGAAATAGCAGGGCATCTTGATAGAAATGTCCCATTGGACAGACGCAGCATAGGTTCATGAAGGGCAGGTTATGCTTGACAAATCTTTTGGAATTCTATGAAGACATTTTGAGCAAGGTGGACAATGGGGACCCATTGGATGTGGTGTACCTAGGTTTCCAGAAGGCATTTGACAAGGTGCCGCGCAAGAGGCTGCTGCATAAGATAAGGATGCATGGAATTAGGGGTAGAGGTTTGGTTGAATAATAGAAAGCAAACAATGGAGATAAATGAGTGCTATTCTGGCTGGCAATCAGTGACTAGTAGTGTGCCTCAGGGATCTGTGTTGGGACTGCAATTATTCACAATTTACGTGGGTGATTTAGAGTTGGGGACCACGTGTAGGATGGCAAAATTTGCAGATGACACTAAGATGAGTGGCAGAGCAAAGTGTGCAGAGGACTGGGAAACTTTGCAGAGGAACACAGATGCATTGAATGAGTGGGCAAAGGTTTGGCAGATGGAATACAATTTTAATAAATATGAAGTCATACATTTTGGTAGGAGTAACAGTAAAAAAGATTATTACTTGAATGGCAAAAAGTTGCAGCATGCCGTTACACAGAGGAACCTGGGTGCATGAACCACAGAAGGCTGGTCTGCAGGTATAACAGGTAATTAGGAAGGCAAATGGAATTTTATCCTTCATTGCTAAAGGGATTGAGTTTAAAAGCAGGGAGGTTATGTTACAGCTGTACAAGGTGCTGGTGAGGCCACACCTGGAGTACTGTGTGCACATTTGGTCTCCTTCCTTGAGAAAGAATGTACTGGCACTGGCGGGATGCAGAGGAGGTTCACTAGGTTGATTCCAGAGTTGAGGGGGTTAGCTTATGAGGAGAGACTGAGTAGATTGGGATTATATTTATTGGAACTCAGAAGAATGAGAGGAGATCTTATAGAAAGATATGAAATTATGAAGGGAATGGATAAAATAGAAATAGACAGGATGTTTCCACTGGTAGGTGAAACCAGGAGAAGGGGGCAAAGCCTCAAAATTAGAGGGAGACTGAATTGAGAAGGAACTTCTCTACACAGAGAGTTGTTAATCTATGGAATTCCTTGCCCAGGGAAGTAGTTGACGTTAGTTCAGTAAAAGTTTTTAAAGCTAAGGTAGATTTTTTTTGAACAATAAAGGAATTAAGGAATACGGTGAGAATGTGGGTAAGTGGTTCTGAGTCCACGAAAAGACCAGCCATAATCTTATTGAGTAGTGGAGCAGGCTCAAAGGGCTGGACGGCCTACTCCTGCTCCTAGTTCTTATGTTATGTTCTGATGACTTTGACAGTCACTATCAAAAGTTGTTTGGTTTCTTGATTGAAGCTAGGCTGCTATCATTGAATGGAAAATGACATGTTTCATCCATAACATCCTCAGTGAACCAGAATCAATGAAGGCAAAGGTCCTTCTTGGGCCACCAGGTACTATAGACTCATTTCAGAGATAATAGCAAATTAGCAGTATATACTTTTAATAGTGTGTGTGTGTGTGTGTGTCTCTCTCTCTCTTTCTTGGCCTTACTTGTTCTCCTTTTCATTCACAAACATTGGTATTGCCTTAGGGAAGCTCATGGTAAACTCTGGAGATTGAAGGAATGTTGAAGACATTTTCATATATGTTAGTTAAAGGACAGATAGAGAATTCAGTTCCTGCCATCAAGATTGGAAATTTCAGAAGTTGAGTCATTGAATCATAGAGTTGTACAGTGTGGAAACAGGCCAGATATCCTAAATTAATCTGGTCCCATTTGCCAACACTTGGCCGATATCCCTCTAAACCTTCCTATTCGTGGACCCATCCAGATGCCTTTTAAATGTTGTAATTGTGTCCTCCTCCACTACTTCCTCGAGCAGCTCAGTCCATTCATGCATCGTCCACATGAACCCAATAGGAGCTGGTCTTTTTTTGATTTCCAATCCATACTATTAAACTGCACCTGCAAAAGTCTCCATCCCTCTGAAACCAATGTGGTTTTCCATCCAAATAAACCACAAATCTTCCACAGCAAAAAATATTCAGCTTCTTCCTGATTAGCATTTAATAGATGCTGATCGCTAGCTTCCCATCATATTGTTATTTTCAATAAACAGTACACTGAGAACTTCCAATCAAACCAAACTCTTTCCAACAAATAACCACTAAATTTCACAATCAATCAATGGATCTGAAACAACTATTCCAATAGATATTCCCTGACGTTTTTCCTGTAATCATAATAATCACTAATGACCACTAGTAATTTTCAACAATAGAAACAACCATCAGTTACACGCAAATGCCAGCTAATATCCATCAATGATACTGCAAAGGCTGACCCTGACAACACCCCAACAATAGTAATGAAGATTTGTGCTTCCACACCCTTACTCAGGGCTTCCATTAGAGCTCTAAAGCTGGCACTTACGTTCCTGTTCATTTCTCCAGCCTCCAAGGTTTGTGAATGCATCAGAATAGCATTGGCATTCCAATTGCTGTGCACAGACCATCGAACACCTGCACAGCTTAGAGAAAATGTTAGAGAAATTGAGGACTACAGATGCTGCAGAACAGAGTCAAGAGTGTGGTGCTGGAAAAGCACAGCAGGTCAGGCTGCATCCAAGGAGCAGGAGAATCAACATTTCAGACGTAAGCCCTTCATCAGGAATGAAGCTTGTGGGTCCGGTGCTGAGAGATAAATGGGAGGGGGTGGGGGTGGGGGGAAGGTAGCTGAGAAAGCGATAGGTAGATGAAGGTGAGGGCAAAGGTGATAGGTCAGGGGGAAGTGGAGCGGATTGATGGAAAAGGTGATGGACAGGTCAGGAGGGCAGTGCTGAGTTGGAGGCTTGGGACTGGGATAATGTGGGGGAGGGGAAATGAGGAAAGTGTTGAAAATCACATTCATCCTGTGTGGTTGCAGGATTCCAAGGTGGAATATGAGGCATTCCTCCTCCAGGTGTCGGGTGGTAACGGTTTGGTGGTGGAGGAGCCCAAGATCTGCATATCCTTGATGGAGTGGGAGGAGGACTTGAAGTGTTCAGCCACAGGCCGGTGGGGTTGGTGGGTGCGGGTGTCCCAGAGATGTGCTCTGAAATGATCCGCAAGAAGGCATCACGTCTCCCTGATGTAAAGGAGACCACATCGGGTGAAACAGATACATTAGATGACATTGGTAGAGGTACAGGTAAATATCTGTCAAATGTAGAGGGATCCCTTAGGGTTGGCTGGCACCTACCCAACAATGTGAAAAATTGCCCAGTTATGTCTTGCCCACAAATCTAACATGGCCAGTTACCACTCCATCAGTTTACTCTGTAAAATAATGAACGAGGTCATCCTCACTGCTATCAATCAGCTCTTGCGTAGCAGCAATATGTTCTGTTTTGCCCAGTTTTGGGTTCTGCCAGGGCCACTCAGCTCCTGACTTCATTATAGCCTTGATTCAAAATTGGGCAAAAGAGCAGAATTCCAGAGTTGAGATTAAAGTGAGCCCTTGACATCAAAGCTTTAGCAGAACTAGAGTCAGTGGGAATGTGAGGGTAAACTCTTCATTGGCTGAAATCATACATAACAAAGAGAGGCACAGCTGGTTAATTTAGCTTTGTAAATCACCTTCAAATAGATTCAATAGCTGAATACAGACATCTTAAATGTATTTTGATTAAAGCATGTCAATTGAGTTATTGAAACATGATTCCTGAACTTCATAAGCAGTGATAATTTTTGTTAAAATTGGTGATAAATGTTGATTAATTGTTAAAATGAAGCCCGCATCCCATAATCCAGAGCTCCAGAATAAACAAAAAAACTAGCAAAGCCAAAATAAGCACTTTGGACTAAATTCACTTCCACTTGTCAGGTTGTATTTTGTTCAGAGATGCTGTTACAATTATCAAAGCCTACCACCAGGGGCAGTGCAAAGGCAATAAATCTAAGGGAATGTTGGAAGAGACAGAGGGGAATAACTAAACTAAAATGGAATTTGAAGTGGGTAATAATGCACACCAACCCCTGTGGTGCCTACCTCTCTCTCTCTAAAGGCTTCAAGGATGGTGGTAGACACTGCATGCTTCCTTTCTAAGGACACCCAGACTTAAATGTAGCTGTGGAAGAGGAGCAGGCATTGGGAAACTATGACCTCTCCCCTTCTACTGTCCATTTCCTGGACCTATTGATGTCCATCTTGGCCTGACATACTTGTAAGGTTAGAGCCAAATTGGATCCCCACCTCAGCTGACTGATAAGAAAAATCTTATTAACTTCGAGATGGCAGCATTAAAACTAACGGAACTCAAGTTCAGTTGAAATGTACCAGCGGTTGGCCCAATCTCATTAGTTAACCACTAATTCATTAACAACTAGGTTACCCTGAAAATCAGTGAGTTTGGTGCATAGGGACATCACAGACAATACTATCCTGAGTTGCTGAATGGCAACCAGGAATAGAATGTGGGACTAACTATTCCCTCATGGGTGCCTAAGCCAATCACAGTACCTTTGTAGCTATCATAGCTAAGTTACTGCAGACCATGGATAATTTGGCAGCAACTGGATGAACTCACTCTCTTAACTGCTATAGTTTTGTGATAGAGAGTCTAATTGTTCTCAAGGCATCATAATAAGAAAATAACCATCAATTTCATGCATCTAAACTGCTTCATTTAGCTGCGCATCTGCCAGAAAGATAGATCATACACATTCCAATACATATTCTCTGAAATATTGAGGCAATGTATTCTTTCTGTATGTTCCTCCAAGTACTCCCTGTTGCCCAAATCATTCTCCTATTCAGTGAAGAAAAACAGAGCATCCCCAACAGTCATTTCTCCTCGACCATGATGTCATCATCTCCAGAGTCCCCAAGAAGCCACATTTTATCCTCTCTCTGCTCTATATACATGATAAACCCTTGATGTCACCATCCACACGAATGGGGTTAGCTTCCACAGAAATGTTAAAGATACCTAGCTCTCTCTCAACCATCTTACCATCTTACCCATTCCACAATGTGGTCCATCCTATTTGATTGCTTGTTCAACACCCAGTCTTGAAAGAGTCTTAACCAGAATGTAATCACCACTGGATTACTGCCACAATCTAAAAATGTATCTAAAACCCATTTTGAAAGTGTTGGTTGTGATACACATTGCTGGCCAATCAGTTTTTTAAATCACCTTCAAATGAATTCTGAAGATGAATACTGTCATTCTGACTATGTTTTGATTAAAGCATGTCAATTTAATCATTGAAATATGATCTGTGAGCTCTCTAAGAAATGCTGATTTTTGTTAAAATTGATGATAAGTGTTGATTAATTGTTAAAATGATGAATATGGAAATACTCAATTTGCTGTTACTATTCAATCTCTTAATATATTTCGAACAGCATGCTAACAGATATGGAATCAGAAACAAGCATTTTAATTCACTATCCCCTAAGTGCTCACTTACCGGCTAAAATGCTTTTACACTGACTAATCTAAAGACAGAGCTCTCAATCTCTACAGTGACAGCACTAAAACTATAAAAGTCAATCATCAAATTGATGTTCCCCCCCCCTCCCCCCACTTTACCCTCAGCTGCAGTGTAAGTAACTAATGGATAACAGCAAGGAGCATACCCAATGATTGCTGCTGATTCATGCCTCACATCAGAGCACCATAATAGGCAAAGTTCATCAAAAGTCAATATTTTAACGTTAACAAAGTAGGTCAGGCTAAGATCTTGCTGGACCTTACCATTGGAATGGCATTAGTGTTGAATTCGCCCTCCCCCCATTCCACCTATTGCTATTAATTGCAACTGTGGCCCTGTAAACAGTTGATAATATCTATTGTCAGCAGCCAACTGGTGGAAAAATGTTCACTGAAGTAAGGAGGTGGCAGAGAAAACATTAAAATTCAGGATATAAATTCAGAATATTCAGCTTTTAAACATGATGTGGGTGTAATACATAACTGACTTGATACTGAAATGTAAAAACAAGCTTTGAGATTGCATACTGAATTAATAGATCTGGAGTGGGTGGCTTGGTGTATGGTGTCACTTCATCTAACAAGTTTCTAAGTAAGCAAAAAATTATTTTAAATCATCCATGCACCTCCTTGTTCCATAGCGAACCAAAGGAGACAGCAAAATAATAGATTTTGTGTTTTGTAGAAGGACTTTGTAAGTTTTATCACAATTTAGTGGAATTGATTCAGATTCAACCACCAGGTCAATGCCTGGAAGAATTAGGAAATGAAAAATAAAAGTTTCAAAACCAGGTAACTATTTTGAAGACATCCCAAATTAGAAGAGATTTATGCAATATTAACTGATGTTTAAGGCAGCCAAAATAAATTATCTTTCACTATTTTTAAAAAGTATTAATAAATGTAAAATGATAGACAAAGTAAGTTAAGATAAATATGTTAAAAATTTGCAACTGCGATGAAAATTTTGCTGCTGTGTTGGTAGTGATCCAATTTCTGCTTACTTTCTATAAAAGAAAATTTGAATGAACTAGTGGGGAGGAATTTTGTACAACTATATTAAATACACAGGACGCTTTTGAATGGCAACTTTGAGACAGGCTTTTAAACAGATAATGTCTTCAGGCGATTTGAGGCAAACCTGTTCCATGTTTGAGAAGGGAAGAAGAAAAATGGTTCACAGTGATAACATGTGGAAGTGGTGGAGAGTGTTCCAAAATAATTTGTGTTGTCATGTATCAAAACAAAGTGAGAAGCAACAAGTCTAACAGTTTTTCTAACGGAATTTTAATAATGGGAAAATATCTTTTGGAAGAATGCATGTAACCTTCGCTGAAAGAATGCTGAGAATGTCTGAAAGGTTACGTAATGGTAATGGCTCCAGAGTTATCTTTTCCCTGAGTTTCTTCTTTTGACAAGAATTCAACAATTATCTGTACTGAGGCTGTTTTTACTTCATTAAAGAAGCTTTTTCTCTTCTGCCGCCTTGATTATGTTATGAGTTTTCTGCAGAATTTAGTGAGTGAAGCTATTCAGGTTCAATCCCTAGTCTGTACTGCATTTGCTGATCTGATCCAGGGTCCTGGGCTTTCAGCTTCAGCATTCCTAGATCAGTGAGGGATAAATTATGAATGTTTTAACTCCCAAATGGTGACCTTTGTTCGACGCACAAGTATTAGGTGAAGGAAAGTTCAGGCTTAGCTAAGATGCTGCCCATCTGTCAAAGAGATTGCTGATTCCCAGTATTAACTTCACCCAGGAAGAATGGCTTTTGCAGAGGTACAAGAGAACAACCAGGAAACTGTATCTCAGCATGCAGTCAACAGCTTTGTAAAGAAATAGAAGACTTGCATTTATGTTGTGTTTTTGAAAACCTCAGGGGTGGAAGCGAGAAAAAGTGAAATTATTTTTGAACAAGGCCATAGGAATTTATCCTATTTACTGCTCAATCCAACATCTTAGTCCCTGAAGACAGTATTTTATTTTCTCTAGCATGGTAATAACAGGTAGATCAGAGTACACTTACCATCTCCGATTCTCACTGCCATTCACTTATGAGCAACTGGCAGTCCAATTGAACAATTTAGCATGGAATTTACAATTGCCTTTGTAGTATCAAGCATATTATTCATTTTGGGAAACCTTGTCTGGGAATGCAACAAGATGAAACAAGGATTGATAAGTTCCTTTCAATCATTTAAAACTGGAGGACTGGAAAATGAAAAAAGAGTGGGAGATTTAACATTAATTGAGATAAGACCAGAAAGCACACGGAGTTGTCAAATATAAACATTAGAGGCACCAGTTCAACCTTTCACCCCTTTGTGAGTCTGCAATATCAGCAGTTGACTGTGGTAAATTCTCAAAGCACCAACACAGTGTTCTGAATAAGCAGAATTAATGAAGGTTGTCTCCTGAAACATGTTTTCGCACATTTATTAAACAAAAGGAAGATTTGTCTCAGGGTACAGTGAGTAAGAGCTGCAGGTAAAAGGAAAGATCAGTCGACTGATGTTCTATAGGTCCACAGTGTTTAGAAGATCTTAAAGAACATGTATAATAAATCTTTAACTAATTTCTATTTCTACAAAGTTTACTCACCCAGCAGCTCTTAAAATAAATGTTTGAGGTATAAATTCACTACGAGTTGGGACAATGAGCATTTGCTGAGCAGGAACTTCCCAAGTTCAGTTTCTGATCTGTGCTAAATTAATTGACCTTTGGCGAAGAGATGGAATTACCCCTAACATTTCAGTGCTCACTAAGGAAGCAATTGGGAAGGATTTTTCATTCCATAGCCCAGTTATTCCTGCTGCCAGGTATACATTTGTATACATAATGACATTTGATCAGATTTTCAAGAAAGATTCAAGCAAATAAAAATAAATATAAGGTCAATGGAGCAGGTCACTGGAAAGCTGTCTCCTTATTAGTGTCAAAAAGTGTGGCGCTGGAAAAGCACTGAAGGCGATGCAGCATCTGAGGAGCAGGAGACTTGATGTTTCGGGCATAAACCCTTTATCAGGAATGTGGGGGGGCCCCAAGGGAGCTGAGAGATAAATGGGAGAGGGGTGGGGAGGGGGAGAAGGCAGCTAGGAAGGCAATAGGTAGATGAAAGTGGGCTCTGGATTAGTGGTGCTGGAAGAGTACAGCAGTTCAGGCAGCATCCAAGTAGCTTCGAAATCGACGTTTCGGGCAATGTTGATAGGTCAGAGAGGAGGGTGGAGCTGATAGATGGGAAGGGAGATGGACAGGTAGGACAGTTCAAGAGGGCAGTGCCGAGTTGGAGGTTTGGATCTGGTATAAGGTGGGGGGGGAGGGGAGATGAGGAAACTGGTGAAATCGACATGATTCCGTTTGGTTGGAGGGTCCCAAGGCGCAAGATGAAGTGTTCTTCCTCCAGGCTTCAGGTGGCTAGGATTTGGCGGTTGAGGAAGCCCAGGACATGCATATTCTTGTCAGAGTGGGAGGGAGCTGAAACAGGGATGTCTCAACAACCGAGCAACCCTCACACTGAACACGCTGTCATTGTCATTCATTGCACACCACTGGTTGCGGCATCTTCTGTCTCCTTTGACTTGCAGGTTCCAGGGGGATGTGTACCCCTTCTGTAAAGACATGGCCTGCTTCATGAGAAGCCACCTCCTCAGCCTTTGAGGATGCGAGTATCTCAGAGGAAGCATCACCAAAGCTACCTCCTGCACCTCTCAACCAGCTCAGATAGTGATGCTTCAGTGGAAACATTAGCTTTAGAAGTTTGACAGCACAATCTGGTGAGCACAGCCAGGGAGCTGCTCAACCTCCGTAACGAGGTCAGAGACTTCATGCACATTCACAGAGAGAAACAGAAGCAGCAGACAGGGATGTGGGACACAATGGGGCCAGATCCCAGAGGCTGCAGGAGTGCAGCTTTGCCTGTGATAGTTGCCTCCATTGGCCAGTTTGGCAGCTGCCATGGTGAGCCAGGTGCATTACCCTCAGGGTCTGCTGGAGATGCATACACACCCACAAACCATCAGGACCCAAAATATGGCAGGACGGTGATGAGGAACCTGTGTGCACTCACTCCAGCTACCCCTTCTTCACAACAAGAATGGGTGGTACCAGGAGACACCCAGCCAGAGGAAGAGTCACACACAAAACTGCTCAGAGCTCTCCTCTCTGACACTCCAGGGGGGACTGTGCCCTCTGCTTCAACCCTGCTGCTCCCACCCTCTAATCCTTGGAAGTTTATGCTATGGGGGGGTCCAGAAGACCCTCAGTATCTCTGGACTTTCCAGATACATCTGACCAGACCTCCAGGGCCAACAGGCTCCACTGGCAAGCAGGCTCCATCACCCACCCCCCCAGCTACAGATCCAGCAGCTACACTGAGATAGAATGGGAGGGAGAGAAAGAAGAAAATTATAGTCCGAGGAAAGAAGAGGTTGAAAGTAGGGAGGTCCGAAATCAAGTTTCAGGGATGCAAGATGGCACCAGCAAGCAAGAAGTTGGTTTGAAGTGTGTCTACTTCAACGCCAGGAGCATCCGGAATAAGGTGGGTGAACTTACAACATGGGTTGGTACCTGGGACTTCAATGTTGTGGCTATTTCGGAAACAATGATAGATCAGGGACAGGAATGGTTGTTGCAGGTTCCAGGATTTAGATGTTTCAGTAAGAACAGAGAAGATGGTAAAAGAGGAAGAGGTGTGGCATTGTTGGTCAAGGACAGTATTACAGTTGCAGAAAGGATGTTTGGGGACTCGTCAACTGAGATAGTATGGGCTGAGGTTAGAAACAGGAAATGAGAGGTCACCCTGTTGGGATTTTCTATAGGCCTCCGAATAGTTCCAGAGCTGTATAGGAAAGGATAGCAAAGATGATTCTCGATAGGAGTGAGAGAGACAGGGTAGTTGTCATGGGGGACTTCAACTTTCCAAATATTGACTGGGAACACTATAGTACGAATACTATAGATGGGTCAGTTTTTGTCCAGTGTGTGGAGGAGGGCTTCCTGACACAGTATGTAGACAGGCCAACAAGGGGCGAAGCCACATTAGATTTGGTACTGGGTAATGAGCCCGGCCAGGTGTTAGACTTGGAAGTAGGTGAGCACTTTGGTGATAGCGATCACAATTCTGTTATGTTTACTTTAGTGATAGATAGGTGTATATCACTGGGCAAGAGTTACAGCTGGGGGAAAGGCAATTATGATGCGATTAGGCAAGATTTAGGAAGCATAAGATGGGGAAGGAAACTGCAGGGGATGGGCACATTAGAAATGTGGAGCTTATTCAAGGAAAAGCTCCTGAGTGTCCTAGATAAGTATGTACCTGTCAGGCCGGGAGGAAGCTGTAGAGCGCGGGAGCCGTGGTTTACGAAGGAAGTGGAATCTCTGGTCAAGAGGAAGAAGAAGGCTTATGTTAGGATGAGGTGTGAAGCCTCAGTTAGTGCGCTTGACTAACAAGGTAGCCAGGAAAGACCGAAAGAGAGAGCTCAGAAGAGCCAGGAGAAGACATGAGAAGTTGTTGGCTTTCTATAGGTATTTAAGGAATAAAAGAATGACGAGAGTAAGATTAGGGCCAATCAAGGATAGTAGTGGGAAGTTGTGTGTGGAGTCAGAGGAGATAGGGGAAGTACTAAATGAATATTTTTCAACAGTATTCACTCTAGAAAACAACAATGTTGTCGCGGAGAATACTGAGATACAGGCTACTAGACTAGGTGGGATTGAGGTTCACAAGGAAGACGTATTAGAAATCCTGCAGAGTGTGAAAATAGATACGTCCCCTGGGGCCGGATGGGACTGATCCTAGGATCCTCTGGGAAGCCAAGGAGGAGATTGCCGAGCCTTTGGCATTGATCTTTAAATCGTCATTGTCTACAGGAATAGTGCCAGAAGACTGGAGGATAGCAAACGTGGTTCCCCTGTTCAAGAAGGGGAATAGAGACAACCCTGGTAATTATAGACCAGTGAGCCTTACTTCAGTTGTTCGATAAATGTTGGAAAAGGTTATGAGAGATAGGATCTATAATCATCTAGAAAAGAATAATTTAATTAGGGATAGTCAGCACGGTTTTGTGAAGGGTAGATCACAAACCTTATTGAGTTCTTTGAGAAGGTGACCAAACAGGTAGATGAGAGTATACTGGTTGATGTGGTGTATATGGATTTCAGCAAGGCGTTCATTAAGGTTCCCCACAGTAGGCTATTGTACAAAATGCAGAGGAATGGGATTGTGGGAGATATAGCAGTTTGGATCAGTAATTGGCTTGCTGAAAGAAGACAGAGGGTGGTGGTTGATGGGAAATGTTCATCCTGGAGTCCAGTTACCAGTGGTGTACTGCAAGGGTCGGTGTTGGGTCCACTGCTGTTTGTCATTTTTATAAACGATCTGGATGAGGGCGCAGAAGGGTGGGTTAGTAAATTTGCATACGACACTAAGGTCAGTGGAGTTGTGGATAGTGATGAAGGATGTAGTAGGTTACAGAGAGACATAGATAAGCTGCAGAGCTGGGCTGAGAGGTGGCAAATGGAGTTTAATGCGGACAAGCGTGAGGTGATTCACTTTGGTAGGAGTAACCGGAATGCAAAGTACTGGGCTAATGGTAAGATTCTTGGTAGTATAGATGAGCAGAGATATCTCGATGTCCTTGAAAGTTGCCACCCAGGTTGACAGGGTTGTTAAGAAGGCATACAGTGTTTTAGCTTTTATTAATAGAGGGATTGAGTTCTGGAACCACGAGGTTATGCTACAGCTGTATAAAACTCTGGTGCGGCCACACTTGGAGTATTGTGTACCGCATTATAAGAAGGATATGGAAGCTTTGGAAAGGGTGCAGAGGAGATTTACTAGGATGTTGCCTGGTATGGAGGGAAGGTCTTACGAGGAAAGGCTGAGGGACTTGAGGCTGTTTTCGTTGAAGGTTGAGAGGTGACTTAATGGAGGCATATAAGATAATCAGAGGGTTAGATAGGGTGGACAGGGAGAGCCTTTTTTCAAGTATGGTGACGGTGAGCACGCAGGGGCATAGCTTTAAATTGAGGGGTGATAGATATAGGACAGATGTCAGAGGTAGTTTCTTTACTCAGAGAGTAGTAAGGGTATGGAATGCTTTGCCTGCAACGGTAGTAAATTCGCCAACTTTAAGTACACTTAAGTCGTCATTGGACAAGCATATGGATGTACATGGAATAGTGTAGGTTAGATGGGCTTCAGATTAGTATGACAGGTCAGTGCAACATCGAGGGCTGAAGGGCCTGTACTGCGCTGTAATGTTCTATGTTCTATAATAAGAAAACCTACTGAGGGCACTTGGTGACATGGATGATGATGGATTGTACATGAAGTCTCACATTTGTATTGATTTGATTACATTTGCACTACATCTGTCTGGGTGTCTGTGTAGACCCGAATGTAACAGCAGCAGCATGATGTCAAACTCCATGTCCCTACAGAATGTACCATGGAGTGATGTCTCTGTTGAGCACCTACTACAGCCTGTGGGAGCAAGATAAGCAATGTGGCACCATTCCCTTTGTCCCAAAACATCCCTATTCTGTCCCTAACCTCTGTGTCCAAATATGCTGGTGTGATGTCTGGGGCAGGAAGGTGTACAGCATACCATTAGCCAATACGTTAGGGAGCCCGTAGGTCTGTATCTGTGTGTAATGTTGTTTCCCTTTACAGCTCCCACTATCACAAGTTGAGATACTGACCCTGCCACTCTGAGTTTGTTCCAAGCCATTTTCTTCCCCATGGGAGTTTTGTTTACCAGCACAATGGAAGGCAACAGCAAGAGCTCTGTGACTGGTAAAGCACTCTGTGACCACTGGTTTCTTGCTGCCACCTCTGTGTGTTCAGTGAGGTACCGAACACCCTTCCTGATACCTTCCCCGTCGGCATCATAAGCTTTGCATGTCCCCAAGTCCTGACCAAACCATATACATGAGTCTGAACCTGCCTATTGTTCCCCTCAGCCCATGGCAAATGGGATGACTCCATGTCAGTGTAGTTTACAGGTTCCCCCACATTAGGAGAAAGCGAGGACTGCAGATGCTGGAGATCAGAGTCGAACCATCACGGTGCTGGAAAGTCACAGCAGGTAAGGCAACATCCAAGGAGCAGAAGAATCGATGTTTCGAGCATGAGCCCTTCATCAGGAATGGGGTGGGGTGGGGTGCCCAAAGGGGCTGAGAGATAAATGCAAACAGGGTAGGGCTGGGGGGGGAAAGGTAGCTGGGAATGCGATAGGTAGGTGAAGGTGGGGGTGAAGGTGATAGGTCGGAGAGGAGGGTGGAGCGGATAGGTGGGAAGGAAGATGGACAGGTAGGACAGGTCAAGAGGGGGGTGCTGAGTTGGAGGGTTATATCTGGCATAAGGTGGGGACAGGTGATGAGGAAACTGGTAAAATCGACATTGATCCCATGTGGTTGGAGGGTCCCAAGGCGGAAGATGAAGTGTTCCTCCTCAAGGTGTCGAGTGGCTAGGATTTGGTGGTGGAGGAGGCCCATATCCTTTGCAGAGTGGGAGAGAGAGTTGAAGTGTTCGGCCACAGGGTGGTGAGGTTGTTTAGTGTGTGTGTCCCAAAGATGTTGTCAGGGTGGCTCCTGATTGAGGGCAAACTCCCCTTCCCATCATTCTTTACCATTTGTACCCTGTACAAATAGAGTTTCCCCTTCTTGATGAGTAGGTGATGGCCAAGTAATATTATCATTGGACTGTTAATTCAGAGACCCAGGTATATTCATAGGGACTCATGGCTAATAGTGAAATTTGAATTTAATTTTTAAAAAATTGAAATTAAAACTCTAATGATGACCATGAACCATTACTGATTGTTGGAAAAACTCATCTGGTTCGCTAATAGAGTCATAGAGATGTACAGCATGGAAACAAACGCTTTAGACAAGGGTTGGAGGATTTGAGCTATAGGGAGAGATTGAATAGGCTAGGGCTGTTTTCCTTGAAGCATTGGAGGCTGAGGGGTGACCTTATAGATGTTTATAACATCATGGGGAGTATGGATAGGGTAAATAGATGAGGTCTTTTCCCTGCGGTGGGGGTCTTCAGAACTAGAAGGCATAGGTCTAGGGTGAGAGGAGAAAGATATAAAAGGGACCTAAGGGCAACTTTTTCACACAGAGGGTGGTATGTGTATGGAATGAGCTGCCACAGGAAGTGGTGGAGGTCAGTACAATTACAGCATTTAAAAGGCATCTGGATGGGTATATGAATAGGAAGGGTTTGGAGGGATATGGGCTGGGTGCTGGCAGGTGGGACTGATTGGGTTGGGATATCTGGTCGATATGGATGAGTTGGACCTGTCCTTTAGGAAGGGAAACTGTCATCCTTACCAGGTCTGACCTACATGTGACTTCAGACCCACAGAAATGTGGTTGACTCCTAACTGCCTTGTGGGTAATTAGGAATGTGCAATAAATGCTGGTCTAGCCAATGGTGCCCATATCCAATGAAAAAATAATAAAAAAAATTGTTGTGGCTCCCTCTATCACTGGTTTGCAGCCCTCAATCCTGATCAATAGGTGCCCGAGTCTACTTCAACTGGCAGCAGCCCTCCCTTGTACTCTCGTCCTCCCTCATCCTTTCCTCATAGGCTCTCTGGACGGACCAGACAAAGTGACCATTGTCCATCCCCTTTTGCAACCTGAGCAGACAGCCTTGAACGAGAAGTGCCCAGATTCCTGACTGATGCCTGTATATATCTCCCTGACTGTAATAGCCCTAACCACCAATACCACCACAACCCTCCCCTCCACCTCGACTGATGGGTATCCTCCTGGATTTCATAGGGACTATGCCCCTAAGGCTTTGAGACATAGCTGCCTGTTTACTGCAGATGCAGGATGTTTGCAGCATAAGCTGTTAGTACATGATGCTGGTTTGAAATTGATGGTGCAGTGATGCACATCAAGGTATTGGAGTCCTACTGACCAGCAAGGCAAGGGGCCTTGGTTATATGTAATTGGCACAGCAAGGCAAGACAGTGGCACTGACGGCATCCCAGTAGGTGCTAAGTGGACAAGTACTAAGAGCACAAGTAAACAGCTCTGAGATGCAGCCTGGCCCAGTTTTTGAGCTGGGTACAAAGTGTCCTTGCAGCAGCCTTTTTTATGTTAGCTGTTACGTGCTCTGCAATGTATGTCTGTGCTTCCTATACATCCTGCAAGTGGATCAGAGAGGTGCCATAATAGTTGTGAAGATGTCACTTGGCAATGCCCATTGATGAGAGGTGCATGTGACTGGTGCCCATAGATTATGCCCTGAGATGCTGTTTGTGCTGAGCAACAGCCAGCTAGGAGGTGACATTGCGAGCTACCTGCTCTGATATCCAGGTTGAATAGATGTGATGACCACCTTGTTCAACACATTTTGTAAGATAGGAAGCTGAATACTAATGAGACATGTCATAGCAATAAAGCTCTAGTCCCCCTTAACAGGCAACTTGGATGCTGACAGACCTGCTGTGCTTTTCCAGCACCACACTCTCGGCTCTAATCTGCAGCATCTGCAGTCCTCACTTTCATCTGACAACTTGCCATCCAGTGAGAAACTCACTTTGTAGCTCAACAAATGTATTAGAGGTGCGCACGTTGCTTGCAATATTGAGATAGGTCTCACTGGATTCCTCGCTTGATTGTGGCATAAATCTCACCATAGCCCACATCATTCAGATCCCCAGAAGATTCCAACTGATGTAGCTGTCCACTTTCTGATTGGTGTGAAAGGCAATATTCCATGAAGATGGATGTGGTGGGTGGCCAATGGTAGGACAAGTTGCCTGTCCGTCAGAACTTGTTCTGTTATGTATGGGAGCTTGCATTTTCCTGTGCTGTCATATGTTGGCCAGTTATTCATTTTGACAATGTGTCTTTGATGGTGCCCTTGCTCTGGATCCTGGCCTAGATGTCTCAACAAAAGTTGCTGTTACTCTCAGCAGTTACATGTGAATTTTACAAGTTTTAGAGTAGGCTATTATTAACTGCTCCAATACCTCAGCCTGATGGAAAATAAAATCATGCTGCCCTGTGAGTCATCACATTAGCCACTCAAGGGATGTAAACCATACACCTCAATTGATCAGCACTGTGCCTCAATTTGCGCACTTTGGTGTCACTCCCATAATAGCAGGGCACATAAATTAAAATGCTTGAATGCTGAGTGTAACTGTGCAATGTTTTAATTATTTATACATGATAGATTAATTAAAATGTTTAGATGTAACTATTCAGCATTTTAATTATTAATGCAAAGAGTTTCCATATCAGCAACTGTGGTAAACACACTCACTCATTATGTGCGGTGAAACATTGCTATTTTTATTGAAAAAAATGGCTGAGTAATTTTGTTGAGAACACATTGTGAATTCATTATTTCAAAAATGGCATTAATGGATCATTGTAATACTGTAAACCATATCCAACACTCAGAACTGCATCAGTATTTTTCTTATTTGTTCATGGATTGTGGTCATTACTGACTAATCCAATATTTATTACCCATTTCTCATTGCCCTGGATAAAGTATTCTGCTGTCTTCTTGAACCATTGCAGAATGTTGGGTCTAGATACTGCCACAGTGCTGCTTGGAAGGAGGTTCCAGGATTTTGACCCAATAGCATGTAAAGGTGATACACTTTCAGGTTAGGATGATGTGTGGCTTGGGGGGATCTTGTATCTGGTGGTCTTCAGGGGCATCTTTTGTCTTTACCCTTCTGGATGATGGAGGCTATGGGCTAAGAAGATGCTATGGGTGAAGCCTTTGCAAATTATTCACTCGTGAAGAGACTGAATATTGAAGGTTGAAGTTAGAATGCTAATCAAGGGGTTATGAGGTTCAAAAAAGTGTCATACCTGATTCAAAGGGTTAACTCTGTTTTTCTCTCTTATGGATAGTGCCAGACCTACTGAATTTCTCCAACATTCTTTATAACCCCTTCTATTCATTTTAGTCATAGAATCATAGAGATTACAGCATGGAAACAGACCCTTCGGTCCAACTCATCCATGCCAACCAGATATCCTAACCCAATCTAATCCCATTTCCCAGCACTTAGCTCATATCCCTCTGAACCCTTCCTATTCATATACCCATCCAAATGCCCTCTAAATGCTGTAATTGTAACATCCTCCACTACTTCCTCTGGTAGCTCATTCCAGCCACACATCACCCTCTGTGTGAAAAAGTTGCCCCTTAGTTTCCTTTTATATCTTTCCCCTCTTACCCTAAACTATGCCCTCTAGATCTGGACTCCCCCATTCCAGGAAAACGACCTTGTCTATTTACCCTATCCATACTCCTCGTGATTATATCAACCTCTATAAGGTCACCCCTCAGCTTCCAGTGCTCCAGAAAAAACAGCCCCAGCCTATTCAGCCTCTCCTTTTAGCTCAAATCCTCCAACCCTATCAATGTCCTTAGAAAACTTTTCTGAACCCTTTCAAGTTTCACAACATCTTCTGATAAGAAGGTGACCAGAATTGCACGCAATATTCCAACATCCTGTAGAGCTGCAACATGATGTCCCAACTCCTATACTCTATCCTCAATAGTCTGACCAATCAAGGAAAGCATAACAAATGCCTTTTTCACTCTCCTATCTATCTGTGACTCTACTTTCAAGGAATGATGAAATTGCACTCCGAGGTCTTTGTTCAGCGACACTCCCTAGGACCTCACCATTAAATGTATAAATCCTGCACAGATTTGCTTTTCCAAAATGCAGCACCTCATATTTATCTAAATTAAACATCACCTGCCACTCCTCAGCCCATTTTGCTGATGATCAAGATTGAACTGAAAGGACAGTAATTGGTTGGGTTAGATTTGTACTGTTGTTTGTGTGTGGGACATACCTGGGCAAAAGTCCATAGTGTTGGACAGTTGCCAGCATTGTTTATATATTGGGACAGCTTGCCTAGGGGCATGAATAGTTCTGGGGCTCAAGTCTTCATTACTATTTCCAGAATGTTGTCAAGACCCATAGGTTTTGCAGTATCCAGTACCTTCAGCTATATTTTGATATCTAAAGGAGTGAATCCAGATGGTTGAAGTCTGTGGACTTTGGAGGAGCCAAGAAGGATTATCTATTGCAGTACTTCAGCCTTATCTTTTGCATGACTGTGTTAGCTAGGCTCCCCGATATTGGTTGTTTAATTGTCAACCATCAGTCATGTCTAGTCATGGCAGGACTGCAGACCTTAGAGCTGATGCTTTGGTTGTGGGATTGCTGGGCTCTCTATAGCATGCTGCTTTTGCTGTTTGGCATACAAACAGTCCTGTGTTGTAAAATAATCAGCTTGTCACCTTATTTTAAGTATACCTGTTACTGCTTCTGAAATGCCCTCCCACACACTTCATTGAACCAGTGTTGATCCCCTGGCTTGATGGTAATAGTGGGGATTGTATTGTTAGGTCAAATGTATCTAATAGATTCTTAGCTTAATCCAACTAACATATATATGAACAAATGAGTGAACCTATTAGTTTAAACTACTTTATACATCTGCAACCACTACCTTTCGGCTTGTCAGGGACTGGCAATAGTGGCACTTGAAGCTCTATTGCAAATTCCTTGGCACTTTTGGAGTATTGTGTGCAGTTGTGGTCTCCCTTCTATCAGATGGATGTTATGAAACTTGAAAGGATTCATAAAACATTTCTAAGGATTTTGTCAGGGTTGGAAGATTTGAGCTACATGGAGAGGCTGAATAGACTGGAGCGTTGGGGTTTGAGGGGTGACCTTATAGAGGTTTATAAAATCATGAGAGGCACAGATAGGATAAATAGACAAGGTCTTTTCCCTGGGTTGTGAGAGTCCAGATCTAGAGGGCACAGGTTTAGGGTGAGAGGGGAAAAATTTAAAAGGGACCTAAGGGGCAACGTTTTCACGCAGAGGGTGGTGCATGTATGGAATGAGCTGCCAGAGGAAGTGGTGGAGGTTAGTACAATTACAACATTTAAAAAGCATCTGGATGAGTATATGAATAAGAAGGGTTTAGAGGGATATGGGCCAAGTGCTGGGAAAATGGGAATAGATTAGGTTGGGATATCTGGTCGGCATGGACGAGTTGGATTGAAGGGTCTGTTTCTGTGCTGTACATCTCTATGACTCTGTGATTCTCTGGTCTCATGAACCCGAGTCCGATGATGAAGGTCCATGTCTCCAGTCTCGCAAACCCAATCTGATGGCGAAAGTCCAATAATTAGTGCACAGTCCTCAATATAATACTGTTCTAAATCAAATATGATACGCACTATCACTATTTCTTAGTACTTTCAATACTTTTCCAGGCATTCCATTGCGCAAAAACAATTCCAGGTGTCTCTGTGTTAAATGCACAATAGTCTGTTTCCCTCCCGCAGCCGAGATTACCACAGTGATCCTCCAGCCAAAGCTCTCCATGGAATTTCCCACTTTCTTCAGTTACGCATTGTCATGTCCACTTCACCCTGAATGATCTGGTTTGGAGATTTTTTTAAACCGAATACTACAGGGATATGCTAAGCCATCAAGTTCCAGATTGTGGTTAAATACAAGTCTCTGCTGCTAGTGATCCACATGGATGCCCAGTTTTGAGTTGCTAGATTGATTCAAAATCTATTCCATTTGGCATGGTGGTAGGGCTGCATAATATAATGGAGGGCACCGTTACTATGAAGACAAGACTTCATCTCCTCAAGAACTGTGTACTGGTCACTCCTAATGATGTATTGTAGGTAAGGATGATACCAAGTCAATTTTTCACTCTTGTTGGTTCACTCACCATTTGCCATTGACCTAGTCCAACAACGAATTAGGACCTAGCTATCTTGGTCAGTGAATACAACCAAGCCACCCTCGATGAGGCACACTGAAATCCCCTACTCAGAGTACATCTTTGCCACCCTCAACATAGAGAAGGACTCATTCATCAGCTGGGCGAGGATGGGGGGTAGCAGTAGGTGAGAATTATAACGTGGTTTCCTCGATCATGCTGACGATATCCTGAACAACTCCTTGCTAATTGTATATCACTATGCTGCCACTTTGATGGGTTTGACCTGCTGCTGGGACAGGACATATATAGGAAGAATAGTTATTTGTTTTCTTTTTTTTTAACCCCCACACTATCGCCTAACTGCGGTAGTGCTTATTTTATCCCCCCAGCACCCATGGTGTGTGTGTGCAGGTGTCAGACACAGTGAGAGACACAAAGTGCATGAATCTTTATTCAATTTCCACCACCAGGAAGATAGGAAAACACCCTAATGGCCAGTGACAGCCAGTGCCCTTCACATCAAAAAGCAATGCTGAGTGATCAAACAGTGAAGGGGAGGGTAGGGACTAAATCAAAATAGACTTGGAGGGGGAAATAATGCACTCCACTCCCTGCGGCGCCCACCTCTCCCTGAACAACTCCAGGGTGTTGGTGGACACCGCGTGCTCCTTCTCCAAGGACACCCGGGCCCTAACGTAACCGCAGAAGAGGGGCAGGCAGTCGGCCCTAACGACCCCCTCCACGGCCCGCTGCCTGGCCCTGTTTATGGCCAGTTTGGCCAGGCCCAGGAGCAGACCCACGAGGAGGTCTTCAGACCTGCCCTCGCTCCTCTGTACTGGGTGCCCGAAGATCAGAAGTGTGGGGCTGAAATGCAACCAAAAGCAGAGGAGGAGGTTTTTAAGAAAATCAAAAAGGGAGTGCAAACACCCACACCCAATATATACATGGTCCACGGACTCCACAGCGCCACAGAACAGGCAGTTGGGCTGGGAGTCCGTGAACCACCGCAATCTGCGGTTGCAGGGGACCGCTGCGTGCAGCACCCTCCACCCCAGATCCCCGAGAGAAAGAGGGAGGACTCCCACATAGAGAGCCCTCCACTGGGATCCCCACCGCCCGGTGGAAAGATGGTTATATAGGAGGGATGGTTATATAGGAAGGATGGTTATATAGGAAAGATGGTTATATAGGAAGGATGGTTATATAGGATAGATGGTTCTGGTGTCAGGGGCATTGCTACTATGAACATGACCATGTCAGGCTGAGGGACAGCGCTCACAATTTTGGTACAAGCTCCCAGATGTCGGTAAGGTGGATTCTACAGGGTTGACAGGCTGTGTCTGCTGTTGTTATTTCTGGTGCATGGCTATCCATCGAATTTCATTTTTGATTTCATTCTGTAGCTACTCGATACAACTGAATTATTTGCTAAGTCATTTCAGAGAATAGTAGAAAGTCCAAGCACAATGCAATGGGTCTGGAGTCACATGTAACCCAGACAAGATAAAAATGGCAGATTCCTGACCCTAAAGTGAACCGGAGGGGTTTTATGACAACTGGCAATGTTTACATGGTTGCTGTTTAGCCAGCTTTCCATTCCAGATTTTATTCAGTTCAAATTTCACCATCTGTCAAGATGGGGTTTCAACACTTGTCCCCAGAATATTAGCATGGGGCTCTGTTTTACTATCGCCAGTGACATTAACACTACATCACTGCCTTCCTTAATTAGCGCTGAATTGGCTGGTGATTGCTAAGATGGCAGTATAGGTAACAGCATGGCAGATACAGTTGCCCTCAGCACCAATAGGTAAGCCAAGATTCCTGTTTTTAATCAGTGGTGACAGCCGATACTGGCTAATGATAGGATTGATGCAGCTGACACATCCCAGAGAGTTGCTCAAGCTGCTCTAGCAAGAATAGATATTTGGCTGGTATACTGGAGGGAGGCTGATGGCTCTACTAAACTGATCCAGTGCCTTCAGGAAGTGGCCAGGAAAGTGAAGAACCAGTTAAACTCTCTCATATTAATTAACTGATATCCCAGCAACCTTTTTTTTTCAGGAAACAAGTACTCTGTTTTACAATACCAAGGATATTTAGCAAGCAATACACACACAATAGCATAGTTCCAATTGCCATGAAATGTCAGTATCTACACAAAGCCAGGTTGCTAAAATGCTTGCCCCTAAGCTCAGTCACTGCTACCCTAAATGAAAATGAGCCATTTAGAAATTCTCAAAGTACTATTCTTTGAATAGAGGCAAACCAAATGATACAAGGAAGCAAAGGAATTAGGAGGTTCAGATTCATAAGGCATTAAAAGCAGCGGTATAAGTGCACACAGCCATTAGAAAAGTGAATTGAATACTGGGTATTAGAATAAGAAATATAGAGAAGAACACTTAGATGTGTTGGTCAATTGAGATAATCTTGATTAAGACCCCATCTTGGCATATAATCTACAGTTCTGAAATAATAGGGTGCATTATAGATTCACTAAGATGTCACCCATTATGAGTCATAGAGTCATAGAGATGTACAGCATGGAAACAGACCCTTTGGTCTAACCTGTCCATGCCAACCAGATATCCCAATCCAATCTAGTCCCACCCGCCAGCACCCGGCCCATATCCCTCCAAACCCTTCCTATTCATTAGGGTGGCACTTTGGCTCAGTGGTTAGCACTGCTGCCTCACAGCACCAGAGTCCCATGTTCAATTCCAGCCTCGGGTGACTGTCTGTGTGGAGTTTGCACATTCTCCCTATGTCTGCGTGGGTTTCCTCCCACAGTCCAAAGATGTGCAGTTCAGGTGAATTGGCCATGCTAAATTGCCTATAGTGTTAGGTGCATTAGTCAAAGGTAAATGGGTCTGAGTGGGTTACTCTTTGGAAGGTTGGTGTGGACTGGTTGGGCCGAAGGGTCTGTTTCCACACTGTAGGGAATCTAATCTAATCATATACACATCCAAATGCCTCTTAAATGTTGCAATTGTACCAGCCTCCACCACTTCCTCTGGCAGTATTTTACAAATACAAAGCGTCACTTGTTAGTCTGGGTCTGGTTTCACAGAAGTGATAATTTGATTTTTAAAAAAATTACAAAACATTATTTGAAACAGTGATAGTGATTGAACTGTAAAGTATGCCAACATCTAAAATTAGGTTGGATAAGATAGTTGAAAAATAAGGGTATAATGTTGAGAAGTAATGAGAAAGGATTAGAACTAGTACACCCATGGTAGTTACTGAGGTTCACCATTAAGTCCCTGGTCCTGGCTTTCTCCTAATCATATAACCTACAACTGGCGTCTGTAGCTGGGGAAAGAATCAAGAAGCAAGTTTATACTACAGTTCGGCAAGTGAGACTCTTCTCTGTAGCCCGTTCAACCCCGCAGGTTTTGCAATGATGAAATAGTTATTTTACTGGAACTTTAACTCTGTTTGAAAATGTTTCAATTTGTAAAAGTTATGTATTAAACAACAGAACATAAGAGAGTATGGAAACCAGAAACACAGTCTCCTCCAAATGTCAGCTTAAGAAACACTATGGAGCTAATTATTTTCTTATATTATTTGCAATCAGGCACAGATTGTCACATTGCATTCATTTTGCTTGTCTTTGCAATGACTGGCATTTAGTGCAGTTAATGATGATGATGTCCTGACTGAAACATCAGTGATTGTGTTGCAATCACTATCATTTCAGTTTACAGGAATGAATCCACAGTAGCTTTCAAGCTCCCAGAAATTACGAGGGTAGCTCACACATACCAAATTCTTCTTGGCAGAATCCGTAGTCTTTGTGTCTGTTTCAAGGATGTCATGAAAGAAACATCATTCTAGAGGCCTTAACTGTTATTTTGTACATATAATAGAACTCAGTTCTACATATGTAAGTATGATTAGAGAAAAGGAGATCATTGGCCAATATCTTCTAGCGTCTGTATAGTGAGAGACCAGTCACATCCGGTGAAGATGTGTGCTGGGACCCCCTCAAGGTCCTGAAGTATTGATTTTGTGGTAATTGCATGGGAGATTTAAACCTAAAATGGGGAATCATCCAGCATTGGAACCCTCTGAAAAGGGCTGGAGTCAGATACTTCAGACAATACAGGCTCAATTACCCTCACAGGAACCCGGGAAAATGAAGAGCAATTAAAAGCTGCTCTAACACCTGACCATCTATAATACTGACAATACATCCTGGGCCATCTTCCTGACACCGTCCCCCTACAATGACTCAATTGCTCACACGGATTAGACAAGATTCTCAGAAGACCCTGACTCAACCCGACACCCAACTTTGAACTCAACCATTCCCCAGCTGCTTCCACCATTCGACCCTCATCTGACACCTGATCCCTTGTAACACCTGAGCCTGTGATAACTGACCCCTCACCCTGACACATGATCCACCTACATAGACACCCAAGCCCCAAGAAACACCGATACACTCATCCCCTGATAGAAACCTCATCTGACCCTTGACCTGACTTGCACCTCATCCGATTACCCACCTACCTATGCCTTCTCAACTGTCTGCAGATGCTCACCTCTCACGCACCAACACCCTACTCAATCACACCCATGTCATCCTACTTTCTCACCACATGGCACTCCACGCCTTTTTTCCACCTGTTATCTCTTGTCTTTAAGAGAATTCACATTTAAGGACTCCATGTAGTCTGTATATGCAATGTTTTGACTGGCAGTTTTTCTGCTGTGGATATGCAAGCAGAATACACAGAAATTTGTTAGTTTGTAGTGATGTCTGCTTCATAACGTATAATATGTTTTATTGTTTTAAATAAGCAATCAATGTAGATAAGTAATTCCTGATAAGAAATTGATAATTAGATCTTTATCATTAATACATTAACATAACACTATGTAGACCCTCACTCACCTACTTTTTCTCAAAAGCTGCCGAAGTGTTCTAAGGATTATTGTACACTTTACTTGCTAGAATACATAAGAAGGGTGCATGGCTTCTACAACCATTCACTCTGATGCTGCCTGAATGGGTTACACACTGCATCTGTGCACTGGATTCTGCTGGTTCTAAAAAAATGTGCAAAGATAAAAAGATACTCCTTTGTCTGATCTGGGTCAGAAATAGTCTCCTCTGTTTGTTACACACATAACTGACTGTAGCTGACTGTATTATTCACATTGATCATACTAGAACTTAAAAGTTATGTCTATTAACAAAGATTCAGCAGGCTTTGGTGTTTCTAATCGGAAGAGAAGAAATAGAGGTGATCACGGAAATGTCTTTAAGATAATGAAAGAATTTAGATACAGTATAGGATTGATATAGAGAAGATGTTTCAACTTGTGGTTCAAACAAAACTGGGGCTCAAAAGTATAAATACACATTAATAAGTCAATTGGGAATTCAGATGCCTCATTATTCAATGAGTGGTTACAATGTAAAACTCTCAACCACATGGTAAATTGCAATGCAGAGCATTGATATATTTAAGGGAAAGCTAGATTTCTAAGGAAGAGGAAGAAAGGAAATGACATGATGCAAATAGAATTAAATGAAACTGGGAAGGAGGAAGCTTATGTGCAGCATAAACAACAGCATAAACCAGTTGGATTGAATGACCTGTTCATATGCATCTTTTGCAATTCTATCTATTAACAAATGCCTAAACTAAAGAAAATGACATATTCACAGCATGTCACAGGTTCACTGATGTTCTTCAGGGAAGGAAATCTGCCATCCTCACCTGCTTCGGCCTACATGTGATTCCAGACCCACGGCAACATGGCTGACTCTGAACTGGCATCTGACCAAGCCACTCAATTATACCAATCGCTATGAAGTCTCGACAAGAAAGTTAAACTGGATGGACCATCTGCCATCGACTGAGATGCCAGAAAAGACAAGGACAGAAACAGTTCTGTAGATCCTGTAAAGCCTTCCTTATTAACATCTGGAAACCAGTGCCAAAATTGGGGGAGCTGTCTCACAGACTAGTAAAGCAACAGTGTGACATAATCATACTCACATAATCATAACTGACAGACACTACCATCACCATCCCTGGATATGTCCTGTTCCACCAGCTGGACAGACCCAGCAGAGGCGGCAACACAATAGCATACAGTCAGGAGGCAGTTGCCCTAGGAATTCTCAACATTGACCCCAGACCACATGAAATCTCATAGCTTCAGGATAAACATGGGCAAGGAAAGCTCTGCTGGTTATCACTTACCATCCTCTCTCAGCTAATGAAGTGGCACTTCTCCATGCTCCATGTTGAACCATTCTTGGAGGAAGCACTGAGGGTTGTAACGCTGGGGGATTTCAATGTCCACCACCAAGAGTTTCTGGGCAGCAGCACTACTGATCAAGCTGGTTGCGTCCTAAAGGACACAGATGCTAGACTGGCAGGGGGTGAGTGAAAAACATACTTTATCTCATACTTGCCAATCTGCCGGCCACAGATGCATCTGTCCATGGCAGTATCGGTAAGAGTGACCAACGCATAGTTCTTGTGGAGATAAAGTCCTGCCTTCATGTCGAGAATACCCACCATCATATTGTGTGGCACTGTCGCCATACTCAAGGGACAGACTTTGAACAGATTTAGCAACTGAAGACTGTGCATCCATGAGGCGCTGTGGGCCATCAACAGCAGTAGAATTGTACTCCAGCACAATTTGTAACTTCATGACCTGGCATATTCCCCAGTCAACCATTAGCATCAAGCAAAGGGATCAACCCTGGTACAATGGAGGGCACAGGACGATAAGCTAGGAACATGCCTAAAATTGAGGTGTCAACCTGGTGAAGCTACTGAACAGGACTACTTTCATCCAAAAGGATAAGCAGAAAATGATAGACAGAGCTAAGCGATCCCACAACCAATGGATCAGATCTAAGTTCTACAGTCCTGCAGACTCCTGGCATATACCTGTCAATGTGAAATATTTCCCACATATGTCCTGTCCACAAAAAGCAGGACAAATCCAAGCCAGCCAATTACTGCCATCTGTTGAAAAGTATGGCACTGGAAAAGCACAGCAGGTCAGGCACCATCCAAGGAGTAGGAAAGTTGATGTTTCAGACATAAGCCCTTCATCAGGAATTATCTCGTCCATCAGTAAAGTGATGGAACACTTTATCAACAGTGTCATCAAGCAGCACCTGCTCAGTGGCGTCCAGTTTGGGTTCCGTCAGGGCCACTTAGCTTCTGCCCTCATTACAGCCTTGGTTCAAACAGGACAAAAGAGCTGAATTCCAGAGTAGAGTTGAGAGTGACAGCCCTCGACATCAAGGCTATATTTGACCAAGTATCATCAAGGAGCCCTAGCAAAACATGAATCAATGGATTGAGAGGCACATACCCCGCTATTTGGACTCAGACTCACTCTCTCGGCGGAGCAGGTAACGGCTGTCTGATGGTGTTTATTTTAAGTCGCAGTATAGTCCAGTTATTGTTTTTTTTAAAGGTTAAAATTTAAAGTTTTTTTTAAGCGCCTAGCGGACCCAGAAGCTGGTGTCGCGCTAGCTTACCTGGGAAGGTTTTTTTTTCTCTATAAAAGCGCGCAGGCGAGGAACCCAAGGCACTACAGGGGTAGAGCCTCCCACCCGCCCTCCTCCTCTAACCTAATAATAAGACCTGTTGTGGTAAGCAGGTAAGTGCTGCATTTTGCTTGTTTGTTTCTTTAGATCCAGTTTCCTTTTTAAAGTTTCTCTTTTAGAGGGATGGCAGTGAAGGCAGTGCAATGTTCCTCTTGCAAGATGTTTGAGGTGAGGGAAGCCATTAGCGTCCCTGCTGATTACATTTGCGGGAAGTGCACCCATCTCCAGCTCCTCCAAGACCGTGTTAGGGAACTGGAGCTGGAGTTGGATGAACTTAGGATCATTCGGGAGGCAGAGGTGGTCATAGATCAGAGCTTTAGGGAAGTAGTTACTCCGAAAGTTATAGACAGATGGGTGACAGTGAGGGGGACTGGGAGGAAGCAGCCAGTGCAGGGACCCCCTGCGGTCGTTCCCCTCAATAACAAGTATATCGTTTTGGATACTTGTGGGGGGGAACGACTTACCAGGGGTAAGCAACGAGGTTCAGGCCTCTGGCACGGAGCCTGTCCCCGTTGCTCAGAAGGGAAGGGTGGAGAAAGGTAGAGCGATAGTTATTGGGGACTCAATAGTTCGGGGCACAGATAGGCGGTTTTGCGGGGGCGACAGAGACTCACGTTTGGTATGTTGCCTCCCAGGTGCAAGGGTACGTGATGTCTCTGATCATGTTTTCCGGGTCCTTAAGGGGGAGGGGGAGCAGCTCCAGGTCGTGGTCCACATTGGCACCAATGACGTAGGTAGGAAGAGGGATGAGGATGTTAGGCAGGCTTTCAGGGAGCTAGGTTGGAAGCTCAGAGCTAGAATGAACAGAGTTGTTGTCTCTGGTTTGTTACCCGTGCCACGTGATAGAGTCGAGGAATAGGGAGAGAGAACATTTAAATGCGTGGCTAAAGGGATGGTGCAGGAGGGAGGGATTCTGGTTTCTGGACAACTGGGGTTCTTTCTGGGGAAGGTGGGAGCTCTATAAACAGGATGGTCTCCACCTGAACCTGAGGGGCACCAGCATCCTTGTGGGGAGGTTTGCTAGTGCTCTTTGGGAGGGTTTAAACTAACTCTGCAGGGGCATGGGAACCTGGACTGTAGCTTTAGGATACAGGACCTTGAGTGTAGGGAGGTTAGGAACAAGGCATCGATCTCGAAAGAGGGTGCCGGTAAACAGGATGGTGGCTTGAAGTGTGTATACTTCAATGCCAGAAGTATAAGAAATAAGGTAGGTGAACTTGCAGCGTGGGTTGGTACCTGGGACTTCGATGTTGTGGCCATTACAGAGATGTGGGTAGAACAGGGACAGGAATGGCTGTTGCAGGTTCCAGGGTTTAAATGTTTTAGTAGGGTCAGAGGTGGGGGTAAAAGAGGGGGAGGTGTGGCATTGCTTGTCAAGGACAGTATTACAGCGGTGGAAAGGACGATGGAGGAAGACTTGCCATCTGAGGTAGTTTGGGCTGAGGTTAGAAATAGGAAAGGTGAGGTCACCCTGTTCGGAGTTTTCTACAGGCCTCCTAATAGTCCGAGAGACATAGAGGAAAGTATTGCAAGGATGATTCAGGAGAGGAGTGAAAGTAGTAGGGTGGTTGTTATGGGGGACTTTAACTTCCCAGATATTGACTGGGAAAGCTATAGTTCGAGTTTGTTAGATGGGTCCGTGTTTGTCCAATGTGTGCAGGAGGGTTTCCTGACACAATATGTAGACAGGCCAACAAGAGGTGAGGCCATACTGGATTTGGTTCTAGGTAATGAACCAGGCCAGGTGTTAGACTTGGAGGTAGGTGAGCACTTCGGGGACAGTGACCACAACTCGGTGACTTTTACTCTAGTGATGGAGAGGGATAAGTGTGCACTGCAGGGCAGGAGTTATAGCTGGGGACAGGGAAATTATGATGCGGTGAGGCTTGACTTAGGATGTGTGGATTGGAAAAATAGGCTTCAAGGAAAGGACACAAATGATATGTGGAGCTTGTTCAAGGAGCAGCTATTGGGTGTCCTTGATAAGTATGTACCAGTCAGGCAGGGAGGAAAGGGTCTTGTGAGGGAGCCGTGGTTTAATAAGGAATTGGAATCCCTTGTAAAAGGGAAGAGGGCGGCCTATGTAAAGATGAGGCGTGAAGGTTCAGTTGGGGCGATTGAGAGTTATAAGGTAGCCAGGAAGGATCTAAAAAGAGAGCTAAGAGCAGCAAGAAGGGGACATGAAAAGTCCTTGGTTTGTAAGATTAGGGAAAACCCTAAGGCTTTCTATAGGTATGTCAGGAATAAAAGGATGACTAGGGTAGGTATCGGTCAAGTCAAGGATAGTAGTGGGAAGTTGTGCATGGAGGCAGAGGAGATTGGAGAGACACTAAATCAATACTTTTCATCAGTATTCACTCAGGAACAGGACGTTGTTGCTGATGTGAATATTGAGTCACAAGTGATTAGAATGGATGGCTTTGAGGTATGTAGGGAATATGTCCGGGGAATACTGGAAAGGGTGAAAATAGATAAGTCCCCTGGGCCTGATGGCATTTATCATAGGATCCTCTGGGAAGCTAGGGAGGAGATAGCGGAGCCATTGGCCTTGATTTTTATGTCGTCGTTGTCTACGGGAATAGTGCCAGAAGACTGGAGGATAGCGAATGTGGTCCCCTTGTTCAAGAAGGGGAGTAGGGACAGCCCTAGTAACTATAGGCCAGTGAGTCTCACTTCTGTTGTGGGCAAAGTCTAAGAGAGAATTGTAAGGGATAGGATTTATGAACATCTGGATAGGAATAATGCGATCAAGGATAGTCAGCATGGTTTTGTGAAGGGCAGATCGTGCCTCACAAACCTTATTGAGTTCTTTGAGAAGGCGACCAAGGAAGTGAACGAGGGTAAAGCAGTAGATGTGGTGTGTATGGATTTTAGCAAGGCGTTCGATAAGGTACCCCATGGTAGGCTACTGCAAAAATTACAGAGGTATGGCATTGAGGGTGCATTAGAGGTTTGGATTAGGAATTGGCTGGCTGGAAGGAGACAGAGGGTAGTAGTTGATGGTAAAGGTTCATCTTGGAGTGCAGTTACTCATGGTGTTCCACAAGGATCTGTTTTGGGACCATTTCTGTTTGTCATTTTTATAAATGACCTGGAGGAGGGGCTAGAAGGCTGGGTGACCAAGTTTGCGGATGATACGAAAGTCGGTGGAGTGGTGGACAGCGAAGAAGGATGTGGCAGGTTACAGCGGGATATAGATAAGTTGTAGAGCTGGGCAGAAAGGTGGCAAATGGAGTTCAATGTAGCTAAGTGTGAAGTCATTCACTTTGGTAGGAGTAACAAGAAGATGGATTACTGGGCTAATGGTAGGCTACTTGGTAGTGTGGATGAGCAGAGGGATCTTGGTGTCCATGTACACAGATCTCTGAAAATTGCCACCCAGGTAAATAGTGCAGTGAAGAAGGCATATGGCGTACTGGGTTTTATTGGTAGAGGAATTGAGTTCCGGAATCCTGAGGTCATGTTGCAGTTGTATAAGACTCTGGCACGACCTTATCTGGAGTATTGTGTGCAGTTTTGGTCGCCATACTATAGGAAGGATGTGGAGGCACTGGAACGGGTGCAGAGGAGGTTTACCAGGATGTTGCCTGGCATGGTCGGAAGATCGTATGAGGAAAGGCTGAGGCGCTTGGGGCTGTTCTCATTGGAGAAAAGAAGGTTTAGGGGAGATTTGATAGAGGTGTACAAGATGATTGGGGGTTTAGATAGGGTTGACAGTGAGAACCTTTTTCCGTGTATGGAGTCAGCTGTTACTAGGGGACACAGCTTTAAATTAAGGGGAGGTTGGTATAGGACAGATGTTAGGGGTAGATTCTTTACTCAGCGGGTTGTGAGTTCATGGAATGCCCTGCCAGTAGCGGTGGTGGACTCTCCCTCTTTATGATCATTCAAGTGGGCATTGGATAAGCATATGGAGGTTATTGGGCTAGTGTAGGTTAGGTAGGCTTCGGTCGGTGCAACATCGAGGGCCGAAGGTCCTGTACTGCGCTGTATTTTTCTATGTTCTATGTTCTATGTTCTAGACCTGGCACATAGGAAAATGGTTATGATTGTTGGAAGTCAGTCATATCAGTTCCAGGACAACTCTGCACGAGTTCCTCAGGGTAGTGTCCTAGGCCTAATCATCTTCAGTTACATTCCATCATAATGTCAGAAAAGGGACTATTTGCCAATGATTACACAATGGTCAGCACCATTCGTGACAGCCCATGTTCAAATGTACCAAGATCTGGACAGTATCCAGGTTTGGGCTGACAAGTGCCAAGTAACATTCATGCTACACAAATGCCAGGCAATGACCATCTCCAATAAGAAACAATCTAACAACTGCCCCTTGACATTCAATGGTATTTTCATCACTGAATTCCCCCACTATTAATATCCTTGGGGTTGCCATCGACCAGAAATGCACTGGACTTACCATATAAACACAATAGTTACAACAGCTAGGAAGCTAGGAATACTGCGCGGAGTAACGCACCTCCTGACTCCCTAAAGCCAGTCCACCATCTACAAGGATAAAGTCATGAGAGTGATGGAATACCTCCCACTTGCTTGGATGAGTGCAGCTCCAACAACATGCAAAAAGCTTGACACCATCCAGAAAAAAAGTCAAATTTACTGGCGCTACATCCAGAAATATAAATACCCTCCACCACTGACTCTTAGCAGCAGCAGTATGTACTATCTTCAAGATGCACTGCAGAAATTCACCAAAGATCCTTCAACAGCTCCCTCTAAACCCATGACCAATTCCATCTAGAAGCACAAGGACAACAGATATATAGGAACACCACCACATGCAAGTTCCCCTCCAAGTCACTTGCCATGTTGACTTGAAAATATATCACTGTTCCTTCACTGTCATTGGGTCAAATTCTTGGAAATCCCTCAATAAGGGCATTGTGGGTCAACCTATAGCACATGAATTACAGCAGTTCAAGAAGGCAGCTTACCACCAGCTTCTCAAGGGTAGCTAGGGACTGGCAATAAATGCTGGTCACATCCCATAGTGAATAAAAAACTCTTTCCCCCCCAAGAGTCAACAACATTCTCATTGTCTCTCAAAGTTGACTGGACAGTGTTCCAATTTTCACATAAACAGGAATGAAAAAATGGTTCTGGAGTGGAGGGAGGCAGTTCAGCTCATTGTGTTTTCACCAGCTCTCCAATGAGCATTATGACCTACTGCCATTCACATACCTTTTCCCCAAACCCTTGCACAGCGTTCTATTTAAATAATCATCCAATACCCTTATGAATGCTTCAATTAACTTTGCCTCCATCATACTCCCAGGCAGTGCATTCCAAGACCGAACCACTTGTTAAGTGAAAATGTTTTTATCCACATAATATTTATTAAGTTTGTGAATCACTTAAAATATGTGCCCTCTTGTTTTCAATCATTTTATGAGTAGTAACAGTTTCCCCTGATATACCCATATCTAACATATAACCTCTCATGGTTCTGAACATTTTTGTCAGATCTTCTCTTGGCCTTCTTTTCTCTGAGGAGAACAATCCCAACTTCTTAAATCTATCCTGATAACTGACATTTCTCAACCGTGGAATAATTTTTGTAAATCGCTTCTGCACACTCTCCAATGCATTCACATCTGTCCTAAAATATGGCACTCAGAACTAAACTAATATTCCAGCTGAGGTTCAACAGGTGTCCTGTATACATTCAGCATAACCTCCCTATTTTGTGCTCAATAACCCTATTACTCAAGCCTAGAATACTAAATTCAGTTCTTGCCACTGTCCTTCCACCCACAGTGATCTGTGTACATATACACACCTGCATTCCCTCAAGTATTGAACCCTGTATATTATATTACCTCCAGCATCTGCAGTCCTCACTTTCTCCTGTTATATTACCTGTCCATGTTCATCCTAACAAAATGCATCATCTCATATTTCTTCTCATTGAACTTCACCTGCCCACTCCACCAATCTGTCTATGCCCTTTTGGACATCTGCACTGTCCTCCTCATAGTTTATAAAGTTTCCAAGTTTCGTACAATTCATAACATTTGAAATTGTCTCCTGGACATCAAGATGTAAATCGTCAACATATATTAGGAAAATCAAATATCCCAATACTGATCCCTGGGGAATTGTTTGACAAACCTTCCTCAATCCCAAAAATATATCCATTGACCATTACAGTTTCCCATGACTCAGCCAATTTTGTATCCATGTTGCTACTGCGCCATATATTCCATGAGCTATAACTTTTCTCACAGGTTAATTGTGCATCAATGTACTGAATCTTATTGAAAATCCTCAACAGTATTATCCTCATCAACCCTTTCTGTTTCCTCTCCAAAAATCTCCAGCAAGTTAGTCCAACATGAGTTTCCCTTTGGAAATCCATATGGCTCTTACTGAAGAAATACCTTTCTTCACATTCTAAACATTAATGCTACATGCTCTATATTATTTGATTGTGGTGAAGGTACATTTTGACAGCTCTGTTGTCATTGATGTGGCAATGACGTGGATGTAATCCTCTGTAACTTGTCAGCCATCTTTGTTTCCCACATGCATGCTGATCATCAGTGAGCATTTTCATTTCCAACTTGGACTATATATACAATGTGTCAGTTAAACCCTGGAAGTTATAACCTGCTGGGGATCAGCAATTATGGCCAGTTCCAAAAGCGACTCACTCATTGTGTAAACTTAACTGCTGTTAGTGACTAGGGAAGTAATATCCTTGAGCAGGAATACAAACATTTTGTGGTAAAGATCAGAAAATTTTAAGAGAGAGTGAGGACCATGCAGGACAGAAAGATAATTATGTTCATCTGAGCTGCTTGTTTCGAACAGCTCAGCTCGTATCCCCACCCCACCACCCCAAACACTTGTAGATGTTTGCCATGCTTTTTCTTTAGTAGACTATCCAATTCACTTTGGAGATTTTGGAAAATGCCTTGGTTTGCAAACTGTTTGGAGCATGGATTCTTTTTGCCCCCAGAGGGAGACTAGTCTTTCAATGGAAAACAAGCTAAATGTTTGAAACGGGGTAAAATGCAAGGCTGTGGGGAAAATGCCATACCGTGAGATTAATTTTGCATTGCTTGAACAAAGAGCTAGCATGGCATAATGAGTTGAATGTTATCCTCCTCCTGTGCTGAAAATCTTTCTGGTTAAATGTATGATATGCCCATGTGAATGGTTATGTAATGTCTGTAAATTAATGTTTTTATAGCTAAAGGACTACCAAGCCTTGGGCTAACTGTGGGCCAGTATTTTCAATGCTCTTAATCAACCTGCCCAGGGATGTAATGACACACCCTCAAAGGCAGGTGTCATTTGAACCCAGGTGTTCTGGCTTAGAGGTAGGGACACTACCAGTGAGCCACAAGACACCCTCCCTCAAAGATTACACCCTAGATTTATTGATTTATATTTGTTTCAGTCAACGTGTTTCAACACATTAAACACAGGTCCAGAGCAAGTGGTTCTTGAACACAGGGCCCCTAGCCTAGAGATAGTGACTCTACCATTGTGCCAGAAGAGGTTGGAGAGTCAGAGGCTGAGGGGTGACCTTATAGAGGGTTATAAAAATTATGAGGAGCATGGATAGCGTAAATAGGCAAGGTCTTTTCCCTAGGGTGGGGGTGTACAGAACTAGAGGGCATAGGTTTAAGGTGAGAGGGGAAAGATTTAAATCGGACCTAAGGGGCAACTTTTTCACGCAGATGGTGGTGCATGTATGGAATTAGCTGCCAGAGGAAGTCGTGGAGATTGGTACAGTTACGAAATTTCAAAGGCATCTGGATGGATATATGAATAGGAGGGGTTTAGTGGTTTATGAGCTATATGCTGACAAATGGGACTAGATTAATTTAGGTTATCTGGTCAGCATGGACAAGTTAGACAAAAGGTCTGTTTCCATGCTTTTACATCTCTATGACTCTGTGTGTCTATGAATTATATGCTGAATAATTCTCTCTAGAAGCTTCCCCACCACTGGAGTTAAACTGACTGGTCTGTAGTTGCTTGGCTTATCTTTACAACCTATTTTGAACAAGGAAGTGACATTTCCAATTCTCCAATCCTTTGGCACCTCCCCTGAATCTAGGGAAGACTGAAACATTATAGCCAGTACCCTGCAACACTCACTTTCACTTCCTTCAATATCCTTAGATGCTTCTCATTTGGCTGTCAACTTTAATAATCGATAGCCTATCCAACATTTCCTCTTGATTAATTTTGAATCCTTCTGGTGACAGAGCTTCTTCTTCTATACCATGGCCAGGATATCACATACATTCTTGGTAAGGACAGATGCAAAGTACTATATTGACATCATAGCCATGTCTTTTGCTGCCATGTGTAAATCCCCTTTTTGTTAAATAATTGGCCCAACTCCTCTTACCACACTTTTACTATGTTGTGCTTTCAGAACACTTTGTATCGGCTGCCAGTCTTTCCTTATAATCCATCTTCGCTTTTCATGCATTTTCACCTCTTTTCTAAACCTTGTCTATTCCTCTTGATTCTCAATTGTATTTTCTGCCTGACACCTGTCATTGACAAATTGTTACATTTTTATGTTAATTTCCATCCCTTTTTATACCCATGGAACCCTGGATTTGAATGACCTCCCTTGTCCTTGTAACAGAATATATGCTGACGCAAACCATTTCATTTTTGAAAGTGACCCATTGCTGAGCTACAGATTTTCCTGTCGATATTACAGTTCCAGTCAATCCTTGCCAGCTCTGTGTTTGCTCCATTGAAATTGGCTCTACAGCAGTTAATTACTCTTAGTCTTGATTGCCAATTGTCCTTTTCTATTAGGACATTAAACCTTAGAGTGTAATGATCACAGCCTCCTAAATGTTCCACCACTGACACTTGATCTACCTGACACTTCATTTCCAGCAGTGTATCCTTTCTCGATCTGGCCACAAACTGTTGTTGCAAACTTTTATGAACACAATCGCAGAATATTGATCTCTTTCCATGCTTAATGTTACCATTGACCTAGTCTACATTCAGGTAGTTAAAGCTCCCAGTTACATAATGTTGGCACTCTCTTGTTATTTTTCTAGTTTGTTCCTCTATATCCTTCCAATTAGTTGCTGGTCCTTACACTACACTGAGCAACGTAGATGCTTTCTTTTGTTCATTAGCTGTTGCCAAATTGATTCTGGTCTTTAGCCTTCTAGGTCATTCTCTTCCACCCGCCCTCTTTAACCAACGCCACCACCAGTTCTCCTCCCTTCCCTATCTTTCTGAACACTTTGCACTCAGTAAAATTTCATATCCAATCCTGCCTTTCCTTGATCCAGGTCTCTGTTATAATCACATCATAATTCCATATGGCAAGCTGTAATTCCTCAATCTTATTTACTATACTCTGTGCATTCACATATATACATACATACATAGCAACCTCAATTAAACATCATTATTTTCTCCCTTACTTAGATCTCATGAATGACTTTCTGTTCTCTATACCATTGTTATTCATCTCTCCAAGTAAACTGTTTGTTCTAGTATCCCTCTCTAATATTCTCTCTTGTTTCCACAGCCTTAGTGAGTTAAATTCCTTGAACAGCACCACAAAAACATCCACAAGGAACTCAGTCCCATCTCTGTTCAAGTGCAAGCAGTTGGCTTGTACTGGTGCTACCCTCCCCAGAGCCGATGGCAGTGCTCTTGAAATCCAAAGTCTTCCCTCCTGGACCATCTTTCCACTAATGCACTCACCTGCCTTATCTTTATATTTCACTTGCACGGGGTACTGGGATTAATCTGGAGTTGGCTATGTTTGAGATCCTGCTTACCCATTTTCTACCCGCTCCCTAGGTTCTGATTTTAGGACCTATCTCTTCCTACTTAAATGATTAGTACCAATCTGATCATAGTTTCTTATGAATCAATCTAGAACTATATCCTGCAGCTGCTCTATGACATCCTTATCCCTGGCACCAGGGAAACAACATCCCATCCTGAAGACACAGCTGCAGAAACGCTTGTCTGTTCCTCTAACTAATAAATCTCTATCACTATTATGTTCCTTTGTTCTTATTCCTGTGGTGCCATAAACTTGGCTCTGACTGCAACACCCTGTGAAACTAATGTACTCAGCAGTTTCCAAAACAAGAAAACCGATTTGAAAATGGGATCTTAGTGGACTTGCGCACTACCTGTCTCTTTCTCTTGAACTGCCTGGTAGTCACTCATTCCCTTTCTGCCTACAGGCTTTTAAGCTGTGGTGAGACCATCTCTCTGAATATGCTATCTCAGTCTTCTCGATATGCCATTGTGATTCCACTCATGGAGCTCCTCAAGATTGTTGCACTATACTATCCAATCATTATAATCTGTATTTCAATTTCATTCCACAGCCTTTGTTCCATATTCTTTGTCCTTAGTTCAGTTTTTCATGAGGTGCAAAATTTAATCTGCCTTTGCTATGACTATTTGTTTAATTGGATAACAGATGTTAACTTTGGAGATATTTGTGCCTCTGGTGATTTTGTTGTCCAAAGTGTGAGAAAATCAATTTTATAATTGCAATTGATGTACCCATCCATAACTGTGTATTGTGATGAGGAACCTTAAACCATACGAATGACTACATAGGCAAGTGGTAAAATAGAAAAAGAGTTTTAACTACTCCGAAGCCATTTAATTGTCTAGTAACATTCATGTTCACTTCATATAAATTTAGGCTATTTGCATTTGTCTGGGTTGAATATTTTAATAGGGCATAATAATGTAATAGGCAAGTAGTCTATCTCCAATGAATTGTGATATAAAGGTCTAAAAGTACCTTTAAAAAATGACTGATTGTGCTGTTTAGAGAGCAGAAAGATGGAAATATAAGCTGAAATGAGCAGATGTTCCTTGGACTGTTTATTCCAGACTACTTGAGTGGTTAATTACTTCTGAATCAAGAGCAGCATTTTCAAAAGCTTGGGGGCAGATAGAAAATTTGCTGCTTTGGAAAGGAAATTTTGTTTGACTCAAAGAAAGGAAGAATACAAAAAAAATTGTAAATTATTATAAGAAGGCAATTATACTTTCAATGGAGGCCAGAGAGTACTCACAATGAATGGAAGACATTTTAATGGTGAAATTCTCAGAAATGAGAACAGCCGATAATTCATCAGTCACAGGTGCAAATGAATTCCAATACTCTCTGGCATGACTGAAAGAATGTCAGTAATGCACCATTAACATTGCTGCATCTATCTGTTCTCAAGGTGATTCATGGTTTCATTCTAACGCATTCTGGAATTTGACTATTAACTTATAATTTACTGCCACAGATGATCACATCACTGGGCAGTGAAATTATCATTCACACTCTTGGAACAATGTAGAAGTACAAAGTGAGCTTATCCAAATCTGTCCAAGATAACCCTTAAATCCAGTCCATTCCCCATGCCCTGGCTGCCTTTTCAATACAGCCACTGTTTATAAATTCTATTCTCTGAAATAATATTAAACTATTCCAAAGAGCAGTATCCTTTCATTCAAATAAATTGGCATAAAAAGCTCTCTAATCCTCCTTAACTCCTACGGGATTACTCCAGAACAGATGTCACATGACATTTTTCTTACAACTCCAAATCACTGAACACTTTGCCTGACCTGACTAAACACACAAATATGTGCTAGAATATTTGTTTAGGCTAATTATTCTACCTATCGCTTCTGAAAGCTGCTGTTTCTTTCTAAAGTATGATTCGATGAATTTTAAAAACACTATCTCATCCATATGGCCATTTCCACGTGTGATCCTTAACAACGACTACCAATAGACTATCTGTACTTAACAGTGAGAAAAGCAGAACTGAACTGAGCAGAACTGAATCCAGAGAATTTACATGCACTTGGTGGAGCAAACCCACCCCCCCACCCCCATAGTATAGCTGTGATTCCATGAAAATCTTCCAGTTACATTGCACTTTCTTGACTAAACAACATCCCAAAGCACTTTGCATGAGGTTTCATACATCTGGTCGAGTATCTCTGGATGATTTCTCCTTTCTATCCTAGGAGAATTCCAGCCAATTGTCATTCTGGCTGAGAAATTGCAGAAAATGTGCACAAAATACACTGGGATATCTTACAAAATAGTAAACTTATCAGTAAGATAAATGAAGCACAATATTTTCCTATGGGATGCAAGTGGAAATCAGAAGGAAAGAGGGTTTGAACTCCAGGTCAATTTTACAGGCACCCCAGTGACTTTATATGGAATAACATTAACAAGTGCTCGGCAGCCAGATCACCTCTTCAGTCTAGAAAGAGGCAAAGATCAAAAGGGCAATAAAAAGCAGGACTCTGTATCAGACATTCACTTGTGTTCCTTTCATATTGTAAAGGAGTTATTATCTTCAGAAAAAAACTTGCACTTATATAGTAATTATCACTACTCAGAAATATTACAAAAGTATTTCTTATAAACAACACTAAGGTAACTGAGATTTTATGTATGATGGTGTTAGTTGAAGGAACAATGCTAATTAGGACAATGGAGGAGCTCCTTTAGTCTTTGTCAATTAATGCTAAAGAGGCTTGCCCATACACCTGAAATGGTATTCAGAGGCACCATGTAACACATCATCTAAATGAAAAAAATCTCTAACAATACAGCACTCCCTCACTACTGCACTGAGGTGATAGTTTGCAATACTCATCTTCATCAAGGGAGATTCAAACCACTTCTCATTTGATATTCAACAGCATGGCAACACTGAATTTCCCAGCCAGGAGTCATCATTGACCAAAGCCTTAAGTGGATGTAAATACATTGGCCATAAGAGCACATCAAAGGTTGGGAGTTTTGTAATGAATGTTTCACCTCCTTTGTTCCTATAGCCTTTTCCACCATCTACAAGTCAAATGTCAAGTGTGTGCTGAAATATTCTCCATTTTCATGGAGTAATGCTGATCCAATCATGGCCAAGGAACTTGATCTTATTGAAATAAATTGCCTGCTTTGTTGGCACAGCATCCACTACCTTAAACATTTACTCCCTTCACTCCTGGTGCATCATGGCTGCAATGTGTACCATCTACAGGTTGCTCTGCAATGACTCACCAAGGCCTTTTCAACAGCACCTCCCAAATTTGCAACCAGTACCAACTAGAAGGACAAGGACAGATAGAACATGCAAACAGCATTACCTACACGTTCACCCTCAAGCTACAAAACATCCTTACTAGAAACACAATTTCTTCATTAACACTGTGTCAAATCCTGGACCTCCCTCCCTAAATACACTGAGGGCGTGCCTACAACACACAGATTGCGGCAGTTCAAGAAGATAGTTCACCACCAACATGTCAAGTGCAATTATAAAAACAGCATAAATGGTCTTGCCAGCAATGATTATAAATAAATAAAAGTGATCAAAGTCCAAAGTATGCTGAAGCCACCAAGTTTGTGATTCTCACAATATGCTGCAACTTCAAGCAGGCTAGCACTCCAGAACTTGAACAATAACACAACTTTTTCTCACACACTCCACTGTAGCTAAGCTATACTTTAAGATCCACTAATAATAGAGCTATTCCTTCAGGCTGTAGAGTATGATGAAGCTATTAATTCCATTCTTACGTTGGAATAGAGTACCCACATGTGATAGCAACAGCAATAGAATTATAGTACTAATACAGTGCTTTGTTCTAGCTGCAGTGAAATTGTAATATTTTATTGTAAAATAATTATAATTTTGCTTCAAATTGTGATGGTTAGGAACAATAATAGTCACTTTAGTGGAATTAAGGTAATAATTTAATCAAGAGAGGCTAAATCCCAACTATTTAACCTTCCTTCTTCCAAGCTTTTATGATATTTACTTTTGCTACTGGATTTGTTCAATTCAATAAAAAATATTCATCACTTCCTCAGTGACTTTGGTTCAACTATCCATTATCCAGAGCTTTCAATGTTAACAAATTCTGAAGTCACATACCTGAATTGTCCATTCACACCATAAACATGGCTGAAGGGTATGCTGTCTGTCCTACGGGTCACAGAAAGTAGATGGGGCACCATTCTTCTTTTTAATAATCTGTTTTGTCTTATTTCTTTATTGACCACTTTATATTTTTATTTCTTAGATAAATATTAAACTTAAATATAAATTTTATATTCTATTTTCACTGGGCAAGTGATCACAACATTATTTCCTGCAATACCACCAATCACAGCCCACAGACAGTATAGTCATTATGTGGTAAACTAACCTGGTCTGACCACATTTAATTCAAGTTATATTGAACTCAACACATTGAGATACTGTGGAAGAAAGTAAAAGACAATTTTGTTGATATTTGGGAACCAGCGAAGAAATTGTTTTTGTCCAAATATATTCAATACAAACCTCACAACCAGCTTGCTATAGTGATATAAATCATACTCCCAGCACTTTTTTTAATTTGGCTTATTACAGAAGCTGAGAGGTGTATCTGACAGCTGCTGGCAGCCACAAAGATTCAATTATACGCTATGCAAACATTAATAAAAATATGGCTTTTTTTTTAAAAGTCACCTATTCAGGATTTGTGAAGAACAATATTTCTGTAATTAGTTAATTAATATTCAATTAAGGTCAGTGGGCTAAATAAAACCTTTTCAGAAACTAAGGGAAAATTTCGAAGACACAGTACCACAGATGCCTACTTTCATTATCATCTGTATGCAGACGTTCCTTATCTGCTAGCCAGATGTCGGAGAACAATGCTCCCCGATTATCATCCTGGCACCGTCTGCATCTCCAAGCTGTGGTTTTCTGTGAGTGCACAGAGAAGATATCAGGACATTTAGTGCCACTGATATGTGGCTTATGTACAATTTTTAAAACCAAGGTTTTTTTAAATTCCTCTTCTTGCTGCCATAATATTTAAGATGGCAGAATGGGCTGGTGATTGATTTTGTCAATGGTCCTTCTCCCGTGGTTCACTAGTCATTCTTCTTTCAAAAACTATGTAAAATATCGGGCAGACAGCCTCATTGATGTTCAGAGGACTTAGTTCCACACTCACTAAGGACTGGCTGTGACATAGTGGTAATGTCACTAGATTAGTAATCTAATTTTCGGGGGACATGGGTTTAAAATCTCACAAAAACAGATGGTGGAATTTGAATTCAATAAAAATCTGGAACTAAAAGCTGTTTTAATGCTGACAATGTAATCACTGTTGATTGTTATAAATACCCATCCAGTTCACTAAATTCTTTTAGGAAAGGAAATTGTCATCCTTACCTGGTCTGGCCTACATGTAACTCTGGATTCCAGACCCACAATAATGTGGTTGATTTTTGCAACCTGAAATGACCTGGCAAACCATTCAGTTCAAGGGCAGTGAGAGTATTAAATGCTGGCCATTACAGTGACAGCCACATCAGAAAAATTAAAAAAAAATGTTGGAAGCTGTTTTAAGTCCTAAAAGTGTGTGTGAATATAAAAGTGCAGTATGTTCACAATCTACCTCCATCTGTGTCTTGTGTAAGTCAAAAAAACAGATCATCTTGTCACCTTAGAGTTGTTATCTGCAACCCATTCCATTAATAGCAATGTTATCATAGATGGGTGTCCATGTTATTTTCCCTGCAACTCTCAATTGATTCTATGTATTCTTTCTCCTTCTGTTCCATTTTTATAAATGCATCTCCTTTTGTACTCCAGTTTCTATCCTTGGTCCTACTTTTCTTTGTATCCATCAACTCTTCCATTCCTTCATATGAAATTCAATCCACATGTGACTGAGCATGAAGCACAGGAGAAAGTTTTGCCAACAAAACCTGCGATGTGGTCATTGCAAGGAGGTATTAAATCAGCTCCAAAAGAAAAAAAAAACAAAGGTGTAATTCAAACATAATTTTACCATGCTCCTTTGTCAATTTTATTAAGTATAGGGAAGACTGTCATTGGGCCTAATATTGGTTTATATTCTGGAAGTTTGGCTCTTTTCGTCAGGTTGCTGGTTATTAGACATACATGCACTAGTTCTTATTTGAGTAGAGGTGCATTGATATCAAATCTGTAGAGTAAACTTAATGTTCAGCTAATCAAATGATGGTAACTCATCAAGTCTCAGTTTGTATCTGTCAGTTCGCTTGTAAGCATCATGTCTGTGACTTCACTCTTTTCTTAAACATTAAGTCTGCTAAGTCTGATAATTGTGCTTTTTTTTCAAATTTCCAGTTGTGCTGTATAATGATATTCACTTCTTTTCTAAATTTTTCTTTCTGGCTCATGTGGAAGCTTTTATTATAGAATCCCTACAATGTGGAAACAGGCCATTTGGCCCAGCAAGTCCACACCAACCCTCCGAAGAGTATCCCATCCAGACCCACTCCCCTATTACTCTACATGGCCCCTGACTAATGTATCTAACCTGCACATCCCTGAAAACTATGGGCAATTTAGCATGGCCAATTCACCTAACATACACATCTTTGGATTGTGGGAGAAAACCCATACAGAGACAGGGTGCAAATTCCACACAGACAGTCACTGAGGCTGAAATTGAACCTGGGTCCCTGGCACTATGAGGCAGCACTGCTAACCACTGAGGCACTGTACCGCCAGCTGGCAACCGTACTGTTTCTATCTATACTTTTATGTCCACTACTCTCCATGACAATCTGTCCTTTGGCAACCTCATCTCTCACTTGCATCTGTATTAGCATATGCTTAATCCCAGGGTTTTGTTTTTGCTACTTAGAATGGCAGAATTAGGAGTTGACAAATAACAGCTGCAAAGTAGAGACTACAGTTGTCCACTTGATCCATGGATTCCAGGTGGAAGTTGAGGCTACAACACAGAGGTAACAGTTAGGCCTGACAGAGATCGCCTAATATTAGATCTGCAAGCTGGACCATTTTAAAGCTAAGGGTTTTCCTGTAAGCCTGGCCCAAAGTGACAAACAAACGTAATTACAGTCTACAAGATATGGCAAGAATTCCTCACCAATGGAATACATCTACCCAAAAATATTCATGTGCAAATTAATAATACCCACTTTTGCTGTTCACTTAGCTCCACACTTGTCACTATGACTTTGCTGTAATAGTTACTAATCTTCACACATGGCTTGTATTCCTTTGGCATTTTATTCCTTGTGTTGTCCTTTGATAGTGTTCTTATGTTCAATGCGCTCTCAATCGTGCACTTTATGCACTATGAACCTCGATGAATTGGCAGTTGTGTTTAGACTACAAGGAATAGATTAACATTGTATTTTTTCTGGTCCCATTTCAATTCAGGGTGAGCAGTCTGATCTAAATTCGGAATACAAAACTAGCTCAAATCTCACTGCTCCAAGTTCTTCACAATGAAGCGTAATAGTTCTGAGTGACCAGACCTTTCAGGTCCGCAGCAAGATACTAAACATGTTGCTTAACCAGCCACCCACCACTGTCAAACTTCTCTCAACTGCTAAACCAACATATGCACATGATGAGATTAATGTGAAAAGGATATTATATTGTTAGTTCTTTAGGCCGCATTTAGCCCTGAGCTCCCTTGAGCTTTACTCCAATGCTTTACCCCCATTAACCTGCAAGTTTTAATATCCAGTTTTAGTTCTAATATTTAATGTCTGTTGGAGTATTTGATCAATATGGTAATCCTTCCACATTTTTGAATTTTCAAAATATGAGGCTGAGTACAACTTATCATGAGGTAGTACAAATTAGGGGTTAATAATCAATTTAAGCACAAACATCCAACAACTCTAAACTAGTCTATGAACCAGCTGCAAATGAACCTTGACATCATGGCAATTGCAACCCACACAAACAAAGGGGTGCAGTCACATCAGAATGCAGGCTGCTTGGGGGACTTCCAAAGTGTGGTGAAGGACCATGGGAAATTGAATATGTACACAGATAAAAGAGTTCAAATTATTTTTTTATTTGAAGTAATAACTAAATGCTTTTGAGGTAGGGGCTGTAAGGCACCTTGTAACAATGGAGTTAAACAGCAGCATGAGTGCCTAGGGAAGAGGGCAACCTGAGTATCTGAAGTGTCAAACCTGCTTCCCACTACAATTTTGAATTGAGATGAAAGATTTATCTCAAAAATAACAGTTATGATAACAACACACAACCTGATTGTCATCTCTTCCGGTTACATTCCGGCCCGGGTATCCTTAGAGAGGGAGCATGCCATGTCCACTGCTATTTTTGACGTATTTTGAGAGAGGTGGGCACCGCAGAAGGTGACATTTCTTATTTCTCCCTCCAATTCTATTATGATTCTGCCCTCTTCCTGTCTCCCTACCCTTCCCTTTTGCTGCCAACATCTTTGAATGCAAATTGGTCGCAAATTAGAATGATAGGCAATTTTGAGGTGAAGAATAAAGGAGAAAAGTAACAAGGGGGACTTGGTGGTGGATCAAAAATAATAGTGGCTAAAAGCACTCCTGGATATAAAAAGAAAAAGGAAAAGTAACGCTACAAAAATAATTAGCACAAAAATTTGCGATCACCTTCCAATTCTGTTTTGATTTAGCCCCTTCCTCTTTTCTTACTGGTTTTGAAAAAATAAATACAAATCTCCCAACACAACCATTTATTCTCTGGTGTTGCATAGTCTATAGATTACACATATGTTGGTTTTGGGCATTTGAATCCACTATTTAAATACTTTAAAAAATCTTTTTCTCTTCCTTTGATGACACTTCAGTCCCACACCCTTACCTTTGGGTATCTGGTGTGGAAGATGCAGGAATATTAAAGAACCTCCACATGTGTCCCATCAAAACGGCCATCAACAGGTCCGGGTAGTGGAGGCATTATCATTCCTGACTGGGCCTTGCCCTCTCCCAGGGCTACATTCGTGCCCGAGTGTCTTTGGAAATGGAGCCCGTAGTGTCCACCAACACTCTCTATGCCTTTACAGAGACCTGGGTACAGCAGAGGGTGCAATGCAGCATTTTCTCCTCCACCTCCATTTTAATTTGGCCCCTCACTATCTTTCTCTCATTTATGTTGTCATTGCACCACCCCTGACAGGCTTTGCACAAAATTTCTCATTAATTTGAAATATGGGTGACCTTGTGGCAATCAAACAGAAAAAAAAAATTCTTTAGATAAAAAAGAAAAGTAAACAATAAAAATGCTATCCCCTTAAATTCCATTTTTTGAAGCTGCTGCTTGTTTTCCTAGCGTTCTCTTTTGTTGTTGTGGTTCCCCAGGTGGGTAGTACTTGTGATTCACACAAACCTTCCAACTGTTTGTTCTACAGTGCTATGGAGCCCAAGGATTACATATGCATTGGCTGATGGAGATTGCATACATTTTTTGTAATTATTTGAAGTATTTGTTGCTTTTTTTGGTGGTACTTCAGGCCCATGCTCTTGATCTTTGGGGTGGGCAAGTCACAAGATTTCTTTGTGGGCCTGCTCCTGGGTCCCATTAAATTAGTCATCAGGGGGATCCAAGATGGCGGCGATCTGAGAAGATCGCACTACAGAGCTCCGTATCACAGCACAAATGGGATGAACCTTTAACCCGCCCAACCCAGATCATTGTGACATCTTGGGACTCTGGGAAGATCGTGAGTCCCAAAAACTTCAAAACTTCAAAAATTAACTTACCTCTGATTCCAGGCATTCAGAGCTGCCGTAAAATGGAGGAGGAGCATCCGAGGCCAGGTCTGCAGTTCAGCCTGCAGGATCCTCGTAGTTGATTACTTTCCAGGGCCTGGTGAACAAGCTCACGAAATCTCATGAGATGCTGGGGCAACAGATTGAAGAGAAGCTGGCTCCAAACTCTCCCATGCTGAAGAAGCATGAGCAGCAGCTGGGAGACATGGAGAAGAGGACAGCTGAAGTGGAGCACAGGGTCACAGTGGTGGACGTTCATCCAGGGATAGGATCCAAGCCCTGGAGATGTAGGTCTGTAATTTGTGCACCCAAGTGGATGATCTTGAGAACAGCGGCAGGAGACAAAACATTTGGATCATCGGTCTGCCTGAAGGTAAGGAAGGTGAGTGGCCTGCAGAATTTGTTGAGGATTGGCTGCCAAAATTCCTTAACATGGAGGCCGACATGAGATGATTGAAGATAGAGAGGGTCGCAGCGCGGAGATTGGATCTGGGTCAATGTCCTCATCCTCTTCTGGTGAGGTTCCATCATTACCGGGATAAGGAGAGAGTCATGGACACTTCCAGAATCCAGGGGCAGAATCCAAAGGCCCTAATTTACAAGGGTTCTAAGATCATGTTATTTCAGGACTTTTCAGCAGCGGTGATCCAGAAACGAAAGTCTTACAACAGTGTCAAGAGAAGACTGAGGGAGATTGGGATTCAGTATTCCCTGAGGTATCTGGCGATGCTTCGGATCACCTTAGATGGATCCATACATCTCTTTGACATATCAGAGAAGGCAAGAGACTTTGTGGACAAATTAACCTAATTTGAACAATTTTAGTATATATAAATAGTGTTGTTTGGGTATGTCTTTATCATTTTGTAAAAGAAACAGAGGATGTCCACTTAGAGCTTTTTTTTTCCCTCTATTGATAATAATTGGTTTTAAACTATGTTTGGTGGCGGTTGAGATGTACATGTTCAATTTCTAAATTAGAATACACTAAAGGGTGGTTGGGGTATTTATTTCCCCTTTTTAACAAAAAAAGTGTTTTTTTATTCATATTGGTATTCGATGGGTGTTTACTCTTTCTTTGTGTCTGCAGTGCAGCTCTAGCTGGGAGAAGTGAAGGTGCTTGGGATGATTAGATGCCTACTTATGGGCAGTTTGGGATGGATAGTTGCCTGCTCTAAGTAGGGGGTGAGTTCCCCTATTCAGCACTGTTGCCGCTTTATATGTTAGTTTTTTTTTGGTTTTTGTTGTTATTAATTTTTAATCGCTTTTTAGCTTTGTTAAATTCAGTGGTTTTAGTTTCTGTAATTTTTGTATTGGATGGGTCATGTAACATTAAGGCTCAGCAGTTTGTGGTTCGGGTTCCTCCTTTCTGGAATTTCAATGTTATTGCAAATGGTTATGGCTAATGGCTTGATTAAATGGTGTACCTGGAAAATCAAGGGAAGTTTTTCACCAATTAAGAGGAAGAAGGTACTCTTGAGTCTTAGAAAGGAGAAAGTGGCTATTGCTTTGTGACAGGAGACACACGCAAGATGATAAAGAACATCTGAAATTACAGCAGAATGGCTTTGACCATCATTTAATACCAGACGTAGGGGAGTAGCTATATTGGTTAGGAAGAAACTCCCATTTAAACTGTTAGGGTATGTTAAAGACACACACGGGAGGTTTGTAATTCTTCAAGCCTTGATAAATGGGAAGAATGTAGTGTTTTAAATGCTTATTGTCCTCTAGCTCAGCCTCTTAAATTTTTGGTAGATGTTTTTCCTAGAACATAGAACATTGAACATAGAAAAATACAGCGCAGTACAGGCCCTTCGGCCCTCGATGTTGCGCTAACCGAAGCCTACCTAACCTACACTAGCCCAATAACCTCCATATGCTGGTCCAATGCCCGCTTAAATGACCATAAAGAGGGAGAGTCCACCACCGCTACTGGCAGGGCATTCGATGAACTCACAACCCGCTGAGTAAAAAATCTACCCCTAACATCTGTCCTATACCTACCACCCCTTAATTTAAAGCTGTGTCCCCTAGTAACAGCTGACTTCATTAGCGGAAAAAGGTTCTCACTGTCAACCCTATCTAAACCCCCTAATCATCTTGTACACCTCTATCAAATCTCCCCTAAACCTTCTTTTCTCCAATGAGAAAAGCCCCAAGTGCCTCAGCCTTTCCTCATACGATCTTCCTACAATGCCAGGCAACATCCTGGTAAACCTCCTCTGCACTCGTTCCAATGCCTCCACATCCTTCCTATAATATGGCGACCAAAACTGCACACAATACTCCAGATGAGGCCGCACCAGAGTCTTATACAACTGCAACATGACTTCAGGACTCCGGAACTCAATTCCTCTACCAATAAAGCCCAGTACGCCATATGCCTTCTTCACTGCACTATTTACCTGGGTGGCAAATTTCAAAGATCTGTGTACATGGACACCAAGATCCCTCTGCTCATCCACACTACCAAGTAGTCTACCATTAGCCCAGTAATCCATCTTCTTGTTACTCCTACCAAAGTGAATGACTTCACACCTAGCTACATTGAATTCCATTTGCCACCTTACTGCCCAGCTCTGCAACTTATCTATATCCCGCTGTAACCTGCCACATCCTTCTTCGCTGTCCACAACTCCACCGACTTTCGTGTCATCCACAAACTTGCTCACCCAGCCTTCAAGCCCCTCCTCCAGGTCATTTATAAAAATGACAAACAGCAATGGTCCCAAAACAGATCCTTGTGGAACACCGCTAGTAACTGCGCTCCAAGATGAACCTATACCATCAACTACTACCCTCTGTCTCCTTCCAGCCAGCCAATTCCTAATCCAAACCTCTAATGCACCCTCAATGCCATACCTCCATAGTTTTTGCATTAGCCTGCCATGGGGTACCCTATCGAACGCCTTGCTAAAATCCATATTAACCACATCTACTGCTTTACCCTCGTCCACTTCCTTGGTCACCTTCTCAAAGAATTCAATAAGGTTTGTGAGGCACGACCTGCCCTTCACAAAACCATGCTGGCTATCCTTGATCACATTATTCCTATCCAGATGTTCATAAATCCTATCCCTTACAATTCTCTCTAAGACTTTGCCCACAATAGAAGTGAGACTCACTGGCCTATAGTTACTCGGACTATCCGTGCTCCCCTTCTTGAACAAGGGGACCACATTCGCTATCCTCCAGTCTTCTGGCACTATTCCCGTAGACAACGACGACATAAAAATCAAGGCCAATGGCTCCGCTATCTCCTCCCTAGCTTCCCAGAGGATCCTAGGATAAATGTCATCAGGCCCTGGGGACTTATCTATTTTCATCCTTTCCAGAATTTCCAACACCTCTTCCCTACATACCTCAAAGCCGTCCATTCTAATTAATTGTGACTCAGTATTCACATCGGCAACAATGTCCTGTTCCTGAGTGAATACTGATGAAAAGTCAGTAAACTGATAAGTCTCGAGTCCTGGGAGTAATAGGGAGAAAGTTTAACTGTCTCATGGAGCCCATAGTAGACAGGTTGTCCAAAGATCCCTTGATACCCTCTGTACAAACTAAATAGTTAGTGGGTCTGTGTCAGGAGTTAGGGTTGATGGACGTCTGGAGGCACCTCCGCAATACGTTTACATTTTTTCCAATCTGCACAGATGTCACACTAGGATTGATTTTTTTCTGACCCCTGCAGTAACCCTGGATTTAGTGGCATCTTGTACAATTGGTAATATTACCATCTCTGATCGTGCTCCAGTTTACCTTATGGTTAAGATTAAGGATGTTACAGTGGGTTTGAGGTACTGGCAAATGGATCCATTTATCCTCAAGGATAACAAGTTTGTGGAGCATTTCTCTCGGGAATTTTGGGTGTTCCTAGACATTAACTTAGGCTCAGTTGGTAGCTCATCCGTCCTCTGGAAACCTGCCAAAGCCTATGCTAGGGGATTAGTTATTTCATATTCCGCCAGTAGGAAGCAGCAGAAGGGTGAGCAGCAACATCTCCATGAAGCACAGTTGAAGGAAGCCAAGAAGGCCTACTTTGACAGACCCTCGTTGGTCACAGAGGATTACGGCGCTGTGGTCTGCATTCAATTCACTGCTCACGCAGACGGCAAAGAAGGAGCTGGTTTTTGCAAAGCAAAGTTATATGAGCATGGTGACAAGCCAGGCAAATACTTAGCGTATCTTGCCAGAAAAAGGAGTGCCCACAAGCCATTATGGCGATTAGGGAAGGGTCTGGGAACCTAACATGTGATTCTATAAAGATTAAGGTGGCGTTCCAGAGATGCTACTCTAAGTTATACCAATCCGAGGATTGTAAAGAGGGGCAGGCCAAAATGGAATTTTTTTTTAGGGATCTGAAGCTCCCGGGTGTGACTCCCGAACAAGAGTCCTTTCTCAATGCCCCGTTATCAAAGCAAAACGTGCAGGAAGCTGTGAAGCAGCTTCGGAGTGGAGAGGCGCCCGGTCCTGACAGACTTCCCAGTAAGTTCTATAAGGAATTTGTAAGTATACTGTCAGGCCCGATGCTGAATATGTTTAATGATTCATACAGTCATGGTTGTCTCCCATCATCTGTAAGAGAGGCTAATATTTCACTTATCCTTAAAAACAGGAAACACCTGGAATACTGTGCTTCGTACTGGCCCATCTCACTCTTAAATGTAGACTTTAAAATCCTTTCTATGACTCTCGCATTAAGGCTGGAGACTGTGTTACCTTCTATTATTAAAAAGGATCAGACGGGTTTCATAAAGGGTCACAGATACTCCAATAATGTTAGGAGGCTGCTTAATGTAATTCAGGCATGCCAACAGTCAATACAGGAATTGGTGATTTCTCTAGATGCAGACAGGGCATTTGACCAAGTTGAGTGGCCATACCTTTTCTATACTTTGGAGCGGTTTGGTTTGGGCGAAGTCTTTATAAGATGGGTAAAGGTTCTCGACGGTGACCCTCTCGCGGTGGTCATCACCAATGGGGTACGATCAAGCAATTTAAATATTTTTAGGGGCAGCCGGCAGCCTTTCATCATTGCTTTTTACATTGGTGATTGAACCAATGGGTGGAGGCCATCTGTGGGGATCCCAATATATCAGCTCCAGAAGTGGGGTCAAAATTACATAAGATTTTGTTGTATGCAGACGATGTCCTAACTTTTTTGACAAACCCAGCAGTTTCAGTGTCTTACCTGATACAACACATTTGCGCGTTTGGTGATTTTTCAGGATACAAGATTAATTTTGTGAAATCAGAGGCTATGCCTATGGGTGGTCTTATGAAGGAGCTAGGTCTTGAGGGTGACTATAGGTTCCCATTTAGGTGGTCACAACTGAGTTTTGTGTATTTGGGCATATTCATTACTCCAGTTTTGGCTCGGCTGTTCAAAGTCAATTTTATCCAATAATAGAGTCATACAGATGTACAGCATGGAAACAGTCTTCAGTCCAACCCGTCCATGCTGACCAGATATCCCAAACAAATCTAGTTCCATCTGCCAGCACCTGGCCCATATCCCTCCAAATGTTTCCTATTCATGTGCCCATCCAAATGCCTTTTAAATGCTGCAATTGTACCAGCCGCCACCACTTCCTCTGGCAGCTCATTCCATACACATACCACCCTCTGCGTGAAAAAGTTGCCCCTTAGGTCCCTTTTATATCTTTCCCCTCTCACCCTAAACCTATGCCCTCTAGTTCTTGACTCCCCCACCCCAGGGAAAAGACTTTGTCTATTTATCCTATCCATGCCCCTCTTAATTTTGTAAACCTCTATGAGGTCATCCCTCAGCCTCCGACAGACCAGAGAAAACAGCCCCAGCCTGTTCAGCCTCTCCTGATAGCTCAAATCCTCCGACCCTGGCACATCCTTGTAAATCTTTTCTGAACCCTTTCAAGTTTCACAACATCTTTCCCATAGGAAGGAGACCAGAATTGCATGCAATATTCCAACAGTGGCCTAACCAATGTCCTGTACAGCTGCAACATCACCTCCCAACCCCTGTACTCAATACACTGACCAATAAAAGAAAGCATACCAAACACCTTCTTCACTATCCTAACTACCTGCAACTCCACTTTCAAGGAACTATGGACCTGCACTCCAAGGTCTCTTTGTTCAGCAACACTCCCTAGGACCTTACCATTAAGTGTATAAGTCCTGCTAAGATTTGCTTTGCCAAAATGCAGCATCTTGCCCACCACAGACGTCAGGCCCACTGGTTTATAGTTTCCTGGCTTGTCCTTACCACCTTCTTAAACAGTGGCATCACATTAGCCAACCTCCAGTCTTCTGGCGCCTCATCTGTGACTATCGATGATACAAATATCTCAGCAAGAGGCCCAGCAATCACATCTCTAACTTCCCACAGAGTTCTAGGGTACACCTGATCAGGTCCTGGGTATTTATCCACCTTTATGTGTTTCAAAACTTCCAGCTCTTCCTCCTCTGTAATATGGACGTTTTGCAGGGTGTCACCATCTATTTCGCTACTTTCTATATCTTCCACATCCTTTTCCATAGTAAATACTGATGCAAAATATTCGTTTAGTATCTCTCCCATTTTCTGCGATTCTACACAAAGGCTGCCTTGCTGAACTTTGAGGGGCCCTATTGTCTCCCTAGTTACCCTTTTGTCCTTAATGTATTTCTCCTTAACTCTATTTGCCAAAGCTATTTCATGCCCCCTTTTTTCCCTCCTGATTCCCTCTTAAGTATACTCCCACTGCCTTTATACTCTAAGGATTCACTCAATCTATTCTGTCTATACCTTATATATGCTTCCTTTTATTTTAACCAAACCCTCAATTTCTTTAGTCATCCAGCATTCCCTATACCTACCAGCCTTTCCTTTCACTCTAACAGGAATATAGTTTCTCTGGATTCTCGTTATCTCATTTCTGAAGTTTCCCATTTTCCAGCCGTCCCTTTACTTGCGAACATCTGCCCCCAATCAGCTTTTGAAAGTTCTTACCTAATACCATCAAAATTGGCCTTACTCCAATTTAGAACTTCAACTTTTAGATCTGGTCTATCCTTTTCCATCACTATTTTATATTATGGTCGCTGGCCCCAAAGTGCTCCTCCACTGACATCTCAGTCACCTGCCCTGCCTTATTTCCCAAGAGTAGGTCACATTTTGCACCTTCTCTAGTAGGTACATACATATACTGAATCAGAAAACTTTCTTGTACATACTTAACAAATTCCTCTCCATCTAAACCCTTAAACAAGACCTTCAAAGATGGGAGACACTTCCAGTCTTGTGGTTGGTTCGGATAGCGCTTACTAAGATGAATATTCTCCCCCATTTGCTATACCCGATACAGATGCTCCCCGTGATTTTCAATAAGAAAACATTCAGGAGACTGAATTGTTGGTTTAGCTCCTTTATTTGGCATCGTAAGCGGCCCCTCATTAAATTCGCTAAACTGCAACTACCTCACAGATCGGGGGGGGGGGGGGGAGAAGGGGAAGTGGACCTTCCAGACATTAAAAATTACCAATTAAGCTTTTGACCTACGTGAGTGATTGGGTTTGTGGAGATCCTCTTTCCATATGGCTAGATATTGAAGCCTCCCGGGCAAGGTACCCCCTCACCAGTTTGCTGTTTTTGGACAAAATAAGGACAGTTAGGGAATATTGCCATAACCCAATAGTATTCAATACTGTTAAAGCATGGAGAGCAATTCAGCAGAGTGAAAGCAATATGGCAAAATATCTTTGTTTACACCTTTAGTGGGTATGCTGGATTTTCAACTGGGTATGATAGATTCAGGATTTAAACTTTGGGCAGCTAGGGGTGTGTCTTGCATGGGCAATTTATTTGAGGGAGACGTAATGATGTCCTTCAATCAGTTAGTACAGAAGTACGAGTTATCTAATAGAGACCTCTTTCTTTTTTTTTCAAGTTAGGGATTTTATTCAAAAACTACCACACTTTTGACTGATCCCTACAAATCCGACAGAGAGAGAAGTTGTGCTAAGTCCTAAGAGTACACTTTCTGTCAGTACTTTATATCAACAACTGGGGGGTGCCACTTCAGATGAGTTTGATCGACTTTGCAGGATGTGGGAGAGAGAGAGCTGGGTGTTGAAGTCTCTTTAGAGGCATGAGAGGATATTTGGGAGAATGCAAGGAAGATATCAATTTGCAATAGGACCCATGCTTTACAGATGAAGATTCTCCACAGGGTCCACTTGGCTCTGAACCGTTTGTCAAAATTTAAACCAGGGGTATCTTCAACATGTCCCAAGTGCAAGGTCTACACGGGCACTCTTACCCATTGAAGCCTATCGCAAGACTAGAGTCAAACATATTGGAGTGCTGTGGCGGGCACAATGGAGAGGATTTTGGGTGTAAGGGTGGAGAAGGACCCTATCTCTCTCCTTTTGGGCCTGCCCTCTGTATTTCCTGCAGACTTGCATAAGAAAATGCTTTTCAATATTCTCACATTCTGTGCAAGAAAGAATATCTTGCTAAGTTGGATATCTGAAAACCCCCCGGGCCTGTCGTGTTGGCGGAAGATTGTTAAGGAGCATATTCCCCTGGATTTTCTCACAAATATGGTACACCACAAAACTGAGAATTTTTATAAGACATGGCTGCCCTTTTTTGGAATACCTGGACACAGATTTATCTGACACACTAACAATTGGGTTTTATGAGATCAATATCCAGGGAGGAGGAACTGTGAACATATGGGCGTTTTGTTTGGCTGGGCTAAGTTATTACTATTTATTAGTTTGTTGTTGGTTTTCTTAAATTTTTAAAATTAAGTTAAATAGCTAGTTTGGGTTTTTTTTATTCTATACTTTCCTATATATCTTTAAACATTTGTACATGAGGGTCGGTTAGGGTTTTATTATACTGTTTTGAATTCTATTGTTTTGCATTTGTTGTAATATTAAAAAATCTATTTTTCCAATAGAAGAATAATTTTTTTTAAAAAGTAATCAATCATCAACAGGTCCAGGCAGCAAGTCATGGTGGAGGCTTGTAATTCTTGACAAACTGCCTCTTCCATAGCTACATTTGTGCCCTGGTGTCCGTAGAGAGGACACATGCTGGCATCTAGAAGCTTTTAAACACAGATGGACACCACGTCTCCCCCTGCACCATTATTCTGCTTTAGTTCCCTCCCTTGTTTTCCCACATTTGTTAAAAACAACATTAACCATTAGTTTAACCAATCAACGCATTACTGAATACAACGAACCCAGACAAATAAAGTACATTATACTCTGCTTATGCACTTAAAATTTGAAAAAAAATACATGTCAGTAGAAATGCCATTTCTCTAAGTTAAACAATGTAAATTTGTTGTAACATCATAAACCACATCTTTATCGTAAATACTGTATAATCAACATTAATGTTGATAATCTGAATATGGGCAAAGATAGCAGCACCAGCATTCCAGGCAAGAGCTAGGTAAAATGTTGGTCCAGTTCTGACCAACATTAAGTGAAATCTAGCAGAAAATATATTAATTAGGAGCAAGCATGGACATTAGCACCGTCCAATTGTCTGCCAGCATTTACTGTCAAAACATACCAGTGGCTATAATTTGCACTGTTCTTTTCGCATTCTTGCTTCATTGTAAAGACAATGAATATTATTTTGAAGAACAGCTAATGTTATATAGGAAAATAGCCTTGACTTTACAGCAGTATCTACAAATAATAATGAAGTGAACGACTGCTTAATTGGGTTTTATGTTGTTGGTCAAGGATTAAATATTGGCCAGCACACCGCAGAATTTGAATAGTATCATCCAAATATGTAGCTGGAATTTTTGATTTCATCTCAAAGGGATTATATCAGATAATGCACTTACTTCACTCGCCTATTCTGCACTGAGTTGTTAGCCTAAAGTATATGTCAATTTTCTGGAGTGAGAACACCCAAAACTCCTTAACTCAGATGCAGAGTCGTCTGTGATCACAGTAAACTAAACTAAAAAGTGGTCAGTTCTATTAGGATAGGAGAACGAAAAGATGAAGGATTAAGAATAAAATCTTAAAACACACAAATACCTAACACAAGTGTCAAAGAATGAGCATTTCCCAATGCAGTGCATTTTCACCATAACAGTTATTCAGAGGGTCAGTTCTATGGTTACTTTGTTTGGAAAAGTATAACTTTGTATAATTACAATGGACTGTATTTCATATTTCTCCCAATGATTAGAATTACAAAATACAACAAGGGGTCTAAGTTGCATTGTGTATTATAATTAGGCAAAACACTTTCCTGTTCAAAGTTACTTAAAGCTTATGCAAACAGTGTATTCAAGGGACTAAATGTTTGTTATTTTCCATTCTGGCAGCATTAGCTCTGCCAATCCATACTTCATTTGCATACAAAATGCTTCATTCCAGCAATCAATGAGAGAGCTGTATTTAGAGCTTATCACAAACATGCAGCGATCGGATTCTTCAGTCTTCTCATTAAATTCTGGTGATGCATAACAAAACGAAAAGACTGGAGAACTGGAAACTGTGCATGGGATTTAGAGATGCCTTCACTTCATTTCAGACAATGTGTCAGAAAAAAGAAACATCACTGTTTATCCACAGGGACGTACACATCTTAAACCAAAAAGGTAATTTTTGAAGTGTCACAATGCTGCCATTATTACATAGGGAAATAACCCAGAAAGCAGCACTGCCCTCTTGGTAGGCAATGTCCTTTTTAAAATTTAAACTATTCAGGTTAGTGTCATGCAAAATGAAACATTTATCCTCTTCAAGGGTAAATTCTCATTTTATTAAAAAGTACTTTGAAATCTTCTGTTTTCCAGAATTGTGATTTTGCTTTCACACAGCTTTACTGACAAAAGAGATTTGTAAGTTAAGGCAACACATATTGCCTCATCAAATTTCACTTTGATAGTTCTTTTATGTTCCTGGCAATTGAGATCATAAATAAAAATTCAAATCAAGCTCTGGATAGTGACTAACTGCTTGTTACTTGCCCATGAAACTCCATCCCATGCACAATGCATTAGCGCAGCCTTAGTCAATGTTCTCACAAAAGGATTTCAAATTGTCCAAACATTCAACATGACCTTCTGTTCAAAATGTCTTTCTGGGATTTGCAACAGGGGTTGTGCTGTTAACTCTTCAATACATTTGTAGTTTTATCACGAGTATAATATCAAAAGAAGGGGACAGAAGTGTGAGTAGTCTGTAGACAACCTAGCACTGGCTATAGTATAGGACAGAGAATAAATTAGGAGATGAGGGCATGTAAAAATCTTCAAGTACATTGGGAAAGTCAGATTGGCAGGGGTAGCCATGAGGAAGAATTCAGAGTGCAGTCAGAACAGTTTCCTGGAACAATGTGTAGTGGATCCAAACATAGATCAGGCTATTTTGGATCTAGTGAATGATATACAAGGCAGATTTAATAAATGATGCCAGAAAAAAGATCCCAGAGAAAACAGGGACCATAGCATGGCAGAATTTAGCTTTTAGTTTGAGATGGAGAAACAACTGTACTAAACTTAAATAAGAGTAATTACAAAGGAATGAAATTAGAGTTGGCTAGACTGGGCTGGAAAAGGAGTTTAGCAGAAAAAAAGTTCCAAACAATGAAGAAATTTAAGAAAATAGTTCATCACTTTAAAAAAATAAGCTTGGAAGGAGGATTCTAGGAAGGGAATAAACCAACATGGTTCATCAAGGATGTTAAGAATTGGATAAAGTTTAAAAAGTAAACATAGACATGGTAAAGATCAGTGGTAAGGCACAAGATTAGGAAATCATCAAAAGCCAAAAAATAAACAGGGGGAAAATAAACTTCAGGTAAACTTGCAATTAACTCAAGATGGGCAACAACAGTTTTTATTTAAATAGGAAAAGAGGCCAAAAGGGAAAACCAACCTTGGAGAATGAGATAAAACAAAGAACTGCAGGTGCCAGAGTTGAAACAAACAAAAACAAATTTGAGGAACTTTGCAGGTTTGTCAGCATCACTAGAGAGAAAAGAGTTATTATGTCACATCCAGGGACCCTCCTTCAGAACCTAAGAGAATGAAACTGGGGAAGTAACAACAGGGAACAAGGAAACAAAACATTAAATTGACCACAATAGGTAAAGCTTTACAGAGAACCAACGCTTCTTACAATCATAGGAGAAAAGCATTTATGCAAAGATCCACCAATGGTAAGTTTGCAAAGAAATAGGGTGTAGTCAATGCCATGGAATGCCACCAGCCAGTTTTATAGAGAGGGTTACAGCTGCAGCACCAATGCAAAGAATTAATAGACCATGGCAGTCAGCACCCGGTTCTACAGTGATGGACAGAGGGGGCAAAATGAACTCTTCCTGGGGGTAAGGCAGACCTACTGGGAGATTAACTCCCTTGGTGACAGACATGCAGGATGAATTCAAGTACCCAGACACTATGGTAAATGATAGGCGAACTAAATTCAAATTGGATACAGAAGTAGATACATCAAGGTTAGTAAGTTTGCAAAAAAATACCAAATCGGACATGTAGCAGACAGTGAAAAAGGTGCCCTTTGGGTACAATGGGATCTTGATCAGATGGGCCAATGGGCCGAGGTGTGGCAGATGGAGTTTAATTTATATAAATGTGAGGTGGTGCATTTTGAAACGGCAAATCAGGGCAGGACTTATATACTTAATGGTAAGGTCCTGGGGAACTATTGCTGAATAAAGAGACCTTGGAGTATAGTTCATAGTTCCTTGAAAGTGAAGTTGCAGGTAGACAGGGCAAAGAAGGCGTTTGGTATATTTGCCTTTATTGGTCAGTGCATTGAGTATAGGAATTCGGAGGTCATGTTGTGGCTATACCGGACATTGGTTAGGTTATTTTGAAATACTGTATGCAATTCTGGTCTCCCTGCTATAGGAAGGCTGTTGTGAAACTTGAAAGGGTTCAGAAAGGACTTTCAAGGATGTAGGATTGGATGCTTTGAGCTATAGGAAGAGGCTGAATAGACAGGGGCTATTTTCCCTGGAGCGTAGGGATTGAGGGGTGACTTTATATAGATTTAAAGTATTACTACAGACATGGATAGGGTAAATAGACGGTCTTTTCCCCAGATGGGGGGAGTTCAAAACTAGAGGACATAGGTTTAAAAGAACGTAAGAACCAGGGGGAGGGATGGACGGGGCGGTGTGGACTTGTTGGGCCGAAGGGCCTGTTTCCACACTAAGTAATCTAATCTAATCTTACAAACTGGCCCTTTGAGTCTGCTCCCCTTATTCACTAAGATAGCAGCTGATCTTTTTGTGGCCTCAGCTCCGCCTTCCCACATCCTCACTCTAACCCTGAATTCCTTTACTGTTCAAAAAATTCTCTTAGCTTTAAAAGCATTTACTGAGAAGGCCTCAACTACTTCACTGGGCAGACAATTCCATGGGTTCACAATGCTCTGGGTGAACAATTTCCTTCTCAATTCAGTCCTAAATCTGGTCCCTCTAATTTTGAGGTTATGCCTTCTTGTCCTAGTTTCACCCATCAGTGGAAACATCCTCTCTACTTAAAGAGTATCTATTCTCGTAATTTTATATGTTTCTATAAAGATTCCCCCCTCATTCTTCTAAATTCCAATGACTATAATCCCAGTCTACTCAGTCTCTCCTCATAAGTTAAACCCCTCAACTCCAGAATCAACCTAGTGAACCTCCTCTACACTCCCTCCAGTGCCAGTACATCCTTTCTCAAGTAGAGACCAAAACTGCACACAGTACTCCAGGTGTAACCTCAACAGCATCCTGTGCAGCGGCAACATAACTTCCCTGCTTTTAAACTCAATTCCTTTAGCAATGAAGGATAAAACTGCATTTGCCTTCTTAATTATTCATTGCACCTTCAAACCAACCTACTGTGATTCATGAATAAGGATAACCAGGTTCCTCCACATAGCAGCATGCTACATTTTTTTTTACAATTCAAGTAATAGCCCTTTTTACTGTTATTCCTACCAAATTGATGTCACATTATATTGTACTCCTTTTGTCAGACCTCTACCAACTCTGAAATTGTCCCTTTTCAAAGTTTCACAGTCCTCTGCACACTTTGCTTGATCTTCGTGTGATTCACAAACTTTGACACACTACACGTGGTCCACAACTCTAAATAGTCTATGTAAGTTGTGAATAAGTGCAGTGTCAACACTGATTCCAGAGGTATACTGGACCAGCCAGAGCACTTCAAAACATTTCAAAAAAGTAGCCCAGACCCTAACTTTGCTATTTGATTTAAGTGTACAGTGGATATTCCAGGAGAGAATAAGCTGGTCAGACAAACAAAAATAGAATTTACAATGAATGAAACACAGAACAGAAAAATAGAACGCGAAATAGCTTATCCTATCTGAACAGGACAGGCTATCCCAACTTAATGATGCTGTGCCAAACTACTTGCAACAATCCCAATATCCCTTAGCACAAAAAGGAAAAAAAAATGAAACAACGTCTTACAGGCTTTGAAGACAGAAGCGGAGTGTCAGCTCCTCACACAGATGCCAGCTGAACTCAACTGACTAATCTAAATGAAGACTAGCTACACAGCTAGCTGGCCAATCCCTTTTGATTATATCTTATTTTTAAAGTCTTTAACACCTACTGTTGGAGACAATATCTGGTAGGTGTAAGCAAAATTGGCCTCATTAAACCATTCAAACCCAGTCTAGTTGGAGCATGGCCAGTTATTGCCCCCACCCCACCTCTGGAAAAATAAAATCAAGGGCACAGTCACCTTAAGAAAGGATCAGTTTAACACAAAACCACTAGTCACTGCCAACCAGAAAAGGGCACATTTAACCCCACTCTTTGCTTCCTGTTGGTTAACCAATTCTCTATCCATGCTAACGCATTGCCTGTAATACCTTGTATCGGTATCTTATGCATCAGCTTTTTTTTGCAGCACCGCATTGTAAGCTTTTTGGAAATCTAGATCCATCATATCTACTGGGTATACGTTGTCCATTATGCTTATAATCTTTATAGAATTCCAGTAGATGAGTTAAGCATTACCTACCCTTCATGAACCCATGCTGCTTCTGTCAAACAGGGCAATTTCTATCTAGATTCCTTGCTATTTCTTCCTCAGTAATAGACTCCAACATTTTCCCCAGGGCAGAGGTTAAGCTAATCAGTCTATAATTCCCCTTCTTTCGTCTACCTCCATTTTAAACAGTAGCATCACAAAGGGATCTAAAAGGTGTCATGTTTTCCAGAGGGTGGTGCATAAATGAAGTGAGCTACCAGAGAAAGTGATGGAGGCTAGTACAATTACATTTTAACACATCTGGATGGATATATGAAGGGTTTAGAGGAATATAGGCCAAATGCTGGCAAATTGGACTAAATTTATTTAGGATATCTGGACAGCATGGACGAGTTAGATCGAAGGGTACTTTTCCATGTTGTGCAACTCTACAACTGATTCTTTTATAGGTTAAGCCATGGTTACAACAGAAAAAACCTTAAATTCTGAAGGGTCACTAGACCAGAAACACCCATTTCTCTTTATCCAATGGTGGTAGACCTGAGTTTTTCCAGCATCTGCAGTTTTTTTTTTAAAAAAAGAAAAGTTTAACATCCTTTCAACCTTGTGGCACTGGCAATACTAAAAGTTTAGGGAAAAGAACATGTGCATGCTATACCTCAGTTCAGAGATAATTATTCCTAATTACATGCTCTAGTTAATAAGCTAACATTAATGTTTTTAACAGGAGCCAAATCCAACTCAAAAAGCACCAGGAATCTCTTTATAGAGGACATACTAGCTCCAGAATTGCAAAAATGGGAGTTCAGTCCATTTTTCCTCAAATGGAAAGGATGCAGATGGTACCAACGAGCCACCAGAGGGCATTCAGGAATGCACTTCATTCTCAGTAGTTAGTTCTGGTATAATGTGATAGCTACATTCTTATGAGTGTTAAAATTGCACAAGTTATGCCATTCAAACCAATGGGACCAGAACCACATTATAGCCAAAACAGGTAAGGAAAGTTGGTGTTCTACAAATAATGGTTGAAATTCTTCATTCGTGTTAAAGCCAAAGCACACTGAAGAAATGCATATTAAAGCAGAACTGAATTTATGGTCAAGGTTCAACACTTCCAAGCCGCTAGTAAAATGCAATCTCAAGAAAAAAAAATGCTTAGCTTCAAACTAAATCATGCCCACCTTGACAATTCTGAGCTCAAAAGCTGCAGTCATTGAACAGATCATAGGGCAGCAAGACCTGGTTAATTGGTCCACAGCTGTAAAAGTCTAACTAGCTGGAGGCAGCTGCAACACAGCTCAGCTTTCAGCAATTGGTCCTTACGAGGTTGCGATGCTTACTTGTATATTTACTGGGTATGCTGCCTGACATTGACATTAGTTCTTTAATCGATAGTTAAGAAGCCCTGACGTTGAACATATGAACAAAGGCAGCTACCAAACTATTTGCACAGTAAAACTCCAACTTCATCTTTAGGCACTTGTACTACTCTATGCAGCAGTTTAGCTTCATATTACTCAACACTGAAAAAATGGTTCTCAGGTGCATGACGACCATTGTGGACACATTAGCTCTAATCCCATTTCTCACCTTGAAAACAGCCTTCCATGCTGTTAGGGGTCCAGGTGTTCATCCAGTGGTAAATGTTGTGGTGGTTCCTACTTCTACCATATATCCACTCTTTTGGATGTTTTTCCTTCAAGAAATGGTCTCAAATCATTGCCCCTTAAAGTACACCCCTGGTTATTGATCGCTGGTCAGGCGATTGTCTCTACACTGTCTCATTTTAGAAAAATTGAGAATGAGGACCAGCTGACTATAAAGACCTAAATTCATGTACAAATGGATTATTTGCTGGAATGCACTATGTAAAGGTTACTAACTACACAAACTTGCCAAGGCCCCAATAAGTTAGACCATTGTCTACTATTGAACAAAAGCAACAATAAGCAATTGTTCTAACTATACAGTGCACCACAATTCTATGGACAAGATCCATTGTATAAGGGAACTTTTACAGAATAATTTCCACAAGGACAAGACAATGTGAACCTCAAATTCAGTTTATCATGAACTGAGCTGACATATGCAGAGACAAACCATTGACTAGTACGGCAGGAGTCGTCAAGAGGAACAATGGGCAAGCATTAATTGGCATCATTTGACAATTAAAAAAGCATTGTGATCATAGCATAAAATGCCATAAACCTTGCCAAACACATTAATATTGCAGTCTGCTTCCAAAACAATGTACACAAATGTGAAGTCACCTACATTAGACACAAGATCAGGATACTAACATTTAAAATTAAGTGGGAAACAGGGAACTGAGTATTCAACGTTTCTCCATGCGTTAGGCTAATGAAAGACTGGTCTTTACATCTGGAAGTCTAAAGTAATAACTCTAATCCCTATGAACAGCAAATGTTATCAGGTTACACCACCTCACCAGTATGCCCACTAAAATCAAAAGAGTTGCTGTTGGCAAGTTGCTGCAGTACACCTGGTCAGTGCACACAAGCAGGTGTTTGATAAATGGATTAAATACTCAGTGGGATGGGTTTCCAGTTTGGCTGGCTACTTTCTCCTGAAAGTCAAAAGTTAAATATCATAACACCAGGTTACAGTTCAACAGGCTTATTTGAAAGCACTAACTTTCAGAGTGCTGCTCCTTCATCAGGAGATTGCATCCTGGATTGTCAATGTGGCTCTCAACCAAAATTCTCCACACTTATGCCATGGTTCTGAGTCAGTGCCTAACCAGATTCTGTCCACAAAAGAATTCATGTGACTGGTAGTCATTTCATGCCATTCACCCTTCTGAATGCTGTGATGGGACTGGGAGAGGAGAGGAGGGAAAGAAAACAAGATTTCAATCCCTTTAAAATGCAAAAGTGAAGTAGCTGGACTGAATAAGATATTTAGCTGACATTTGGGCTATTAAACACCAGTCTAAAATGCAACTGAAGACAAATGACCCACAGCTGGCTGAGGACAGGTGTAGCATCTGCCAACTGCACCAATTGGAGAGATCTTTGTCTTGAATCCAGTGTTCAGTAGCACAAATAGATCTTTAGAGCTCCTGAGCAATGCAGTGTGGAAGAAATCTCTGGAGAAGTCCAATGACAGTTCCAAATATATTTATACACTCACAATAGCCACATTAATCTAGATCAAAGACAAGAATAAAAATTTCCCTTCAACGAGCATTGACCTATGCCCTTGCTGTGATGTCTGTTAGAATTCTCCTCGTGACTACTCAAAGTAATCATGTAACAATGCAACACAATGTGCATTATGGCTGACTGTTGTTTGGTCTTTGGACTAAGTCACATTTTCCTACACAGGAAGGAACAAAATCTTATGCTGCAGATAACCTTTATTCCCAAGTGCTGACCGTTCCAAGAATGGGAGTTGGGCCAAAACACATGAGTTTGCACTATTGAATACATTATCTGGAAACATGCTAATTTCTGTATAAGTAGTTCTCCTAGTTTTTTTTTTAAAAACTAAAAGTGTTTATTTCACTGCCTTACTAAGAAATAATCCTTTTCTTCCACCCCAGCCCCAGGATTCTCATCTTCCTTAATAAAAAGTCCTACATCTGATCTTGAAGTCATTAGAAGCAAGTCACTGAGCATAGAACACTAAAGGAATAAATATTTTGGTGTTAGATCACAGTTCAGGCATGATCTCATTGACCAACATGGCAGGTTCAACAATCCATTCTAAACAGTGTTCCAACTGCACAAGCTTCCAATTGACCACTTACTAGATGCACCTAGTCACCAGAAATCAAAAATACTACAATGGACAACTTAAAAGCATTGATAATTTGAATAAGGATCTTTATTTGATTATATTCTATACAACCTAAAAGTGATTATTGCACATTTACAAGCCTTAAGTGGCACTTAAGTGTGTAATATTCTGCTGGGGAACCAGGTCAGATTTGAAAGATGTTGAAATTCATCCCAGCTTTTCCATGGAAGTGTTCAGAAAATCTCAGCCTGATTCACTCATGTCCAATATAGTGGCATCTGGAACATAATGTTAATCTGGGTGTTAATTTAGATACCATTAAACATAAGCAAAACTAAACATTCATTGTTAATGCTGATCCTACAGAGACAGTTATCAGGAATGTTTCTGCAAAATGTCTACATAACCAGATAGCATTACAAGTTTGAAAAATCTACTTATTCAATATCTCAACTTCTTCAGCAAGTTGAAATGACAGTTATTATTGCTGTTAAGGTATTTCATAAATTGCATAATCTGAATGCAAGGATTACAGTAATCAATAAAGGCAGCATATTAAATTCAGATGACAATTAGTGAAGAAAGTTATTAAAGAATATTAAGAATAAAAATTAAAGGAAATAGAGAATTTGGGTGGCAGTGGTTAAAACTGCAGCCTCACAGCACCAGGGACCCAGGTTAGATTTTAGCCTTGGGTGACAATCTGTGTGGAGTTTGCACATCCCCCCCCCCCCCCCCCCCCATGTCTGCATTTTCTCCAGGTGCTCTGGTTTCCTCCCACAGTCCAAAGATGTGCAAGTCAGGTGGATTGGCCATGCTAAATTGCCCATAGTGTTATGTGCATTAGAGGGAAATGGGTCTTGATGGGTTGCTCTTTGGAGTGTCTGAGGACTTGAAAGGCCTGTTTCCACATGGTGGGGAATCTAATCTAATAGAAGTGCAGAGTTCACTGAATTGGAAAATAAGTGACAAAGTAGTATAATGTGGGAAAGTGTAAAGCTATTAATTTTTATTCTCCCTGCCAAATTAAGTGGAAAATGACTGCAGAACTCAGGTGCTGACATTTGAGTGTTCTAGCCCATGACAATGACATGGGCACATATAGCAAGCACAAGGTTAACAATACTATCCTTTATTAAGAAAGCTGGCACAAGACCACAGTGAAGGATATATACACATCAATTCATGATTGACTAAAATAGATACTTAGCAGCCTACCCTAGGAGGCTAGGTTAGGCAGGCTGAACTTATTGCTACTAACTTAGTAATTAGAGGTATCCTGACTGAAGTCAAGTCTGTCCAGGTGAACTTGGAATGGGTGCCTCCATGGAGTCAGAGACAGTTCATTCTTGAGTTCAGGAAGGAGATGGAGACTTTAAAAAGCTACATTGCTCAACTCACTCTGGTGTCGATCAGGAAGCAGGGTCACCTATTATGAATCTTATCTATCTTAAAAGAGGAAATTGAGGTTATTGTTGTTAAGTGGGAAATTGGAGTAATGTTGGAGGAGTAATTATCTTGCCCTATGAATTTGTATAAGTGACAGACATTCATGCAATGCATACACTAATTATTTGCTTCATCCTCATCCCAGGGTAATCAGTCACTTAAAAGCAATCTCAGTCATTAAGATGACCATCATGAGTATAAACATTTTAACCCTGGACCAGATAAGGTCAGTATCGAGAATGTAATGTACATTTCTGGATAAGCACTTAAGTAGATTAGACTTCAGAGGCTTAGAAATAAAAATCAGTACAGCAGTCCCTGCAGAAATCAGAGGTAAACCATAATCTGCAACACCACGAGCAGATCCCAAATAACTAACATGTAAGCAATGCAAAGCCATCATGCCATGAAATAACTATAAAATGAAAACTGACACCTTGAATTGTGCTTACCTGGTGAAAATACAGCAGAGCCTGCTCTTTAAAAGATTTGCCAGGAGGGAAGGAAGCACAGGTACACTCCAGAAAGTGTCAAACTTAGCCTTGAAAGCAAAGTTAACAATGTTCACCAACTGCAGTGGTTGATATGGTTTCATGGATCACTTGTGAACCCAGAACAGGTTAGTGCGGACAAGAGTTTTGTGCACATTGCTGGCTTGGGATTTCTTCTTGCATTTTCATGTTTCAGTTGGGTGCACCAGGTGAGTTTCTCCCAGAACCCAGTAATATCTACAAATAGGCAGGTCACAATTATTAATGATTATAACTACTTTTGAATTAAAGTCATATTCTGCAGAAACAATTCAGAGGCCATTATATACAATTAATTCATGATAAATTGAATGCTGCAAAGAATAAGATGGCTTACTGTAGCCCATAAGTATTTTCAGAGATCATGTATCAGCCTTGTACAGCCAAAAGTAAAAATCAGGGATGTGAAAGACCAGGGCTGGAGTCAGAATTGCTGCTCCCTCAGTATTCAAACTTTTCATAATAGATGGATACAAAGTTGGCTTTACAGTAGGGGTGTGGTGGAGCATTATTTTTCAAACTGGAGGCCTGTGAAAAGCAGTGTTCCACAGGTACTATGTCCACTTGCATGTAATTTATATTAGGAATTTAGAGAATATAGGAGGCATGGTTAGTAAGTGTGTTGATGACACCAAAAATTGGTGTTAAGATTACAAGAGATCGTCAAAGGATCAGTGGGCTGAGGGGCAGATGGAATTTAATTTGAATAAGTGGTAGGTTTGCATTTTTGGTAAAACAAACAAGGACAGGACGCAAACAATTAAATGTTAGGTCCCAGAGTAGGGTTTAGAACAGATACTAGGAGTTTGGGTGCTTAATGCCTCAAAATGTGGGTCACAGGTCGACAGTGCAAGTTACGGCAGTGTTTATAACACTCTTGATTGCTCAAACATTTCAGAGGAGTTGGGATATCATGTTGAGGTACAAGATTTTGAAAAGCCTTTTCTGGAGTACTGTGTCCAGATCTGGTTGCCCCGCTATAGGAGGGTTATTATTAAATTGGAGGTGGTTCAGGAAAGATTTAAGGATGTTTGCCAGGAATAGAGAGCCTGAGTGACAAGGATAGGCCAGGACTTCCTCCTCACCCCACCCCCAACCTGGAGCATAGGAGGTTGAGGTGAGATTGTTATAGAAAAGGTCTGAGGAGGTACTAATAAGTTGAACAGCAAAACGTCTTTTCCATAGGGTGGGAAAGTTAAAAACTAGGGAGCATATTTTTAAAGGGAGAACAAAAAGATTTAATGTGGACAGAGGGGCAACTTTTAAAAAAAAAGTGTGGTTAGTGTGCAGAATGAACTGCCAGAGGAAGCAGTCAATGCAGGTACAGGCCAAAAACGTGGACAGATGGGACAAGTTTAGTTTGGGAAAGTGGTCAGCACAGACTAGTTGGACTGAAGGGTCTGTTGTCATGCTGTATGATTTAGTATCCTATATTTGTTACTCAACTTGGCATCCCACCACACTGGGGAAGCCAAATTAGGTCACCATGCTGGACAACCTCATTTCAGTCCAAGAAACATTACTAGTCACTAATTCTGTGTTCTAATGAAGTTCAATAAGCTATCACAAGGAACGCCACCGTTCACTTTAGTACTCAACTACCATTTCTTTGCCTACTTCATTCAAGCGGTTACTCTCAAGCATGGATTATTGCACACTTGGTTTGCATAATATATCTAAACTTCCAATCTAATTGCCAGGATCCTCCCAATACAGAAGACCAGATGGAAACAAAGTTGCAACTGGGTGAGCAATACAATATTCAGCACATGGATTTGTTTTATTATAAAGCCTTAAACTTTTCAGTTGAAACAGCATTAGGACAGGAGATTATCAAAAGCTACAAAGAGACAGACAACAGCAAGATTCAAAGTGGCATTTGTTACTTTTCCCATTTAAGGAACCTATTACTCAATACTTTTCCAACATCAATTTTGCAAATTTAGAGTCAGATGTACAGCATGGAAATAGACCCTTCGGTCCAACCCATCCATGCCGACCAGATATCCCAACCCAAGCTAGTCCCACCTACCAACATCCAGCCCATATCCCTCCAAACCTTTATTCATATACCCATCCAAATGCCTCAAATGTTGCAATTGTACCAGCCTCCACCACTTCCTCTGGCAGCTCATCCCATACACATACCACCCTCGGCATGAAAATGTTGCCTCATAGGTCTCATCTTTCCCCTCTTACCCTAAACCTATGCTCTCTAGTTCTGGACTCCCGACCCCAGGGAAAAGACTATTTATCCTATGCATGCCCCTCAATTTCATAAACCTCTATAAAGGTCACCCCTCAGCCTACGACGCTCCAGGGAAAACAGCCCCAGTCTGTTCAGCCTATAGCTCAGATCCTCCAACCCTGGCAACATCCTTGTAAATTTTTTCTGAAACCTATTCCAACAGTGGCCTAACCAATGTCCTGTACAGCCACAACATGACTTCCCAACTCCTGTACTCAATACTCTGACCAATAAAGGAAAGCATACCAAACGCCATCTTCACTATCTTATCTACCTGCAACTCCACTTTCAAGGAGTTATGAACCTGCACTCCAAGGTCTCTTTGTTCAGCAACACTCCCTAGGACCTTACCATTAAGTGTATAAGTCCTGCTAAGATTTGTTTTCCCAAAATGCAGCACCTCACATTTATCTGAACTAAACTCCACCTGCCACTTCTCAGCCCATTGGCCCATCTGGTCCAAATCCTGTTATAATCTGAGGTCACCCTCTTCGCTGTCCACTACACCTCCAATTTTGGTGTCATCTGCAAACTTATGAACCGTACCTCTTATGCTCCGTACCTCTTATGCTCGCATCCAAATCATTTATGTAAATGACAAAAAGTAGAGGACCCAGCACCGATCCTTGTGGCACTCCACTGGCCACATTTGATTAAACCCTGAGCAGTAATCAGCAATGCCTTAAGGCAGTCTCATCACAGAAGGTTATGAAGACCATCGTGAGTTAAACATCATTTTCTGCTCAGTAAATGATTAATCTCAGATCTTTCTGGTTTTATAAAGCGAGTGCACGTGGCTGTTAGTGTCGAGTAAAGCAGGAGATTACAGAGAATTATCAATATATTAAAGCGGGAAGTTAAAGAGTAAACCATCGTGAAGCTCCAGCGGGTTGTCTCAGAGACTTACCGCCCACTCGCTCCAGACTCGGGTCATCCTTCAGCCGGAGGCCCGGCACCGCCAGCTCCACATTTCCACCCGGGATCTGAAAACGGGATTTCAAAGAGAGAAAAGTTTAAACGGTGCGACCGGGATCCGGGAGGGAGCCCTCTGGGCCCGGGGAGTAAGGAGGGGGATTGAGCCGAGCCGGGCCGGGCCTTTCCCGGGAGATCACCGCCATCCGGACCATGTGGGGCGGATACAGGAGCTGACTCGCCGCCACTTCCCCCAGCAGCTCCTTCCAGAACCTTCCCCAGAGAAGGATAGAGACCGATAACAACTTCCGGAGCACTATTTATTGCCGGGGCGACCGGAAATCGCGGGCACGTGACCCCCTCCGCCCCGCCCCTTCCCCCGGTGTCGGTGCCATGGCCTCGACCGGACACAAAGTGGCTTTGGTTTCCTGTGTCGTGCTCTGCTCCTCAGTGATCTTCTCCAAACTCTTCATTCCCCGAGGAACCAGAGACAAGGCCCCACCACCGGAGGGTAAGGCTGGGGAATGGGGAATGGGGAATGGGGATAATGACCGAGCCCGGCTTCTGCTTCCCCCCTCTCACCCCTCTTCCCCCCTCCAACCCCTCACTCACTTCCCCTCACCCCCCCTCCCAACTCACTCATCCCCTCAGCCACTCATGCTCCTGCCCCCCCACACTCACCCGCCCACTCGGTCACTCATCCCCCTCCTTCCCACTCACTCACTCACCTCCTCCCCCACCATTTGATCACTTGCTCACTGACCCCCTCTCATCTCCACCCCACTCTACTCTCCCTACTGACACCCCCCCTCCCCCCCACTTAGTTACCATCCCTCGTCTGCTGGTCGCAAATACCCTCTCAATACTCATACCGCCTTTCTCTACTCCCTTCCCCATTCCTGCTACTGTTCATTCCAGCCCGGCCATGTATTCTTCACAACACCATCCATTTGTTATCATCATTATTTTCATTGTTATGCTTCTGTTCAATAAAATTTATTTTTGCAACCTTCATGTATCATTTGTGATTTCATCCAAGTTTTTACATGTTTCTGCCCCATGCCTGTGGTTCGACAATTTGTTTTTCCCCTCCTCTGAAGCATGCATTGCTGGGTCGAAAAATAACTTGACCACTTGTTCAGTTAGGTAAAAACAATGACTGCAGATGCTGAAAACCAAATACTGGATTAGTGGTGCTGGAAGAGCACAGCAGTTCAGGTAGCATCCAACGAGCAGTGAAATCGACGTTTCGGGCAAAAGCCCTTCATCAGGAATAAAGGCAGTGAGCCTGAAGCATGGAGAGATAAGCTAGAGGAGGGTGGGGGTGGGGAGAGAGTAGCATAGAGTACAATGGGTGAGTGGGGAAGGAGATGAAGGTGATAGGTCAAGGAGGAGAGGGTGGAGTGGATAGGTGGAAAAGGAGATAGGCAGGTCGGACAAGTCCAGACAAGTCAAGGAGACAGTGCTGAGCTGGAAGTTTGAAACTAGGATGAGGTGGGGGAAGGGGAAATGAGGAAGCTGTTGAAGCCCACATTGATGCCCTGGGGTTGAAGTGTTCCGAGGCGGAAGATGAGGCGTTCTTTCTCCAGGCGTCTGGTGGTGAGGGAGCGGCGGTGAAGGAGGCCCAGGACCTCCATGACCTCGGCAGAGTGGGAGGGGGAGTTGAAATGTTGGGCCACGGGGCGGTTTGGTTGATTGGTGCGGGTGTCTAGGAGATGTTCCCTAAAGCGCTCTGCTAGGAGGCGCCCAGTCTCCCCAATATAGAGGAGACCACATCGGGAGCAACGGATACAATAAATGATATTAGTGGATGTGCAGGTAAAACTTTGATGGATGTGGAAGGCTCCTTTAGGGCCTTGGATAGAGGTGAGGGAGGAGGTTTGGGCACAGGTTTTACAGTTCCTGCGGTGGCAGGGGAAAGTGCCAGGATGGGAGGGTGGGTCGTAGTGGGTTGTGGACCTGACCAGGTAGTCACGGAGGGAACGGTCTTTGCGGAAGGCGGAAAGGGGTGGGGAGGGAAATATATCCCTGGTGGTGGGGTCTTTTTGGAGGTGGCGGAAATGCCACTTGTTCAGTTAGTTTAGTTGGAAATGTTTTCAGTGAAATTGGTTCTGTAATTGGTGTTCCTTGGGTTGTTTATATAATCCAGCAAATGATGTTGGGTTTTGATCAACTATAGCTCAGTTTGAGCTGGGTAACTTATGGGGAGCAAAAGGCTTATTTCCATCCTATATGTTGTCAGTTTTTCAGTATTTTGACACAAAACAGCTCAAGCTCTAAATGAATGTTATCTCTAATTCTAGTCATGCAAAACCGATCCTTGGCACTATTTTCCGTTGCCATCCACTGGTGATAGCAGCATATGGGTTGTTTTCACCAGAACCAAAGCATGTTTAAGTAGTGATTTTGAGAGTAAAAGTACACCCTGATGTAATTTAGAGGGAAGAGTTAGAAATGAATGAGTTAGAGACAGGGCAAAATAATGAGGAGGAATTTAGGGAGTGTTTTACTGAGGCTGAAGGCGAAGAGAAATATAGTGCCTAAAGAGGTTTTAGAATTAGAATAGGGTAATGCTATGAAAAACCTAGGAGATGATAGTTTAAATCCTGGAATCTCATGCTGAACAAAGGAATTTTACAAAATACATTCATGGGACACGGGTGTCACTGGTTAGGGTAATATTAATTGCCCTTGAGAAAATAAATAAGAGCAATGTGGGCTCCTTGAAAAATGATAGTCATATTGTCAATGTTGAGAAGAGTGGGGTGGAGGACGGTATAAAGCTGGTTGTTTTGAATAAACTATAGTTTGTGCTAGGTGCACCAATTATTACTGGTTACACGTCTGCCAGAATAATTAGATATCCATCATAAGTAAGGCCATGGGTGTGCATGATGGGATCTAAAAGGCAACATATCCATCAATAAGAAAACAAGAGGCCATTGCTGTCTACAGTGAACTTTTGATGAGATAAGTGAGAGTCAGCTCCCAAGTTTTTTGGGAGAATGCCTTTTCAGTGACAGTAATCGACACCGTAGAAAGCTGTTCTGTCATCGTAAAGCTAGATGTCTAACCCAGAACAAAGGGACTTGTCAAAGCTGTGGGTAAAGTGATAATCCAATATTGCCTGAACTCATCAAGCAAATGAAATAGATATTCCTGTACATATCCATGAACTTTAATCTCTTGTTAAAGGGAGGTATCAGCACCTCAGGACTTGAAAGATGCAAAGATTGTGACCCTGAACAAGAGTAAGAGCAGCAGTTACAGTGACTGTTGAGGCATTTCAGTGCTGAGCATCATGAGAACTATTTTCCTCCATTCTTGCTATCATACTGTAAATTCTGGTCAGATGCATCTATTCCAAATCCCAGTGTGGTTTCCCAGAACAGGGAGATTCATGTCGTGAACATTTCAGCCCAGCAGTGCAAGAGAAATGAACAAGGAGACCACTGCACTTTGCCTTCTTTGATCTCTCCAAGGCATACAGGCATGTGAGCAGGGCAGCTAATTTTAACCCCCTGGGGAAACCTAATTGCCTGTCATAGTTGCTTGGCGTGACCACCTCCTTCCATTACAACAGAATGTAATGTCAGGTCTGATGGGGCAACATCAGAATCCTTTGATATCTTCAGCAGGGTTAACCAGGTTGTTTCTGGCACTAACAATGTGGTTCTCTGCCTACAAGACATTTGCTGAGACTGGATTAGAGGTGCTGGAAGAGCACAGCAGTTCAGGCAGCATCCAAGTAGCTTCGAAATCGACGTTTCGGGCAAAAGCCCTTCATCAGGAATAAAAGCTATCTACTTTCATACTAGAGCCTTTGCTATCCTGAGCTCGAAGACAAAATCCACCAAACCCTCATTCAGAGAATTGCTGTATGTTGATGATGCTGCACAAACATTCCATACTGAGGAACACGTGCAGTGACAAACAGATTCTCTTGTGCCTGCAAAGGCTTTGGTGTGACCATCATCTGGAAGAAGTGGAACTTTTGTGGCAGAAGCTGAAAAAGATGGCTTTTGTATTCCTGTAGGCAAGTTTAAAAGATAAGTCAACAGATGATCAGTAGGGAATGTTTAAAAAAAAGACTTAATGTGATACATGACCAATTTATAATTCCAAAGAGGCCAGAACTCTACTTATGAAAAATAACTGAAGACCTGGGAGGCATCAGAAAATTAAAATACTTCGTATGGCAAAATGTAAAAAATAACCTGAATCCTGGATAATGAGAAAGAAAAACAGCGCAGGTTGACAAAACCAATTTGACTGGAAAAAAGGTGTAACAAAGTCAACATTTTTTACAATTGTATTAGCATAAAGTGCAGTCAGGAATAATATAAGCCCCTTGAAAACTGGCAGTGATAATGTGAGTGAAAGTCAAGAAATGGCAGATGCGTAGAATAATTACTATGCACCAGCATTTATGATAGAGCAAACCATCAGTCCAAATTCCCAAGGAAACTAATGTTGAGAGGGGATTAGGAATCTGCCAAATGGAGAAGCAAAGTGCTGAGCTAGGTCATTGATTGAGGGGACAGGCTGATGAATGGAGCTTAGTCCATGATCTTAGAAACTAGAACATAAGAGCAAGAATAGGCCCTTTTGAGCTGGTCCACAATTCCATGGCTGATTGTCGAAATCAGTACCCTGTTCCTGCTTTCTATGCATTCACTTCGATACCTTCAGCTCTAAGAACTACATGTAACTCCTCCTTAAAAACATTTGATGCTTTGGCCTCAGTAGCTTTCTGTAGCAGAGAATTCACAGGCATGCCATTCTTTAGGTGAAAAGATTTCTCCTCATCTTGTTCTGAAATGGCCTACATCATATCCTCAGAAGTTCACCTGACGAAAGGGCAGCATTCCAAAAGCTTGTGTTTCTTAATAAACCCATTGGATTATGAACCTGGAGTCATATGATGTTTGACCTTGTCCACAACAGTCCAACACTGGCACCTCCACATCCTGGACTCGATGGCCATTGAGAGCATCCTTCCAGCATTTACCCTGTCCAGTCCTGGTAGAATGTCATAGGTTTTTGTGAGATAATTCATTCTTCTAAGGTTCAGTCAACATAGTCCTAACCTGGTCTCTTCATACACCAATCCTGTGTCATAGGAGTCTGGCTGGTAAATCTTGTTACATTCCCTCCAAAGCCACAGTACATATCCTCGGATAAGGAGACTGACACTGCTCTCAACAATGCAGGTATTGTCTTACCAAGACCCTGTACAATTGCAATAAAAATCCCTGCTGCTGTCCTCTAATCCTCCCACTCATAAGGCCAATTTATTTTGTCTTCTCCACCACCTGCTGCACCGGCATGTTTACTTTCAGGGACTGGTGTATGACACCACTCAGGTCTCATTGGATCTCCCCTATTTCCATTCAGATAATTTATCTTCTGTTTTTGCTACCAATTTAGATAATCTCACATTAATACACATTAGAATCCATCTGGCTGCTTGATTTGTCCAAATCATGCTGAAGCATTTCTGTATCCTCCATATTACTCATCCTCCCACCCAGCCTTATGTGTCTGCTAACTTGGAGGCATTATATTTAGGTTCCTCATCGAAGTCAATATATAGTATGAAAGTTGGGGTCCAAGCACTCATCCCTGCGGTAAAATACTGATCGTACCCACGTTCAGAAAGAGGCCCATTAATTCCTATTTTTTGTTTCCTGTGTGCCAAACCAGTACTGTAACCATGATAGTACACTACTTCAATCCCATGCACTTTAATTTTGCAAATTGTCTTATGTGAAGCCTTGTGAAAGTCCAAGTAAACAAATTCCACTGGCTTTCTCTTATCAATTCTACGAGTTACAGCCTCAAAATGTTCCAATAGATATTCCCTTTCAAAAATCCATAATGACTTTAATCCTGTCATTGTTTTCCAAGTGCTGTGATAATCGATCTTTTATGATGTCTAGTATTTTCCCCACTACCAATGTCAGGCAAACCAGTCTAGATTTCCCTGTTTTCTCTCCTTTTTTAAATAGTGGGGTTATGTTAACAACCATAAGAATCCATAAGAACTGTCCCTGACTCCATAGAATCTTGAAACATGACCACCAATGCATCCACTATTTGTAGGAACACTTCCTTATATACTCTGGGATGTAGATTGTTAGACCATGTGGATATATTGGCCTTTAATCCCATCGATTTCTCCAACACGACTGCCTGACCAATACTGATTTCGTTCAGTTGCTCCTTCTCAGTAGACTGTGTGTTCCCCAGTATTTTGGAATCTTATTGAATGGTAGAGTGGACATGAGGTCTTAAGTGGCCTTCTTCTATTTCAAGAATCCTTATAACAGTAACGAAGAACATAACTCTCCTAAATACTGACAAATTCCCCAGATCTATTTCAGGGTTTAAGAGGAAGTAAATGAAAGCATTTTAACATGTCCTTTAATCCTCCAAAGTTCTCTTAAATTAAAATGAATCCTACAGATTGAAAAATTGTGCATCCATCTCACTATTTAAGAATAGGGAGGAAGAGAAACCAAGATACCTTAGCTTAACATCTGTTATTGGGAAATTACTCCATGTCCTTGTCCGCTGTCTCCTGATTCAAGCCTGATATCTACATGGGGTCCCTAGTTTCTGCCATGTGTTTTCGTGTGACTGGGCAGATCGATTCTTGACCTGCAGATCTTGGGCTCGGACGTTTCATGAGGTAATGTTACAAAAGCGTCTATTTTTGAGAATTGAGGAAGTAATGAATTAATTTGAAAATCTGTGGACACCTTGTTTGTTTCTGTTTTAAAGGGTCATTGACGGTCTTTTAGGACCCAGGAACAATTTTAAGAAAGGATTTCTCCACAACTTTCAAAGGGTTGTGATCAGAGTATATGATAGTCTCAGATACATTACTGGTAACAAACATGGAAGTGTTATAACGCCAACACCAAGCTCAAAGTCTCCTTCTCAACTGTCAAATATTTCTACTGATTAACGTTCAATTTCCTGGTCTTTCTGTCTTCATGTTGTCTTCCTGTAAGAGCACAGCACCAACACCCACATCACTTGCATCGAGAGCCACCCCAAATGGCTTTGCGTAATTAGATGTGGCTAACACTGGGGGAATGGTTAACACAGCTTTCAGGCTGTCAAATGCATTCTGACAGTCCACTGTCCACTGAAACTTCTTGCCTTTCTTTGGCAATTCAGTGAGTGGAGCAGCCAAACTGCTAAATTCCAGTACGAATTTTCAATAAAATCCACTCAAACTCAGGACTGCTCTTTTTATCGATGGTATGGGAAATTCCCCAATTATCTTTGTTTTTGCATTCCGTGGGGCCATTTGTCCATGTCCAATAACATGGCCCAGGAAGGTGACTTGGGCTTTGGCAAATTCACTTTTAGCTAGGTTTTTCACCAAGCTTGCCTTCCAAAGTCAATTGAACAATTCTGATAAATGTTGCAAATGTTCTTTCCATGTGTGACTAAAAATCACCAGGTCATCAATACAAACTACACAATTGGGTAATCTGGAAATGACCTTATCGGTTAGTCTCTGAAATGTGGCTCGCACATTTTTCCTACTTAAAGGCATGACTTTAAACTGATACTGTCCGTTCGGTGTTACAAAAGTCAAAATTGTCTTCGCTCTTTCAGACAAAGGCACCTGCGAGTATCCTCTGAGCAAGTCCTACTTAGAAATATAAGTTGCCTGTCGCATCTTTTCAACAGTCTTCCAAACATGGAATTGCATATGCATCAGTCTCTTTAACGGCATTGACTTTGCGGTCGTCCACACATAACCATTGGGTTAATATGAGTGAGTGCCAGTCATTGTAACTCAGTTCGATTATGTTGTCTTGGAGCGTGCGTTCAATGTCCTTTTGAACCTGTGCCAACTTTAGAGAGTTATGCCTATAACAATGTTGCTTAATCGAAACAGCATCTCCTATATCTACACCATGCATAATGCTTAGTTTCACAGGTCTCCCCATGTGATAGTAATAACTCTTTCAAGACATTTTGATTTTCCTCTGGAAGGTAATTCAATAATTTACCCCAACATTTGACAACGTCCTCATTGTCCAATTTTATTTGAGGAATGTCCAATTCAGAATCCTCTGAACTCTGTGTTGTAACCAATAACGCAGTATCCTTTGGCTTTCCTTCCCTGTCAAAATGCCTTTTGAGCATACTCACATAACACACTCTGTGAGATTTCTTTCTGTCTGAAATCCTTATCAAGTAGTTCACCTCATTCAATTTCTTTTTGACTTAGTAAGGTCCACTAAATCTTGCTTTTAAAGGTTCACCTATCACTGCTATCTCCGATAGCAAAATTGCGGGTTTTTGATTTCGTGTCTGCTTCCTGTTTTAGGGTCCTGAAGAAGGATTATACCTTAAAGTTGACTTCTCTACCTCTTATGCTGCCTGGCTTGCTGTGTTCTTCCAGCCTCCTGTATATCCACTTTGGATTCCAGCATCGACAGTTTTATTTGTCTCTAACCAAGTGATACTTTTAAATGCTGTCTAACCAACTCCCCCACTCTATTTAATCGCTCCCTAAAATTTGAAACATAGTCCAATGAGTGGTCTCTGAATTATGACTTACCAATTTCTCCTTAATCAATTTCAGCAGTCCTCTCACTTCATGCTCAAACATTAATTCAAAAGGAGTCAATTTGGTTGATTAATTTGGTGCAAGCGGAGTTCCTCTTATTCCAATCATGTGGATAGTCTTGACTAAAAGCCCTCAACGTGGTCTTTAATGTCTGATGCCACCTTTCTGAGCTCCCTGCAACTCTGGATAGTATGCACTAGATTTGAATTGTTTTATTTTTAAGCTGTCCACGACTTCCTTGAATAATTTCAGTGTGACGTTTGACCCCTGATCTGATTGTATCTTTGTGGAAAGTCCGTATCTCATGAAAGGTTTGAGTAACTCCTCTACAATCCTTTTAGCTGTCCTATTGTGTAATTGAAATGGCCTCTGGAAATCTAGTGGACCATCCATTATTGTTTACAAATACTGCTTGCCACTTTTTGTTTTAGGTAGGGGTCCTATGTGATAATGTAAGACTCTTATAAAGTTTCCTCAAATGCAAGATTAGGTATTAAATTTTATTACTGCCCCTGGTTTTCTTGTCTGACAAAATTTAACTACATCCTTGTGCAGTCTAGGCCAGTTAAAATGTTTTTGTATTTTAGTTTGTATTTTTCTTATCCCTAAATGACCCCCTACTGATAGTTCATACAACACTTGCAACATCTCTGTTCTATAACCCACTGGCAATCCGACTTGATGAACTTCTAGATTAGAGTGGTGCTGGAAAAGCACAGCAGTTCAGGCAGCATCCGAGGAGCAGCAAAATCGATGTTTCGGGCAAAAGCCCTTCATCAGGAATATGATGAACTTCTGCCCATTTCTTATCTGCTTGAATATGTGGTGATCTCCATTTCCTCATTCAGACATAATTTTTAAGATAGTAGCATTCAGGAATATATTAGGATTCTTGTTCCATGTGTGCCTTTTGATATAATTGCTTTAAATTTTCATCTTTCTGCTGTAACTCAGTTAATTTATCTGAGTTAAAGATGTCTGCACTGTTATCTATCTGCTCCTGGTTTGTGCCTACCATCCGATTGAACAGAGTCTCTGGGGGTGGCGCAGTGGCTAGCACTGCTGCCTCACAGCACCAGGGTCCCAGGTTCAATTCTAGCCTCAGGCGACTGTCTGTGTGGAGTTTGCACGTTTTTCCCGTGTCTGCGTGTGTTTCCTCCAGATGCTCTGGTTTCCTCCCACAGTCCAAAGATGTGCAGGCCAGGTGAATCGGCCATGCTAAATTGCCCGTAGTGTTAGGTGCATTAGTCAGAGGGAAATGGATCTGGGTGGGTTACTCTTTGGAGGGTCGGTGTGGAATGGTTGGGCCGAAGGGCCTGTTTCCACACAGTAGGGAATCGAATCTAATCTAATTCCACTTCACCTTTCTTATCTATATTCTTTGATCTCTCCTGTTTTGACTGGTGACTTTGTGACCTCATTAACACACAGTCAGGAAAAGTCCCAGGATATGTGACCTGCAATAGTTCAGTTGCCCGAGTTTCCACTGGCTTTTCAACCAAGTAGGCAGCATGCCGACCTGTGAACCAGCTATATCATGAGCAAGGACAAATTGTATTCCTGGAGATGAGAGTTGGTCCAGTACTCCTACCATAACTTCTTCACTACTAGCACCTTTTCTGGCAATAGTCCTTCAGAGGTATGTATCTCCTCATCTTTCAATATCAAAAATCGAGAGGATCCAGTATCTCTAAATATTGTAACCTCTTTACCTGCTGCTCCTGGCTTGTGCAAGTAAACTTTACATTCTCGGGTATATGGTTTAAGAAGATCTGACTCTTCCTCGTTAACCAACCTTCAACCAGCTTGTACATTCTGGTGCAGCTTTCTAGCCTCCACTGTGCTTTCTATTACCACTCCAACAAAATTCGTTGGCTTTTCCTGTTTTCCTACATCTGGCTTCCCCGTGCTTTTCCAAACCCACCAACACTGATTTCATGTGGCCAACTTTATTGCAGTGAAAACACTGGAGCTTTTTAACCTCTCTTTCCCTTCAAGATTTCCTTTTTGCCCTGTGGTAAGTTATTGTTATGATCTTTACCAAGATCTACCTTTCCCTTTCCATGCGAGGATTTCTCTTTTCCCCAATTTCTATCCCTCATGGATTGAAATTGATTGTGGAAGCCAAAACTTTGATTTATGGACCAACTCATAATCATCAGCCATTTCAGCTGCTAATTTTGCCATTTTAACTCTCTGCTCGTCCACATGATTTCTCTTTACTTCAGGAAGTGAACTTTTGAACTCCTCCAAAATATTCATCTATCTAAGACCATTACAGGTTTGCTCTATTTTTAATGCTCTTATCAAAATTACTTTGTTTGATCCTTTCAAACTCAGTGTAGGTTTGACCAGGGTCCCTCCTTAGATTCTTGAAACACGGTCTGTAGGCTTCTGGCACAAACTCATATGCACTTAAGATGGCTTTCTTCACCTCATCGTACTTCCCAGCTATCTCCTTTAATAGTGAAACAAACACCTCATTAGCTCTATCTACAAGTCTACAACAAAACCCACATGGTCATTGGCCATTGCATTTGTTCAGCTGCCTTTTTCAAATAGACGAAAAAGGCTTCCACATCCATCTTATCAATTTAGGCAATGCGTGAATGTATTTAAACAGTTTCTTACCAGGCCTTTGGCTATGATGAGTTTTCTCACCCTCACTCTCTTCCTCACTAAGCTTACCTCCAACATTCATCTCCATCCTTTTAAGCTGACTTTCCTGTCTAAGTGCCAATTTCTGAAGTTCAAACTCCCTCTCTTTCTTCCTTTCCTCTCTCTCCTTTTCTCTCTCTCTTTTTCTTGTGGTAAAGCAATTTGTTCTTTTTCTTCTTTCTCTGCTTTTCACGTAATTCAAAGTTTCATTTCATTTGCCCTTTCCTTCTCTTTTGCCTCTAATTCAAGGTGCTACATTTTCAATTGAACTTCAATTATCTCTAAAGATTCTGATGGTGTTTCCAGCAAATTTAAATGCTGAGCTATTGCTGTAATTATCTCTCCTTTCCCTACAGAAGGAGGCAGCAACAACTCCAGTTTGTTTGCTCATTCCACCTTATTCACCTTTTGTAAAACCGCCAAAGTCACTTCTTCCACCACCAGAAAACTGAAAGAACCACTGCTATCCCAAGTACTGTTTAAACCAGCCAAAATCAACACCCAGAACAAAAGACATTAACAACTGCCACTCGTAGCCCTTGAGTCCAACAACCCTAATCCCAATTTGGAACAATAGAACAAATCCCAGAAGAGCCCCCAGTGTGTTATGGACCAGGTCAGACCCCCTCAAAACATTTCAAAAAAGTAGCCCAGACCCTAACTTGCTAGTTGTTTGAAGCAGGGGTAAGTGGATATTCAGGAGTGATGTAGCTGGCCCAACTGCTTAGTCTTAAAGAAAACAGAGTTGACTTGCAAGATTAGAATAACTTAACCTAGCCAAAAACCCAACAGATTATCTCAACTTAATGATGCTACTCCAAATTCCTGCAACAATCCCCATAAACACCCCTTGGCAAAAAAAGGTAAAATCAAATACAGTGTAATAGGAGAGTGAGAGAGATGGCAGAGAGATTCAGCATGGAACACCTTCTTTCACATAGCTGTTTCTTGGACCAGCAGCATCAAACCCGACTGCTCGTCAAAACCAAACCAAACCATAGAAAAGCTGAGCTGGGCGAACTGGCCACTTCCCTTTCATTGCAGAAGTCTTTTTTTTTTATTTGAAAGCCTTTTGTCTGTGGCAGTATCTGTTAGCTATAATCAGTTGGCCCTAAAACCTTTCAAACCTAGAAAACCCGGAATATGTACTTTATGACCGCTCTGAAAGAAAAATCAAGGAAAACATAACCTTGTTAAAGGAGCAGCATCATCTCATGCTAAATACTGGACTTGTTTGCTGAGGTTCACTAACTTGGGTTTTATGATTGCTGAAGCACTTGTTTCTGCTTGAATACTTGTTTTGGGATGCACTTGGTGTTGGCATCTGGCTGGGTCCTATGGAAAATAAAGAACATGAAAGCATGGGAAGGGTTAAAGCATGAAGACCACTGGCAATCTGTGGTCTGTGGAAGGTAGGATGGGATAAGAATTGTGGAATGCTCTTACACCAATTAGCAGAGTAAGGTTAAGGCTGAAAGTTCACTGTGGCGTGATGAGATAACACAAGTAATAAAGCAAGTTTCTCTGTTAAGTGTTATTCTGACAGGATTGGGACCATAAATATTTGGGACATGACATTAAAATATCTAATTAATAGTTAGTAGAGTCAGCTTGAGACAGGAGACTGTTGTAACAGATGGAATAGCTAAATATCTATCATGACAGGTTAGTCTGCAATGGAAGATCACTGTAGCAGAGTTAGCAATAAATATCTAACCGTGACATTAGAATAACATTAAGTAGAATGTACAACTAAAGAGATAATGGAAACTAACATCACTGGTTTATTGTGTAGCTAGAGTGAGGTACTTTGATTAATATAGTTGGACATGCTGATAAGCTAACAGAAACATGATAAAAAAAATATAAAAATCCATGGACCCTGAGGTTCGTAGGCAATCGACAATCTGCTTTCTAAGTGTCACGGTTTTTTGTTTGCAAATAAAAGACCTACTTCTTGAAGAACTCTCTGTGTCTCCTGGTGATTCTCTATATTTTCTCCACAAACAGTCCCCAGAACACTACCTGGGTCTCTGGATTAACAGTCCAGCCACAATACCACTAGGTTATTGCATAGTGGTCTCAGATCAAAGGCCAAGTTTGTGCTATATCAAAAACCTGGAACTCCCTCCCTAACACGGCTGTGGATATATCTATAGCACACAGACTACAACAGTTCAAGAGCATGCCTCATTGTTATCTTCTCAAACCCTAAAAGAAAACAATGGAGATTGTCTCTTCATTAGGATTTTGGTAAAAATCAAAAGCGGAAAAATCACTTTGAACTATTGCTACATTTCAGAATTCTAACTGCAGTCCTTTTAAGAAAAAATATTTAATTGGTTAAAGAGCACATTTAAAGAACTTCTAGCACTTAACTCTCTAAATACCCAGACTCTACGTTCATTTTGTAGATCCGTGAATAAGTTATGTCAAAATAACATAATATTGGTCATTGCAGCTAGATCCCACTCGAAAAGTAGACTCACCTTATGCTTGAAGATTTGACATAATTCTGAGCCAGAAAATTCACTTCCACTTTCTGGCTTCATTTTATTTGTTGCCTTATTTGTTTTGAGTACATTATCATAAAACCTTGTGATATATGCATGAAGTATTCAGAAACCTGGTTACAACTTCAACCATGAAAGCATTGCACAGATAAAGAGCTGACAGAAAATAGTGAACTCCAACCCAGTGTCTGCCAGGGTCCTAAGCTTGTACTTGGAAACTTTGCAGGTAAATAGGTTTTCCTTTTTAACATTCATCCCTTGAATGATTATAGTGAAGCTTAGAATGTTTCGACAAGCAGTAAAGTTGACAGTGCAGAGTATAGTTACAGGCCACATCTCTTCCAGCATCTTTAAGAGTATAGGCCTGTGCCTAGAATTTCATTAGGCTTTCAAGTATTGAAGGACAGTGCACTTAACATTGTTTACCATACTATCTCATTCCTCTTGTCCATATTTCAGCTTAAAATCATTGGATACAATACTGTGAATAGCAAATTATAAAAATGCACAACATACTGTTCTTATTACATTGAAAACTATGCTTAGGGAGTTGCCTATCACTTAGCTATAAATTCTATCAAAATTATTCTGTCTCTCTTTTCTGGATCTTTTATATAAATCTGAAATAAAAATTGGAACAATCGAAATGCATTATCTCATCTGTGAATTGTTATAATTATGTGACTGATATTTTCGAATCAGTTTGTTCAGAGACGTTACTACAAACCTCTGGAACAGGTGGGACTTGAACCTCGGTCTTCTAGCTCAGAGGTACCACAAGAGACCTACGATCAGAAGATATAGAACTTATATGGATGAAGGTAAGAAATAACAAAAGAAGGGGACAGAGGTGGGAGCAGTCTGTAGACAATCTAGCACTGGCTACAGTATAGGACAATAGAATAAGTCAGGAGATGTGGGCATGTAAAAATCTTCAAGTACATTGGGAAAGTCAGATTGGCAGGGGTAGCCATGAGGAAGAATTCAGAGTGCATTCAGGCTAGTTTTCTGGAACAATGTGTCGTGGATCCAAACAGGGGTCAGGCTATTTTGGGTCTAGTGAGTGATATGCACTAAGGCAGATTTAATAAATGACGCCAAAAACAATCACCTAGAAAACAAGACCATAGCACGGCAGAATTTAGCTTTCAGTTTGAGATGGAGAAACAACTGTTCTAAACTTAAATAAGAGTAATTACAAAGGAATGAAATTAGAGTTGGCTGGAGTGAGCTGGAAAAGGAGTTTACCAGAAAAGAGTTTATGAACAATGCAGAAATGTAATAGCTCATCACTTTAAAAAGATAAGCCTGGAAGGAGGATTCTAGGAAGGGGATAAACCAACATGGTTCATCAAGGATGTTAAGAATTGTATAAAATTTAAAATGTAAACATAGACATGGTAAAGATCAGTGGTAAGGCACAGGATTAGGAAATCATTAAAAGCCAACAAAAGACAGCCAAAAAATATCAAGATGGGCAACTAGAGCCTTTCTTTTAAATAGGAAAAGAAAGGCCAAAGCGAAAACCAAGCTTGGAGAATAAAATAAAACAAAGAACTGCAGGTGTCTGCCAGAGCTGAAACAAACAAAAACAAATTTGAGGAACTTTGCAGGTTTATCAGCATCACTGGAGAGAAAAGAGTTATTGTTCACATCCAGGGACCCTCCTTCAGAACCTGAGAGAATGAAACTGGGGAAGTAACAATAGGCAACAAGGAAACAAAACGGTGTAGTCTACGCCATGAAATGCCACCAGCCAGTTTAATAAGAGAGGGTTACAGCTGCAGCATCAACACAAAGAATTAAACAGACCACAACAGTTTGCACCTGACCTTACAGTGATAGACAGAGAGGGCAAAATGAACTCTTCCTGGTGGGAAGGCAGGCCCTCTGGGAGATTGACTCCCTTGGTGACAGACATGCAGGATGAATTCAGGTACCCAGACACTATGGTAAATGCTAGGTGAACTAAATTTAAATTAGATACAGAAGTAGATGCATGAAGGTTAGTAAGTTTACAGAAACTACCAAATTGTAGTGGACAGTGAAGAAGGTTACCTCAGAGTACAATGGGATCTTGATCAGATGGGCCAATGGACTGAGGAGTGGTAGATGGAGTTTAATTTAGATAAATGTGAGGTGCTGCATTTTGCAAAGGCAAATCAGGGCAGGACATATAAACTTAATGGTAAGGTCCTGGAGAGTGTTGCTGAACAAAGAGACCTTGGAGTGCAGGTTCATAGTTCCTTGGAAGTGGAGTTGCAGGTAGACAGGGTGGCAAAGAAGGCATTTGGTATGTTTGCCTTTATTGGTCAGTGCGTGGAGTGTAGGAGTAGGGAGGTTATGTTGTGGCTGGACAGGACATTGGTTAGGCCATTATTGGAATACAGAGGAACCTTGATTATTCGACATTTAATTATTCAAATTTTGGATTAGATTAGATTACAGTGTGGAAACAGGCCCTTTGGCCCAACAAGTCCACACCGACCCGCCGAAGCGGGTGATCTGAACAAGATCACAAGGTCCCGATGCGTGGCTAAACTATGTTATCTGGCATTTGATTAACTGAATGAAATACTCCACACCCGTAGCCTTCGGATAATTGAGGTTCCTCTGTACTGTGTGCAATTCTGGTCTCCCTTCCAAAGGAAGGAGGTTGTGAAACGTGAAAGGGTTCAGAAAGGATTTACAAGGATATTGCCAGGGTTGGAGGGTTTGAGCTAGCGGAAGAGGCTGAATAGGCTGGGGCTATTTCCCCTGGAGTGCAGAGGCTGAGGGGTGACCTGAGAAGTTTAAAAGATTATGAGGAGCGTGGATAGAGTAAATAGACAAGATCTTTTCTCTGGGGATTATCCATCTTAGCTTTAAAAGCATTTACTGAGGAGGCCTCAACTACTTCACTCGACAGGAATTCCACAGATTCACAACCCTATGGGTGAAGAAGTTCATTCTCAATTCAGTCCTAAATCTGCTCCCCCCAGTTTTGAGGCTGTGCACTCTTGTCCTAGTTTCACCTGCCAGTGTAAACATCCACACTACTGCTAGTTTATCTATCTTTTACATAATTTTATATGTTTCTATAAGATCCCCTTTCATTCTTCCAAATTTCAAAGAATATAATTGCAGTCTATTCAGTCTCTCCTCATAACCAACTCCCACCCTCTCAACTCCAGAATCAACCAAGTGAACCGCCTCTGCAATTCCTTTAGTGCCAGTACATTCTTTCTCAAGTAAGGAGACCAAAACGGCACACAGTACTCCAGGTGTGACCTCACCAGCATCCTGTACAGCTGCAACATAACCTCCCTGCTTTTAAACTCAAAGCCTTTAGCAATGAAAGTCAAAATTTCATTTGCAGCCTGAATTACCTTTTGCACCTGCAGACCAACCTTCTGTGATTCATGCACAAGGACACCCAGGTCCTTCTGCATAGTAGCATGCTGCAATTTTTTTTACCATTCAAGTAATAGCCCTTTTTAATGTTATTCCTACCAAAATGAATGACTTCACATTTATTAACATTATACTCCATCTGTCAAAACTTTGCCTACTCACTTCAACCATGTCTCTTTGCAAAGTTTCACTCCTCTGCACAGTTTGCTCTACGACTCATCTTAGTGTCATCTGCAAACTTTGACACAATAGGTGGTCCCCAACTCCAAATCATCCATGTAAATTGTGAATAATTACATTCCCAACACTGATCCCTGAGGCACACCACGAGTCAGACTGCCAACCAGAAAAGAATTCATTCATCCATCCAGTCTTTGCTTCATATTATTTAACCAGTCCTCTCTCCATGTAAATACATTGCCTGTAAGGTCTTGCATCTTTATCTTATAAAGCAGCCTTTTCTACGACACCTTGTCGAATGCCTTTTGGAAATCTAGATACACATCTACTGGGTCTCCTGTAGTTAAGCATTATCTGCCTTTCATGAACCAATGCTATGTCTGCCAAATGGGACAATTTCTATTAGATGCCGTGTTACTTCTTCCTTGATGATAGACTCAAGCATTTTCCCCACTACAGAGGTTACGCTAACAGGTGTATAATTGCCTATCTTTCGTCTACCTCCTTTTTAAACAGTGATGTCATAAAGAGATCGAAGGTGCAACATTTTCCAGAGGATAGTGCACATATAAAATGAGGTACCAGAGAAGTGGAAGAGGCTGATACAATTATATTTAAAACATGTCTAGATGGTTATATGATTAGGAAGGGTTTAAGAGTGATAATGGGCCATATGGGACTAGATTTATTTCGGATATCTGGTCAGCATGGACAAATTTGACCAAAGGATCTGTTTCAATGTTGTGCAACTCGATGACTAATTCTTTTATAGGTTACGCCATGGTTACAACTAAAACTTTGAACCTAAAGTTCTGAAGGGTCACTAGACCAGAAATGTTAACTGATTTTTCTCCATCCACTGCTGCTACACTGGCTGAGTTTTTCCAGCATTTTGTTTTTGTTTTTTTTCAAGAAAGAACTGGAAATCAAAGAAGTTTGACAACATCCTATATTCAACTTTGTGGCACCAGCAATACTAAAGTTTTAGTTAAAAGGACATGTATATGCCACACCTCACCATAGTGTTATTCCTAATTATGTTTATTTATTAATAGAGAATATAATGTTTTTTAAGATACCAGCAGAGCTGAAACCAACTCAAAAGCACCAGGAGTCTCTTTACAGAGGACATACTAGCTCCAGAACTGCAAAAATGGGAGTCCAATCCTTCCTCAAATGGAAAGGATGCAGATGGTACCAACCACCCACTAGAGTGGATTCACGACCTTGCTTTATTTTTTCAGTACAGTGGTTCGGATATAATTAAAGTTTAATTCTTGCGCAATCATGTTAAGAAGATATGTACAACAGTCACACCATTGAAGCTGATAGGCCCAGAATCATATTATAAGAGAAAGTGAGGACTGCAGCTACTGGAGATCAGAGTTGAGAGTGTGGTGCTGGAAAAGCACAGCAAGTCAGGCAGTATCCGAGGAGCAGGAGAATTCAAGTTTCAGACAAAATTAGATTAGATTAGATTACTTACAGTGTGGAAACAGGCCCTTCGGCCCAACAAGTCCACACCGCCCCGCCGAAGTGCAACCCACCCATACCCCTACATCTACCCCTTACCTAACACTACGGACAATTTAGCATGGCCAATTCACCTGCCCTGCACATCTTTGGACTGTGGGAGGAAGCCCACGCAGACACGGGGAGAATGTGCAAACTCCACACAGTCAGTCGCCTGAGGCGGGAAAAGCCCTTCATCAAGAATAAAGGCTTCTGAGCCAAGAGGGTGGGGCTTGGGGGGGGAGGGGGGGGAGATGCATGGGGGGGTAAGAGTGCAGTAGGTAGATGAAGGTGGGGGTAATGGTGATAAGTCAGAGAGGAAGTGGAGCGGATAGGTGGGAAGGAAGATGGACAGGTCATGAGGGCAGTGCTGAGTTGGAAGGTTGGATCTGGGATAAGGTGGGCGGGGGGGGGGGGGCGGAGGTGGGAAGACACAGGGAATGAGTAAAGGTCAACTTCAACACATTTCACCCCAACCTCAAGCTCACCTGGACCATCTCAGACAGGTCCTCTCCTTCCTGGGTACCTCCATCTCCATCAACCAGTGACCGACTCAACATGGACACCTTCTACAAACCTACCAACTCCCACAGCTACCTGGACTACACCACCTCCCACCTTCCCTCCTAAAAAACAACTATCCCTTATTCCCAATCCCTCCACCCGCAGGAGAATCAGTTCCACCATAGAACACACCAGATGGCCGCCTCCTTCAAAGACCACAATTTTCCCTCCCACAGTCAATGATGTCCTCCAGCACATCCCATCCACTTCCCACACCTCCACCCTCAAACCCCACCCCTCCAACTGCAACAAGGACAGAAGCCCCCGGTCCTCACCTTCCACCCCACCACCTCCATATACATCGCATCATCCTCTGCCATTTCTGCCACCAACAAACAGACCTGCCCAGAGATATAATTTCCCTCTCCACCCGATCTGCAAAAACAATTCCCTCCATAACTTTGTCAGGTCCATTCACCCCACCAGCCCTAACCCCACTCCTGGCACCTTCCCTGCCACACAGGAAGTGCAAAACCTACACCCACAACTCCCCTCTCACCTCCATCCAAGGCCCCAAAAGGAACCCTTCACATCCAGAGTTTTACCTGCACTTCCACACATCATTTACTGCATCTGTTGCTCTCGATGCAGTCTCAACTACATTGGGGAGGCAGGACATCTACTTGCAGAACGCTTCAGAGAACATCTCTAGGACACCCACACCAACCAACCTCACCGCCCCATGGCCGAACACTCCAACTCCCCATCCCACTCCGCCAAAGACATGCAGGTCCTGGGCTCCTCCATCACCACACCTTAACCCCCAATGCTTGGAGGAAGAACACATCTTGCGGCTTGGGACCCTCCTACCACATGACATCAATGGGGATTTCACCAGTTTCATTTCCCCTCCCCCCCCCCACCTTATCCCAGCTCCAACTTTCAAACTCAGCACCACTCCATGATCTGTCCATCTTCCTTCCCACCTATCTTCTCCACCTCCTCTCCAACCTATCACCATTAACCCAGTCTTCATCTAACGATCGCACTCTGAGCTACTCTGCCCAGCCCCCCTCCCATTTATCTCACCATCCCCTTGGCTCACAAGCCTCATTCCTGCTGAGGGGCTCTTGCCTGAAAAGTCAGTTCTCTGCACCTCAGATCCTGCCTGACTTACTGTGTTCTTCCAGCGCCACACTTCACCCAGAATCACATTATAGCCAATGCAGCCAAGGAAGTTTCAGGTACAAATAACAATCTAACTTCAATTGCATTTAAGAAACACACATTACAGCAGAACCAACTTTAGTCAAGATTCAACACTTCCAAAAGAGAATGCTGGAAAATCTCAGCAGGTCTGGCAGCATCTGTAAAGAAGCGCTGATGTTGAGTCTACCTGACCCTTTATCAAAGCAGCTTTTCTCTCCTTTACAGATGCTGCCAGACCTGCTGAGACTTTTCAGCATTTTCTCTTTTGATTTCAGATTCCAGCATCTGCAGTAATTTGCTTTTATTCAACACTTCCAAGCTGCTAGTAAAATGCTATCCGAGGAAAAAGGAGGTCCTTAGCTTCAAAACTAAATCATGCCCACCTTGACAATTCTGAGCTTGAGTTGCAGGAATGGAAAGATCATATGGCAGCAAAAAGACCTGGTTAGATTCTCCAGAGTTGTAACTAGCCAAAGGTGGCTGCAACTCAGAAGCTCAGCTTTCATCAACCATACAATTTTTCAGCAGAGGTTGTGATGTTTACCTATATACTTGCTGGGTAGCAAGCTTTGATATGAAAGTGAGGACTGCAGATGCTGGAGATCAGGGTCAAGAGTGGGGTGCTGAGAATGCATAGCAGGCCAGGCAGCATCAGAGGAGCAGGAGAATTGACATTTTGGGCAAGAGCCCTTCATTAGAAAGCAAGCTTATATTGCCAGACGTTGTCCACTCCAACAAATCAAGAACAAACTTCACAGTTAGATTAGTCTCAATGAATAGGATTATATGTACACTGGCAGCTAAACTATTAGCACATTAAAGCTCCAACTTCAACCTGAGCAGTAGTTTAGCTTCCTATTGCTCACAGCGCAGACTTCAAGCTCCTGAGATGTTGATGACCATGGTGGACACACCAGCCCTAATTCCATTTCCCACCTTGAAAAAGCCTTGCATGCTGTTATAGGCCCAAGTGTTCATCCGATACAAATGGTGGTGGCTCCTACCTCTACCATATACTCACTGCCTTTTGGGTGTTTTTCCTCAACAAGAAATGCTACTCAAAACCACTGCCCTGATTATAGATCCCTCAGTCACGTGATTCTACCTACCATATATTTCTCAAGAAAAATTGTAGATAAGTGACCAGCTGGCTATAAAGAGCTAAAATCATGTACAAATGGATTATTTATTGGAATGTTCTATTCACAGGTTACTAAGTACACAACTTGACAAGGCACCATTTAGACAATTGTTACTTTGTTCAATAGTGGATAAGCAATTATCCTAACTATGCAATGCACTACAGTTCTGTGGACAAGCCCCATTATATGAGGGAACTTTACAGAATAATTTCCACAAGGTGTAATGTGAATCTCAAATGAAGTTTATCATAAACTGAGCAAACGCTCTGCATTGGGAGAACCATTGACTAGTATGGTAGGAAGAGGAACAATGGGCAAGCATTAATTGGCATCATTTGACTGTTCAATGCATTGCAAACATAGCATAGAATGCCATAAACCTTGCCACCAAAAACCTAGGTTGTTAGAAGCAGACTATAGTGTACATAAAAGTGTACAATCACCCACATTAGACAAGGTCAGGATATTTTTAAATGGTGATAAAATTAAAAACAGGGAATGGGTGTTTGAAGTGTCTCAGTACTAGATCTGTAGATCATACAAACTGCATTATTTGAATCAAAAAGTATAAGACTGGCCTTTACATCTGAAAGTCTGAAGTAAAAGCTGTAATCCCTATAACAGTCAATATTATCAGGCTACACCATCTCACCAGTATGCCCACTAACAGATCAAAGAGTTGTTGTTGTCGTCAAGTTGCTGCAGTGCACCTTGTCAATGCATCCAAGCTGCTGTTGACAAAATGGATTAAGTGCTCAGTGGAATGGGATCCTGTCAGACAGGCTACTTTCTCATTGGTGGTTAGCATTGTTGATGTGGCTCTCATCCAAAACTCCCTCACTCCTTGTAAAGTACCATGGCTATGTCAGGCTAATTCTGAGTCACTGTCTAACGCAATTCTGTTCAAAAAAATTCACACGATTGGTTGTCATTTCAGGCCATTCTTGCTTCAGAATGCAGTGATGAGACTGGTATGGAAGAAAGGAGGGGGAGAAAATGCACAAGATTTCAATCCTTTTAAAAGGTGAGTGAAGGTAGCTGGACTGAACAACATACATTATCTGGCATTTGGACTATTAAATACCATCAGCTGAGAATCTGATAATGCTGCCTATGCCTCATTAGTCTTTGTCTGACAAATGAAAATGCAACCAATGACCCACAGTTGGTTGTGAACAGGTGTGGAATCCTGCCAACTGCAGGAGCAAAATCTCCAGTCTTGAATCCTGTGTTCAGTAGCACAAATTGATCTTTGAGCTCCTTACCAGTGCAGCGTGGAAGAAATCTCTGGAGTGGAGAAGTCCAAGACAATGACAGTCCCACAAAAATATTTTTATACACAATCACAATCTAATAAACTCTGGGCTCAAATACACCAACAATAATCATTTCCTTTCAACATACAACACTGACATACACCCTTGTTGTGATGTCTGTTGGAATTAGTTATCTTGTGACTACTCAAAGTAATCATGTAACATCACAATGGCTAAACTGATATTTATCATAGCTGACCATTGTTTGGTCTTTTGACTCCCTCCTCTGTGCAGGAAAATATGACTAAGTCTATGCTGCAGATAGCCTTTATTCCCAAAATGCTCACTGCTCCTTCTAATGGAGGTGGACCAAATCACATGAGTTTGCACTCCTGAATACCTTATCTGGAAACATCCTAATTTCTGCAGAAGTAGCTCTTCTAGTTTAAAACCCTTCTCTCTCTTTCTCCCTCCCCTGATTCTCATCATTAATAAAACCCCTACATCAGATCTTGAAGAAATGTCATTAAAAGTAAATCACTGAACCTAGAACAGTGCAAGGAACACATTTTGGCAATAAATCACAGTTCTATCATGATCTCACTGAGTAGCACAACAGGCTCAGTCCATTCCAATCAGTGTTCCAACTGACATACTTACTAGATGCATTTAAGTCAAGCATTTAGTGGAATAAAAAAAACTAATACTATGAATAACTTAAAGCATGGATAATTTGAATAAATATCTTTATTTGAATATATTCTACATAACCTCCAAGTGATTATTGGAAATTTACAAGTCTTAAGAGGCACTTCATATTTTTTCAAATATTCTGCTGGGGAACCAGGTCAGATTTGAAATATGTTGCAATTCATTCCAGGCCTTTCCATGGAGGTGTTCTCAAAAACTCGACAGCCCAATTCACTCATGTCCAATAGAGTGGTCTCTGGAATATAATGTTAATCAGGGCATTAATTTAGATAGCATTAAACATAAGCAAAACCAAACAGACACATTGTTGGATCAGCATTAACAGACAATATCAGGCATGTTTATGCAAAATATCTACATAACCTCAAGATAACATTACAAGTTTGAAAAATCTACATATTTAATATCAACTTCAGCAACTTGAACTGGCAGCAATTTTTGCTGTTAAAAAGGTATTTCATCACATATACCATAATCTTAATACAAGGATTAAAATGATCAATAAAGACAGCATTTTAAATTTTCAGAAGACAAAGTTAGCAAGGAAAATTAATACCATAAAGAGTACACAAGTGCAGAGTTGAATTAATGGGCAAAAATCTTGCCAAGTGTAAAGCTATTCACTTTGGCACGGAGAATAAAAAATATTACGGAGTAGAAAGTGACCCAGAATTCAGATGCAGAGATCGAGTGTTCTGGCTTATGTCAAAGTTATGGGCAGGTACAGCAAGCACATAGGGTTAACAATAGTATCCTTTCTTAAAAGGAGGAATTGAAGTTAGGAGGCTAGGCAAGATAGGCTGGACATGTTTCTACTGGAGTTAGAATGAGGGGTACCCCGATTGAAGTCATGTCTACCCAGATTTCAAGGTGAACTTGAAATGGATGCCTGACTGAGAACGAGAACGCATTCTTGAATTCAGGAAGGAGATGAGAGAGATTTTAAAAAAACCTTGTTCTTCAACTTTGGAACTCAAATCCGTGGGAGCGCAGGATCATTTTTCTTTTCACAAAAAGACAGATTAAGCGAATTTATCATTAAGTGGGAAAATGAATTAGAGGAGCCATGCACTTACTGACTAGTGGTGTTTGAGGGCTAATTATCTTGCTGTATGAATTTGCATCTGTGACAGACATTCATGCAATGCATGATATGCAGTGACTGCAATTACGTGCTTCATCCCTACCCCAGGGTAATCAGTCATTGCTATAAAGCAATCTCAAAGTTATTAAGACCATCACGAGTATAAACATCATTTTAACCCTGAACCAGACAAGGTCAGTGCTGAGAATGCTAGACTATGTAATGTACACTTCTAGATAAGCACCTAAGTAGATTAGGCACCCTTTGGAGACTTCAGAATAATTTATTAAAAAAAAATCAGGATTGAAGTCTCTGCAGAAATCAGAGGCAAACTAACTCTACAACAGCACAAAACCCTAAATAACCACCAACATTTAGGCAGAGCTAAGTCATCATGCCATGAAATAACTATAGAATGAAAGCTGACACACTGAATTGTGCCTACCTGATGAAAATACATTGAAGCCTGCTCTTGCTTTTTTTTAAAAAAAACGACTTGCCAGGAGAAAAGGAAGCACACTATTGAAAATGTCAAACTTGGTCTTGAAAGCAAAGTTAATATGTTCACCACCTGCAGCACTTGATATGGTTTCATGGGTTCACATGCGATCCATAACAAGGTAGTGTACAAAACTGGTCTGCACATTGCTGGCTTGTATTTCTTGCATTTTCATAATTCAGTTGAGCACACCAGGTGCAGTGATTCATGGTGAGCTTCTCACAGGATCTAGTCTTATCTAGAAATAAACAGGTTAAAAAGTAAGTGCCTATCAATGATTAGAACTACATTTGAATAGATATCAGTCTGCAGAAACAATTCAGATGTTATTACATAATTTAACTCATGATAAATTGAATGCTGCAAAGAATAAGTGGCTTACTGCAGTCCATCATGACAAGTACTTTCAGAGATCTACATCAACCTTATTCAACCAAAAAGTATAAATCAGGGACGTGAAAAAGACCGATGCTGTAGTCAGAATTGCTGTTCCCTCAGTATTCAGAAATACCTTTCACAGTAGATGGATACAAAATTGGCTGTACAGTAGGAGGAGGTGGTGAAGGGTTGTTTTTTTTGGACTGGAGGCCTGTGACTAACTGGGATCAGTAGTGGGTCTAGTTTTATCTGTCATTTATACAAAATGATTTGTGTGAGAATAAAAGGAGACCTTGTTATAAGTTTCTTGATGACACAAAAATCGATGTTAAGATTAACAAAAAGGATATTTGATCGATGGATCAGTGGGCTGAGGGGCAGATTGAGTTTAATTTAGATAAATGTGAAGCATTGCATTTTGGCAAGACAAACACAATTGAATTGTAGGTCCATGGGAGTGTTGTAGAAGAGATACCAAGGATTTGGGTGCTTAATGCTTCAACATGTGGATCACAGGTAGACCGGCAGTGTTTCACATGCTTATCTTCATTGCTCAAACATTTGAAAATGCATTGGGATGTCATATTGAGGTTATACCAGACTTTGACAAGGCCTTTTCTGAAATACTGTGTCCAAACCTGGTCACCCTGCTGGAGGAAGAATATTACTGAATTGGATAGGGTTCAGAAAAGATTTACTAACATGTTTGCCAGGAATGGAGAGCTTGAATTACAAGGATAGGCCAGGACTGCTTTTCCAACTGGAAAATGAGGTTGATGGGTGACTTGACATTTACAATAAAAGGTCTGAGGTGCACAGATAAAGGTGAACACCAGAGGTATTTTCTCCAAGGTGGGGGAAATTTAAAACCAGGGAGAGTTAAAACTAGGGGCATAATTTTTCTGCTCTCACCCTTAAAATAAGAGTACATGAGGGACAACCTTTTCATAAAAAAAATACATTGGGTTACTGTGCAGAATGAACCACACAAGGTACAGTTACGTGTAAAAGACATTGGGATAAGTACACAAATAGGATTACAAGCCAAAAGCAGGCAGATGGGTGAGCAGCTGTGGCTCAGCAGTTAACACTGCTGCCTCACAGCACCAGGGATCTGTGTTCGATTTCAGCCTCAGGAGACTGTCGAGTTTGCATTCTCCCGGTGTCTGTCTGGGTTTCCTCAGAGTGCTCTAGTTTCCTCCCACAATCCATAGATGTGGTTAGGTGAACTGGCATTCTAAATTGCCCAGTGTTCATGGATGGTTAGGTGCATTAGTCAAGGGTAACTGTAGAGTCACAGGGTAGAGAAATAGGGTTTGGGTGGGATACTCTTTTGGAGGGTCGGTGTGGACTTGTTGGGCCGAAGGGCCTGTTTCCATGCTATGTGACTACCTGATATCCTATGTTACTCAACATTGTATCCCTCCGAAAATTGGAGGGAGGAAAAGTGAAGTTAGGTCACCACTTTGTACAATACCTAGTTGCAGTCCACCTAAAAACACCCATGGTTACCAGTCACTAATTCTTTAAATCATCTGGCAGGCTGGTTAGCAAGGTTAGATCTTATGGAGCACAGGGGAACCAGCCATTTGGATACAGAACTGGCTCAAAGCTAGAAGACAGTGGTGGAGGGTTGTTTTTCAGACTGGAGGCCTGCGGTCAATGGTGTGCCACAAGGATTGGTGCTGGGTTCACTACTTTTCATCATTTTAAATAGATGATTTGGATATAAGCACAAGTAGTAGGTTTAGTAAGTTTGCAGATGATGCCAAAAATTGGCAGTGTAGGTGACAGCAAAGAAAGTTACCTCAGATTACAACAGGATCTTGATCAGATGGGCCAATGGGCTGAGAAGTGGCAGATGGATTTTAATTTAGATAAATGGGAGGTGCTGCATTTTAGAAAAGCAAATCCTAGCAGGACTTAATACACTTAATGGTAAGGCCCTCATGGCATTGCTGAGCAAAGACCTTGGAGTGCAGGTTCATAGCTGTGTCACAGGTGGATAGGATAGCAAAGGCAGTGTTTGGTATGCTTTTCTTTATTGGTCAGAGTATAGAGTACAGGAGTTGGGAGTGCGTGTTGCAGCTGTACAAGACATTGGTTAGGCTACTTTTGGAATATTGTGTGCAATTCTGATCTCCCCCATCAGGAGGATATTGTGAAACTTGAAAGGGGACAGAAAAGACAGAAAAGATTTACAAGGATGTTGCCAGGGTTAGAGGATTTGAGCTACAGGGAGAGGTTGAATAGACTGGGGCTGTTTTCCCTGGAGCATGGAGGCTGAGGTATGTAGGGAAGAGGTGTTGGAAATTCTGGAAAGGGTGAAAATAGATAAGTCCCCTGGGCCTGATGGCATTTATCCTAGGATTCTCTGGGAAGCAAGGGAGGAGATTGCAGAGCCATTGGCCTTGATTTTTATGTCCTCATTGTCTACAGGAATAGTGCCAGAAGACTGGAGGATAGCAAATGTGGTTCCCTTCTTCAAGAAGGGGAGTAGGGATAACCCTAGTAACTATAGGCCGGTGAGCCTCACTTCTGTTGTGGGCAAAGTCTGAGAGAATTGTAAGGGATAGGATTTATGAACATCTGGATAGGAATAACGTGATCAAGGATAGTCAGCATGGTTTTTTGAAGGGCAGATCGTGCCTCACAAACCTTATTGAATTCTTAGAGAGGTGACTAAGGAGGTGGACAAGGGTAAAACGGTAGATGTGGTGTATATGGATTTTAGTAAGGTGTTTGATAAGGTTCCCCATGGTAGGCTACTGCAAAAAAGTACGGAGGTATGGCATTGAGGGTGAGTTGGAGGTTTGGATTAGGAATTGGCTGGCTGGAAGAAGACAGAGGGTAGTAGTTGATGGTAAAGGTTCATCTTGGAGTGTAGTTACTAGCGGTGTTCCGCAAGGATTGTTTTTGGACCATTGCTGTTTGTCATTTTTATAAGTGACCTGGAGGAGGGGCTAGAAGGTTTGCGGATGATACAAAAGTCGGTGGAGTTGTTGACAGTGAGGAAGGATGTGTCAGGTTACAGCAGGATATAGAAAAGCTGCAGAGTGGGCAGAAAGGTGGCAAATGGAGTTCAATGTGGGTAAGTGTGAGGTGATTCACTTTGGTATGAGTAACAAAAAGATGGGGTACTGGGCTAATGGTCAGATACTTGGTAGCGTGGATGAGCAGAGGGATCTTGGTGTCCATGTACACAGATCTCTGAAAGTTGCCACCCAGGTAAATAGTGCGGTGAAGGCAGCATATGGTGTACTGGCTTTTATTGGTAGAGGAATTGAGTTCCGGAGTCCTGAGGTCACGTTGCAGTTGTATAAGACTCTGATGCGGCCGCATCTGAAGTATTGTGTGCAGTTTTGGTCCATACTATAGGAAGGATGTGGAGGCACTGGAACGGGTGCAGAAGAGGTTTACCAGGATGTTGCCTGGTATGGTAGGAAGATCGTATGATGAAAGGCTGAGGCACTTGGGGTGACTCCTCCTCCTCCTCTCCTTCCCCCCGGGGCAGGGGAATCCAGGACTAGAGGGCATAGTTTAGGGTGAGAGGGGAAATGATATAAAAAGAGACCTAAGAGGCAACCTTTTCACACAGAAGGTGATGCATGTGTGGAATGGACTGCCAGAGAGAGTACAATAGCAACATTTAAAAGACATCTGGATGGGTATATGAATGGGAAGGGTTTGGAGGGATATGGTTTGGGTGCTGGTAGGTGGGACCAGATTGGGTTGGGATATCTGGCTGGCAAGGAAGAGGTTGAGTCAAGGATCTGTTTCCATGCTACACATTTCTATGACTATATTGATCTCATGAAGCTTTTTAGAAACACCACTGTTCATCATAGGCCTTCATTTTAGTACTCAACTGCCATTCCATATGAAAAAAACCCAACATTCTTATTCTAAAAGCTGAGATTTAAACAATTCAGATCTTTTTCCAATAAAAATTTCAGTTACATCACACTAAGCTTTTGCAATAGATTAGTGTTTTATGATTTTATTCTCCACAACCACATGAAGGAGCAGCACTCCAAAGCTAGTGCTTCCAAATAAACCTGCTGGACCATAACCTGGGGTTCTTTGATTTTTCACCATACCTTTTGCATACCTGACTCAAAACTCAAGCATGGAAATACTGAACACTTGGTTTTCACAAGACTTTTCTAAAATTTCCTGGCTGATTGGCAGGATTTACCCAATACAGAGGATCAAATGGAAACAAAAGTTGCAACTGGGTGAGCAAATACAGTACTCCGTATACAAATCAAATATAAAAATATTTGTTCTATTATTTTAAAAAACATTTCCATTACAACAGCATTAAGATTGTTCATTACCAAAACCGACAAACTTAAGACAATAGCACGACTCAAAATGGCAATGATACTTTTTTTTGTATTTGCTGAAATAGTTTCAATACTTTTCCAAAGTCGATTTTACAAGTTAAATTTGATAAACCCTGAGCAGTAATCAGCAATGCCTTAAGGCAGTCTCATCACAGAAGGTTATGAAGACCATCGTGAGTTAAACATCATTTTCTGCTCAGTAAATGATTAATCTCAGATCTTTCTGGTTTTATAAAGCGAGTGCACGTGGCTGTTAGTGTCGAGTAAAGCAGGAGATTACAGAGAATTATCAATATATTAAAGCGGGAAGTTAAAGAGTAAACCATCGTGAAGCTCCAGCGGGTTGTCTCAGAGACTTACCGCCCACTCGCTCCAGACTCGGGTCATCCTTCAGCCGGAGGCCCGGCACCGCCAGCTCCACATTTCCACCCGGGATCTGAAAACGGGATTTCAAAGAGAGAAAAGTTTAAACGGTGCGACCGAGATCCGGGAGGGAGCCCTCTGGGCCCGGGGAGTAAGGAGGGGGATTGAGCCGAGCCGGGCCGGGCCTTTCCCGGGAGATCACCGCCATCCGGACCATGTGGGGCGGATACAGGAGCTGACTCGCCGCCACTTCCCCCAGCAGCTCCTTCCAGAACCTTCCCCAGAGAAGGATAGAGACCGACAGCTACTTCCGGAGCACTATTTATTGCCGGGGCGACCGGAAATCGCGGGCACGTGACCCCCTCCGCCCCGCCCCTTCCCCCGGTGTCGGTGCCATGGCCTCGACCGGACACAAAGTGGCTTTGGTTTCCTGTGTCGTGCTCTGCTCCTCAGTGATCTTCTCCAAACTCTTCATTCCCCGAGGAACCAGAGACAAGGCCCCACCACCGGAGGGTAAGGCTGGGGAATGGGGAATGGGGATAATGACCGAGCCCGGCTTCTGCTCATACCGCCTCTCCTCACCCCAAGATTGTCTGATTCACCCCCACCCCACCCACTCACTGGCCGGTTTCCCCCCACCTCCCCCCGCTCACCCCTTCCCACAGCCCACCCCTCTCCCTCTTCTCCCGCCTTCCCCCTCACTCACTGACCACTCCGCACTTGCTCATCTCCCGCCATCCTCACACCCCCAACTCGCTCACCGCCCAATCTTTCTCTCACCCCCACTCTTCCCCCCCCCCTCCCCCCGACTCCTGGCCCTCCGACACTTACCTTCCCCCTCCCCCACTCTCTTCCCTTCTCTTCCCCCCCCCCATTCTCTTCCCTTCTCCCCCCCCCCACTCCCTTCCCTTCTCTCCCCCCCACTCCCTTCCCTTCTCTTTCTCCCCTCCCTCCTTTCCCCCACGAACACACAGTCACCTTGTTCACTAACTCCTCGCTCGCTCTCTGCATGATAATTCCCCTCCGTCCACTGGTCACAAACACTCCTTCAATACTCATCCTGCCGTTCACTACTCCCTCCACATCTCCTGTTCATTCCAGCCTGGTCATGCAATTCATCCATTTATTATCATCGTCATCGATGTTATGCTTGTGTTCAATAAAAATTTTTTTTGCAACTTCCATGTTTCGTTTGTGATTTCATCCAAGTTTATACATGCTTCTGCCCAATGTCTATGGTTTGGCAAGTTGTTTTCTCATCCATTGAAGCTTGCATTGCTGGATCAAAATGTAACTTGATCACGTGTTTAGATGTTAAGTTGAAAACTTTATCAGTGAAATTGGTTTTCGAAGTGATGTTCCAATGGGTTGTTTATGTAATCCAGCATATGGTGTTGTATTTTGATCAACTATAGCTCAGTTTGCACTAGGTATGTTATGGGGAGCAAAAGGTATATTTCCATCCTAAGTATCAGTTTTTCAGTATTTTGACAGAAAGCAGCTCAGGCTCTAGATGAATATCGTCCCTAATTCTATCATGCAAAACTCATCCTTGGTGCTTTTTCATTGTCATCTACTGGTGACACTCTAACCATAACATGTTTGAGAGCAGATGGAGAGGCAGATTTTGGAAAGGTGCAGACGTAACAGGGTTGTTGTCATGGGTGACTTTAACTTTCCTAATATTAATTGGAAACTCCTTAGTGCAAATAGTTTGGATGAAACAGATTTTCTCAGGTGTGTCCAGGAAGGATTCCTGACTCAATATATAGATAGGCTGACTGGAGGGGAAGCCATACTGGATTTGGCGTTTGGTGACAAACCAGATCAGGTGGGAGAGCATTTCTTAGCCACTCTCCCCTACATCAAAAACATCTCGGAAATGACTGCCAGACTACTCGGACCCCTTAGCATCATGGTAGCCCATAAATCAACACACTAAAACAGCAGCTAATGAACTTGAAAGACCCTATACAGACAACAAGCAAAACTAATGTCATTTACAAAATATTGTGCAAGAATTGTAACAAACACTACATCTGACAAACAGGCAAATAATAGCCACCAGGGTACGTGAACATCAACTAGCTGCAAATGACATGATCCTCTCTCACTAGTATCCTTACATACAGTTAAGGAAGGACACCACTTTGACTGGGACAACACATCCATTCTAGGACAAACCAAACAGAGATATACAAGAAGCATAGCATTCCAACTGGAACTCTATCAAAAAACACATTGACTTGGACCCCATTTACCAACCCCTGAGAAAAAGAACAGGAAATGACATGACATCACCAACCCTAAGAAACCCAAACATATAAATAGAAAGCAGGAAACATCAGCAGTGCTTTGTCCGGGGGCTCACTGAAAGTGTTACCTAGTATGGTGACAAAACATCTGAAATTGAACCTTCCAGCTCAGCGAGCAAACCTACATCCAGTTGCCACCCAAGTTGAGAGAGTTGTTAAGAATGTGTATGGTGTGTTGGCTTTCATTAGTGGGGCATTGAGTTTAAGAACTATAAGGTTATGCTGCAGCTCTATAGGAATATGGCATCAATCTTAAAGGAGGGTGCCTGTAAACAGAAGAGTGGCTTGAAGTGTTTATACTTTAATGCCAGAAGTATACGAAATAAGATAGGTGAACTTGCAGCGTGGGTTGGTACCTGGGACTTCGATGTTGTGGCTATTACGGAGACATGGCTAGATCAGGGACAGGATTGGCTGTTGCAGGTTCCAGGGTTTAAATGTTTTAGTAGGGTCAGAGGTGGCGGTAAAAGAGGGGGGGGGTGTGGCTTTGCTTGTCAAAGATAGTATTACAGCGGTGGAAAGGAAGATGGACGAAGATTTGCCATCTGAGGTAGTTTGGGTTGAGGTTAGGAATAGGAGAGGTGAGGTCACCCTGTTAGGAGTCTTTTACAGGCCTCCTAATAGTCTTAGAATCGTTGAAGAAAGGATTGCGAAGATGATTCAGGAGAAGAGTGACAGTAATAGGGTGGTTGTTATGGGGGACTTTAACTTTCTTGATATTGACTGGGAAAGCTATAGCTCAAGTTTGTTAGATGGGTCAGTGTTTGTCCAATGTGTGCAGGAGAGTTTCCTGACACAATATGTAGATAAGCCAACAAGAGGTGAGGCCATACTGGATTTGGTTCTGGGTAACGAACCAGGCCAGGTATTAGAACTAGAGGTAGGTGAGCACTTTGGGGACAGTGACCACAATTCGGTGATTTTTACTCTAGTGATGGAGAGGGATAAGTGTGTACTACAGGGCAAGAGTTATAGCTGGGGGCAGGGAAATTATGATGCGGTGAGGCATGACTTAGGATGTGTGGATTGGAAAAGTAGATTCCAAGGCAAGAGCGTAATTGATATGTGGAACTTGTTCAAGGAGCAACTATTGAGTGTCCTTGATAAGTACGTACCTATCAGGCAGGGAGGAAAGGGTCGTGTGAGGGAGCCGTGGTTTAATAAGGAATTGGAATCCCTTGTTAAATGGAAGAGGGCGGCCTTTGTAAAGATGAGGCGTGAAGGTTCAATAGGGGCGATTGAGAGTTATAAGGTAGCCCGGAAGGACCTGAAGAGAGAGCTAGGAGCAGCAAGGAGGGGACATGAAAGGTCCTTAGTTGGTAGGATTAGGCAAAACCCTAAGGCTTTCTATAGGTATGTTAGGAATAAAAGAATGACTAGGGTAGGAATAGGTCCAATCAAGGATAGTAATGGGAAGTTGCGTGTGGAGGCTGAAGAGATTGGGGAGGCACTGAATGAATACTTTTCGTCAGTATTCACTCAGGAACAGGACATTGTTGTCGATATGAATACTGAGGCACGAATAAGTAGAATGGATGGCTTTGAGATATGTAGAGAAGAGGTGTTGGAAATTCTGGCAAGGGTGAAAATAGATAAGTCCCCTGGGCCTGATGGCATTTATCCTAGGATTCTCTGGGAAGCAAGGGAGGAGATTGCAGAGCCATTGGCCTTGATTTTTGTGTCCTCTTTGTCTACAGGAGTAGTGCCAGAGGACTGGAGGCTAGCAAACGTGGTTCCCTTGTTCAAGAAGGGGAGTAGGGATAATCCTAGTAACTATAGGCCAGTGAGTCTCACTTCTGTTGTGGGCAAAGTCTTAGAGAGAATTGTAAGGGATAGGATTTATGCACATCTGGATAAGAATAATGTGATCAAGGATAGTCAGCATGGTTTTGTGAAGGGCAGGTCGTGCCTCACAAACCTTATTGAATTCTTTGAGAAGGTGACTGAGGAGGTAGATGAGGGGAAAGCGGTAGATGTGGTATATATGGATTTTAGTAAGGCGTTTGATAAGGTCCCCCATGGTAGGCTACTGCAGAAAATACAGAGATATGGCATTGAGGGTGAGTTGGAGGTTTGGATTAGGAATTGGCTGGCTGGAAGAAGACAGAGGGTAGTACTTGATGGCAAAGGTTCATCTTGGAGTGCCGTCACTAGCGGTGTTCCGCAAGGATCTGTTTTGGGACCATTGCTGTTTGTCATTTTTATAAATGACCTGGAGGAAGGGTTAGAAGGTTGGGTGAGCAAGTTTGCGGATGATACGAAAGTTGGAGGAGTTGTAGACAGTGAGGAAGGATGTGGCAGGTTACAGCGGGATATAGAGAAGCTGCAGAGCTGGGCAGAAAGGTGGCAAATGGAGTTCAATGTAGCTAAGTGTGAGGTGATTCACTTTGGTAAGAGTAACAAAAAGGTGGGGTACTGGGCTAATGGTCGGATACTTGGTAGTGTGGAAGAGCAGAGGGATCTTGGTGTCCATGTACACAGATCTCTGAAAGTTGCCACCCAGGTAAATAGTGCAGTGAAGAAGGCATATGGTGTACTGGCTTTTATTGGTAGAGGAATTGAGTTCCGGAGTCCTGAGGTCATGCTGCAGTTGTATAAGACTCTGGTGCGGCCGCATCTGGAATATTGTGTGCAGTTTTGGTCGCCATACTATAGGAAGGATGTGGAGGCACTGGAACGGGTGCAGAGGAAATTTACCAGGATGTTGCCTGGTATGGTAGGAAGATCCTATGAGGAAAGGCTGAGGCACTTGGGGTTGTCTTCATTGGAGAAAAGAAGGTTTAGGGGTGACTTGATAGAGGTGTACAAGATGATTAGGGGGTTAGATAGGGTTGACAGTGAGAACCTTTTTCCACGTATGGAGTCAGCTATTACAAGGGGGCATAGCTTTAAATTAAGGGGGGGTAGATATAGGACTGATGTTAGGGGTAGGTTCTTCACTCAGCGAGTCGTAAGTTCATGGAATGCCCTGCCAGTAGCAGTGGTGGACTCTCCCTCTTTATGGGTATTTAAGCGGGCATTGGATAGGTATATGGAGGATAGTGGGTTAGTGTAGGTTAGGTGGGCTTTGATCGGCGCAACATCGAGGGCCGAAGGGCCTGTACTGCGCTGTATTCTATGTTCTATGTTCTATGTTCTATAAAGTCCTGGTTAGACCATGCTTAGGATAGTGTGTTCAGTTCTGGTCACCTCATTTTCAGAAGGATGTGGAAGTTTCAGAGAGGGTGCAGAGAAGATTTACCAGGATGCTGTCTAGAGTGGAGGGCATGTCCTATGAAGAAAGCTTGAGGAAGCTAGGGCTTTTCTCATTGGATTGAAGAAGGATGAGAGGTGACTTGATAGAGGTGTACAAGATAATGACAGGCTGAGATAGAGTCTTTTTCCCAGAGTGAAACTGGCTATCATAAGGGGGCATAATTTTAACGTGATTGGAGGAAGGTTTAGAGGCAATGTCAGAATTAGGTTTTTGACAGTGGTGGGTGTGTGGAAAACACTGCCAGCAGTGGTAGTAGAGTCAGATACATAAGGGACATTTTAAGAAATTCTTGGACAGGCGCATGGATGATAGTAAAATGAAGGGTATGTCAGTTAGTTTGATCTTAGAGTTGGATAAAAGGTTGTTACAACATTGAGGGCTGAAGGGCCTGTACTGTGCTGTATTGTTCTATGTTCAAATGGTGATTTTTAGAGTAAAAGTACATTCTGAAGTAATTTAGAGGGAAGAGTTAGAAATGAATGAGTTCGAGACAGAACAAAATTATGAAAAGTTTAGGGAGTGTTTTTCAAAGGCTGAAGCTGAAGAGAGATATCATGCTTGAAGAGGTTGCAGAATTAGAACAGGGTGAAGCTATGGAAGACTTTGGGTATGGTAGTTTAAATCCTGAAATCTGAAAAATGATAATCATATTGTCAGTGTTGAGAAGAGTGGGTTGGAGGACAGTATAGAGCTGGTTGTTTTGAATGAGCTATAGTTTGTGCTAGATGCACCAATAATTACTAGTTACACATCTGCCAGAATAAATAGATATCCATTGTAAGTAATGCCATGGGTGTACAAGATGGGATCTAAAAGGCAACATATCCATAAGGAAAAAAAAACAAAAGAGGCCATTGCTGTCTGCAGTGAACATTTGATGAGACAAGTGGGAGTCAGCTCCCAAGTCTTTTGGGAGAATGCTTCTTCAGTGACAGCAATCAACACCATAGAAAGCCTGTCTGTCATTGTAAAGCTGGGTGTTTAACCCAACATGAAGGAACTTGACAAAGCTGTAGACTCGTTTGCTGTTGGCAAAGTGATAATCCAATATTGCCTGAACTCATCAAGCAAATGAAATAGACCTTCCTGTAGCATTTCCGTGAACTTCAGTCTTATGGTAAAGGGAGGTGTCAGTGCCCCGGGACTTGCAAGATGCAAAGATTGTGACCCTGTACAAGAACCAGAGCAACAGCAGCAATTCCAGTAACTGTTGAGACATTTGCTGCTGAGCATCATAGGAGAACTATTTTCCTCAATTCTCACTACCACACTGCAAATCCTGCTATCAAACTGCAAATACATCTATTCCACATCTCAGTGTAGCTTCCCAGAACTGGAAGATTTGCGACGTGAAAATTTCAGCCCAGCAGCTGCAAGAGAAATGTTTTGAACAAGGAGACCACTGCACATTGCCTTCTTCAATCTCTCCAAGGCGTACAAGTACATGAGCAGGGGTGGCTGGTTTTAACCCACTGGGGAAATCTAACTGCCTGTCATAGCTGCTCGTTGTGACCACTTCCTTCCATTACAACATAATGTAATGGTCAGGTCTTGATGGGGCAACATCAGAATCCTTTGATATATTCAGTGGGGTCAACCAGGTTGTTTTCTGACACTAACAATCTTTGGCATGTGGTTCTCTGCCTACAAGGCACCTGCTGAGACTGTCTACTTTCATACTAGAGCCAACAGGAATCTCTTGCACTTTTGCTAGCCTGAGCTCGAAGACAAAATCCATCAAATCCTCATACAAAGGCTTTGGTGTGACCATCATCTGGAAGAAGTGGAACATTTGTGGCAGAAGCTGAAAAAGATGGCTTTTGTATTCTTGTGGGCAAGTATAAAAGATAAGTCAACAGAAGATCAGTAGGGAATGTTGAAAAAAAAAATTCAATGAGATACATGGCTATTTTCAAAATAGCCAGAACTCTACCAAAAATAACTAAAGATCTGGGAGGCATCAGAGAATTAAAATACCTAGTATGGCAAAATGCAAAAAATAATCTAGATCTTGGATATGAGAAAGAAAAACAACGTAGGATGACAAAATAGATTAAGATTAACATTGGATAAGAAAAGAAACTTGTAATTAAATGTCAGACCTTGGAAAACTGGAAGTGATATTGAGTGAAAGTCAAGAAATGGCAGACATGCAGAATAATTACCATGCACCAATATTTATGGTAGAGCAAAACATCAGCCAGGATTCCCAAGGAAACTAATGTTGAAAGGGAGTAGGGGTCGGCCAAACTTAAAAGCAAAGTGCTGAGCTAGGCATTGAGGGGACAGGATGATGAATGGAGCTTAGTTCATGATCTTAGAAACGAGAACATAAGAGCAAGAATAGGCCCTTTTGAGCTGGTCCACAATTCCATGTATTCATGGCCAGTTGTCAAAATCAGTACCCTGTTCCCACTTTCTCTGCATACTCTTTGGTACCTTCAACTCTATGAACTATACCTAACTCCTCAAAAACATTTGATGCTTTGGCCTCAGTTACTTTCTGTGGCAGAAAATTCACAGGCTTACCATTCTGTTGGTGAAATGATTTCTCCTCATCTTAGTACTAGGAGGAAAAAATCACCCTCAGAAAACAATACTTGTCCATGGGAATTCACATTTACTAGGAAAAATGGGTGCTGTAAGTAATTCAAGGTCTATCCAGTTTAATATACTGATTAGTATTGTGAAGGATTAAGAACCATAAGTGATAAGATATCCCATATCAATTTTAAAAATACTGATTTTAACAATGAGTTACAAATTTGATTTCCTAAAATGTTGCATAGTGTGACCTTAGTCTGGTTAAATCACTACGTATCTAAATTAAATCATATAGGATAATCTTCCAGCATGGTTTTGATAAATGGGTAATATCGCCAATGGAGTATTTCATTTGTTACCCTGAACAGAGTAATTTAAAAACCATCAAAAGTGTCCGACGACTTCAGACTGCAACTTACTCTTCCTTTAACCTTTGCGATCTGAAGTAGTAGCTCTGCAGCAATAACAAAAAATGCATGCCATTACAGTTTAGTACAACTTTGTACTGGTTCCACTCATTTTTATGACTATGTTGAATGATATGGAATCTTCGTTGGCATAAGGAGTAGGACTACTCAAAGCACTAAATGTAAGCAAAGTAACAAAGTTCCATTCTCCCACATTCTAATATGAAAATGGATAATTACTCCTTTAGTCATTGCTAGATAAAGCTTTTGGACCCATTTCTCAAAAGATGGGAGTAAAACGTAAGATCACAAGATATTTATACCATAAAATATTGGTTGATCTGATTTAAATCTACAAAAATAATTGTCCACTGTGCTGCAAGTATAGAAAATATGTTTTCCTACTGCAAATAGTTCATTAGAATGAGGGGCTTGGTCAGATTAAAGTTTTGAGTAACTCATGGAAACCGGCAAGATTGAAGCAGGAACATAGACACATTCAGTCGCAGATATGTGCACCAACCATTGACTGTCCACGAATTCGAATCTGAAAACAGGACATCTAATCAATGCAGCTTGAGTATTAGCATGTAGTGTGTTCTTCTGTCTGCACTACTTTTACAGAGCGGTTAATGCCAATTGGTTTTATACTGTGAATAAAAAACATTTATTTTAGATATGATAAGTACGAGGCCAGCATATATTGCTCATCCCTAATTGCCCAGAAGATAGTTAAGAGTCAATCACATTGCTGTCATCTGATGTCGCATGTAGGACAGACCAGGTAAGGATGGTAGTTTCCTTCCCTAAAGGACGGAGTGAACCAGATGGTTTTTTGTTCCCAACAATTGATAATGGATTCATCATAATACTTTAAATTCCAGATTTTTATTGAATTCAGATTTCACCATCTGCCATGGTGGGATTCAAACCTGGCTCCCCTAAACACTACCTGGGTCTCTGGATTAACGGTCCAGCCATAATACCGCTAGGTTGTCGCATAGTGGCCTAGGATCAAAGGCCAAGTTTGCTACATCAAAACCTGGAACTCCCTCCCTAGCACTGCTGTGGATAAATCTACAGCACACAGACTGCAGCAGTTCGAGAGCATGCCTCATTGTCATCTTTTCAATTAGTGATGGATTCCATCCTACGAACAAGCCCTAAAATAAGAAAACAAGGGAAATTGTCTCTTCATTGGGATTTTGGTAAAAATCAAATCAAAAGTGGAAAAATCACTTTGATCTATTGATACATTTAAGAATCCTAACTGCAGTCATTTTAAGGAAAAACATTCAATTGGTTAAAGAGCACATTTAAAGAACTTCGAGCACTTAACTCCCCAAATACCTCGACTGAAAAGTCTGACACATTCATGTTGTAGATCCTCGAAGAACTTATGTCAAAATAACATAACATTGGTCACTGCAGCTAGACCACACTCTGAAAGTAGACTCACCTTATGCTCAGATTTGACAGAATTCTGAGCCAGAAAATTCACTTCCACTTCTTAGTTTCATTTTATTTGGTGCCATATTTCTTTTCAGCATATTATTATAAACCTTGTGATATATGCATGAAACCTAGTTACAGTTTCAACCATGAAAGCATTGCACAGATAAAGAGTTGACAGAAAATAGTGGACTCCTACCCAGTGTCTGCCAGGGTGCCAAGCTTGTACTTGAAAACATTGCAGGTAAATAGGGTTTTTTAAAAAAACACTCATCCCTTGAATGATTATAGTGAAGCCTGGAATGTTTCCAAAAGCAGTAAAGTTGACAGTGGAGTATAGCTGCAGGCCACATCCTTTCCAATGTCTGTAAGAGTATAGACCTGTGCCTAGAATTTCCTAAGGCTTTCATGATTTGGAGATGCCGGTGTTAGACTGGGGTGTACAAAATTAAAAATCACACAACACCAGGTTATAATCCAACAGGTTTAATTGGAAGCACACTAGCTTTCGGAGCGTTGCTCCTTCATCAGGTGGTAGCTCCGAAAGCTAGTGTGCTTCCAATTAAATCTGTTGGATTATAACCTGGTGTTGTGTGATTTTTAACTAAGGCTTTCAAGTATTGAAGGGCAGTGTACTTAACATTGTTTACCATACTGTCTCATTCTTTTGTCCATATTTCAGCTTAAAATGATTGGATACAATACCGTGAACAGCAAATAATAAAAATGCACAATATACTGTTCTTATAAAATTGTGCTGTCGAGGGAGTTGCATACCACTCAACTCTAAAGAGTACCAAAATTATTTTATGTCCCTTTTGTGGGCTTTTATATAAATCTGGAATGAAAGTTGGAACATCTGAGATGCATTATCTCATTGGTGAATTGTTATAATTACATGACTGAACACTTTTACATATTGGGGGTCAAAGCTTTAAACAAATCTGTATACATTTTCTATCAACTAATATGAGGAAATGATTTTCCAATTCAGATTATAAACAGAATTTATATTAAAAAATTCAGCTGTTATTTTATTACTGGCTGCATAATTATTCAGTCAGAAAAGATTAATATTTGAAGTTTGTAGCTCAGTCCATTTACATACAACAGCAGTGCTGTGAAAGTACATTTTACCAAATGGAAATATACTTTATAATGTAATTACTTCTTGAATAATGGTAGCTAGCTAGTGCAATCCTTATCAGGGACATAGAACACAAAGCATTTCAGGTAGATATTTTCTAATCAATTTGTTCACAGATGTTATTACAAACCCTTGGAGCTAGTGGGATTTGAACTGAGATCTTCTGGCTCAGAGCTAGGGACCACTGCACAACAAGAGCCCTCTGAAAGTATTTCAGGTACAACTAGCAGAACTGCTATGGTCACAAAAACAGAAATTGCTGGAGAAACTTAACAGGTTTGGCAGTGTCTGTGGGAAGAAAGCAGAGTTAACTTTTCGACTCTGGTGACTCTTCATTAGAACTGTTAGTAGCGAGGGTCATTGAGAGGTGAACAGATAGGTGGAGACAGACCCCAGAAAGAGAGAGATGAAATGGGAAGGTCAAGAGATAACTCATTGGATGCTGCCTGAACTGCTGTTCTCTTCCAGCACCATTAATCCAGGACAGAAACAAAGCTGAGTAAGAGCTAATAAGACATAAGATATGCTGTATGCAATGTGGTAATGTGCCTAGGAGTATGTGGGAATAGGTGACTCTGCTAAAAGCAACTCATGTTATAACAAGTTCAGTGTGAGGTGGATTTAAAAAAAATGGAAGGATGGAATCAGGCCCTAAGGTCATTGAAGTCGTTTTGAATCCTGAAGACAACATGGTCCTCAAGTGGAAAATGAAATGTTCTTCGAGCTTATGCGAGCTTGCGAGAACACTGTAGCAGGCATGCAATGGAAATGTTGGTGTGGGAATGTGATGGTGTGTTGAAGGGGCAGGCAACTGGAAGCTCAGGGACATTTCTGGAGATAGAGCTTGGTGTTTTGCAAAGCAGCCACCCAGTTTGTGTTTTGTCTCCCCAATGTAGAGGAGACCACATTATGAACAGTGAATTCAATAGACTAGATTGAGTGAAGTATAGATGAATCACAATTTCATCTGGAAGATATGTCTGGGCCCTTGGATGGTGACAAGGGGGAAAGTAAACAGAGAGGTGTTACACCTTACATGATTGTAAGAGAGGGTGCCGGGGGGGTGGGGGGCGGGGATTGTTGGAAATGGAGGAGGAGTGGACCTGAGCGTCCAAGAGGAAATAGTCCCCGTGGAAAGCTGACAAGGGAAGAAAGGAGAATGTGTTGTGCCATCCCTTTGGATGTGATGGAAATGGTGCTGGCAATCCTTTGGATGTGGAGGCTGGTAGGGCGGTAAGTGAAGACTAGAGGCATTCTATCTTTGTTGTGTGCAGGATGAGAAGATGAGAGGGCAGAAATTCAAGAGCTGGGCTAGGCACAGCTAAGGGTCCAGTCAGCCACAGTAGTGGCAAATCCTCAGTTAAGGAAAAAGATAGGCATTTCTGAGGCCCTCTGTGAAAGGTGGCTTTGTCAGAACAGATGTGACAGAGATGGAGAAACTGGCAGAATGAGATGAAGTCCTTACAGGAAGCAGGGTGTGAGAGTGTATAGTCTGGGTTACTGTGGGAGGCAGTGGGTTTGTGGTGTATAACAGTGGCCAGTCTATCCGCAGAAATGGAAAGAGAGATGTGAGGGAGGAAAGGAAAGACTCGGAGATGGACTAGATGAAGATGAGGATGGGTTGGACGTAGAAGTGAAATTAATACATTTTTTCCAATTCTGAACAAGGGAGAGACTCAGCACCAATGATTCTGGATTAGTGGTGCTGGAAAAGCACAGCAGTTCAGGCAGCATCCGAGGAGCAGTAAAATCGACATTTCGGGCAAAAGCCCTTCATCAGGCTTTTGTATAATATACTGCTCCTCGGATGCTGCCTGAACTGCTGTGCGTTTCCACCACCACTAATCCAGAATCTGGTTTCCAGCATCTGCAGTAATTGTTTTTACATCAGCACCGATGATGTCATCAATGTATCATTGAAAGAGTTGTGGGGAGGAACCTGAGTAGGTTTTGAAGAAGGAATGTTCTACATACCCACAGAGAGACAAGCACAACTGGGGCACAGGCAGGTGGTACCCAGGCCACCCCTTTGACCTGAAGGAAATAAGGAGAGTTAAAGGAGAAATTGGGAATGAGCTCAGCAAGGCAGAGGAGGGTGGTGGTGGGTGGGGTTAGTTCAGGCTTTCTTTCCAGGAAGAAGCAGGGAGGACTGAGACCATCCTGATGGGGGAATGGATGTGTAAAGGGATTGCATGTCCATGGTGAAGAGGCAACTGCTGACCGTGAACTGGAAATTTTAAGACCGACAAAGTGTTGTGGTATACCTAATAATTGGATGAACTAATGGTAAATTTGGTTTGTGACTCATTGTGACCAATTGCAAATAAATAACAAGTCCTGAATGGGGAAACTGAAGTCTCACTTGAATTGGTACCTCATTTTGATAATTGTAAAAGCTGCCAGTGAATGTTTTGTTTTCAAGGTAGCCCACTTCTCTTTCACAATTCCATTTGTAGAGACAGCAAGCCAAATAAAAATACAATTTTTATACCAAACCTTTGATTTCTGAATCGCTATCATTCTCAAACATGATTCAGTTCAGATTTACAGTTAGTTTATAAACCTTCTGAGTTATTTAATTTCTAGCAGTTCAGAGTTCTTTACAAAAATCACATTACCACATCTGATAATGTTTTACAAAAAACACTCACTAAAATCTCATTTTTGTATCTCTGTACATGTTGAAGAAGGATTTGTCCCCCACAAAATGGTACAATATTATACAAATAAACGTATGGACGATAAATTAGGATGAGAAGTAAGTCGTTCAGTCCGTTAAGCCAGCTCTACTATTTCTACAGAGTAGAATAAAGTAGCTCTTTATTTGTCATTTCTACCATATAAACTGATACAGTAAAAATGCGACAACGTTCTTTCAGGACTGAGGGTGCTAAATGGACAGTACAAACTACGCAATCGTACACAGCATAAAGTGCATAAGAAGTGCAAAACTCTCGAGTTACCGTGTAATAGAACAATAATAAATAATATTGCAATTTGGTTACTCCATATTCCTGCCTACACTGATAACCTTTCACCCCTCAAAAATCAAGCACCTGTTCCTTCTGTCTTAAACATATTCAAAGCCACTGCTTCCATCACTTCTTAAAGAGGAGAGTTGCAAAGGCTCACCACCCTCTCTGAGAAAATTAATTTTTTCATCTCAATCTTAATGGGCAACCCCTTATTTTTAAACAATGACTGCTAGTTCTCAATTATCCCACAAGAGGAAACATCTTTTTCACATGCACCTTACCAGGACTCCTCTGGAACTTAAATGTTTCAATGAGGTTGCCAGCTAACCTTCTAAGCCTTGTCGAATAACCTTTCCTCACAGCCAGCCCACCCTATTTGAGGTATTAATCTTGTAAACTTTCTCTGAACTGCTTCCAATGCAATTATATCCTTTCTTAAATAAGGAGACCAGTACTATACACAGTACTTTAGTTGTGGTCTCACCATTGCCCTGCATAATTGAAGCATAATTGCCATATGTTTGTATTTGATTTCTCTTGTAATAAAAAATATTCTATTAGCTTTCCTAATTACTTGCAGTACCTGCATACTAACCTGCTATGAATCATACACTAGGACACCCAGATCCTGCTGTATCTCAGAGTTCTGTAATCTCTCAGCATTTAAATATTAGACTTTTTTATTCTTTATGCCGGATGTGGACAATTTCACATTTTCCCACATTACAGCATATTTGCTTGATCGTTGCTCACTTATGTAACCTAACTACGTTTCTTTGTAGCCTCCTTATGTCCTCCTCACAACTTACTTTACCCAACGCTATATCATCTGCAAATATAGCAACCATGCCTTTGATCCCTTCATCCAAGTCCTTTACATTGCTATGGACCAGGTCATACTCCCCTCAAAATATCTTATTAAGATAGCCTAGACCCTAACTTTCTCTTATTTTAAAGGTAGGTGTCAAGTGCATGTTCCAGATGGGATGTGATTGGTCAAACTACTCAAAGTTAAGCAAAACACAATTTATTTAAACACTATCGTTAAAATACAAACAAAAGAAAGAAGAATTTAGAATAACTTAACCATTGGAAAATTTCACCGAATAATAGATATTATTACCTATTAAACCTATTACTAAATAACTTTTCCAATATAGTAACATCCCATAAACACATTTCTTGACAAAAAGGTAAATTCATACTCAGATTCTTACAGGCAGTTCTCCAATCCAGGAGGAAATAACATCAGGAGAGATGTCAGAGAAAGTAGCAGCTAGGAGTTTTTTACTGAAGCTCCCAACTCTTTTGGGACCCAAACAGCTTCTGACTGCCTCAGCTGAAAAAAAGCAAAAAGCCTGCTCTGTGGGAATTGGCTACCCTCCTTCCTTTGTTACACGGTTCTAAAAAAAACCTGAAGGAGTCCTACATTGTTGACTTAGGCCGTCTCCAGCAGCCATTTTGGCACCTCTGCCTTTACAACCTCTCTTCAAAAAAAAATACAGGACAAAACAATCTTTTTAAAGTAATGGCATAATCACAACATAAATCATTTCATCTTGCTAACTTGTGGCTATTCTCTGGTTCCAGTCATCTAGCCAATCTCCCATCCATGTGAATATGATACACCCTACACTATGAGATTTTCCACAATTTGATGTTTCACTGTCAAATACCCACTAGAAATCTAAGTGCAGTATATCAGCCAGTACCCTTTGATCCACAGTACATATTACTTCCTCAAAGAACTTAAATAAGTTTGTTAAACATTGCTTTCCTTTAACAAGACCACGTTGACACGACTTGATTCAGCAGCAAATGTGAGAGAAACAGCCTGAGGGAGCCGCTGCTCACCTATCCTCTCAATTCTACTTACAGTAGCTACTTTTCTCTGTACATTCCCATAAGTGGATTTTCCAAGGCCTTTTGGAGAGGTGGAGTGAGTTCATTCATGACTCCTGAACATTTTGAGCGTTAATCCGAGCACCAATTAAGTTGCGCCTTCTCACAAGCACTCTATACTTCTGCCTGATTTACTTGTGATGTATGACTTCCCAACATAGTTCCCAGCCAGGGAATATATACGTGTGTGTGTGTGTGTATGAGAGAGTGAGAGCTGGCAGGGGTTCTATAGGAATTGTATGACAGTGTTTCCTCATAGTGCACAAGCTCATCTGAGAGAGGAATTGGGAAATGGAAATATACCTTAATTTTTTTTACTTTCAAGACTAAACATTTTGATTCTGGGCCCCACATGAATGTTTTCTTATCTTTAATGCAGTTAATGACTTGCTCTTTCAGACTTGCTGGTTCTATTAGTTTCCACCCGTTTACAAAGTACGTTGGGCTTCTTTGATCTCAGAACTGTATGAATGATCAAATCCAGCAGCTGCCTCACAGTGCCAGGGTCCCGGATTCGATTCCAGCCTCAGGCAACTGTCTGTGTGGAGCTTGTGCATTCTCCCTGTGTCAGCATGGGTTTCCTCAAGGTGCTCTGGTTTCTTCCCACAATGCAAAGATGTGCAGGTTAGGTGAATTGGCCATGCTAAATTGCCCATAGTGTTCAGGGGTCTGTGCATTAGTAAGCAGTAAATGTAGTGTAGTAGGACAGGGGAATGGCTCTGGGTGGGATCCTCTTTTGAGGGTTGGTGTGGACTTGCTGGGCTGAAGGGCCTGTTTCCACACTGTAGGGATTCTATACCTGTATCTCTTATTGACAACTGTGGACCTCCTGTCAGCCTACGAAAAACATGCAGTACCTTTTGAAATCGGGTTTGTTTACCAGTTCCCCAACCGTGTTTCTGCTTATCTACGTTAAACACCTTAACACTTAAAATGATCCAAAAACATACCGGTTATGGAATCAGATATTCACACCATCTATGATTGGAGTCTAGAAGGGAATTGAAAAGGTGTCCCACAAAACATTATTAACAAGGGGGTGGGGGGAGTTGATTGGATTAGGTTATGTTGAAGAAAACTCTCGAGACTCGGACCTTGTGAACTGTTTAATACACGATATATCATGGGGAATTCACCGTCCTAACTGTGGCTCGGTGTTATTCTGAAGTACATCAGGATACTACAGGATTATATAGAGAAAATAGATAGGAGCTGATCGTTAATTACACAGTTTGGCATGCTTACAAGTTGGTAGTAAATTAGAGGTTAGTCATTAAGTTCAAACTAAAGCACTATTATGCATTCCACAAGTGGACAGAACAAATGGTAACACCATCTGATCTAGTTACACAGATTGCTCACACTAAGCAGAGATATCCCTAATTAGCTGAATGATCGTGAAGTGGCAATAACTCGTGAAGGAAGTGGGACTAATTGGCAAGTCTATGTCAGCTTGCTACAGCCTGCGCCTGCGCTGATCGTCCAGCAAAGGGAGGAAACACTATCTTGACACCTTAGGAAGATAAGGCCTACCTTTTACATTAGTGAGGAATGCACAGCCAGCAAAGTTCTGGCTGGGGACACAAAACGGTTTCTAAGCCGGATTAGGAAAATGGCTTTAAGGCAAATAATGTTAACTTTTCTCCAACAGGTTAACACACTATTATCAATTGAACACTGATTAAAAGATACAAAAAGATACAATGGAGGAAAAAAAATCTTAATTTTCCAGATGACAGGCTGTTATTAGTGAAATAATGTAAGCAATAGTGATAGCTATTTACAACCTATATCTGTGACCAAAAAATTACACTCAGTCCCTCATCAATGCTTGCTGACAATACAAAGGCCATTAGAAGAGGAAGCTGGGGGAGGATGTAAAAAGGCCACAAAGGGACATTTTTGTCATTTATATAAATCATTTGGATGTGAATATAGGAAGTATAGTTAGTCAGTTTGCAGATGACACTAAAATTGGAGGTGCAGTGGACAGGAAATAACGTTACCTTAGAATACAATGGGATCTTGATCAGATGGGCCAATGGACTGAGGAGTGGCAGATGAAGTTTAATTTAGATAAATGTGAGGTGCTGCATTTTGGAAAAGCAAATCAGAGCAGGACTTATACACTTTATGGTAAGGTCTTAGGGAGTGTTGCTGAACAATGAGATCTTGGAGTCAAGGTTCATAGTTCCATGAAAGTAGAGTCGCAGGTAGATAGGATAGTGAAGGTGGTGTTTGGTATGCTTCCTTTATTGGTTAGATCATTGAGTACAGGAGTTGGGAGGTCATGTTGCGACCGTACAGGATGTTTGGTAAGCCATTTTTGGAAAATTGCATGCAATTCTGGTCTCCTTCCTATCGGAAGGATGTTGTGAAACATGAAAGTGTTCAGAAACGATTTACAAGGATACTGCCTGAATTGGAGGATTTGAGCTAGAGGGAGAGGCTGAATAGGCTGAGGCTGTTTTTCCTAGAGTGTCAGAGATTGAGAGATGACCTTACAGAGGTTGATAAAATCATGAGGGGCATGGATAGGATAAATAGACAAAGTCTTTTCCCTGGGGTCAGGGAGTCCAGAGCTAGAGGGCGTAGGTTTAGGGTGAGAGGACAACGATATAAAAAGGACCGAAGGGGCATCGTTTTCAGGCAGAGCATCGTGCATGTATGGAGTGAGCTGCCAGACAAAGTGGTGGAGACTGGTACAATTACAACATTTAAAATGCATCTGGATGGGTATATGAATAGAAAGGTTTTAGAGGGATATGGGTCATGTGCTGGCAAATGGGAGTAGTTTTGGTTAGGATATCTGGTCGGCATGGATGAGGTGGACTGAAAGGTTTGTTTCTGTGCTGTACAGGTCTATAACTCTATGACTGGTGTAAGTAAGTGGGCAAAAATATGGCAGATGGAGTTTAATATGGGGAAGTGTGAAATTATTCAAGAAGCATAAGGTTTTTCTAAATTATTCATGCGATTTGGACATTGCGAGTGTTTCAACCCTGAGGGCTAATACAGTCAAAGCTAGCTGCAGATATAAATTAAGGAACTGTCTGCAGAGAAGGAGAGACCTATGGAATGTCATATTTGTGAAGGGCAGTTCAAGGAAAAAATCCATCAAAAGTAGGAAGAGGCAAATCAAAAAAGATGGACTGTGATCTTGTGATCAAAGGTCAGAACCCCAAAGTATTGAGGAAGGTTTAGCCCATAATTCCAAAATGTATATTTTTTTAAATAGGACTGCTATAGAGGCAAAATTAAAAAAAATGTAAACTCAGAAGTTAGCTGGCAAAAACTCTGTATGGGATGGGTGGGACGTAATGCCCAATGATGTCAAAGAAACTTCAAACAAACTGGACTGTAATCTCTTGTGACAACAAGAATGACAAGGGACTGACAGACTCCCTGCTCAACAGTAAAGCCGTGCCCCATGAGTTACGTAACAAACGTCAGGCACATATTGTGTTCTTCCCTTTGAAGAACATACACAGATAGTGGTCAAAAAGCTAGTTTCAACTCTACTGCAGTGGACTTGTTGATCTGAATGCTGTAATGTGTAACAGCCTGGGTTTAAAGCGTTAGTTTGCTGTGATGGTCACATTCAAAGAACTACTCCCTAGATAAGACAGCTGTGTTAAAGGTAGTGACCCTCCCTCATTCCAAGTGCTAGAAACTCGTTAAGGATAAAGGAACTTCCATCAACCCACAAAACCAAGAATTTAAAATTTTCTGTTCTGCTGCGAATGTTATGCAATTGGTGTAATCGATAAGAGCCATAAGTATTATTTCATCTGCTTTTCATGAACAATTCAAAGAGTGACCCATAAATGCTTTCATTTTACTTTTAAGTTTATGGACACATTTCTAATCTCTATGTATGTGTCATGTTAATATTTCTTCTCACGTATACTACTTAATAAACTCCCGCTTTTTGTTAGTTCAGAAAAGCGTGTTACATTAGGATCTTTTAAAACATAAATTCACTTGGTCTGTGGCAATCAACTGAGGGGTGAGTAATTATAAAAAGGGAGCCAATTTGTCTGTCCTCACCCAAAAGCTTATCATTTTGAGGCATCCCATCTAGAACTGCACTCAGAGCTCAGCACAATGAATTGGAGGTTTTGACTGCGGTTTGAAAATATTACAGTGGGTTGATCATCACTTTGTAACTAATTTTAAAGGAAAAAAGCTGCAAAAGGTTTTCTTGAGATTACACTTTTATATTACAGAAATGTCTGCATTCAATGCCTGAACATTCCAAGCCGAATTAGGAAAGTTGTTTTTGAAAAAGTGTGTCTCTTAAAAAATTAAATAATTTAGCAAGTTTCACCCGAAAGATAGAAAACTCTAAATTTTAAAAGAATTGGTTAACAGTTCCCTGGTGAAAACTGAGGATGAAGAGACAGATAGAGTAGTGATAGATTAGAATTCGAGCCGCAGAAATTATCAAGTGAAGAAGAAGGAACGAGAGAGAGAGAGAAAAAAAAAGAATTTCAGAAAAAATTGCAGGATAAAGAACTTCACTATGTCCCATGAAGAAACTACTGGCTCAGACCTGAGTGTAGAGACCACTTAGCTTGCTCATTTCATCCAAAGTTTGAGGAGGCACAGGTAGAAGCTTTCTTTAGCCCTTTCCCTCGTGTGGTCCAGAAGTTAAAATGTCTAGTCCCACACAGATCCTTATTACTGCAGGATAAGCTTTTATTTTACTCCCTTTCGCCTGAAAAAAGTGTGACTAATTACATGGCACTGTAAAAAGTATATACCCATTAGTGCCAGAGACATATTGTCAAAAATTCCATGTTCTCAGGAAATTACCTGACTAGATGTACTTGGAATTTGAAAGACTTAAGCAGCTTGCTTTAAACCAAGGGGTACAGGCACTAAAAATAAAAAAGCTTTATGAAACAATTCATTTTCCTGTTCACAAATTTCACTGATGTAGTCCTTCCGGCTTGTCAGGATATTGTTGCTCCTCAACTGTCCTTCCCTTATAGGAGGTATAGGTTCACTAAATCATAGAATCCCTACAGTGTGGGAGCACACCATTTGGTCCATCAAGTCCACACCTACCCTTGGTAGAGCAGCACACCCTAGCCTATCACCTTGCGCTTCCCATGGCCAATCCACCTGCACATCTCTGGGAGGAAGCCCACACAGATAAGGGGAGAACATGAAAACACTACACAGTCACCTCAGGGTGGAGTTGAACCCAGGTCCCTGGCGCTGTGAGTTAGTAATTCTAACCATTAATAGACAATAGACAATAGATGCAGGAGTAGGCCATTCTGCCCTTCGAGCCTGCACTGCCATTCAATATGATCATGGCTGATCATTCCTAATCAGTATCCTGTTCCAGCCTTATCTCCATACCCCTTGACTCCACTATCTTTAAGAGCTCTATCCAATTCTTTCTTAAATGAATCCAGAGACTGGGCCTCCACTGCCCTCTGGGGCAGAGCATTCCACACAGCCACCACTCTCTGGGTGAAGTAGTTTCTCCTCATTTCTGTCCTAAATGGTCTACCCTGTATTTTTAAGTTGTGTCCTCTGGTTCGGCACTCCCCCATCAACGGAAATATGTTCCCTCCTGCCAGAGTGTCCAGTCCTTTCATAATCCTATACGTTTCAATCAGATCCCCTCTCAGTCTTCTAAACTCAAGGGTATACAAGCCCAGTCGCTTCAGTCTTTCCGTGTAAGGCAATCCTGCCATTCCAGGAATTGACCTCGTGAACCTATGCTGCACTCCCTCAATAGCCAGAATGTCTTTCCTCAAATTTGGAGACCAGAACTGTACACAGTACTCCAGGTGTGGTCTCACCAGGGCCCTGTACAGCTGCAGAAGCACCTCTTTGCTTCTATACTCAATCCCTCTTGTTATGAAGGCCAGCATGCTATTAGCCTTCTTCACGACCTGCTGTACCTGCATGCTTGCCTTCATTGACTGGTGGACAAGACAACCATTAAGCCACCATGCCACTCTGGATTACACTTAGAAAGTTCCCAGCTTACTGCTTAAGAGCCACAGTTTACATCAACTGCTGAGGGAAAAATTACACTGGCTTTCTTCAGGATTAAATCAATTTTTACTGCAGAGCAGAAACACAGCTCCTTCTGGAGGTCCAATTGGTTTTACTTCAATGTTCACACTCCCAAGCTATTCAGGCAACTTCGCTATAGACAAATGGTCATCAGTCCACTCAATCAGCCACTTGTTGCCGACTAAAGTTCCATTTGTACACAGCTTCCAGCCACCCTATAACCAGACTTCTATTATTACTTGAAAAAGTGGCTGTGTAAACAACACTTACAATGAGTGTCAGGTAACTTGCTTTTAAAGAAATATAGCAATGCTTCAACAATCTTTGGTATTAAAGTGGGTCTTTTCCTATTTCAGTCCAACAACCACAAATGCAGAAACATAAAAAAAATCTTTATATTATCATGTTATGATTACTGTTTTCTCATGGACATATTACTCTCAGATAATTTATTAATCTTACAATTACACATTACCAGATCCAAAATAACCTGATACCTGGTCGAATCAATCATATCATTCTCAGAGACTGTTCCAAATATACTCTATGAATTATTCCTCATGACTACCTCAATCTACATAAAGATTAAAGTGACCCATAATTAATGTACTGTCTTTTTTACATGCCCACATTATCTCTGGATTTATTCATTGTCCTACTATATAGCTACAATTGGGGGCTCGTAGACTACTTCCCCTTTGCTATTTTCTACCCTGCATCATTACCTTTCACCGCTGCTGCATGGCACTTTGTACACAGGGACAGAACACTGAACATTGGAAGCGAGTATGCATGTTTTTGAGGTTGGTCTCTTGGTCTCTTAGTGCTCTCTTACATTGTGCCTATTTCGGCAATCTGTATTGCCTTGTTTGTTTGCATTGTGCTGCCTCAGCCAGAGCCTCCAGTGCTTGCCATCCACCTTGCTCTTGAGTGCAGACTTAAAGCCAGGAGGTTTTCATGGCTGTCAGCAGTGATCAGTCAAAGGGGCTTTGCATATTGCTCCACTGTCAGGCTCACACCTATGACATGTGCCAGCAGCATACGTGGCAAACTGACTGCTTGGGCTTCAACCAAGTGGCCCTCTTTCAAAATTGAAAGGGAGTTCTCCTCGGCCATTTCAAGGGGGTGCCATCAGTCCCTAAGACCAAAAGAGTCAGAGCAGCAATAGGCCATTTAGCCCAGCAAATCTTCCCCACTGTTCAATGAGATCATGGCTGATCTGATCATTGTCATCTCTACTTTCCTACCTTCTCCTTAATCCTTTATTCCCTTATCAAATCTATAGGTAGGGGCATTGCTGGTTCTCAGTCCAGGTCTTTGGATAGCGGCATTTTCCTTTTGAGGCAGTGGCTGGAGTGAGCAGAGTGAGCAGCATAGGTACATTTTTCTAGCTCTACCTGTGAGTGTTATGAGACTCTTCCAGGGACAACCGCATAAATCAAGTGCTTTCACTGTACTAGATGAAGTTATTTGTTATCATAGCAACATGTCTGTGAAACGTGTAGTGTGCAGATGCTGGTCACAAGCAATCTTGACCATGTCATTGGTTATTGCAGATCGAAGATAGTCATCTCTGTGAAGCTGAACTAATCCCAGGTGACCTTCAAAGGTGGCACCTGAGGACCATAAAGCACAATCACACTACAAGTTCTCTGTCAAGTAGAAATAATCCCTGCTGACCTTTAAAATAGCTCCTACAGGCCACAATTTACAAAGGCGATCCAAAATTGGGGCAGACAACTGTTCCCCTCTCATCTTGAACTGGAAGTATTCACCAACATACTCTTAAAGACAATGACGTGTTGTATGGATGATGTGGGGTTGGGAGGATATGGACAGCACTTAATTTCCTACTGTGTTTTTGCAGCATGACTACTGACGCATTCATCAGAATCAGGCCTTATGTCAAAGGATGCAACTGAAAGAGTAGGTGGCCTTTCTTTCCTGGTGGCTGTCAAGGTGACAGCTGTACTAAACTTTAAGCAACTGGCTCTTTCCTGGAAGCAACTAGGGACATATGTAAGAGTTTTAAATTCTCAACCCACAAATATATTAAATCTGCTACTAACGCAGTTTGCAATATAACATACTGCTTCATCTGGTCCCCATGATGAAGTCAGTGCTGCAATCCAGAGAGTAAGCTTTTCCAGCATAGCTGGCTTCCCTGTAAGACTGTAAAATGTAGGAGCAGAGGTAGATGATTCACCCCAATGAGTCTGCTCTGCCATTCAGTTAGATCGTGGCCGCCCTGATATTTCTCAGTTCTACTTTCCTGCCTTATCCACATAACCTTTGATTCTCTTACTGATTAACATTCTGTTCTCAACTTTGAATATACTTAACAACCCAAGCGCTACAGCCCACTGTGGTAACAAATTCTACAGATTCACTACATCTGAGAGAACAAAAATCCTCCTCATCTATGCATTAAGTGGGTCACCTCTGTTTCTAGATTCTCCTACATGGACAAATAATCTTTCAGCATCCAGCCTGTCAGTTCCCCTAAGAACCTCATTCTTATAAGGTCACTTCATTCTTCTAAGCTCCAATGAGTACAGGCCCAACCTACCTAAACTCTTGTCAGAGAAAAATCCCTCTATACTTGGATCAACTTAGTAAACCATCTCCAATGCCAATATAACTTGCCTGAGATAAGGGGACCAAACTTTGCACAATATTCTCAGTCTGATTAACTACTTATATAATTTTAGCAAGATCTTCCTATTTTTATACTCCATTCCCTTTGAAATAAAGGCCGAGTCCATTTACTGTATTTATTACCTGTTGAACTTGCATGTTAGCTTTTGACATTTAGGATCCCTAAATCCCTTTGTGCTGCAGCTTTCTGCAGTCTTTCTCCATTTAAGTAATATTCAGTTTTTCTTACCCTGCTAAAGTGCTTAATCCAAGGTTTCCCCGCATTCGATTCTATATGTCAAGTCTTTGACCACTCACCTAGCCTGTTTATATCCGTCTATGGGAATATATCCCTTTTGTGTCATCCTCATCATTTCTCTTCCCACCTATTTTTGTGTCCTCCACAATCATAGTGACAATGAGTTCACTTCCCTCATCCAAGTTGCTTATATATATTGTGAATAATTGTGACCTCAGCATTGATCCGTATAACACTCTACTTATTTCAAGCTGACATTCAGAAAATGCCTCCCTTATCCCAATTCTGTCTTCAAATGTTGAGTCAATCCTTTACTCATGCCAATATACTATCCCCAATGAAATAACTCCACAGAGGTCGGTAGTCTGTCACCAGGTCACCGTTTATTTACACATGAAGAGTCCTTGACACTGACCCAGCTTCCTCAGAGCCAGCTCTCAGAGTGAACAGAGCCTCTGATATTTATCTCTTTTTTTTCTTTTCCTTTTTTACACTTCTTTTTTGGTTAATTTTTTTCCTTCTTTCCTTTTTTCTTTTTTTTCCCCTTTTTAACCCCCACACTACCACCTAACTGCGGTAGTGCTTATTTTTTTCCCCTACACCTCTGATATTTTTTTTTCCTTTTTTCTTCTTTTTTTTTAAACACCCAAGTGGCCAGTGACAAGCACTGCCCTGCTTATCAAAGGGCAATGCTGTGTGATCAAAACGGTGAAAAAACTCCTGTTCATTTTTTTTTACCCCCACACTACCGCCTAACTGCGGTAGTGCTTATTTTTTTCCCCTACACCTCTGATATTTATATTTGTTAGCCAAGGCTGTCTGATTGGACTAGATTAACAGCCCCAATCAGGGAAGTCATATTCTATGTGATACTCCTGGTTGTCTTTGCTATAATCACTATATCCAATACCATGGGATCTTATCTTAGTCAGTAGCTTTCTGTGTATTACTTTTTGGAAATCTAAATATATTACATCTATTAGTTCCCCCTTATCCATATATCTTTTTACCTCCTCATTGTATGCTAATAAATTTTGTCAGGCATGATTTGGCCTCCATGAATTCATGCTGGCTCTGATTATGTTATGTATTTCTAAATTCTTTGCTATAACATCCTTTATAATAGACAAACATACTCCCAATTACAGAAGTTAACTGGCATATATTTACCTGTTTTTGTCTCTTTCCCATTTTGAATAAGGGTATAACATTAACAGATTTTCAATCATCCAGGATTTCTCCAAAATCTAAAAATTCTTGAAGATTACAATCGGTGATAGACTGTACGCATGTTGCATGGGAGCACCATATCAAACATAGCTAAGTTTATTGATTAAAAAAATGACTCCATTCCATCGATATTTAAATGATCTGTGATCATTGGGACCATATTTTAGAATGTTAGAACAGGAAGAACATCACCTTCAACATAACAGAATGCTGCAGGATTAGGAACAACAAACCAGATTTAATTGACATCCGATTCCAGGGTAGAAGTTGGGTACATTTGACTGAAATGTTGTTGTTGCTCGAAAGGCAAGGAGTCTGATTCTGTTTTGAAAGGCAAATGCAGCTTCCATTTGTCAATTGTTTGCTTCTGCTGCTGAATAGAAGTGATTGATTCTCAACTGTTTAAAGGCTTCCTTGTATGTGATTATCCCAATTTGAACAATAATAAGATGTTGTACTACACTAGGTTTTGGGAAAAGAGGAACACTGACTTTGGATTAGAAGATGGTATATGGCTAAGGATGGATAAGCTATGTGGTTTGTATCTGAGACACTGATAGATGTGAGGCTGTGCACAGTTTGTGGAATGGAGTGTTAACTGTGTAACCTAAGTGTCCTGAGAAGCATTGTTTTGTGGTTGCTCTCTCACTATGTACGTCGTGAAGGGTATCAGTACCAGACTATCAGTACTAGACTGGGTGCATGGAACCTCAAAAAACAACTGTCAACATCAATGTTATTGATGCAACACAAGGTTTTTTTCTTACTTTAATTTTTTGGACTCCCACTTATTACTAATCTGTGTGTATATTTGTTGTGTAAGTCACAGTCACAGAGATGTACAGCGTGGAAACAGATCCTTCAGTCCAACCCGTCCATGCCGAGCAGATATCCCAACCCAACCTAGACTCATCTGCCAGCAACCAGCCCATATCCTTCCAAACCCTTACTATTCATATACCCATCCAAATGCCTTTTAAATGTTGCAATTTTATCAGCCTCCACTACTTCTTCTGGCAGTTCATTCCATACATGTACCACCCTCTTTATATCTTTCCCCTCTCACCCTAAACCTATGCCCTCAAGTTTTAGATTCCCTGACCCCAGAGAAAAGACTTTGTCTATTTATCCTATCCATGCCCCTCATGATTTTGCAAACCTCTATGAGGTCATCACTCAGCCTCCGACAGTCCAGGGAAAACAGCCCCAGCCTGTTCAGCCTCTCCCTATAGCTCAAATCCTCCAACCCTGGCAACATCCTTGTCAATCTTTTCTGAACCCTTTCAAGTTTCACAACATCTTTTTGATAGAAACGAGACTAGAAAATCATGCAATATTCCAACAGTGGCCTAACCAATGTCCTGTACAGCCGCAACATGACCTCCCAACCCCTGTACTCAATACTCTGACCAATAAAGGAAAGCATACCAAACACCACCTTCACTATTCTATCTACCTGTGACTCCACTTTCAAGGAACTATGAACCTGCACTCCAAGGTCTCTTTGTTCAGCAACACTCCCTAGGACCTTACCATTAAGTGTATAAGTCCTGCTAAGATTTGCTTTGCCAAAATGCAGCATCTCTCATTTATCTGAATTAAACTCCATCTCGGCTCATTGGCCCATCTGATCAAGATCCTGTTGTAATCTGAGGTAACCTTCTTCACTGTCCACTACATCTCCAATTTTGGTGTCATCTGCAAACTTACCAACTGTACCTCTTATACTCACATCCAAATCGCTTATGTAAATGACAAAGAGTAGAGGACCCAGCACCGATCCTTGTGGCACTCCACAGGTCACAGGCCTCAAGTCTGAAAAACAACCCTCCACCACCACCCTCTGTCTTCTACCTTTGAGCCAGTTCTGTATCCAAATGGCTAGTTCTCCCTGTATTCCATGAGATCTAACCTTGCTAACCAGTCTCCCATGGGGAACCTTGTCGAATGCCTTACTGAAGTCCATATAGATCACAACTACCACTCTGCCCTCATCAGTTCTCTTTGTTACCTCTTCAAAAGACTCAGTCAAGCTTGTGAGACATGATTTCCCGCGCACAAAGCCATGTTGACTATTCCTAATCATTCTTTGCCTTTCCAAATACATGTACATCCTGTCCCTCAGGATTCCCTCCAACAATTTGCCCACCACTGACGTCAGGCTCACTGGTCTATCCATCTTTCCGATAGGAAGGAGACCAGAATTGCACGCAATATTCCAACAGTGGCCTAACCAATGTCTTGTACAGCCGCAACATGACCTCCCAACTCCTGTACTCAGTACTTTGACCAATAAAAGAAAGCATACCAAATGTCTTCGTCACTATCCTATCTACCTGCGACTCCACTTTCAAGGAGCTATGAACCTGCACTCCAAGGTTTCTTTGTTCATCAACCTCCCTAGGACCTTACCATTAAGTGTATAAGTCCTGCTAAGATTTGCTTTCCCAAAATGCAGCACCTCACATTTATCTGAATTAAACTCCATCTGCCACTTCTCAGCCCATTGGCCCATCTGATCAAGATCCTGTTGTAATCTGAGGTAACCTTCTTCTCTGTCCACTACACCACCAATTTTGGTGTCATCTGCAAACTTACTAACTGTACCTCTTATGCTCACATCCAAATCATTTAAGTAAATGATGAAAAGTAGAGGACCCAGCACCGATCCTTGTGGTACTCCACAGGTCACAGGCCTCCAGTCTGAAAAACAACCCTCCACCACCAACTTATGTCTTCTACCTTTGAGCCAGTTCTGTATCTAAGTGGCCAGTTCTCCCTGTATTCCGTGAGAGCTAACCTGGCTAACCAGTCTCCCATGGGGAACCTTGTCGAACGCCTTACTGAAGTCCATATATATCATATCTACCGCTCTGCCCTCATCAATCCTCTTTTTTACTTTTTCAAAATCTCAATCAAGTTTGTGAGACATGATTTCCTGTGCACAAAACCATGTTGACTATCCATAATTAGTCCTTGCCTTTCCAAATACATGTACATCTTGTCTAGTATTTGCACTTACACATAGTAATTAATAAATTCCCACATTTTATCATTTAAAAAAGCTTTTCTAAAGCACAAGTCCATTGGCATCTCAGAAAAGATATCCAAAAGCGAAGGAATTTTTTCTAAAATAACCTTATTGTAACAAACTGAGCAGATGGATGAATAAAGAAGGAGAGCAAGTTCACCCCTTCTCACCTAGAGCTTAATGATTTGGGGTATCCAATCTGGAACCATAACAAATCTGGAAACCTCTCCTGGAGTCTGGTCATAACATATGACTAGAAAAATAACAAGGAGTTGATTGATTCCCTGTTCAATATCAGGCTTCTCACTTTAGGTTATGCCCTAAACTACAGACACATCTTGACTTTTTTCCCTTTGAAGAATATTCAAATACAGAAGGACAGCTGTTTACAAACAGTTCAACTCTACTGGAGTGTGCTAGTGGGACTGAAGGGACCAAATGTTCTTATGTGTATTAGCCTGAATTCAGGCATTAATGTGCTATGAAAGTCACAGTTGAATTACTGTTTTGTAGTTACCCCTGTGGTGCAGGTAAAGCACTCATCTCGTTCGCAAGCTAGACAACAATAAATACTTTCAATGCTGGAAATCATCTGCATTGATAGGAATCAGAATAACAGAATCTTAACCAACCTGCAAGACTAAGAATCTTGAAATTGACAGTTCAACAAGCAACAACATGCAACCACTAACCTCCATTGCAATAGCCGAAATGACTAACTCCCTGCTCTTCAAAAACAATTCAGAGGCTGATCCGTATTCGTTTTTTATAACTTTTATCACTCTGGACTCGCCTTTAATTTCCAATCTCTGTTTATGTGTGCTGAATTACTAATTCATTTGACACTTAGTAATTAATAAACACGCTGTTTGTTAACTCAAGGAAAGTTAAATTGGCTCCTTTAAAACGTAGATTTACATGAATCTGGATGAAAAGTATCCTCAAGGGAAGGGATTTAATGTTACAATCAACTGAAGGGGTGGGCAAATAAAGAAGGGGAACTAATGTTTCTCTCCTCACTCGAATACTCAATCATTTTGGGCACCCATCTAGAACCAGAACAAGTGGGGGAACCTTGGTTAGATCTAGGCGTAACATTAGCAACACCAGCAATTATTCCCCATCTCTAATTTTCCTCGGACTGCCTGGCTTGCTAGGCTGAGCATTGCTCTTGGTCTGGATTCACCGGTCAGTCAGATCAGGTGAGGATGGCAGATTTCTTTCACTAAAGGATTTTACATGAACCAAATGGATTAATTTCTATTAAACTCAAATTTCACCATCTGTCTTGATGGGATTTGAACCTAGAACACTAGCTTGGAGATCTGGATTGTTAGTCCAGTGACATTACTCCCACGCGATATAATGAATGGAGAAATAAGTTGTCTTATAAATGGTGAAGGATTATACAATTCTGGTATTCAAAGGGATTTTGGAATTCTTTCCTGAATCACAGTTAGTTAACACCAAAGAATAATTAGGAAGGCAAATGATTCACTAAAATTTCTTATGAGAGCGTTGATGTGTATTTGGTAGAACAGGCTTAAGGGGCCATAATTCCTAATTGTTATGGTGTTATACTCTTAAACAAAGAAACGTGCCAAAACAGAGAATGATTGATTTGGAGATGCTGGTGTTGGACTGGGGTGTACAAAGTAAAAAATCACACAACAACAAGTTATAGACCACACTGTAAACTTTTGCTATAAATTCTGTGTCTTATGATCTTATACTCCAAAACCATCTGATAAAGATGCAGCGCTCCGAAAGCTAGTGCTTCCAAATAAACCTGTTGGACTATAACCTGGTGTTGTATGATTTTTAAACAGAGAATTATTGTCTCTTGGAGGTATTTTCAGGTCAGCCATTGACCTAAAGTACCTACAGTGAGACTTCTCATTGTTATTAGGTACGGAAGTGTTGTAGCTTGCGAAGTTACTCATTAACAAAAGTAAGGATTCTAAGTAGTAGTGGGAATAAAAGACAGATCGGGATAGTTCTGAATTAATAAAGAGCAAGTCAATTAGAAAAGGCAGGCAAGAGCAAGTCAAAGAAAAATGTAACTGAAGAATTAAACTGCATTTATTTTAATGCAAGAGTCTTACAAGTAAAGCAGATGCATTCAGGGCATGTATGGGAACATGGGACTAGGACATCATAGAGGTTACAGAAATGTGACTAAGGGAAGGACAGGACAGGACTGGCAGCTCAATATACCAGAATTTAGATGCTATAGGAATGATAGGAAAGAAGGAAAGAGTGGAGATGGAGTTGTGTTTTTGATGAAGAAAAACATTACTGCTATACTTAGAAAGGATACTTCTGTGGGATTGACCAGTGAAGCTATATGGATAGAACTCAGATTACCTTGATGGGATTGTAGCATAAGCACCCCAATGGTCAGACGGAAATTGAGGAGCAAATATGCAGAATGATCTCAGATATATGTAAGAATAATAAGGTTGTAGTAGTAGGGGATTTTACCTCTCCAGGGATAGACAGGGACTGCCATAGTGTTAAGGGCTTGGATGGTGAGAAATTTGTTAAATGTGTTCAAGAAAACTTTTTGTCAGTATATAGATGTACGTACTAGAGAAGGAATGAAATGTGAACTTATCTTGGGAAATAAGGCAGGGTAAGTGGCTGAGGTATCAATGGGGGAACGCTTTGAGACTAGTGATCATAATTCTATTAGTTTTATAATAGTGATGGAAAGGATAGGCCTTGTATAAAAGTTTAATTCTTATTGGAGTAAGGCAAATTTTGCTCGTATGAGGCAGTAACTTACAAGAGTTGATTGGAGTGGACTATTCATAGGTAAAGGGATGATTGGCAAGCGGGAGGCCTTCAAAAGTGATATAACAAAAGTTCAGAGGCATTTTGTTCCTGTTAGAGTGAAGAGTAAGTCTGGTAAGAGTAGGGAACAATCGATAAATAAACATTTTGAGGCTCTGGTCAAGAATAAGAAGGAGTCATATATTAGGTATAGACAACTGGGATCAAGTGAAACTCTGAAAGAGTATAAGGGGTGTAGGGGCACTCTTAAGAGAGAAATCAGAAAGGCAAAAAGGGGATATGAGATAATCATGGCAGATAAGATTAAGGATAATCCAGAGAGATTCTACAAGTACATTAAGAGCAAAAGAGCAACTAGGGAGAGAATAGGGCCCCTTAAAAATCAGCAAGGCCATCTATGTGTGGAGCCACAGGAGATGGGAGAGATCCTAAACAAATATTTTGTGTCAGTTTTGACTGTGGCAAAAAAAAATGGAGGCTAGGGAACTCAGGGTAATAATTATTGATGTCTTGAAAACAGTCCACATTACAGAAGAGGTAGCGTTGGCGAGGTCTTCAAAAACACGAAGGTTGATAAATCTCCAAGATCTGATCAAGTGTATCACAGGACATTGTGGGAAGTAAGGGAAGAAATTACAGGGCCCGGTAGAGATATTTGTGTAACATACAGTCATGGGTGAGATAGCAGAGAACTGGAGCATCCCAAAATTTGTGTCTTTACTGAAGAAAGACTGGAAGGAGAAGCCTGGGAAATATAGACCTGCAAGTCTGACATCAGTAGTGGGTGAGTTGTTGGAGGGGATTCTGAGAGATAGGATTTACATGCTTTTGGAGAGGCAAGAACTGATTAGGGATAGTCAGCATGGCTTTGTACGTGAGAAATCATGTCTCACAAACTTGACCAAGTTTTTTTGAGGATGCAACCAAAAAGATAGAAGAGGGCAGTGTGGTAGACATTGTCTGTGTGGGCTTTAGTAAAACTTTTGACAAGGTTTCACATGGTAGACTAATCAGTAAAGTTTGTTCACATGCGATTCAGGGAGAGCCTGCTAATTGGATACAAAATTGGCTTTGCAGTAGGAGACAGAGGGTAGTGGTGCAGGGTTGTTTTTCAGACTGGAGGACAGTGACCAGCGGTGTTCCGCAGGGATCACTACTAAGTCCACTTCTGTTTGTCATTTACATAAATGATTTGGATGATAATTTTTAGGAGGCAGGGTTAGTAAGTTTTGTGGATGACAGCAAAATTGGTGGTGTAGTGGTCAGTGAAGAAGGTTATCTAAGATTATAAAGGCATCTTGATCAATTCGGCCAATGTTCTGAGAAGTGGCGGATTGAATTTAATTTGGCTAAATGCGAGGTATACAGTTAATGATAGAGCCTTAGGTAGATTTGTCAAACAGAGAGATCCAAAGAATCAGGTACATAGTTCTTTGAAAGTTGCATTACAGGTAGACAGGGTGATTAAGAAGGCGTTTAGTACATTTGCTTTCATTGCTCAGACCATTGAGTTTAGGATTTGAGACATCATGTTGAAGTTGTACAGTGCATTGGTGAGACCACTTTTGGAGTATTGTGTACAGTTCTGATCACCCTGTTATATTGATCCTGGTCCAATCTGGATAACACAGGCAAGAAAGATTAACAGTTTGGTGCTTCTAATAGTCACATACATATCTTCGAATAGTACAAGTTGATAAGGCATGGATACATTGATGGGACAACAATTTGTTTTCTCTTGACTCTTTAACAAATGTTCCTGTATAGGACCAGATAAAACACAACATAATAGTGTCAACCTGATAGACTATTTGTTAGTATTGTGTTTATATGGGAATGCTTTGTTCCAGTTAGAGTTCTGGTTTCAAATCTTAGATTTAGCATAACTACTGGCTTCAATTTGTTGGACTACTTCAATCTGAAACTCCATTTTGAGAGCAGGTTAGGAAATTTACAGGACACTTTCCCAACAATAAGGAAAACTACTTTCTGCTATTGAGTTAGTGACTTGTCAACCATTAAAATTGTCAGTAAGAGAAAGCGAGAAAGGTTAAAAGAAATCTCTTCAAACAGAGTTGTTGCGGAAAAAAATATGTTTTGCTATAGTGAATACATGAGGCACATGGTACTGAATTTTTGGAGGGAAGACTTAATCATAAAACTGCAGGAAAGTAACTTACAAACTATGGATATGAAGCACGAAGCCCCAGTGCAGATACAGTGGACCTCCTCTGTGCTGTAGAAGTATTTCTATCAAATGGAAATTGAGCTGGAAATCTTGTTTCAGAACACTGAACCAAGCAGTCCAGAGGCTGACTTTCATATTCATCAAAATATCTTTCAAAAAAGACACATTGAACTAAAATGTCTTATTAGAGAAAACATGGATTAATAGTGCTGTGGATTAATAACACAAACATGTGACTCCTTCAATTTCATGTCAGATTTTTAAAAACTCTTCATGTCAGTTTGAAGAATATATTCTCTTCTATAACAGTTCTACAAAATGTAGTCTTACAGAACACAATGAGGGTAAAGTTATAAGAGAATGGATATTGTACAGAGACCCAAATAAAAAATAATGTTAGCAGAAATGTTAGTATTATAAGCCTCAAAGGGTGAAGTAAGTTTCAAGCTGAGATAATTTGCTTAGAAAAGTCTATTGAAACAATTAACCCAAGTGCGAGAGGTCTCTGGTTCAGTTTAAATTTATGCAATTGACTGCAAATTGTAAATGGAATCAGTCTAACTGGAATGTTGCCTTTTAGAATGCATTAGCTTTTTTAAAATAATTATTATTTCTGTTGACTTTCAATTTTAAAAACACTGTCAAGTCCTCACTCGATTTACAGCTAACCAATAATTTCCAATTACGTGTTTACTCATAATGGAATAAATTTAATTGTGGAATTATTGCCTATTTTAACAGCCATAAGAGGGGTAATACCCCAGTGATGGGAAGAGTTGGCAGCCATGTAGTCAATTGTACAGATTGATTAACCTATTCACAACTGATGAGCAAAAAGGCAGAAAACTTATCAGATACAATTTATGTTATTTAAAATTCCACTCTCCAGGGTGCTTATGCAGATTAATACCATGAATACTGAGTGACATTTGATAATACCTTCACATCTGGCAATAAAAGTGTAGACACAGTAGATTAACATTTGCAATAGTTATTTATACAAATGGTAACCCAGCAACCAAACACAGAATAGCAGGGGTTGAGATAAGTACTTCTCATCTCCCCCTAAGGACCAGAAATTAGGAAATAAAAGTTAAGTTAAGAAGTTTTAATTTTTGACATAATTTGTTTAAATATTTCTATGTAGCACACAAAATAAGGGAAAAGAGCTTTCTTTCAAAGCTGCCCAATATCAAAATGTAATTTGAGGGACTGTGTTTAAGGGGTTTATTGATAGGTTGATTTTCAGCACTCATTACTCGCTATAGTGTAAGAAAACAGTGACAGTCTGTCAGTGATCCCTATATGGCCACCATCAGCATCACTATGAGGTGAATTAACAGGTGGCTAAATGGGTTTCTGTTTATCTTCATTATTTCTTATTGTTATACCATAGATAACAAACCAAAACTGGAGTACCCACTTGGGATTTCTTTTTCACTATCTCTCACTTGAAGCTATATTATATACGTTCTATGTACTTGTCTTCTGTGCCACCCCTTTGATGTTTCTCTCTTATTCATATTGTTGAATACTTCAATGTTTTCGTGGATGTGCGAGTACACGTCAGTCTGCAACACCAGAGCAAATTTTTAATCATCCAAGCAACTATGTAGTCTTTAGTGGTTGGTCTTATTTCTATTTATGATTCTTTATTAATATCACAATTGCTGACTGGGATGAATGAATGAGTTGCTGAGCCAGGGAAGTCTAATTTCGATGACCTTCTCCATGCTGAATTACCTGGATTAACTGGATATTCAGTAATTCATTAATTCAGGATGGGAAGGATTAGTCGTGTTGTCTTCCAGGGCCAAATAGTCCATTGACAGTAAACTAGAGCTGAAAAATGGGTATTAGGATGAAAGAAACCAATGCATGTGAAAGTATTTTAGCATAAAGCCAATGTAAGGGATAGGATTTATGAACATCTGGATAGGAATAATGTGATCAAGGATAGTCAGCATGGTTTTGTGAAGGGCAGGTCGTGCCTCACAAACCTTATTGAATTCGTTGAGAAGGTGACTAAGGAGGTGGACGAGGGTAAAGCGGTAGATGTGGTGTATATGGATTTTAGTAAGGCGTTTGATAAGGTTCCCCATGGTAGGCTACTGCAAAAAATACAGAGGTATGGCATTGAGGGTGAGTTGGAGGTTTGGATTAGGGATTGGCTGGCTGGAAGACGACAGAGGGTAGTACTTGATGGCAAAGGTTCATCTTGGAGTGCCGTCACTAGCGGTGTTCCGCAAGGATCTGTTTTGGGACCATTGCTGTTTGTCATTTTTATAAATGACCTGGAGGAGGGGCTAGAAGGTTGGGTGAGCAAGTTTGCGGATGATACAAAAGTAGGTGGAGTTGTTGACAGTGAGGAAGGATGTGTCAGGTTACAGCGGTAAATAGATAAGCTGCAGAGCTGGGTTGAAAGGTGGCAAATGGAGTTCAATGTGGGTAAGTGTGAGGTGATTCACTTTGGTATGAGTAACAAAAAGATGGGGTACTGGGCTAATGGTCGGATACGTGGTAGTGTGGATGAGCAGAGGGATCTTGGTGTCCATGTACACAGATCTCTGAAAGTTGCCACCCAGGTAAATAGTGCGGTGAAGAAGGCATATGGCGTACTGGCTTTTATTGGTAGAGGAATTGTGTTCCGGAGTCCTGAGGTCATGTTGCAGTTGTATAAGACTCTGGTGCGGCCGCATCTGGAGTATTGTGTGCAGTTTTGGTCGCCATACTATAGGAAGGATGTGGAGGCACTGGAACGGGTGCAGAGAAGGTTTACCAGGATGTTGCCTGGTATGGTAGGAAGATCGTATGAGGAAAGGCTGAGGCACTTGGGGCTGTTTTCATTGGAGAAAAGAAGGTTTAGGGGTGACTTGATAGAGGTGTACAAGATGATTAGGGGTTTAGATAGGGTTGACCATGAGAAACTTTTTCCACGTTTGGAGTCAGCTATTACGAGGGGGCATAGTTTTAAGTTAAGGGGTGGTAGGTATAGGACAGATGTTAGGGATAGATTCTTTACTCAGCGAGTCGTGAGTTCATGGAATGCCCTGCCAGTAGCAGTGATGGACTCTCCCTCTTTATGGGCATTTAAACGGGCATTGGATAGGCATATGGAGGATAGTGGGCTAGTGTAGGTTAGGTGGGCTTGGATCGACACAACATCGAGGGCCAAAGGGCCTGTACTGCACTGTATTTTCTATGTTCTATGTTCTATGTTCTAGAAGGGAGGAGAATCGGCATGGAAATCTCTTTTGGGGTATTTTATGCCTTCCCCAATCACACTGAACTGGGACAATCTACAAAAGAACTATAACTTTTGGATATGTTATAATTAAACTTCCAAGCCAAATGGAATGAAATCAAAGTCAAAGTACAAATAAGTCAAAGAGATAGGTGCTCTAACATCTTTCAACAATATGATAACAAAAATGTGATGCAAGAACAGTACTAAGATAGGCAGCAAATGCATGCAAGTTGTCATACAAGCTTTATAATATTATTAGCAAATTCATTGTGGTCTTGGTTATGTTGAGTCAAATGTTATGCTGTTGCAATGAGGCAAGGCATCAATGGAAAAGGTCTAAAGGCTGTGCCAGAGATCATGGTTTTATTCTTTTAAATGCCTAATTGTAGTGTTAAACCTACAGTTTGAATACACAAAGACAGTAGTAAATGTGAGAGTGTAGATCGGCATAGTGTAGTGTAATGAGTGTAGAATCAGTGTTGTTCCAAGTGTGATAGAACAAATGCGCTGGGAATTAAGACCCTCTACACCACATGTTGCACAAACAATAGAACAACAATAGAATAAATGTTTCAGATTTCAAATATTCACAGTATTTGCTTTTAGAATAAATGTTTTGATCCAATCTCCAAAATGGCCAATTGTTTCGCTTTTGTAATGCTATCCAAAATAAAAGAGACTTTTACCAGGTTTCTTTGATGAAGTCAAAAATTGTTCCATTTTAAAATACAATAAAACTCAATTTTAAAACAAGTGACGGAACTAATTCAAATCCAAGCTATAATGTGGAATTAGAAATATATGCGATTTTAAACCAACACAAACAGATTCACACAACACCACATACAATAACCATATAGAGATGATATTTTTGAGCGGAGAAAAGAAAATCTTCCTTGTTGGGAAATCTTCCAAAAAAAGAACCTAGTATTTGATGAATTCTCATAGTGCACTTCATTTCTTATTGATGAAATTGAATTGATAATAGTTACAGAGCAATGTAAGTTCTTCCAAACAAAATTTAATTTAGATAGAAATCTGGCTGCTTCAAAGTCTTTGGAAAATGATCATAGTTTAGCTTTTTAGTGTTTACAAGATAATCAAATACTAAAATGGGGAAAATTTATCAGGCTCCCAATCATATCAACCCAAAAGACTTTGCTAGGCTACAAATAGCATAGAGCACCCTAATTCCTTCTAAAGAAACACTGATATATTTCCAGGTCAGAATCATGAGTAGCTTGAAGGGGAACTTGCAGGAGGTGGTGTTCACATTTATCTCCTGCCCTTGTAGGTAGTGGTCATTGGTTCAGAAGGTCTTGTCTAAGGAAACTTGGTGAATCTCTGCAATTTATCTTGCAGATGCTACTCAAGCTGCTACTGAGCATCAGTGGTAGAGGGAGTGAATGTTTGTGGATATGTTGCCAAACAAACAGGCTTTTGCTGGATGATGTCAAGGTTAGTGAGTGTGTTTGTACTACATTCATCCAGGCAAGTGGTGAGTATTCCATCACATTCCTGACTTGGGCCTTCAGGATACATTAAAAAAAACAACAGAGACCTGGAGTAAATGTGAACAAGTTATTGAATGGTGACAGGGCAGACTCAAAATGTTAAAAATGCAAACGGTTTATATGACTTTATAAATATGCAAAACAAAAGAAGTTATGAAGCAACACTGGGTTGACCTCAAAGACATAATTGTGCCCAATTCTCAGCATCACACTTTAGGATGAACGTTAAGGGTTTAGAGAGAGAACAGAAAACCAAAAGTATGTGAATGATTTCAGTGATGAAGAACTCCAGTTATGAGGAGAGATTGGAGAAGTTAGGGATGTTGACCTTGGAAGGCTGAGAGAAGATTGATAAAACTGTTCAAGGTCATGAAGAGTCATGAGAATCAATGACGTGAGATACAACTTTTTTTTAAATGCAGTGAATGATTTGGACCTGGAACATACTGCATAAGAGTGTGATAGAGGCAGGTTCAATGCTGATTTTCAAAAGGAAATTGGGAATGCACATGAAGAGGGAGAATTTATAGGGCTACAGGGAAAAGGCAAGGGAGTAAGACTAGCTGAGTTGCTCTTGCAGTCAGCTGACAAGAACACAACATTCTGAAAGGCCCTCTTCTTTGCTGAATGATTTAATCATTCTATTACACTAAGCACATTCTTAATACTAATTGAAGTAATGGTTCATCTGAGGGGGTGCAGCCAGAGCCAGGCCATGGCACCACAGCTGGCTCAGTTGGACAGATGAGGCATGTGAAGATTGGAAGAGTAACAGTAATAGGGAGCTAGGATCAAGGATATCACTGACATTTGCAAAGTGCCCTGAGGCAGAAAGGTGAACAGCCAAGGATTGTGGCCCACATTATCCCTCTTTCTACATAAGTATTGGTACAATGTCATAAGTTCAATCTTCAGGGAACAAGGTAGGAAATAAGCAAAGACCACCCCTAACCATTTTCTTTGCTGTTGTCATCGCATTTTTAGTTTTGATTTGTACCTGTTTTACTTAGAACAATGAACAAAATGTTCAAAATCGCAGCAGAGAGCGGCGGGAGCTGGGCGGAAGTTCAGACGGAGCGCAAAGCCGGTCGGGAAGGTAAGTGATTGTTATTACAGTGGGTGTGTTCTAAACCCCAGGTCCTACAAAGTAGGGTCTCCCTCCCTCCCTCCTCCTCTAACCTTAATTAAGAGTCCACAGACTTGCCATAGGAAGAGGGTCTAAGGAAGTTTAGATTGAAGAGTGAGGCTTCAGCTCAGGAATCTTGATAAGGAGGTTGAGTAAAGAGATTACGCCACAGTTGAAGAGGGTGAAGACATGACTGCTCAGCTGGTTCAGTGCGCTACGTGTTTGATGTGGCAGGTCAACGACTCTGGTGTGTCTGGCTCGTATATGTGTGGAAAGTGTGCGCACATTCAGCAATTGACCGAGCATATTGCAGCACTGACGAAAGAACTCGAAGACCTTAGGCTCATCCGAGAGAACGAGATCTTTCTGGACAAGACCTTCAGTGATGTTATTACACCAATCATGCCAGAAGAGAGCAGAAGAATGCAGACGATGAGGAAGGCAGAGAGGAGACAGGTGCAAGAGACGCCGGGAGAAGTACCTATCAGGAACAAGTTGAAGCTTTTGGAAACAGTAGAGTCTGATGACACTACCAGTTCGCAAGGTGGCCATGTTTGTCAATCAAAAGTTGCCGCAGAAGCAGAGCGGAAGAGTCGGACATCGCACAGAGCCGTGGTAATAGGGCACTCCATCGTGAGAGGAACTGACCGGGGTTTTTGTGGCAGCAGACGGGATTTAAGGATGGTGTGTTGCCTTCCTGGTGCTAGAGTGAAAGACATCGCGGACAGAGTGCAGGACATCCTCAAGGACGAGGGTGAAGAGCCCGAGGTGGTGATACACGTCGGCACAAATGATGTCGGGAAGAAGAGGAGGAACATACTACAGCGAGACTTCAGAGAACTAGGAAGAAGGCTAAAAAGCAGGACGTCCAAGGTGGTTATCTCCAGTTTGCTTCCAGTTCCTCGGGCTAGTGTGGCCAGAAACCGGGAGATAATGGACTTGAACGTGTGGTTGGGGAACTGGTGCAGGAAGCAAGGTTTCAAGTTCTTGGATCACTGGGGTATATTTTATGGTAACCATAAATTCTACAAGAGAGACGGCTTGCACCTTAATAGATCAGGGATCAGCATTCTGGCAGGCAGGTTTTCTGCTGCAACACCGCTACATTTAAACTAAGTAGCGGGGGGGAGGGGACAAGCTGGATGTTTAAAAAGGAAATTGAAGGGGTAGTTAGAACAAGAGAAGTCAAGAAAGACAACTGTATCAAGGAGGCAGAAAACTGGAAAAGAAATCATGCTGTAAAGTTGAGTGAAATAATGGTTGAGGGGAAGGGTGAGAGCAGTAACAAATTAAAAATTCTATATATGAATGCACGAAGCATTAGACACAAGGTAGATGAGCTTGAGGCTCTTTTGGAAATTGGCAGATACGATATTGTGGGGATAACTGAGACGTGGCTTCATGGGGACAGGGCCTGGGAAATGAATATTCAAGGCTACACGTGCTATCGTAAGGACAGATTGACGGGCAGAGGGGGTGGGGTGGCCTTGTTGGTAAGGGAGGATATTCAGTCCCTTGCGCGGGGGGACCTAGAGTCAGGGGATGTAGAGTCAGTGTGGATAGAGCTTCGAAACACTAAGGGTAAAAAGACCCTCATGGGAGTCATCTACAGGCCCCCAAACAGTAGTCTGGATGTCGGATGTAAGTTGAATCAGGAGCTGAAATTGGCTTGTTGCAAAGATGTTACTACAGTTGTTATGGGGGATTTTAACATGCAGGTAGACTGGGAGAATCAGGATGGTATCGGGCCTCAAGAAAGAGACTTTGTGGAGTGCCTCAGAGATGGATTTTTAGAGCAGCTGGTGCTGGAGCCGACCAGGGATAAGGCGACTCTGGATCTGGTATTGTGTAACGAACCAGAATTGGTCAGTGACCTCGAAGTGAAGGAGCCATTGGGAAGTAGTGACCATAATACAATAAGCTTCAATCTGCAATTTGAGAGGGAGTGGGTACAATCAGAAGTGACAATATTTCAGTTGAATAAAGGGAAATATGGAGCTATGAGGGAGCAACTGGCCAAAGTTCAATGGTGCAATACCTTAACAGGGAAGACCGTGGAGGAACAATGGCGGATATTTCTGTGTATAATGCAGAAGTTGCAGGATCAGTTCATTCCTAAAAGGAAGAAAGATCCCAGGAGGAGACATGGGCGGCCATGGCTCACGAGGGAAGTAAAGAAACATATAAAGTTAAAAGAGAAAAAGTATAACTTAGCGAAGATAAGTGGGAAAACTGAGGACTGGGAAGCTTTTAAAGAACAACAGAGGATTAGTAAGAAGGAAATACGCAGAGAAAAAATGAGGTATGAAGGTAAACTGGCCAAGAATATAAAGGAGGATAGTAAAAGCTTTTTTAGGTATGTCCAAGGCAAAAAAATGGTTAGGACAAAAATTGGGCCCTTGAAGACAGAAACAGGGGAATATATTACTGGGAACAAAGAAATGGCAGAGGAATTAAATGGGTACTTCAGATCTGTGTTCACTGGGGAAGACACAAGCAATCTCCCTGAGGTAACAGTGGATGAAGGACCTGAACTTAAGGGAATTTATATTTGCCAGGATTTGGTGTTGGAGAGACTGTTAGGTCTGAAGGTTGATAAGTCTCCGGGACCTGATGGCCTGCATCCCAGGGTACTGAAGGAGGTGGCTCGGGAAATCGTGGATGCGCTGGTGATTATTTTCCAGAGTTCAATAGAATCGGGGCCGGTTCCTGAGGATTGGAGGGCGGCTAATGTTGTGCCACTTTTTAAGAAGGGTGGGCGGGAGAAAGCAGGAAATTATAGACCAGTTAGTCTGACCTCAGTGGTGGGAAAGATGCTGGAGTCTATTATAAAGCATGAAATTACGGCACATCTGGATAATAGTAACAGGATAGGACAGAGTCAGCATGGATTTATGAAGGGGAAATCATGCTTGACTAATCTTCTTGAATTTTTTGAGGATGTAACTCGGAAGATGGACGAGAGAGATCCAGTGGATGTAGTGTACCTGGACTTTCAGAAAGCTTTTGATAAAGTCCCACACAAGAGGTTAGTGAGTAAAATTAGGGTGCACGGTCTTGGGGGCAAAGTACTAGATTGGATAGAGAATTGGTTGGCTAATAGGAAACAAAGGGTAGTGATTAACGGCTCCTTTTCGGAATGGCAGGCAGTGACCAGTGGGGTACCGCAGGGATCCGTGCTGGGACCGCAGCTTTTTACAATATATGTAAATGATATAGAAGATGGTATCAGCAATAACATTAGCAAATTTGCTGATGATACAAAGCTGGGTGGTAGGGTGAAATGTGATGAGGATGTTAGGAGATTACAGGGTGACCTGGACAAGTTAGGTGAGTGGGCAGATGCATGGCAGATGCAGTTTAATGTGGATAAATGTCTGGTTATCCACTTTGGTGGCAAGAACAGGAAGGCAGATTACTACCTCAATGGTATCAAATTAGGTAAAGGGGCTGTTCAGAGAGATCTGGGTGTTCTTGTCCACCAGTCAATGAAGGCAAGCATGCAGGTACAGCAGGTCATGAAGAAGGCTAATAGCATGCTGGCCTTCATAACAAGAGGAATTGAGTATAGAAGCAAAGAGGTGCTTCTGCAGCTGTACAGGGCCCTGGTGAGACCACACCTGGAGTACTGTGTACAGTTCTGGTCTCCAAATTTGAGGAAAGACATTCTGGCTATTGAGGGAGTGCAGCGTAGGTTCACGAGGTCAATTCCTGGAATGGCAGGATTGCCTTACACGGAAAGACTGAAGCGACTGGGCTTGTATACCCTTGAGTTTAGAAGACTGAGAGGGGATCTGATTGAAACGTATAGGATTATGAAAGGATTGGACACTCTGGCAGGAGGAAACATATTTCCGCTGATGGGGGAGTGCCGAACCAGAGGACACAACTTAAAAATACGGGGTAGACCATTTAGTACAGAGATGAGGAGAAACTACTTCACCCAGAGAGTGGTGGCTGTGTGGAATGCTCTGCCCCAGAGGGCAGTGGAGGCCCAGCCTCTGGATTCATTTAAGAAAGAATTGGATAGAGCTCTTAAAGATAGTAGAGTCAAGGGTTATGGAGATAAGGCTGGAACAGGATACTGATTGGGAATGATCAGCCATGATCATATTGAATGGCGGTGCAGGCTCGAAGGGCTGAATGGCCTACTCCTGCATCTATTGTCTATTGTCTATTGTCTATTACGAAGAAGCTGTGAAGCTACAGAAAATAAATACGACAAATAAGTTGAGTGCATTAGCACAATGCACATATTTCCACTAGTAACTTGTATGTGTATGCATCCATATGAAAGTGAATTGAATAATGATTCCTCTGAGAAGATATAGTAACCAGATAGTATGTTATTGTTAGTGACAGAATTTTGGAAGTTGACTGTAAAACAACCCTATAAATTCCAGGACTTTTGACTTCCTTATTCTGTTTCTCCTGCACCTGATTATTTTAAGATTGCTTTTCTTTTGTGCCAATTCTTAATTAAAAGCCAAAACCCTTTCTATCATTTGAAAAAGGCTGCAGAAGCTGCTTATTATGTTATTTGCTGACCATATTATGTCAACAAGCAAGGTAAGTCATTTGAAATAAATTTAGAGCAATTCTTTTTAGAAAGATATCAAATTAAGAACTGCAAAAGGGGTGAAATAAAGTGGGAAGTGAAAGGTCAAGGAAAGATTTCAGAGTTGTTACAATGGAACTAGGAGTAATGATGTTACCTGTAAAATACTCATCTATTCATGGAATTATAGGCATTTACATTGGTTAGGTATGGCAACATTTATCTATGCCAACCTCATTGATATTAATTATAATATAAAACATAAATTAAATGCAATAAATAGACTTAGAGAATATTGTCATTTAATTATTTAAGAGATGGGATTGGATAATAAGCATTTTTTATTCATTCATGAGATGTGGGTTTCACTGGTAAAGAGAGCATTTTATTGCCTATACCTAATTGTACTGGAGAGTCTCACAATGCCTGCTTGTTTAGGGCTGTGTTAAATACTATAGTGTATAGCTATAAAACAAACATGGGTCAATTGCTAATCATTGCAATTAATATTGCAGTTTCAGCAGTGCTAAATCCATGATTATTTGATTGTCTTTTTGCATCTGTTGTTATTGATTTGATAAAGTGACAGTTTTGTCATAGCACCACTATTGAGTTCTTTAAGGAGTTCTGGCTGAAAAAACTGAACTCCTCAATTTTTCTTTTTTAAGTAAAACTTAAATTTTATTTTAAAAGCTTCCACAATTGCCATAAATTGTTTTGTCAAAGGTTCATACAAGAGAACAAATGACTTGCGCTTTAAGCAAATGTCAAGATCTGTGATCTCGACATGTCATCAATACCAGAGTTGCTTAATTATCTCTGAGATAAGAAGCAGATTGCATGAATCTTTCTCAGCTGTTAAATGAGTACAATGGAATGGGAATGAGGATACTTTGATGACATGGTTCCATGACAAAACCCAGTTGAAGTCTGGAAAATTATGAAAAGTGATTGGCAAAATAATTCTAGGAAAGGATCACTGTTAATAATTCACCGTAGTCATTGCTCACAATAACTTAGAGCGTCAATGTTTTATAAAGGACAAGAATGATTTATTGTATAAAGCATAATGAATTATTCAGTTGCTAAGAAGGATCTATGTTAACCTACCCTGAGGCTTTAAGACAAATATAGTCTAATTGTTGTAATAAGCACACTGTGAATTCTAACTAATTGTTTTGTTCTTTTTCAATCTATCTTTTTTGAGATGCCATTTGTTTATTGGTAGTTTCTATATAGGCTTGTTTTCAACCTGCAATTGTTTTATCAGGGACAAGCACAACAAAGGATTAAATTGTGGTAGTTTGTCACATGACAAAACTCAGCTACAAACAGTAAAGTCAGACAGAAGAGATTTTGCAGACTTTGAAGGCACACATTGCAGCTCATTTACTGTTACTTATGATTAGTATTTGTTCAATGTCAGAGCTCCAGGGAAGAGAGAGATTATTGACCAGTAGGTGGCTGCACTGAGCCATCGAGGTGAATCCTGTTACTTTGGACAACTAAAAGGTGATCTCATCAGAGATAGGATTGTTTTAGATATAAATGATCCTGTCATGAGAACGCATCTGCTGAGAGAGGAGGAACTTACTTTCAAGAAATGTATTGACATGTGCAGAAGCTTTCAGGTTGTCAATCATCATCTTGCATGTAGTTTTATCTTGAGCAAGCCTGTAAAGATGACTAAAGATATTCTCCAATGATTACAATGAATTAGTTTACACATGATAAGTTGGCATCTTTAGTTCAAAGATAATAAATATCTTGTGACTGTTGTAGTGATGATTGTAGAAGGAGGGCATCAAGTGACAGAACTGAGGAAGGATCACTGGACCCAAAACATTAACTCTCTCCACAGATGCTGCCAGACCTGCTGAGCATTTCCAGCAATTTCTATTTTTGTTCCAGTTTTCTAACTACATTCTGGGCATCATTTGGGAGGTACAGAGGGTTGCATATATCATTTGGTATTTCCACTGTCCTAGAAAAGTATCCATACAAACAGCATGAGATGGATAGCATCTGTCAAAAATGAAAGACATTGAGGATGACCTGCGAGTCTATGAAGGTATGAAACAAGATGGAAGAAGGCATCAGAGACCACAATCAGAAACCAGAGTGACTGCTTATGGAGAGCTCTTCAGATGAACCTGAAGCTGAATGAGAAAAAGTTTAAAGATTCCCAAAGACAAATACAACAGTCAGAAGCTGACAGCAAAATAACTTTATCTGGATCCCAGTGAGATGAACGCTGTAGCCATGGTGCAACAACCAATAGATCTGAAAGTAGGACAACAACTTGTTGGATTTGTGAGTTATTTAGCAACGTTATTAGTAATTTGTCATGAAAGTGCGACCTCTGGGCAAGGTCACTGCTAAGGATGTGTAGTGGCACTGGGCAGAGAAAAATAAGGATGTGTTGCTAGAATCAAACAACTAGTGAAGACAATGCCATACTGAGGTACAATATCAATGATGATGTCACCTTGTAGTGTAAAGCCATTGAAACAGGAGTTGGGATCTACTATTACACAGTGAGGATAGCCAGTTGTCTTTATAGCCAGCTTGTTAACACGAATTGAAAGAATGCTTGGATCTTGCTTTGTGTTTGAGCATTTTAACCAATACCTGTTTGGCAGAGACAAAGTGACAGTGGAGTCTGATCATAAAGTCACTTCAAAGCATCTTCCTCAAATGACTTCTTTTTTTTCCAACATGTTTGCAACAAAAGTTATTTCATATCAAGAGATACCTTCTTCTGAAGCCAAGCAATGTAAATGAAAATGTCACCTTCCAATGTAATGCCAAAAAGACAGGACTTGGAGCAACTATTATTCTGCAAGGACAGCTGGTTGTATTTGCATTGAGATTGGTGAACAGAGGTGGACAATTAACTCACTGGAGGAGGAGCCTCCACAAACATCCCCATACTCATTTATGGGGCAGCCCAACACATCAAATGAGAAGTCTGAAGCATTTGCAATAATGTCAGCCAGAAATGCTGAGTAGATGATCCATGCGGCCTCTTTCAAATGGCTGAAGCAACACAGATGCCAGTCTTTAGCCAATTTAATTCCTTTTGTGATAAAAAGAAATGGTTACAAGTACTAGATACTAACCCAGTGAAATCTAACTAGATCCCTCTAGATCATCAATAAAGAGATGGGATCATTCCCACTTGCTTGGATGAATGCAGCTCCAACAACAGTCAAGAGGTTTGACACCAAGTCAAAACAGTCTGCTTGATTAGCACAACATCCACTCTCTTCAACAATAGTACTATTAAGCAGCATGTTTTTCACTATAACCTGCATATTGGTTCAGTTTGTGTTCAAACTATCCCTCAACTCCTGGTCTCACTACAGTCTTTAGTTGGCAATGGAGCTGAATTCCAGTGTTGATGTAGGACCACAAAGCTGCATTTGATCAAGTGTGGCAGCAAAGAGCCACAGGATTGTTGTTGGGTTAAATTCCTGGAACTCTCTCCCTAAAGACATCGTGGATGTACCTGTAGCAAATGGACTGCAGCAGTTCAAGAAGGCAACTCACCAAAACCTTCTCAGGGCCAACTAGTGTTGGGCAATAAAGTCTAGCCCAGGCAACAATGCCCACATCCCATGAATGAATGAATGATTTAAAAAAAAAATTCCCACCAACCCTTTGTAATCTCACGATAAAACTGACACTCGTGTTTTATTTTAATCATTACACATTTTTAAACAAGATTGTAATATTTCCACTGATCATCAGGTACTACTTTTGTACCAAATGAGGATTGGAAGATTATGACAGGTCCCCCCACTATTTTCACCTTTGTGTATCTCAACCAGCTAAGACAGATCACATCTAGTCCTGGTAGTTTATCAACTTTATTTGCAGTTTTAAAAAAATAATTTCTCTTTTACTAATATCTCATCCAACCAGTATTTCAACTATCTCATTATTCACTATAACTTGGCAGAATTTTCTTCCTTGGTATGTCTGCATCCATACTTTATTTCCCTTTTGTCTCTTTAGCTCCATAACCCGCCCCCTTTCTACACATAGACGGTGCCACTTAAATATCTATAGAAAACCTAGGATTCCATTTTATGTTAGCTGGTAGTGTCTTCTCATGCACTACCTATGCACTCTTATGATTTCATTCTGATCTTCCACACATTTAACCTGGTTCTAATGTGTGTTATCGACCTGGTATCAGTCACGGACACCCTTTTTCTGTTTCACCTTACTCATTATTGTTTTTATTATTCAGGTGGCTCCAGCTTTGGTTAGCCTGCTTTTCCCCTCCAGGAAAACATACCTTGACTGAAACCAAGTGCAGTCTATTTACGTCAAATAATAAAACACTTTTATTTTCTGTTTAGTGTTGTAGAAACATTATTTAAGGCAATTATTTTCACTAAAAGACAGCAAAATTTCAAATAATTTTTGCGTAATTATAGCAAGCTAATTAGATCACATATTTGGTTTTATCTTCAAGAAGTTGAAGACATCACATTAGAATATCGGGACAAAGGTAGGCCAGTTCGCTCATTGAGCCTGTTCTGTGGAGCACAAAACCACAGATGATCTACAATCTAACTCCACATACTCACCATTACCACATATCCATTCATGGCATGGTGGCTCTGTGGTTTAACAATGCTGCCTCACAGTACCAGGGACCTGCGTTCGATTCCCATCTCAGGCGACTGTGTGGAGTTTGCACATTTTCCCTGTGTCTGTGTGGGTTAGCTCTGGTTTCCTCCCACAGTCCAAATGTGTGTAGGTTAGGTGAAGTGGCCATGCTAAATTGCCCATAGTGTTAGCTGCATTAGTCAGGAGTAAATAATAGGGTAGGGGAATGGGTCTGGGTGGGTTAGTCTTTGGAGGGTCAGTATGGACCTGTTGAGCCAAATGGCCTGTTTCTATACTGTAGGGAATCGAACCCAAACTTTTAGCTAACAAAACTTTCTTGATCTCAGATTTAAAATTAACCATTGATCTGACATCAATAGTCCTGGAAGTAAGATCCTGTCCTTTGATTATAGAAGTGTTTCCTAATTTCATACTGGAAAAGTCTATGCCACCCAGTCTTTGGCTCTCCAACTTCAAAATTTCTCTCGATCTGTTGTATCTGATCCCCTTAATATTTTGAAAAGACAATCATCTTTTAACATTCTAAGTGCCAAAGAGTACACTCCTAATTTACCTAGACCAGGTATCATTCTGATAAACCTATGCTGCACTCCCTCCAAGACCAAGACCAATATATCCTTTCAAAGGAATACCCTCTCACCTCTCTAATAATGCTACACATTGCTAGTGAATCACTTACTCTTGCAACTAATTTCTAACTCTATCCACACCAACCTAGATTCAGATCCCAACATGACTAGATGTAACATCATGTATTCATTATCAAATGAGACTAATAACAATCAGAGATTGAACCAGTAAAAACAGTTTTGAGGATTGGGTATTCTTATAACAAGTTTGCAAACATTGGAATCCATTCTTTGAACAAAATGAAATGCACCATTGCTAATTGACAATAGAAATGTCACATTAACTGTTTTTGGTTTTATTTCGCAGCAAACCTTAATCGATTTTCTCCCATGATGCAACGCCCAAAGGTCTCACAACAGAAGCAACAATGGTCAGTGCATCCTCATTTTCCTGGGTCCCAGCAGGCAGAAACAGCAATCAAGGCAAAAGGAGGCAACAGTGGAGGTGGCAACAAAAGCTTCATGGCCCAGATCATACCTGTGTATGGATTTGGATTGTTCATGTATGTTCTATACATCCTCTTCAAGGTACCGTGGGCATTAATACTAGATGGCCTTATGATGCAAGCTGATCTTAAACTGAAAAATGCTTTAGGCTTCCATTTGTTCTTTTTTGTTACATTGCACTAGTCCTCTGTAAAATTAGTACCAAAATCAAGTGTTTAAAATAGGATACAATGGGACAAGGTTTAAAAAAAGGAGATGCAACATGATTGAAGGAAAATGGTGAGAGGTGGGTTAACTGTTACAGTTTCCTATTTGGTGTGGACGGGGTTTGTCTGGGCTTCATTATTGTGTAATCTTATTCGTGGCGTTTGTCATCGGTATCTGACCTCCAGCTGCAAAAGATTGGATATTCCCTCCAATAAGAAAGATATGTTTAGCAACATGAGGAAATGGTGTCTTAGTGCAGACAATTTAGAGTCATGTGAGAAAAAAAATGAAACTTTTGTAAATACTACATCACAAGAACTCATGTTAACCTCGCCATGCCGTCTCCTGCAGTGAAAATGCATTGTTGGGAGCAGTTTGATGGCCATCCCAATAGGTTCTGGCCCTACATCATCTTTACTGGCCTGAATTCAGACACAGAAAGTGTTTCTACCCAGGTGAGCCATGGCCTAATTTAAATAGCAGAGCTATATCTCATATTGTAGTAATTGCTTGTGCTACCACATGTAACACAAATGAGAAATGTGTATTCTATTTATTTGAAGATCTCTGGTGGGTCAATTTAAACCAAAGCTAGTGTTGACACCAATGGGTAATTTCTAGAAACATCCTTTGCCAGGTGCTGTGAAGCAGACTGAATGGGGTTCCTGGACATATGATGACATCCAGGTATTTGGCTCATCGTTATCAAGCAATAACTAAAAATCCTTTTGAGTTGATAAAAATAGCTCTTGAATGCTACAGTGAAAACACAAACATTGTATAACTAATTTTACTTTTATCCAGAGAGTGGGACTATAAAGTTTACAAGCACAGAGAAGTGTAAGAGTCTATATATCACTTCAGCAACTTTTCCAGACCTTATTCTGGTGCAACCTTCTAGAGATGCAGAGTTTTTCTTTGGCTGTTTATTGTTAATATGTTGATAGATGTCCTGTGTATCACCACCCAGTCATTGTCTGATTGTTTTCTTTCATGCTCTTCCTCAACGTTGTTCCATTGGATGTTCTAAAACTGTAAGACCTGGACAAAATGAGACTTTGAATACCAGTGTGTGTAACAATGTTCCCATTGTGTGATGTGTAACTGATCTCTTTACTGAGGTTGTGCTACACCTTTATGCTAGTTATGCAATAGCTTCATCCCCTCTTGCTTGTTGAGATATAAGTCTTGGAGCTTGGGGAATTTGGGTAGGTGGTACCTTGGCAAGATTGCTCTCACTTTAGATACATGACACAAAGAGTAAAGCAGAAAGAATAGGCCACTTGGCCCAAAGTGTCTGCTTTACCATTCAATATGATCATGATTGATCCTCTCTCAATGCCAATCTCCTGCTTTCTCACTATACTCAAAGGATCATGGAGGTGTACATCATGGAAACAGACCTTTTGGCTCTTGCAGGCCACATAGACCATGTTCCCAATCTAGTCCCACCTGCCTGCATTTCGTCCATATCCTTCCAAACATTTCTTATTCATGTCCTTATCCAATGTCTTTTAAATATTATAACAGTACCTGCATCCACCACTTCCTCTGGCATTTCGTTCCATGCTGTGTAAAAAAAAGTTAACCCTCGTGTCCTTTTTAAATCTTTCTCCTCTCACATTAAAAATATGCCCCCCAGTTTTGAACTCCCTCATCCTTAGGAAAAGACCCCTCCTATTCACCTGATCTATACCCTTCATCATTTTATAAACCTCTATAATATCAACCCTCAATCTCCTACGCTTCAGTGAAAAAAAGTCCCAGCCTATCTTTGTAACCCAAATTTTCCATTCCTGGCAACATCTTGGTAAATATTTTCTAACCCTCTCCAAGCAGGGTGACCAGAACTGTACACAGTACTCCAGAAGAGGCCTCACCAACATTCTGTACTACCTTACATGACATCCCAACTCCTGTACTTAAACACCTGAGCAATGAAGGCAAACATGCTAATCACCTTCATAGTCACCCTGAATACATATGATGCAAATTTCACAGAATTATGTATCTGAACCTTTAGGTCTCGCAGTTCAACTACACAACCAGGGCCTTACCATTAATTGTATAAGTCCTGCACTTGTTCGTTTTACCAAAATGCGATGCCTCGCATTTTTGATATTTTTAATATTCTAGAAATCTACCTATTATTTTCTGCAATTTACTCAGTGACTTGGCCTCCACAGCTTAATTTGGTAGAGAATTCGTAGGTTCATCACATTCTGGGTGAAGAAATTTCTCCTTATCTCTACCTAAATGGCCTACAATGTCATCCTGAGACTGTGCCCCCTTGATCTAGAATCCTAGACTTGGGAAATATTATTATTCCAACATCCAGTCTCTCCAGTCCTGTCTTAATTTTGGTTATTTAAATGAGATCTCTTCTCATTCTTCTAAACTCAAATTAATATCGACTTAGTTGACTCAATCATTCGTCATAGAATATTCATGAAATGTGGCAGTCCATTAGCTCAGTTGACTGGATCACTGATTTATGATGCAGAGTTATGCCACTGTACTGGCTGAAAATACCATAACGATTTTCCTTCTCAACCTCTCCCCTCATCCAAGATGGGGGGACTCTCAGGTTAAACTACTACTACCATCTCTCCTGCTATTGAGAGAGCAACCCTGTGGTCTGGTAGGACTATGGCAACTTTACTTTCCCATTCTAGAAATCAATCAGGTGAGTGTTGACTGCACTCTGTCAATAACAGGACGGTCCTTCCTTAAGTAAAGGGATAAAAGCTGCACACAATACTCCAGTATACACTCACCAAGATTCTAGTCAAGAGCGTGGTGCTGGAAAAGCAGAGCAGGTCAGGCAGCATCTGAGGGGCAGGAGACTCGATGTTTTGAGGCTTCATCTGGAATTCAGCTTATGCCCGAAACGTCGATTCTTCTGCTCCTCAGAGGCTGCCTGACCTGCTGTGCTTTTCCAGTACCACACTCTCGACTCTGATCTCCAGCATCTACTGTCCTCACTTCTTCACTAAGATTCTATACAACTGTCATGACACATTCTTTTGCAGTAAAGGTCATTTGTCTTCCTAATTGCTTGCTTTCAATGACTGAAGTACAAGGACATCTAGGTTCCTTCAGACGTCAACATTTCCCAAATCTATTGCTAGTTAAATAATACTCTGCCATTCTGTTTTTCCAATTGAAGTGGATAGCTTCATGTTTATTCACATTATACTGCATGAAATAACCCCACAGAGGCCAGTATCCTGTCACCAGGTCACTCCTTATATATGCCCTTGAATGTCCTTGACACTGGTCCAGTTTGCTCAGAGCCAGCTGTCAGAATATCAGAATGCTTAGAAGTATTTATTGGACTAATAAAACTCAGCTAATGCTCTGGAGACCTGTGTTTAAGTATCACTGTTCAACTTGAATTCAATTAAAAAAAATTAAGGGTCTAATGATGACCATGATACCATTGTCACGAAAAGCCCATCTGGTTTACTATGGCCTTTAGGGAAGAAAATTGCCACCCTTACCTAGTCTGGCCTACGATGGACTTCAGATGGACAACAATGTGGTTGACTCATAACTGTCCCCTGGGCAATTAGAGATGAGCAATAAATACTAGTCCAGCCAGTGACACACTGATCCTATGAATGAATTTTTGAAAAAAGTCTGACAAACCTCTTTTTCAGGGTTCCCTGACTGGACCAGATTCCCAAATCAGGGAACTCATATTCTACGAGATCCACCTGGCTGACCTTGTTAAAATCACTAAACTGCATCTGTTATATATTTGCCCATTCACTTAACTACCATATACACACTCGAATAATAGTCGATCTCATGTAAAAGTCCCCTATGTTTGGCCAACTAACCTGGAATTTTCTGTTTATCTTGCGTAAAAGTTGTCACTACTTCTTCACAGATAACAGATCAATGTTTATGAGTCAGTGTGCAGGCCGTCACTTCCTGGTCCAGCTTTCCAGTCTGTCAGTTGTCCTGCTTCGCTCCCGGTCTTTCAGTCTGCTGGCTGTTGAATTCTGTTCCAACGTGGTGAGAGGGAGGTGGAACAGGTTTTCAGAATAACCATCATTTGTTCCTTTTTCTTTATTCATTTAGAGACCATTTGGGCTTCAGCTAATGATACAGTATGAATTTTGACAGTCATGAATTTCAGCCCCTCAAAAGTAGTATCCATGTAATACTTGACTGCATAAATTTAACTTTAAAAAGTAGTCAAAAAACTTGACTATTACTTGAGCATGTACGGTAATCTTTTTGTAATGGGATATGGGTATTGTTGGGAAAATCAACATTAGTTACCTTTAAACTGATTGGCTTGCTCAGCCATTTCAGAGGACATTTCAGAGGAAACCATATTAATGTGTGTCTGGAGTCACATGTAGGCTAGACCAAGCAAGGATGAAAGATTTCCTTTTCTAAGGGATAATAGTGAGCCAGATAGGTTTTTATGACAATAGTTACAGGATTGCCATTGGGGAAGCTTCTCATTCCAGATTTTTTTTATTGAATTCAAATTTTACAAGTTGTCATTAGTGGGATTCAAACTCATTTCCCCAGATCTTTACCCTGGTTTGCACTGGGGTCTGGATTACTAGTCCAGTGACATTACCACTATGCCACCCCTTCAGTACCTTGACACTTCTTTATTTCTTCTTACCATTTAAATTCCACCTAGTTTTGTGCTATCAGGAAACTTGGAAATATTAAATCTGATTCCCTCATCAGTTCATAAATATATATACAGAACAACCTCGATTATCTGAATGAGATGGGTGGGGAGTATTTTGTTTGGATAACTGATTGTTCAAATAGCCCGATCTCAAGCGTTTTAATTTTGTACACTAACTCCTACATAGGACTTCATCAAAAGCTTTCTGAAAACACAAATGCACCAAATATCCACTTGCCATCCCTTACCTTTATTATTTGAACTCTAAAGAAAACACCAGAAGGTTTGTCAAACAGATGGCCTGTCATAAAGCCATGTTGACTTTGTCAAATCCCAATGATGTTTTTGAAATGCCCTGTTATCACAACATTTGAAATAGAGTGATAACTTCCCTATTACTGATGTTATGCCCCCTGGTCTCTGATTCCCCATTTTCTCTCTTTTCTGTTGCATGTTAGCCATTGTCTATCGACTCTTATGCCTTTTAATGAAATTATCCGACGTGTCTTGCCAACTCATCCCTCGTTCCTCCACAGATTCCTCTGTTTAGATTTGGGACCGTACTCTTGGTTTGGACTACTTCATTTTCTAATCTATGGAAGAATGCTCTTCCATAAAAGGACCCCACATAACAAGATTATTAACTAATTCACAAACTCACTTCACAATACTAAATCCACGATAGCTTGTTCTCTAGTTGGCTCTGCAATGCACTGGTTTAAAAACCCATATTATTCAAACACCAAGCATTATTTCATCACCATATGATTGTTAACTGGTTCAGTGTTACACCTCGGACTACATCAGCAACCCTCAATGTAATGCTGCAGCAAGGAAACTTTGTAACCAGCTCATGGACTGGGCCAGGCTGTAACTTATTGTTTCAGAGCTCATATTTCTCAGTCAATCTGGAAGCTCGTAGCAGCCCCATCTCACATGGCTTTGCCTTACCTTTGAGCACATTGCCCCATTGGCAAGAAGATTTGAAGCTTATATTACATTCGCCTTGTTTTAACATTTACAGAGACAAAGAAAGGAAGCTTGTCATGGTTGTCAGCGGCCCTTGGTCAAATCAAGGGGGATAATTGTTGTTCATGGGGCCCTGACAGTAAGTCAAGGGCAGTCTCTGATCCAGGTCCAGGGCTTGGATGTAGTCAGCCAGCCACTCTGGGTGGTCAGACTCAGGATTCTTATCTCCACTTAAGGAATGAAGAGCTGAATGTTGTGGGGCTCACCACCTGTGTTGACTCTTTATGGCTTTTTGGAACGGTTTTCCGTCTAGAATGAGAGGCAGGCAGGTATTACTGGAGAAGAAAGTGGGTGCTATAGCTTATTACTTTTGCTGCAGGTAGGGAGGTGTCAAGAGCGAGTGATTAGGCAGTGCAGAGGCCATCCAGTACGAGTGATATCAGGGGTTGAGGAGGGTCAGTTCGAGTGAGGAAAGATTTTACAGGTAACAGAGTGCAATAGTGTATGATGTTATGACACAATAGTGAACCCCTCTGCTAATTAAACCAAGCACTCAGAAAAGCTTACCTTGTTTCATAATCTGTTAAAGTGTGAATGACAGAGAACTCCCAAATTCTACTATTTAAAGAAAGTATATCAATTAATTCACTAACTCTAAAAGTGAACATTAAACAGCATCTATTTACAACTCTAAGCCTCCTTTCTCCTGACTGCTTGTTATCTGCCTCCAACTTGATAACAATCCACTGTTCCAAAAACCATTACATCAACTTAATTTTCAAAACCAGACGGCAGCTGTCATCTCCTGTGTCCTCATTCCTCTGGCTGTTGATCTCCCTGGGTCACCTTTGGTCTTTTGCTGCAAAGATGTTTCACATGAAAGAGATATCTTGGACAGAGAGTGTTTTGCTCACAGTTACCCTGGCGATGGCAGTTGGTCACACTCTCTCTGGCTAATGCTCAAAATGTCTGCTTCTTTATACCCAAACATCAGATTGTCTCATTGGTTCAATGTTGGCAAAACAGTAAAATTCAAATGCGATTGGATTTTAGTATCTTGGGGCATAATTTAAACTGATTGGATAAATTTGAACTCTTGTAAAAACATAGCAACCAAAACTCAGGTACTCAGCCAATTATTACAAATTTTCAATTTTCCAGTACACTGAGAATACTAGTCAGTCACATGACAGGTATCTACAAGCTTTCAGTGTAAAACTGCTTTCACTCTCTTAAAGGTACAGTACATGCCTTCAACTTCATAACAATGAGCTTTGGTGGGTAGCAGGTACAGGAGCAGAGATAGAGGAGGCAGCCTGGTCCTGTCAATCTAAAGACCCACTCTTGTCAGGTCACCCCGAGGTCTGATTCTGTTCAGCTTTTGCTTTCCCTGACTGCAGCTAAATCTCTCTCTAGTTGCAGGTAAGTGACCACAATCGCAACTGCTGATGGCAACACTAAATCCAGAGATGTAGCACTAAATGTAACATGATGACATGAAAATTATCTTTAGTTTTCCAACACTTCAGGATCAGTGATTTAACAGTGTGAAGCAGTCACTCACTGAGACCATTTGATTCAGGACAGTGTGATGAAGATGTCAGATGGTTCTGGTGGGATTATATACAGCTTAACTGGTAAAACTATGCAGAATAATTTCTTGACCCATCCTTCGCCTTAGACACCTGCAATGCAGAATGAATGTGGCTTCTGGTCATGTGGTGATATCAATGTGACTGACTTATCTACATGTTGAGTTTCTCAAAGGATTAATAGCCTTAATGTGAGAACAAGATTAGAGTGGTGCTGGAAAAGCACAGCAGGTCAGGTAGCATCCAAGGAGTAGGAAAATTGACGTTTCAGGCAGGAGCCCAGTCGATTTTCCTGCTCCTCGAATGCTGCCTGAGCTGCTGTGCTTTTCCAGCACCACCCTAATCTTGACTCTAATCTCCAGCATCTGCAGTCTTCACTTTCATCCTTAATGTTACTGGATGCAATTGCCAATTTAACCAGAAGCAAAAATTGGTGGCAATAAAGTTCAAGGCCTAGCTGATCTTAAAATCAATTTTTTTTAGGATCTCTTGTCAGTTGGGAGGAAGGGAGGAGTTGTTCAGGCCTGGAAAGGATTACGGAGCTCCCCAAGCCCTAGGAATTGTTGCCTTGGTGACCGTCTGTCAACCCATACTTAACTTCCTGAGCCAGGTTCCAGAGGTCCTGGTAGGAGTCTAACTCATTGCAGTTTTGGCTCCAACCCGTCTTCAGGAGAGATGGGATCCCACCAGATTCAGAACTGAAGTGTATTAATGAGACCTCAGGGTTAATATCTTCTGGCCTTTACGCATAGTTGAGGTACTCTTCAGTACCTGCAGTAGCCTTCACACTCCTCAATCACCGCCTTGAGTTAAAACTTAACTCTAGTTATAAATTAATTAAATCAAAGTGTATAAATTGTGTGCAGGAAGAAGTCAGAAGTCTTCAATTGAAAAAAATATAAATGAATGGGGAAGGTGAATTGTGATTAAATACAGTAGGACCATTGCCACAGACTGATACTGTATATTTGTGTTTCTCCAAAAAAAACAAGCAAACTCAAGCTACAACTTCAGCAGTGTGCATTGTGTCTGGAAGAAATAATGTCACTGATTGAATTTAGTACCTCGGAGATGCTCCATTTTGTGTAAGAGTAGAAATAAGATAGAGCTGAGACCAGCAAATATGATTGGTGCAAATGAAGTACGTTAGGTGTAATAACACATCCAATCTATGTGATGATCCTTTGATTTAATACTTCGGCAAGTGAACAGGATGACACTCATTTATTTCAGTCTTGCTTTGTGGCTGTTATCTACTGCAGCTTAAGGAGATTATGCAACATTAATGAAATAACACAATTTTGGTGTATAGCTTTCTATTCCAGAGTCTGAATAGTTCTACTTCTGTCTATCTGTCAATCAGATTTCAGTTTCTATATTAGCATTGAAGAAAGCCTGCTGATTGAATTAGAGAACAATGCAGCACAGAAACTAGCCTTCTGTTGAACAAATCTACACCAGTGTTTTTCTTTTATACATGGCTCCATACTCTTTAGTATTCCTTCATGCATAGACAAAGTTTTAAATTCCATTGAAAGAATCTATTAACATCAATAATTGCTTCATACATTGATGAGGTCCTTGGCTCATTGTCTGCTATATTACACCTAAGCTATTTCCATGGCATTTTTTGTCATCGGTGAATTGTCATTCCCCTCTACTCTAAAGTCTCAAGTCTACCTCAGCTGGGGTGTACAAAGTTAAAAATCACACAACACCAGGTTATAGTCCAACAGGTTTAATTGGAAGTATAATAGCTTTCGGAGCGACACTCCTTCATCAGGTGGTTGTGGCTGAAGGAACGGCGCTCCAAAAGCTAGTGTGCTTCCAATTAAACCTGTTGGACTATAACCTGGTGTTGTGTGATTTTTAACTTTGTACACCCCAGTCCAACACCGGCATCTCTGAATCTTGACTACTATCAGCTGGGATGGGAATTGTCATTAATGTAATTCTGAACCACACATTAGCCAGATAAAGAATCTAAAGTATACTGGTATTTAAATGAACATTTGAAATACTACAGTATATAAGGCTGTGAGCCAAGTGCTTAAAAATGGAGTCCTGTAGGTAAATGTTTGATGACTGGCTTTAACATAATGGGCCGACGGGCCTTTTTCCATGCTATTAGTACTATGACTCTATGACAATATTTGCTTTTTGTCCAACAACATCTCTCTCTCTCCATGTGCCCATAATCCCTTTAATTCCATCTAATTACCTGATTATACTGTGATTATTACATCAAATCATTCCTTGTTAGGTCTCCTATTGCTTCACTGTATTACCTTCACCTCTTGCCCAGAAAGTTGAAATTTAAAGCCAACCTTGCTATGGACATGTGCCTTAACACAGCTAAAAAGGTTGACTAAAAATAAAGTAAACTAGGTGAAATAGTATTTCATTTCTTACTGTAATACTAATACATTGGCTGCGAAAAGCCACATGAACACACACAACAAAAACTCTCCTGTCTGAATGCAAAACTAGACTTCTAGTCATGTGATAATATTCAAGTACTGTACTTGGTTCATCTGCAAGTTGAATTTTTTTTAAATCCCAGTTTATTTGTAGATAGTTAAGGTCTACAATTACAGCTCAATTTGGTTGACAGAAATGGAAATTGCTGAGAAAACTTAGGTCTGGCAGCATCTGTGGAAAGAAAGCAGAGTTAACATTTCGGACCCTCCTTCAAAACTGAACAGATGCTACTATACCCACTGAGTTTTCCTGGCAATTTCTGTTTTTGTTTCTGACTTCCAGCATCCACAGTTTTTTTTGTTTTTTTTCATTTTGTTTATACCAGCTTTCTAATTGGTCAATAAATTTCACTTGTAATTTCCATGGACAGATTATAATATTGTGATCAGCATTTTCTGTTCCTGTCAATCAATTTTCTTTTGACAGACTATAATATTGTGACCAATCTGTTCAAATTCTTGGTGCAGTTTTATAACCATCTATTGGTTCTTCTAGGGTTTTAGAAGTCTATAGGAATTCACAATATTGAAAAAAGAACCTGTTTCTCAATTTATTTTGTTAAGAAAATGCAGTCATAACAGTTGGTTTTCCACAGTTTTTTGCGCCAATGGCAACCTTCATCTGTTTGTAGTATCTTCTAAAATCAAATTTGAAGGATTAACATGTAAATGTCTAGCACTTTAAGATGATTAAAAAACCGTAAAATTGGACCAAAACAAAATTTTGTCCATCACGCTATAGAATGTGGTCCTGTGAAATGTGAAATAATAGGTTTTTAGTTAGATATCTTTAATATGGGAATGACAACATTAACATAGATTGTATAATACAAATTGCTAGGTTAGCATAAAAAGCACAGCGGTTTTCTGTATGAAGAGATAAGAGGTGCTTATGAAGTAAGGATCTGTAATAATAAATGACTTCAATAAGCCAAATATTAATTAGAATTACAAGGCAGTATGGAATGATTGGTAAATGTAATTCATTATTGCTTCAGAGTCACAAGAGGTAGTGCACATCTTAATAGGTGGTCAGCAGCACATACAGGGAAGGGAAGTCATAGCATATCTTTGCTAATAACAGTGGCAGAATGCTTCAGTTTAATAAGATTACATTTACAGAGGACTGGGAGTCATTTGTATAATTTTGAAAGAACTAACATCAATAAAATGAGAGATCTGCTTAAGCAAATTAACTGGAGAGAGGTGTTCAAGAATACTTCACCAGAAGATAATTTTAAAAATTCTAAAGTAATAATGCACAGTGTGCAGGGTGAATACAAAGGGTGGACTAACATAGTATGAACTTCAATGGATTTGAAATGAAAAGGAAATTCAACTTCTGAAGTCTGGAGAGATGAAGGGGATTATTATAACTTCTTCATAGGATTAGGGTGTCACTGTTAAGGCCAGCACTGTGGTCCATCTCCAACTTCCCTTGGACTGAGAGACTTATTATATCATTTCAAAACAAATCACATTACTGTAGGCCAGATGTGGTGAGGATAGCATATTTTCTTTCTTAAAGGACATTAGTAAACCAGATGGGCTTTGAGACAAATCAGTCAATGATAGTTTCATGGTCAAGCCTAGTTTTAATTCAATTATGATCATGGTGTAAACCACATTGCCAGAGCATTAGAGAAGGCTTTGGATTACTAGTCAGGTCACATTACCATTATGCCATCATCTTATCTTTATGCAGGAGTATATGGAAAATATCATGAGGGCGGTTAAGCAAGAAAGAAAGGAAGAGTCAGATAAAACATAGGGCTAAATCTTATTTTGCCTTTGTGTGAGTTGGGTTGAGATTTTAAAGGGATTTTTGCTGCAAATGCCAGCAAGATTTCTTGTTGTTTCTTACCAACTGCACCTCCTTAACTATCTGACCACCTCTATGTCATCCTTTACATCCGATTCTATCTCCATCTTACCACATGCCAATTGTGGAACAATTTACCATTCACCAGGTATCTGCTGCAAAACTGGTACATCACCACCACCCCCCCCCCCCCCCAACACCCACCCCCCCACACACGCACACACACACACCACCCCCCCCCGACACACACACACACACACACACACACACACAAACAAACACACTAGCACCCCCATACTATTTTTGAAAAACAGGTTGTGCAACTGGACAAGCATTGTCAGTCTGGAGCTACCCTGCACAGTTCCTGATATTTGCCAAGGACATGGTAGATAGGGGGAAGCTTGGTACTTCACGTTTCAGGCAGTGACTTGCGTCCTTCTGGATAGGATGGTGCACCTCATTTTCCCCAGCCCCAGCAGTGGATGCCAAGACACCAGACAATGCCACTCTGGTCTAAAGTTGCCACCCAAATTAGAGCGGTCTCAGCCAACAGGAAGAATGCACTGCTCTGTAGGAAGAAGGCTAATGAGAGACTCCTGACTCTTACCGCTCCAAGTACTGCCTGACTGTATTAAAACCCCTGGATTGGCATCAGATTCTACTGTTGACTTATTCTGCCAGGGCTTCCTGAGCGAAAATGATCTCCCTTGACTTGGCTGAGGTCTTCTGCCAACCATGCTTTTGTATCTGTGCTCAATACCAAGACAAGGCAGAAATATATGACCCTCATATTTCTAGCTAAGTAGGCAAAAAGCACAAAGACACGGAAAAACAAGGTGAGGATGCTGTGAGCATCCAGGTAGGCTCAGAGTGAGTGAGTGCAATGAGACTGAGTGAAAAGCCCAGAGATACAGGCTGGTCCAGTCCATGGGCTGGACGTGTGCCCCTGAGTACACACAGTCATTGCTGCATTACAGTGATGGTTGCTGGTGTAGCCCGAGGTGCAGCACTGAACTGCGGAGTCTCCTGTAAGTGGATTAGAGATGTGCTATATGTGTTCTTAGAGGCTGGCGCATATTGGATGCCAATGTCCATGATGTGGGGTGTGTGCAACCAGTGCCCATGGACTGTAACATGGAATATTGGTGCCTGACATCCAGCATGGAGGTTATTCAGAGTAAGTGGCAAGCTTAAGTTCACTGGTACTTGCTGTGACTTCCATGTCAAGAATTCTTGATGTCTAGCTTATTTGGTGCACTTGGCAAGATGGGAAACTAGATATCAATGAGTTGTGACATTACAGAGTCATTGAGTTGTTCAGCACATAAACAGACTCTTCAGTTCAATGTGTCCATACCAACCTGATACCCTAAATTAAACTAGCCCCATTTGCCAGCATTTGGCCCATATCTCTCTAAACCCTTCCTATTCATATACCCATGCAGATGCCTTTCAAATGTTGTAATTGTATCAGCCTCCACCTCTGCATGAAAAGGTTGTCCCTCAACACCTTTTCAAATCTTTCCCATCTTACCTTAAACCTATACCCTCTAGTTTTGGCAAAAAGATCTTAACAAGGTGCTCAACAAGGTATAGTCTCCACAAATTATCATCTTGCCATTGCCTGGCAAGAAACTCACCATAGCACACAGCAAAAGCATATAAGATGAAGTGAGATGCTCTCAGTATTGAGATAGGCCTTACTAGAAAAAAATGGTGGTATAGTCGACAGTGAAGAAGGTTCTTTAAGATTACAAAGAGATGTTGATCAATTGGGTCAATGGGTTGAAGAGGGGCAAACAAAGTTTAATTTGGTTAAATGCAAGATATTGCATTTTGGTAACACAGGACTTATACAGTTCATGGTCGGGTCCTGGGTAGTGTTGTCGAACAGAGAGACCTAGGAATTCAGGGACACAATTCTCTGAAATTTGCATCACAGGTTAAGAAGGTGTGTAGCACTCTTACATTAATTGCTCAAACCATTGAGTTTAAGAGTTGGGACATGTTGAGCTTGTACAGGAAATTGGTGAGGCCTCTTCTGGAGTACAGCGTGTAGCCTGCTATAGAAAGGATATTATTAAAATGGAGACAGTCCAGAAAGAATTTACCTGAGTGTTGCTGGGAATGGAGGGTTTGAGTTATAAAAATAGGCTGGATAGGCTGAGACCTTTCTTCACTGGAGCATAGGAAGTTGAGGGGTGACCACATAGAGGTTTAGAAAATGAGGGACAGAGATAAGGTCAATAGCAAGGCCCTTTTCTCTAGGGTAGCAGAGTTCAAAACTAGAGGGCATATTTTTAAGGTGAGAGGAGAAAGTTTTAAACAGGACATGAGGCACAATTTTTTTATACACACAATAGTTTCTGTGTGGAATGAACTGCCAGACAATCTTGTGGGTGTATGTACAGTTATAATATTTAAAAGACATTTGGATAAGTATATGCATAGGAAAGGTTTGGAGGGATATGGATCTAATGCCAGCAGGTGGGACCAGTTTAGTTTGGGAACATGATCAGTGTGGACTAGTTGGACTGAAGGGCCTGTTTCCAAACTGTATGATTCTATGACGCTATGGATGTCTCATTCGATTTTACCATAAATCGTGCCATAGCCCACATTGTTCAGACCATTATAAGATTCTACTCATAGTAGGAAATGAATAATGTTACAATAAGACTTTTCTCGGTTTTTGCAGGATAGAGGACAGGCTGGGAAAAGGTGAGAAACAAAAATGATGTGAACATAGCTGATCTGGAGAATAACCATGAAATCATAGATAATCAATGCTCTGAAAGATTCTATTATCCAGAGTCAAAAGCGAAAACATGAGCATCTTGTTGTTCCTAAGTAGTAATAATTCGAAGAGAAATGATAACTCCATTACATGTAAAAATTAAAAGTCATAAGTTGGCATAAGTAATTCAAAATAAATAGACCCTTTGGGTTTCAAGCCCTATAGATACCAATAACTTAAAAAAAGAGAAATATTTTCCAAATGATGAACAGAAAGAATCACACGTCAAGATTTTATAATTTTATTGCAACAAATGAAATTGAAATTAACTTTACTCAAATGTGAATTTGCATTAGCACAGACAACTAATACATCAAACTGGAGAGAGAATATTTTACCATTAAAGCAACTGAAATATGTCTTACAAAATCCTTTCACTGTGTGTCACACCAGGCAAATATGTCATATTACAGGAATAGTTCCATACCCATTCCTGCCTATCCATCAGATTCTCACTTCTACCCATCATTCTTGGTGAAAACTTTATAATGTTCTTTGACAATTGTGCCACTTAGTCTGAGTTTTCCCAATAAGCCACTCCCCAGTGACTCCCCATTCCTTAACCCTTCAAGAGTTCTCTCTGTTCAGTTCTTTTATCTTGAATGGAGACTAAATTCTCAAAAACAATTTCTTCTGTGTTCTTCTTTTGTTAATCTTTCATTCTGCATCTCAAACAGCTATTTTTTTTCTGTGCAATACTGTGAAACACTATTAAAATTGCCAGCCAACATCAATGACTTTCTGTTCAAATTTACAACTAGATCACATGGGCATGTCTCAGAGCTGAGAAAAGGTACATTTCCAAATATAGCCATCTTGTAAAATTCAGCATTCTCGTAACTAGGAATAGAAAATAACTTCTACCAGTATACAATGAAATAAGGTTTGAAATGTGCTGAAGACATGTCATACCGGACTTGAAATGTTAAGTCTATTGCTCATTGCACTGATGCTGCCAGACCTGCTGAGTTTCTTCAACATTTTCTGTGTTTGCTTCACATTGGCAGCACCCACAGTATTTTGCTCTTATTTGAGATGTGTTGGCGGTTATTATAAATTAGACACTGAACTCTGATAAATCATAAGATCTGACTATTCAAAGCAGAGCTAACCATATCTTTTCTGACCAGGCACTCTGGAGGACCCTAGAATTTGAAAACATGAGCAGAGGGGTGGCTTTCATTGACCACCTATCTGCTGCACATCCAATACATCGATGGTGGACAAATTAGTACAGATCAAGAAAAGCGCCAGTCTCCCAAATGACAGGCTGGCCAGATGGATTTACCAGTCATGTGGTCCTACTGTTTCTTTATTCTATATGGAATTGAGATAATGGTAGCCCAAGCAGGAATTGACCCTTTAGTTGCCTCAATAAGCAGTAGGTCAAGATGGTGGAACTTGGGCCTTCCCACCCAGAAATTAAACCTGTAGAGGCAGGAGGGAGCTTGAGTTTTGGGGCACTATCCCATCTAATTCTGTTACTTTCTTGTCTCCAGGAAGGGATGATTGCACACTTGCATGGCTGTTGATTTTGAGACCGCAGCTCAGGCAAAGCAACATTAATTGAACAAAATAGATGGAAATTTCACCTCTGCATTCACCAGCTTAAATTTTTCTGCTGATTGCATAGAATTCACAGCAAATAACAGGTTGATGAATATTAAAACAGACGACCCTAACCAATAAGCAATTGGACAGAATCCTAGCAGATGGAAGTGAAACACGAAGGAAACAAAATGAACAAGGCAAACACTCCATGTATAGTGCTGTAATAACTGAAGGTGAAGTTGAGTCAGACCTAGGAGATATACCTATTGTACTGCAAAAGATAACAGTATTTAAATAGAATTTAATTCTACACTTTTGTATGAGAGCTTTATTTCAGTTAGCTACGCTCCATAAAACTCACACCCCACTGATTACTAACTCCCCCTATTTATACAACCAATTCAAACTCAATTAACTGTTAATTAATCTATCCATCACTTGTTCTCTCATTCTATTAAGTCTCAGGCATTCCTTCAGACCATATTAGATGATAACAATACGGACTCAAGTGGCACTATGTCCAGTCGCTGCAGAAAATCAATCAGTAAAGCAAATTGAATTTTGAACTATCTAACCAAAGTAGTAGCTTACATGTGTGGAATTCATGTCAAGTTGCATAGTATCCAACTCAGCTCACATCTTGAGTATTATGCCCCCTGTGGAACACGTACAAGGAGGGTTATAACAACAAGCACTGAAGGCTCAGACCACACCTCAATATTGTATCCATTTTCCAATACAAAATAGGGAGGCTCTCATTTAAAATTGAGACATGAAAGAATTTCATCTTCCAAAATGCAGTGACTGTCTGGAATTCTCTATCCCAAAGAGTAATGGAGGCTCTATCACTAGAAGTATTGAAAGTGGAGGGAAGTACATTTTTGAAATATTATAGAGTTTGGGACTATGAGGAGCTAACATAAAAGAGGAGTTGAGACCTGAGGCAGATTAGGTGGGGCAGGCTTGAATGGCCAAATGGCCTACTGCTTCTTCAATTTCTCATGTTCTTATGTTCAGTGACATTCAAGGCATTAAAATAAAAGCTGAAGACTCTTTATGGCAGGGCCACAGAACTGATCTTCATTGTCTCAGAAATGAATAAAGACTGCATTTTTTGGACTTTTCAGCTTTAAGAAGGTGATTCTCCAAAGAAAATAAAGAAGGACTTGCATTTATATAACCTGACTCTCAACCACAGTTAAGTCTATGGCCAATGCAGGGGTTTTGAAGTGTATTCATCATTGTAGTGTAGGTAAATATGGCACTTAACTTTCACAAAGATCTGAAAAACCTGAAATTAAAATAACCAGTTTTAGTAGTATTATTTGAGGGATACATCCTGATCAGGCACTGCTTCTTATCAACATAAATTAATCAAAACTTCTATATTGATCCGAGAGGGCTTCTGTTTAATGTCTTATCTTGTCCTGAAAGGTATGCAATGCATTAAAAATATGGGAAAGTAAATCAAAATAAGCTAACGTGTGAAAGTAGGATCAGGAAACTCAAGTTTAAACAGTATTTAAAAATACAAATAAAATGCAAAAAAAAGTTTTAAAAATTCAAGAGATTCTTTTTCTCTTAATAACTACATTCTGAAATGCAAAATAACCTTGGAATCATTTAAGAAACAAATGATGGGGGTGTGGGGTGTGTGTGTGTGGGGAGGGTGACTGTAATATCTATCTGGGTGGAAGAAATAAAATGAACTCACTTAAATAATTATAATCATCATTTGCAATCTAATGTGCAAATTAATTAATCATTCACTAATTTGTTGAAAACTTTTGGTCAAGAAAATTAATCAAATCACTTAAAGCACTTTTCCAAGTATATTTGTCTACCATCGCTTGATGATGATTTAGGGCGGCACAGTCGCTCAGTGGTTAGCACTGCTGCCCCACAGTACCAGGGACCCAGGTTTTATTTGTGTCTCAGATGATTGTCTGTGTGGAGTTTGCAATTCTCCCCGTGTCTGCGTAGGTTTCCTCCAGGTGCTTCGGTTTCCTCCCACAATCCAAGGATGTACAGGTCAGGTGAATTGGCCATGCTAAATTGCCCATAGTGTTAGGTGCATTAGTCAGGGATAAACATAGGGTAGGGCAATGGGTATGGGTGGGTTACTTTTCGAAGGGTCGGTATAGATTTGTTGGGCCGAAGGGCCTGTCTCCATACTGTAGGGAGCCTAATCGTATCCAATAGGCAGAAACTAAATAAGATGCCCTTTCCAGACTGCACATTTTGAGAGAGTCCCATAGTGTTACTGACAGTGTGATATAGCTAATTGTTAATAAGCAAAATGTCAGATAATTCTGAATTTGCATGGCTACAGATGTCTGCATTCTTGTTGATATAAATGTTGTCATGTTGCAAAGTTTCTCATTTCCATGATCTAATGTTTATATACTTGTGTCTTTCAGATCTCATCCAAAAGTAGCACCTCTAGTCCTAAAGGAAGGAAGAGATGTAGAAGCACCAAAACCGGGAACGTGAAGCGGAAAATTAGTATGTATATATTGCTTAACATTCTCAGCATCAATCAAATTGAGGCACAGTTCTCTACCAGGAACTGGACAGAACCAATTACTGATCACATTTTCTGTTTGATTTGTAATGTACATTAAGATACATCTTTATTTCAAGTTCATCTATAAATTCAGTGTTACCAGCCATCATTAGATCACCAGAAGCAGAGGTGCTGTAAGCTGTCTTACTGTATTCATTAATTTTAACTTTAGACTTGGATTTGTCGAGTAGCAAAAATAAGGATGCCTAATGTAATCTGATGTGGGCTATAGCCAATACCTTTGTGCACAAGATTTATTTAGGAGCTGAGTCTTTTAAACAGCTGGTGGCAAAATTGAAAGTATGTGGTTTAGCCAGGGCTGCTAGAAATGACATACTCTCATAAAATGTTTTGCAGCTGATTACGAGCTGGCTCAGCTTCAAGAAAAACTGAAAGAGACTGAAGTGGCCATGGAGAAATTAGTTTTGAAAATGGGAACTGCATCAGACAAGTAAGAAATAACCCATTAATATCTTTAAAGTAGTGCTTTCATAACATTTCAATAGCAGAATTACTTAGTCATTTTAAAGTAGTGAAGTTTACTTTCTCGAATTCAGTAGTTGCTAATGCGAATCTCCGATAAATTAATTCTTAAATCAATGGATACCTGAAATAAGACTATCAGACAGAGCACCAGAAACAGGCCATTCGGCTCACTGAGTCTGCTCTACCATTCCATGAGATCATGCTGATTTGATCATCCTCAACTCCACTTTCCTGTCTTTTCCCCAGAATGTTTGATTCTCTTGCTGATTGAAAATCTGTGTATATCAACCTTGAATATTCTAAATGATCCAGGCTTAAAGGCCCTCTGCAGTAAAGAACTCCACAGTTTCACTACTCCCCCTTCTTCTGAGATGATGCCCACTGATCCTAGAATCTCCCCTTAGGAGAAACAATCTTTCCGTATCTAGTCTGTCAAGGCTCCTAAGGGTCTTGAATGTTCAGTAATGTGTTCTCTCATTCTTCTAAACTCCTGAGATAGACATCTTATCAGCCATTGGCATCTTTTGCTCATCTTGTCCAGTGGGAGCTCATCTGACACGGAGATGCGGATAGAAATCAATGAGCTGCTGTGCGAGCCTGAGGCTCCTGGGACGCTGATGCTTGGGCAAGTCACAGGTTGATACTCAGCTTGTTGGCTCTGTTTTTAGGATCTTTCCACCTTCCTGCTGAATGTTAGTTGCCTTTTCCTTGTGGAGGTACTTGTTACTGCTGAGCTGGTGTTGTTCCTGATGCAAGTTAGTCAGTTGGTAGTGGCCCCTTGCCCTAAGCAGAGTGGACAGGATGAGTTGCAGAAGATGCATCTGTGCCACTCTAAAAGATGGCGGCATAGAAGAACAGCTAAATCTGGCCCTTTCAACACATGGCAGCCACTTGTCAAGCAGTGATAGCACCCTTTGACAGAAGGAGTGCTTTGGACAATTGTAAGGAATAAGATTTATGAACATCTGGATTGGAATAATGTGATCAAGGATAGTCAGCATGGTTTTGTGAAGGGCAGGTTGTGGCTCACAAACCTTATTGAATTCGTTGAGAAGGTGACTAAGGAGGTGGACGAGGGTAAAGCGGTAGATGTGGTGTAAATGGATTTTAGTAAAGCGTTTGATAAGGTTCCCGATGGTAAGCTACTGCAAAAAATACGGAGGTATGGCATTGAGGGTGACTTGGAGGTTTGGATTCGGAATTGGCTGGCTGGAAGAAGACAGAGGGTAGTAGTTGATGGTAAAGGTTCATCTTGGAGTGCAGTTACTAGCGGTGTTCCGCAAGGATCTGTTTTGGGACCATTGCTGTTTGTCATTTTATTAAATGACCTGGAGGAGGGGCTAGAAGGTTGGGTGAGCAAGTTTGCGGATGATACGAAAGTCGGTGGAGTTGTTGACAGTGAGGAAGGATGTGTCAGGTTAAGCGGGATATAGATAAGCTGCAGAGCTGGGCTGAAAGGTGGCAAATGGAGTTCAATGTGGGTAAGTGTGAGGTGATTCACTTTGGTATGAGTAACAAAAAGATGGGGTACTGGGCTAATGGTCGGATACTTGGTAGTGTGGATGAGCAGAGGGATCTTGGTGTCCATGTACACAGATCTCTGAAAGTTGCCACCCAGGTAAATAGAGCGGTGAAGAAGGCATATGGCGTACTGGCTTTTATTGGTAGAGGAACTGAGTTCCGGAGTCCTGAGGTCATCTTGCAGTTGTATAAGACTCGGGTGTGGCCGCATCTGGAGTATTGTGTGCAGTTTTGGTCGCCGATGTGGAGGCACGGATGCAGAGGAGGTTTACCAGGATGTTGCCTGGTATGGTAGGAAGATCGTATGAGGAAAGGCTGAGGCACTTGGGGTTGTTTTCATTGGAGAAAAGAAGGTTTAGGGGTGACTTGATAGAGGTGTACAAGATGATTAGGGGTTTAGATAGGGTTGACCATGAGAACCTTTTTCCACGTTTGGAGTTAGCTATTACGAGGGTGCATAGCTTTAAATTAAGGAGTGGTAGGTATAGGACAGATGTTAGGGGCAGATTCTTTACTCAGTGAGTCGTGAGTTCATGGAATGCCCTGCCAGTAGCAGTGGTGGACTCTCCCTCTTTATGGGCATTTAAACGGGCATTGGATAGGCATATGGAGGATAGTGGGCTACTGTAGGTTAGGTGGGCTTGGATTGGCGCAACATCGAGGGCCAAAGGGCCTGTACTGCGCCGTATTGTTCTATGTTCTATGTTCATCTGGTCATGGCTGCAGCTCTTAAATGTGAACGATGCTCCTCAGTTTCACAGAGGAATTTCTTTTCTCTGTGAACTCATCTCCTTTAATTACACCACGTAATCTTTTCATTATAGACATTTGTCCATGTTTAGTATTGGTAACAGCCAATGAAATAATACAAACATATGTTGATTGCAACATAATAAAACATTGTGACTTTTTGAATTGTTTCCTTAGGCAAAAAATAAAGTCTGTGATCAAGATAAATCTACTGCACAGACTTTACATTAATGTTTCCTTTTAATTTTTGATGCACTTTAGTTAATAGTGAAGAATGTGTACACTATCTTACAACACTTTTAAAAGTGTAACATCACAAAGTATTTCAAAAAAAGTATAATGAAAATACACACTGAGGTGAAGAAGAAATTTGTAAACAAATACCAATCACAAGGGAGGAGAGTAAATGATTGAAGGGAGAGAAGTTTATGAAGAACATTTCAGAACATGGGATATAGCTACTTGGATGCTGCCTGAACTGCTGTGCTCTTCCAGCACCACTAATCCAGAATCTGGTTTCCAACATCTGCAGTCATTGTTTTTACCTCTATAGTTCATAGAATCCTACATTGTGGAAGCAGACCCTTTGGCCCAACAAGTCCACACTGACCCTCCAAAGAGAATACCACCCAGACCCATTGCCCCCCCCAACCTATATTTACCCCAACTAATACACCTACCCTACACATCCCTGAACACTTTGTGTAATTTAGCACAGCCAATTCACCTAACCTGTACATCTTTGGATTGTGGGAGGAAACTGGAGCACCCGGAGGAAACCACACAGACACTGGGAGAAGGTGCAAACTCCACACAGACAGTTGACAGAGGCTGGAATCTAACCCGGGTCTCTGGCGCTGTGAAGCAGCAGTGCTAACCACTGAGCCATCGTGCCACCTTTGAGCCACCATGCCAACCCAAGTTGCAGCAGGAATAGCTGACAAGAATACGTGTATGAATAATATTCCAGAGTTCGAAGTACTAAGGATTTTCAGGATGAGCGGGCCTTGGAGAACCTGCGTAGATTGTGATGAAGACGGATATCAAGGAAGGATAACAACATTAACTCACATGCATGAGAACTTCTATTTTAGATCAGTAAGAACAGCGGCAGTAAATAGGTCTTGATGCAGAATGAGATATCAGCAAAGGAGCTTTGGACATGTTTTGTGCCAGTTTTGGATACTGGCAAGGAAAAAATTGGACCAGGATTCTGGTTCTGGATTTCAAGATCAATGGAATGAGTTATAGAATCATGAAATGATTACAACTTGGGCCTATCAGCTAGAACAACTTCTCCCCTATTTGCCCTGCAAATTTCTTCTATTCACATATTTATTCAAATCTTTTCTGAAAGCTATATTTGAATCTGACTCCACCATACAATAATGCAGTACATTCCAGATCCTAACCACTCATGCAAGTCATGAACATGAAATCGGAACATTAGGTTAGAGACCAATAGGACACAGTTATGGGACAGTCTGGTTCAACCTAACACAATGGGTTTGTGTTGTAATCAGTTCCACTCGCATTTTCTCATCAATTATTATAGGCTTTTTCTGGAAGTTCTGAGCAGTCATCTGTCAAAGCATAGCATCTTCTACAGACTAACTAGAATGGGACAAGCAATTAGACTTTGTATTAATCAGTCAGATTGAAGAATCATTAATGAGCAGCATGGAATCTGAAACATAAAATGTCAACTGCAGTAACAACTCAATGTCAAATCAGGTACTGAAAGTAAATTAAAGATTGCATTAGTAGAGATTGGATAAAAAAGTAATTTGCTTTTTAATTCTCAGCCAATAATTGAAATCTCTAACAATATCTAAAAGAAATAACATTTCAAACCGGTTAAAGTTACTATACATTCCAGAGAGTAATTTGTCAGTAATAAAGACTTATGGTGCCATTAGTAATTATTTACACTGGACTGGACAGTGACATTTCAGACTGTTACAGTTTGGACAGATGCCATTGGACCCATTGTTTCTGTGCTGGCTTTCCAAATGAGCATCTTATCTTCTAACATTCTCCTGCTTTCTGCCCATAACTCGGCACATTGTTCCTTTTCAAATAACCATCTAATTCGTCTCTGAATGCTTCAACTGAACGTTCCTTGAAGCTGCTCTCATGTGGTGCTTTCAACTCTAACCACTTTGTGTATGAAAATGTTTACCTCATATCACTTTTATGCTTCTTTTACCAGGTCAATTAATTCAGTGCCCTCTCAGTCTCTATCCTTTCACAAGAAGGAACATTTTCATGGTGGGCTTAGTGTTTACAATCCATGCCACAGAGCAACTCAATCTACCATATATTTCAATAGTAAGTCTCCATTAATATTGAGACACATACCGCCCAGCTTTTGAAAAGAGGAGGCAATCTAAGATAGTAACTTCCTGAATCATGCACTTAACTATTCAATAAAAGTTGCTGATAGATCTACACATCAATAACTGAGAACATTGACAATTGATATTTTAATCTTTCCATGGTCCTGAAATGGAGGCAGCAAAAGGAAAGCCTCCTCCTGTTAAGCCCCCATTAAAATGGCAGCTGAAAATAAAACTTACTCATTAGAAATTTTGAGAATGAGAAGCAAAAGCAATTAGTAAGAAGATGTTCAAAACAATGACTATGTATATTTAAATAGTACCTTTAATGAAGTAAAAGTTTGAAGACATGTATGCAGAAAAAAAACTTAAATAATCCATGTATTTTAATGGCAGAATGCTGGAAGATGCAGAAAAACAAACAGATAAATGGTTTTATTCGGAGTGCCCTCTGCTGATGGACCCATATACTGTAGTTTGCAAATTATTTGCATGATCAAATGTTGTAGATAATGTCCTCTAGTGGTATGCAATGGTATAAAAAGTTATTCCTTGATGATTTGGAGATGCCAGTGTTGGACTGGGGTGTACAAAGTTAAAAATCACACAACACCAGGTTATAGTCCAACAGGTTTAATTGGAAGCACTATCTTTTGGAGTGCTGCTCCTTCATCAGGTGGTTGTGAAGTACACAATTATTAGACACATTTGGAGTACAATTGTGTACTCCACAACCACCTGATGAAGGAGCAGCACTCCAAAAGCTAGTGCTTCCAATTAAACCTGTTAGACTATAACCTGGTGTTGTGTGTTTTTTAACTTTATTCCTTGATAGGTTTGATAGAAGTAGAAAGTGGAAAGCTAGTCATGCATAGAAATCCTCTGCTGATCTTTTCCTGTTCTGCTCCTTCTGACAACTCAATTCTGTTCCCACTACATGCAGCCTCAAGTATTGATTCTGATCTAACAGTGGTTCTGACAGTGGTTAGCACTGCTGCTTCACAGCGCCAGAGACCTGGGTTCAATTCCCGTCTCAGGCAACTGACTGTGTGGAGTCTGCACATTCTCCCTGTGTTTGTGCGGGTTTCCTCCCACAGTCCAAAGATGTGCAGGTTAGGTGAATTGGCCATGGGAAATTGCCTGTAGTGTTAGGTGAAGGAGTAAATGTAGCGGAATGCTCTCTTTGGGTTGCGTGTCGGTGTGGACTTGTTGGGCAGAAGGGCCTGTTTTCCACACTGTAAGTAATCTAATCAGGTAGGTGCTGATAGTGAGCCAGTTTTATTTTAAAAGCAGCAGTCAATGATTTTTTACATGGTCACCATAACTGAGACTACCTTTATAATCCATCATGGGTTTTGAACTGGTCATCCTGAGTCAGAACTTCTGGATTACTAAACTAGTGGCACAATGGGAAGTTGAGGGGTGACTAGATTAAATTAGATTTCCTACAGTATGGAAACAGGCCCTTCGGCCCAACCAGTCCACACCGACCCTCCAAAGAGTAACCCACCTAGACCCATTTCCCTCTGACTAATGCACCTAGCACTATGGGCAATTTAGCATGGCCAATTCACCTGTCCTGCACATCTTTGGATTGTGGGAGGAAACCAGAGCACCCAGAGGAAGCCCACACAGACACGAGGAGAATGTGCAAACTCCACACAGACAGTCACCTGAGGCTGGAATCGAACCTGGGACCCTGGTGCTGTGAGGTAGCAGTGCTAACCACTGAGACACTGTGCTGACGTTAAAAAAGTTTACAAAGTCATGAGGGGAATGGATAAGATGAATGACAAGAGCCTTTTTCCTAAGGTGGGGGAGTTCAAAATTAGGGGACATATCTTTAAGGTGAGGAGAAAGATTTAGAATGACATAAAGGGCAACTTTGTTTTTACACAGACAGTGTTCATCGGTGGAATGAACTGCCAGAGAAAGTGGTGTGTGCAGGTACAGCTACAACATTAAAAAGACATTTGAATAAGTCTTGAATAAGACATGAATAGGAGTGGTTTGGAGGGATATGGGTTGAGATTGTGGTGCAGGAAAAGCACAGCATGTCAGGCTGCATCTGAGAAGCAGGAGAATTGACGTTTCAGGCAAGAGCCCTTCATCAGGAAGCTGCATCTTCAAGTTTCCTGATGAAGGGCTCTTGCCGAAACATCGACTCTCCTGCTCCTCGGATGCTGCCTGACCTGCTGTGCTTTTCCAGCACAACACTCAACACTGATCTCCAGCATCTGCAGTCCTCACTTTCTCCTTGGAGAGATATGGGCCAAGTGCAGGCAGTAGGGACTGGTTTAGTTTAGAACATGGTTAGCGTGGATTGTTTAGCCTGAAGAGTCATATAGCATGGAAACAAACCCAATGACTGTATAAGACACAAAATGCAGCATCAGATAGATTTTCATGAAGCCAGGAGTATAAACCTAGCCCATCTCAAAATCTAAGCATTGTGATTGGAAATAGTACAGTAAGAAAAAAAATGCAATTTCTTTATGAAGTTGATGGAATATATAATTTTAAAAGAACACTTTCAAGAACTTTCATCAATTGTCAAGGGATCAATTGTAATTTTCTTGAATAATAAATAATATTGCTTTATGTGACCTGGTGGCCTGTCCTTGAAGTGGGACCAAAGGAGGGAGTTAAGAAAGGAACTGGGTCATTGGTTGAAACACAAAGGAAGGGTCAGATATAAAGGAGATATACAAATAGAGGAATTGGAAAGTGAAAATACTAAGTACTCAGATGTAAACATAAAGACAAAATGAAGAACACAATTCTTGTGAAGAGAAGCAGCAAATCATTCTCAGGTCAAGCTCAGGTTTTTCTGTCTGGCAAAAAAAAGACAAGAAGTCTTGAAGGAAATATGCAAACTGGCTAAACACAAGCCAATGTCTGTAAAGCTGTGAATGGCTCAGTATTGTAAAAAGTTCCTTTTTACTCAGAAGTGGCAAAGTTGTGGTCTGGCACATTGATAGATTGTTTGAAAATGAACTTTGGAAAGCTACACTATCAAAACGACCCTGGGCCAAGGGACAGAGGGTTCACAGCAGTGTACCTTGCTGATGCATGTCATATCCTTGAAACTAGAAGGTGAAAAGCCGTTGTTAGGTCAGCACTCAGACCTTTTATTCACTCTGGGGCATGGGCATATTTGGCTGGGCCAGCGTTTAATGCCCATCCTTAATTGCAAGCAGTAGTGAATTGCTGCAGTCCATGTGCTGTATGTAGACCCATCAAACCTACAGGAGAAAAGAATGTAGAATGTAGAACCCTGTGACTCTGCATTTCCATATTTAAGAAGAGAGTGATTCAAATGTTTGTTGTTAGGATGGACATATCTTTTGTTGAATCAACTAATTAAGTAATATGTATACTTCTTATCTGAAGTATCATTTGCCTGTTAATTCATGTGTTGGTTCTGATTTGTGTTAAAGTAAAACTTAGAATAAGTGGAAATGTTGGTAAATTCTTCAACTGTGGGACATTCAATGAATCTTGATTACTTTGTTTTAAGATTTCCTCATGCAAATTTTGACATTCTAGTTACATGGTCCACTTAAGTTCTTCAATTACTTCAATATAATAAACACAGTCATCAGAGCTTTATCCTCAGAACCTTAAGACATGCATGAATGGCTTCACATATTTTTTCAGTCCTCATGCTTGTCTTAGGCTGCATTCAGCAAAGCTATAAGCTGATTTAACAAATAGAGCACTGATCCCACAAACAGCCCAAGGCATTCACGGTACAGTGAAGAGATGTTTTAAATAATGGGGTTGGGGGTGGGGGCGGTGGCGGTGGAGATACATTTTTTGAGCATGAAAGAGATTTCTCTTAAAGAAGCACTTCCCTTTTAAAGGTATTGGGAAGCTTCAGTTGTGAGGAAATATTAATGAAGTACCATGGCGGATTCTCTGGTTTACTTTTTGGGTTTATACATTACCCAGCTGGAGGGCAGACAGGAAAGTCTGGTGAAGGTGACCACATACCAGTGACACAATCTATCCAAAATTAGTGGAAATTAATAAAAAAGACAGCTGGGTTTTGTAACTAACCTGCAACCCTCCTTTTTGGATTTTTTCCTTTGCACTTCGCCCAGGTGATGCTGGGTGTCTAGGTAATAAAGTTGAAAATCTATTCCATTGATCCATTTCATTTGACACGAGAAAGTTAAGAGCAGATTTAATACATAAGAAATAGTAATACAAAGCTGTGAAGAGTTTTAATCAAATGAAGAAGAGAAGGTCATTACAACTGATCAATGAGTTAGTAATCTGAAGATATAAATTTAAACTGAATACCAAATGCAAGCAGTTTTTTCCACAACAACACAAAAACAGATTGACTACTCATTATATTATTACTGCTTATGAAAGGTTGATATGCAAATTGCTTGGCTTGTTTCCATTCCTGAAGAAGGGCTTATGTCCGAAACGTCGATTCTCCTGTTCCTTTGATGCTGCCTGACCTGCTGCGCTTTTCCAGCAACACATTTTTAAGCTTGTTTCCATCATAATAAAGTCACTGTACTTAGGAACTATTTCACTGGCTCCATAGGATCTTGTGCTCTATTCATGAAAGGCACTTTATAAATGCAAATTTTTTCTCTTCCTTGTTAGAACTTCAACTTCCCTATCAGAGGCAACAATGAAAGTAATTGTATGGCTTTGAAATGTAATATTAACAAAGAGTAGAAAATGATATTTTAAAATATTAGAAAGGTTCCAAGCCATGGGATTATTTGTAACACCATTTTGGAATCTAAGGCAAGCTTACTGGCTGAATGAATTGCTTCTGTGTTATAACGTCCTACAGGTCTATGATTCAGTGTGATTGGACATCAGAGGTTATCGAGTTTTGTTCCTCACAGTCAAACCTTCTTTGGCTCCAGGTTTATCTTAAAGGGCAACAACAATCTATAACTCCTTAGTGATTAAAAGAAAATCATCAACAGTGTTCCCTTGTCCCTTCAATCCATACTTTAATCTCCAATCTCAAGGAGTCCATGGGTTCCAAAGACTGAGATTATCCAAGCAGCTGTCATCTCTTTTCCTTCCTGCTGCAACCATCTCTCAGCTCACTCTCATTCAAATTGAGAGTTATCACCATTTTGCCATTTTCCTTTCATCTCTAATCACATGATCTCTCCAACTTTGTAGTTTTCCTTCAATGTTGTAACACTGACAGAATAAAAATATTTATGGTTGGTGAAATAACATATTCTACCTCTATATTACTGAGTCATATCTACAGTCAGTGTTTGACAGAATGCCATCTTTTTATGTGAAGGATTACCACTGTTACTACTGAACAGGAAGAGAAGTTACTGAGACACCTGGAGGAAATCACCCGAGTCATTAAGAAAGGGCAACTCTTTGAAGGCATCAGCCCTGAGAAAGAAGCAGAGGAATCTCCATACATGGAACACTGGGAAGGTGGAGAAAAATCATTTTACACTTACAGTAGGTACAGCAAATAGTGCATGTTCAATAACTAATTCAGAGAGTTAACAGAAGCAGTCTAGTAGAAGATGTACTTCATTAGAAACCAATGTTTTATTTTGTATGAAACAACGTTGCGGATTCTACATTATTTTAAGTGAGAATGCCATATAATGCACATTGATGTCCCTCAAAGAGCCACCTACGACAATTAAAATGTGGTGTAAATATTTAATTGTGATCAGGGACAAGGATGTAGTTTGGATTATGGATATGGGGATTGCAAACAGCAGCAATTGTGACGAGGACTTGCATTTATTCTTCATACAATGCTTGGAGTTGACAAATCAACATTGAAACATTGGCCAGTAGCAGGTCCATATGCAAATACAACTTTCTAATGTCTACTTCAGACAGGGGTAAAGACATCTTTTTTCCTTACATAATATTTGAGGCTTTAGTTAGCAATGTAGCACCAGAACTACAAAGCCCCATTTAAATTCCATAGAGTCAGAATTTATTTTAATGAACGACTTCAGTTTAAACTTTACTGAATTTTACTAACGTTATTAACTTCTATTTCAGACAAGAATTTAAAGAAAACAGCTTGCAGTTTAACTGCTTTTTTTAGTTAACAGAAGTAAAATTTGACTTTGATACAATTTTGATGCCAGTAACAATAACTTTTGTTTACAAAGGTGGTCCTGAGGAAACATGTCAGAATTGCAGTGGACCTGAATATAATTTCCCACATGACACCAACCCCAACATTCCTGAGTCGAATGAGCTTTCTGCAGAGGAATTAGCAGAAGGATTTGGCACAAGAGAAGATGATTGTTCCTCAAGTGAAACAATGGAAGATCAAATGAGGCAAAGCAAAATATATCAAACACTGGACCATCAGCCAAGCACACAGGTTGGCATGGGTAGCCAGAATGATGGTGTTGAAGTGGAAGAAGTCCAGTGTGAAGGCTGCGAGTATTTTAACCAAGAAAGTGATGACCTAGCTATTATAGCAGAGAATTTTCTTGTCAGCTCTGAGGTTGATGAAGTCAGTGCTGTTGATGATCAAATCAGAGATGAATCTATTAAGGACATTTCGATTGGTGAACAGCAGCAAATAATCAAATGCAAAGGTAAAAGCAAACTCCGAAAACGCAGCATGGTGGTGATAAAATAACTGGGAAAAACCATAATCATTACGATAGTATCCCTTTGGTAGATGTAACCAGGCTATATCAGGTCTTCCAGTGAGAATTGAATTATATAGCACATAGGTATTTTTTAATATAGACACTGCACTTCCCTAGTGCATTCCATTCTTGTCAGAGAAATCTGTTTTACTATTTAGGTACTGGTCTAGTTATAATCCCTTTACTTAGGAGTGCTGCCATCAGTGTTAAACTCTCCTACTTTTCTCTATGTACTATTTTTCTTTCCTTTGTGACAATAATTCTTAATTGTTGATGAAAGGAAAATGTACAGTGATTTATAACACAAAGAATAATGTTAACTGTTGAGGATCAGTCTGCGATAAAGGGGCAGAGGCTGAATGTACAATTTGATCAGTGTAGAAAGCTAATTGTCCTACCACACCCCTGGCTTGAGCCTTATGAAGCTGGATAGACTTTGAGGAACCAAAATATGCCCCCTGTAAACTTCAGAACTCTTAACTATTTAAAGCCCTTAGGATTTCCTAAAATGTCTTAGCAAGACATTCACTCCAAGTAAATTCCAACTTCCCTTGTTCTTTGTTTCACAACTAGACTTCGTAGAAATTAATGAAAAGAAATGACATTTAGAAAAATTATGGAGTTCTTCATTCAGGGACTCTTCTAAAATTTCTTTATCATTCAGGGTCTTCTTATTTTAAAATAAAATCAGACCATCAATACTATTGTCCCAGAATACAACAGCTCACACTCTGCAAATGACTTATGTTATATGGTTTCTGCAGCATTTTGGCTTATTCTGTCAGTCATAGTTCAGCAATGCACCAGACCAATAGCGAGCCACACAATTAGAACAGCACAGTCTAGATCCATGCTTTCAACATTGGAAAACAAATCGTACACCATCTATTTTCCAGGAGGAACCAAACCGGGTTCCCTTTAGGATGTAAATTTGATCTGTGGGGTTGAAGATAATAAAACCATTGCTACACTCTTATTCTCATGTGTATATTTGGACCTTGAATGAAGCAAGGTAAATAAATCACCAAACAAGATTACCAGAAGGCTGTAGATCAGCTTCTTTGAGTGAAATTGGACACATTAGAAGATTTGACATCTCTAACTTAATGAGAAAGGTTATTTCATGGCCTTTTGTAACAAGACTGACTAATTTGGTTTCCTTTATATATTGATATCCAAAGCAGTAAAGGGTCACACCAGCAAAAACACAAAACACATATTAATATTAGTCATAGTTCGGACACTAAATTCCAATTCATGTATGATTCTGTGGAAAGATATATAGGAGACTATTAAAAAGCTGAAGACAAAAAAGTTAAGCAACAATTTCAAACAACTTAACAGAAGTTCATAAAGCCAGCATGTTTGCATCCACTCAATAATCCAGGAATAGACTCATGTTGTTCAGCTTCTCCCTTATAATGATTGAGGATCTATAGAAAGACAACAGAATTCGTTGTTCCCGATCTATGAAATCAGAATGGTGTTATAGAACTCAAACAATTTTTTGAAAGAACATGTAGAGGAGGTGCTTTACAAGTTCTGCTCATGAAGATGAGTGCAACAGCTTATGCAAAACTGATAGCATGACCCATACAGCTCATACTATTGAAGTGGATAAAGTAATATTACTGAAAAACAGACACATTTTGTCAAAGCTTTTAATTGAATCTTCTTTGCAGATGTGGACTGTCCTGATGAGTGCAAGGCTTTGACAAAAAAGGAGTTTATATGAATTTTCAGAAGGCACTCAAAACTTCCATGTATGAGAATATTAGCTAAAAATCAAATCTTGTGGAATTGAAGGCAAAGTATTATCCTGTTTACTTAGGTAGTAAAAGTTAGTCAGGTATTAAAAGATAGGATTAACAGTATATATCTGAAATGGAAAAAAGTGACAAATGGTGATATTAGATAACATAACAGATAGCTGTAAGTCCAAGTTTGCTGAAGGCACAATTATAATGACATCATAAGTAAGTAGATAGCTCTGTAAAACTACCAAGAGTTGATGGAGGAAGTGAGCAGACAAAACTATAGCAATTAGATTTCTTTACAGATAAATGTGAGGTCATACATTTTGAATGAAAAAAAGGAAAGAGCAGAAGCTGAGAGTCAGATTGGAAATGCCTAAAAAGTGCAAACTAAAAGCAAGAGTGGAGATTTAACAAAAATATAAGCAGAGAGTTAGAATGGAATGGGTTGCAGCTGCCCAAAAGTGCAATGACATTACAGGACTAAATATTATGAGGTCTGAGTTTTCTGGTGAAATTTTAATTTAAATTAATCACCTATTAAGTAATGCTAGCTTGATTGATTAATCAATACCTATGTTAATGTTTTACTTGAAGGCCTCAATTTTTCCAAAAACGTGAATTTGGTTTTGATAGTTTTGTGTACAGCTGTGACATTAATTCCAATTTTTTTGAGGAGACATGTATGTGCTGAGGCAGAAATATATGAAAGCCTTATTAGTTTGCATTTAAATACTACCACTCTGGAGGTTGAACCAGATTGTTTGAACCTTTTTAACTCTGAGATGAGTTGCCAACCATAGGTATGATCCATCACTTAAGAATGATTTCTTTCACCTCTGTAATGCAATTTTTCTTTGACAGTAAAGAATAGTCTCCTGTACAGACTCTTTGTTCATGTCTTTGTTACTTTGATGCTTGACTATTCCAGTGCTGAAAAATGTGTTACTTGAAAAGCGCAGCAGGTCAGGCAGCATCCAAGGAGCAGGAGAATTGACGTTTCGGGCATAAGCCCTTCTTCAGGAATTATGAACCAGTGATGCTTGACTATTCCAGTGCTCACCTGGCCCATCTTTCATTTTCCACATTATATCAATTTGAATTCACGCAAAGCTCTATGTCCATACTCTAATTTGCAACAAGTTTATTCACCTGCCACCCACTGTATTCAATGGTTCATAATACAGCAACACATTAAAATTTCTCATTCTACATTACATATTTCTCCATAGATTTGTCCTTGTATATCTCCAGCTATACAACTCCTTGAGATTTCAGTGGGCCTCTAACTCTGGTCTCGTGTGTATCTTTGACTTTAAGCATTTCACCATTGCCATCATGGCTTTAGCCTCTGAGGCCCTTTGCTCTAAATTAACGAATCTCAAACTACTTCCAGTATGATCCCATTTTAACATTTCAAAATTACTGCAAATCTCAGACATCAACCAAAACAAAGATGGCAATAAAGCTGGACAGTAACATTTTGTATATTAGAGTTTGCATATTATAGATAAGGTAAAAACAATGACTGCAGATGCTGAAAACCAAATACTGGATTAGTGGTGCTGGAAGAGCACAGCAGTTCAGGCAGCATCCAACGCGCAGCGAAATCGACGTTTCGGGCAAAAGCCCCAGGGGCTTTTGCCCGAAACATCGATTTCGCTGCGCGTTGGATGCTGCCTGAACTGCTGTGCTCTTCCAGCACCACTAATCCAGTATTATAGATAAGCATTTAATATACAACATATAAATATGAAAATCTGTTGCTAAAGCATGTTGTAAAAACATTACTTATGATTTACCAGTTCACTGTTTCATTTGAGCTACGACAGGCCATAGACTCAAGGAGAGAGAGCAGAGATGCAGCTTGAGGGTCAGGAGGTGGCTGATGTTGGGGCTGCGGCGTTCCATAATGGCAGGTAACAAAATTGGGTTTAGACAGGCAGCAGTTCAGTATTTCTATTAAATTCCTGATTGGAACAGGACCAGACTCTGTAGAAATTAGAAAACTCTTTAACAAGGATAGGATGCAACAAACAACAATTACTAAATAAATCTGAAAGAGCTGCGGGTGCTGCAGAAGCTCAGCATGTCTGGCAGCAGGTATGGAGGAAATCAGAGTTATACATTTCGGGTCTGGTGACCCTTCTTCAGAACTGATGGCAGCGAGGGAAAAGTTGCTTTTTGTGCAGCGGTTGGGGGGGGGCAAGGGGTTTAAGGAGTAAATTGATAAGTGGAGATTGAGCCCAAATAGAGAGAAGAATGGTTGGACAGGCAAAGAAGTGGATAACAATTAGCCCAGGGGAATGAATAGCTGCTAATGGGAACTATTAGTGGCTAACAAAGGGTTGTGTGTAATGGCAGACCAGGTGATAACAGGGCCTGATGTATGGGGTAAGGACATAGGAGAAGGTGACTCAAGCCCTAAAGTTGTTGAACTCAATATGGAGTTCAGAAGGCTGTAGAATTCCCAAGTAGAAAATGAGGTGTTGTTCTTCAAACTCGCACTGAACTTCACTGGAGCACTGCAGCAAACCTGAGACCGAGATGTTGGCCAGGGAACAAGGTGGTGTGTTTGAAGTGGCAGGTAACTGGAAGCTCTGGATCAAAACATTAACTTTGATTTTCTCCACAGATGCTGCCAGACTTTGCTGAGCTTTTCCAGCAATTTCTGCTTTTGTTTGCAACAATTAGTAGTTACTTATCTTCAGCATCCACAGTTCTTTCAGTTTTTATTTAGTATTTGATTCACTGCCATATGTTACCTGGTGGCAAGTGGATTGGTCACAGGCAGGAGACCATGGTACAAAGAAAGAAACAGAGTCTGAGAGTGAGGTAAGGCAGCGGCAGGTCAATATATCACCTGGGCATTGGTGCTAGTGTAGACTGCAAGGGTGTAGGTGGAAGAGCTTACTACCCCATTCGCCTTTGCTGGAATGTTTTTCTCCATTAATGGTACTACACAAGTGTAAGTTGTTGTTGATTTAACACACCAATTGCTGCTTTCCTTGATGATGGAAAGTAAAGAACACCAGAATACTCTGGTTGTTACAGAATAGGAATATCATAGAATTTAATCCCAAAGCAATAATAAAAATCACAGAATGCATTGGACCTCAAAATATTTATCAGAAAATGACTGGCACATTGATCTAAACTATGATTGTCCATAATTTGCTGGCCAGGTAGTGCCGATAAAATATTTATTTTGCTGGCCGAGTAATCCAGAGGAATGGACCAATGATACAATAAATAAATAAATAATCAAGATTAGATTAGATTGGATTACTTACAGTGTGGAAACAGGCCCTTTGGCCCAACAAGTCCACACCGACCCGCCGAAGCGCAACCCTCCCCTACATTTACCCCTTTACCTAACTCTATGGGCAATTTAGCATGGCCAATTCACCTAACCCGCACATCTTTGGACTGTGGGAGTAACTAGTGTTAAATCTATTATGGTCGTTCGATAATTTAAAGTCAGGTATTTGAACATCTGAAAATAAAAATTGGTATCAGTGATAGTGACCATAAAGCTATTTGATTTCACTGTAATATGATGTCACTGGCTAGGCCAGTGCTTACAGCCCATCTCGAATGGCCTAGAGGATAGTTAACTGTCAATCACATTTCTGTGGATCTGAAGTCCATGTTGGCCAAATCAGGTGAGCATGGCCGTTTCCTTCTCTGAAGGACATTGTGAATCAGATGGGTTTTCCCCCAACAGTCAACAGTGGTTTCATGGTTGTTGTGGGAATTTCCTGGAACTAGCTCCATTCTCCTCTGATTCTTTGGTCAGGAAGTGACCAGACTAAAATCTGTAGAGTGTTAAACTGGTCTTTATTACTTAGCTATATCTATGGACTCCAGTGAATTTAGAAATGATATGCTGGAGATCCAGAGCAAAGGCTTAAAGAGGCTGTTTTGCGCTTGGATTCGGTCACAAGAAATTAACATATACCAATTAAATGATGTACAGCTGTTATCTAAATTAAATCATTACTGCTGATTTGGTTTGCATCTTGCATTGGAATACAATTAACCCACCACTACATAGGTACGCATATCTAATTGTAAAGTACAGTTAATAATAAGGCATGTACATATTATCAGGTCTGATTGTATTATAAGCTACTATTTGTCTTACATATGTGTCATGTCTGACTTGTGTATTTCAATCATGCTCCTTCATATCTAGTGTTTCATCGGCTTCTTTCAAGGCTAAGAGTTTCAATAAAAAAAACTGACTGTGGGCATTATTATTCCTTTGCTATCTTCAGAAGAGTTAGTTTCTAGAACAAATAGTCCCATTTGTGTCCTAGAGAGTTATTTGCAGCTAAATGTTCATAAATGTTTATTCTACAAGTTGTTGTATTAAGTTACTTTTTAAAAAACTTTCAATGGTCATTATTCAACCCTCAATTCCAGATCTTGATTGACTTCAAAATTCTACAGTCTGCCATAGTGGGATTCAAAGCTGGGTTCCAGAACATTACTTGAGTCTCTAGGTTAATAGTCTAGTGGTAGGTCATCACTTTCCCTGGCTTTTAAACCAAATCAGATTTATACCCTGAAACTGTATTTTAGGTGAAAAATACAGTTCTTTATCTTGTGCATGTTATAATTATTCTGTATTCATTAATTGGGAGCTCTTCAAAATTAGGATTTAATTAAACTTAAGAGTGAATTAATAAGTGCACTTAGCAACACTACATAATTTAATTGAAAATCTTAAAGGAGAGCTTTGCTTCCCAAAGAACCTAATAAGGTTACGGATGGGATATTTCAATGTCATTCCCCAGATGCCAAGCTTATGCAGTGAACAGAAATAAGTTAATATATTAGCTAAGGATCCTTAACATTGGTCCAGTAGAGCTTACTAATTAAGCAATTGTGTCATAAAAATACGAAATAAATGTTTCAAACATTGGGTATGGCTCAGTTGCATATAGGGTGTGGGAACAGAATTCTTATGTTACTGAATGAGTAATCCAGTGGCCTGAACTAATGATCCCAAGACAAAAGTTCAAATATCTTAATCCACTCAGACTGCAATAGCTGATGTAACAATCTTTAGGGTCAAGGAAGATGACTAAAATAGATCAATCCTGGGAAAGAGGGTTCCCAGGTTTCAGGTGTTGTGCTAGAATCCTAAGTGCACAAAGACAAAAGACAGGAGAGGGACAATACTCTTTGGGGCGAGCAGATTCTCATGGCATACCCTCCAAAGGGAGCAATAGCAAGTGACCAGTGAAGTTATTTCTTGCAGTCTGGTCCTGAGTACAGAAAAGGTTAAATAATAAGAAGTCAAGTGGCATTGCCAAGCTACCACATCACCAGCTTCCTATGCTGCTCAATATATCACCCCTACTAGTTATCAGAAATTATACCTGAAATTCAGATTTTCAGCTCACCCTCAAATACTGGTGAATCATTATGTATACACACACACACACACACACACTCTTGCCCTATCCACATGCTTCCATCTATGGGAAAATACATCACCCAAGCATGTTGCAGCACCTTCATCACTATTCCTCCCTTTCTCCTGCAGGACAAGATTGCAGAGCAATAGACAATCAGAAAAGCACAGACACAACTGCATCTCATGAGAGGACGAGATGGAGGAGATGGTGCTCTGCTTTGTAGTGCTGTTAGTGGCTGAGGCCATTGTGAGAATAATTAGGATATTCAGACCTAGACGCCTTCTGAAACCCCATTGCATTCTCTTCTTGATCTCTAGCATGAAATGCAAGTTGCGGATGGCACATACATGGGCTTCTTGCTTCGCTGTCCAATCCCATTTCTTGCTTGGTCTACCTTTTTTCACCCTGGAAAGACAAAGGATCCTAACATCTTGGACAACTGTTTAAGAACACGCTTTCATTTTTACTACAATGCAATGGTGAGCTACATGGTGTTTTTCCACTAATCACATTTCATCATCAGTTCAAAAGAAAAATTCTCTGCCTGTCACATTATTGAGCATGTTTATGCATGAATTACAGTGCTAATGTCTGGTCCAGATATCCCGACAATTAGCTGATCAAGCTAAATAACATGTTGTTTTGATGGTAACAGGCAAAGTACAGAGCTTTCTCAATCAGGACATGCTTGCAAAAATCCAAATAACACTATGCACAGCTAGGTATGATTTCACAATTGGGCAACGCTTGTTGAACAATCTTGAATTCGCTAACAATTATACTAATATCCAATTTAAGAGAATCAGTTAAACACAAGCATGGCACATTTGTGCTTTGTAAGCAACATACATCTGTATTTAAGGATCTCTTATGTAAATCAAAAGAATATATTCAAAATATTGCACTGATTTTTATACTTGCTGGAAGCCAGAGAGCTGATAGTTCACCATTGTTTTTTCCATGGCCATGCCTTGGTTAATCATAGCCAACTTGCCAACCAATCAGCGCCCTTTTGGTTGTGATCATTTGAACTTTGGCATTCTTATATTTCTCCTGATGACTGTGAGTACAACATTTTGGTAACATCTCTCTTTTCAGTGAGATTATTTTAAGCATTGGTTCTGGGGACTGGCAATGACTGTTATATTCTCTTTGGATGATTGCAGGTACCAAAACTGCCAGTGTCTTAATTTTGTTGATCAACTCTAGGCTGGATTCTCAGACTCCTAGCTGCCATTCAACAACCTGCCTGGCCATTTATAATCATCCATGGCAAAGTCAGCAGCCTTCCATCAGATCTGCTGGAACCACTGGGTGGGGTAAGCATTCTGTAAGAGCACTGGGCCAGGCAAAGGCACATGGAGGGAACATACAAGAGTGAACAGCTCAGTTCACTTTTGGGAAGTGCTGTTGAAGGAAGTGTTACACTTCACAAGGGTAACGTGCTGAAAAATCAAGTCCCACTATTTACAGAATCAAAGTTTTTTTAAAAAAAGATATACAAAAATTTCCCAATTTGGAAGTCTTTTAAACACACTTGACAGGAAGCATGAGCGAGGTTTCTCTACTTAACAAGAATGACTATTTATTACTAACATCTAGAATCCAAATACAAGCAAAATATAATGATAAGTAATAGTTAAAAGTCTAACTCTCATAAATTCCTTCTCTGCATAAACATACTGATACAGAAAGAAAATAGAGTGTAATGGGCAAAGAGAAGGACTAGCATGGCAATTCAGGGGTCCCCATTCACAGGATTTGTTCAGATGATACCTATGTCAATCAGAGCATTGCTTCTTGATCTTCTTTCTCCAGGTATTTTTATTTGTTTGCAGAAGGCACAGACTGACCGATTCTCATTTGTAAAGATCTTTAACATTGATTAAAAGTCACGGCTTACAGCAACTGGAAAGGGAATTAAACTGTTTATCTTCAGGCTTGAGATGCTTTTTACTACAGAGCCAAAACAATTCCTTCTCCTCCACAGGTCCTGTGGTTTCTGCCAAAACATTCACATCCTCAAGCTTTTCAGCTACGTGAGAACCAATAATATAGTTGTTGGCAGCCAGAAGGCTTTCATCAGTAACAATTGATCACCAGTACACAGACCTATCAGCTATTTGTTGCCAACCAATTCATACAGAATTCATATAGAGTTCTATTCATACAGAACACTTGGCTCTAGTTCAAGTGCAAACTAGCCTCCACTATTGCTTGAACAAGCAGCTGTTTAAGCAGTTCTTACAATGAGTGCTAAGTTATTTGCTTTTAAAAAGTGTAGGAATCCTTCATTTATTAAAAAATCAGTGCTTTATCAATTTCAGCCCAATCAAAAATACTGCAAAAATAAAAAGATACAGTCTTTACAAGAGTGGTATGGAATGGCTTTATCTGATTTATTTCATTTCAGTAATGCAGTCAAGAGGACCTGGTGAAGGTCTAAACTAGAGCCGAGAAGGTGAAAAGTTGTGCAGCAGTGGTGGCAAAGAATGGAAAGATTCTCCTTTTGTGGTTTACAGGACTTCGGTCATCACTCTGACACAATGATGCAAGGTGAACTATGCAACATTGGCAATCACATGTCTGCCACTCCAGTGTTAGAATTTTATGTTTCAATCAGATACCCTCTCATCCTTTCTAAACTTTGGCGATTGCTGGCCCAATTGGAAGAAGTCCTCTTCATACGATAGTCCTGCCATCCCCAGTAATTTTTCTGAACCCTCTACGGCAAGTACATTCTCTCATACATGGAGACCAAAACTGCACCACTACTCCAGATGCAGTCTCACCAAGGCCCTGTAGAAGTGTAGTAAAACATCTCAACTTCTGAACTCAAATCCTCTTTCATGCAGACCTTTCTAATTTTTTGGCATATCTACCTGTCTACTTTCAGTGACTGTTGTCCAAGAACACACTTTGTTCACCCACATTTTCTAAAATACCACCTTTTATATAATACTCTGCCTTTCTGTTTCTCACATCAACACTATATATAACTTCACACTTATCCATGTTAGTATGAGACCGTGAGCTTATAAACCAGAATTAGGGCATTCAGCCCATTGAGTCTGCTCTGTCATTCAGCTGTGGATGATATGTCTCTCAACTCTACTGTCCTTGCCTTCCCCCCATAACCTTAGATGCCCTTAACAATCAAGACCCTGTCTCTGCCTTAAATACATTCAATGACTTGATCTTCACAGCCTTCTGCAGAAATGAATTACACAGATTAACCACCCTATGCCTGAAGAAATTATAGAATCATTGATTCATACAGCATGGAAATAGACCCTTCCGTCCAACTCTGACCTAGTCCCATTTGCCAGCATTACCCCTCTAAACCCTTCCTATTCATTACCCATCCAGATGCTTTTTCAATGTTATAACCATGTCTTCCTCTAACAGCTTGTTCCATGCACACACTACCCACCATGTGAAAAAGTTATCTCTCACATCCTTTTTAAATTTTTCCCCTCTCACCTTAAACCTATGCCATCTAGTTTTGGACTCCCCCACCGTATGTTACCCCGAGTCCCACGTACTTTAATTTCACCGACGAGCCTCTTATCAAAAGCCTTCAAAAATGCCAAAAACACTACATCCACTGGTTCTCTCTTATCTATTCTACAAGTTACATCTTCAAAAAAAATCTCCTGGATATTAGTTAATCATGATTTCCCTTTCATAATTCCGCACTGATGTTGTCTAATGCAATTAATATTTTCCAAGCCTTCTGTATCACATCTTTTATGATAGATTGTAGTATTTTTCCAACTAATGATGGTTGACTAACTGCCTGTAATTCTGTCTTTTTTTTTCCTCAACTTCCTTCTTTAAATAGTGGAGTTACATTTGCCACCTTCCAATCTGTAGGAATCGCGGAGTCTATAAAATGTTGGACGATGACGATTCACTTAATTGCAGGGCGACTTCCTTTGACACTCCAGGATGTAGATTATCAGGCTCTAGGGATTTGTCAGCATTTAACCACGTTAATTCCTCCAGCACCTTGTATTTTTATTAATACAGATTTTCTTCAATTCATCCCTCACACTATATGTTTGATTCTCTGAAATTGAGGAAATTATTTGCCTCCTCTTTTGTGAAGTCAGACCAAAGTATGTGTTCAATTCTTCTGCCAGTCTAATTTCACCCATTTCTACTGGCATTTGACTTCAATAATCTTTTTTCTCTTCCCATAATTAGAGCAGGTTTTACATTGGTTTTATGTTTCATACTCTTATAGTTAATTTTCTATCTCTTGATCAATCTTTTTGTTCTCTTTTTTGGAATTCTAACCTCCTGTCAGTCCTCCAGCTTACTGCATTTTCTGATCATTTCCTCTGTCCCCTCTTTGGATCTAGTACTTTCCTTTATATCGCTGTAGTCGTTCTACTCCTCTTCCTTCTTTCTTGTGCAAAAGAGCCAAAGTTCCCACTGCCATCCCCAGAAAAGTTATTTCTCCCACCCTCAAACAACAACCAAAATGATAGAGGGTGGAACAGCCACTGGGATTTCCTGCACTACCTGCCTTTCAACACTATGCTTGTTCAGTCTTGACCTGTGGTGTGACTAACTCATGGAATATGCTGTCCACAATAATCTCAGTGCCCCACAGTGAGTCCACCTGTAGCTCCAGCTCTGAATTGCTGTTCACCATTAGCTGTAACTGGACACACTTCCTGTTCATGAAATTGCCAGGGACAATGTCAATGACTCTCCACATACAGAAAGGAAGAGAACATATCACAGGTGTGAGATCTGTTGCCACAAGTTCCCTTTAAGCCTATTTTCTCAAACCTTTCCACTCTGACTGCGGTGGAAAGTCATTCCCTCATTTACTTTAAACTAATGGACTATAGATATTTAATTAATGGAAATTGTAGAAGTATTCACCTGACTCAGATGCTCTCTAATTTAGAGTTAATTAAATGTTCCTAATGGCAATATCTTACCCCCAACCAGTACTATCTCACCGAGTTCACCACTCTCCTCACATGCTAATTTGTACCAAATTCATGGCTTTCCTCTCACACCGAATTACATCAAGGTCATCACTCTCATCCTGCACTTTTTATGTCAAGTTTACTGCTCTCCTCAGGCACTGCATAATACCCAGTTCCTCCTCACCTGCATCACACCTGTGCTGACTGCTGCATAGTCCTCCAAAGAAGCCAATCTTAAGACAATTTATTCCACTCCACATGACATTAATACATGGTTAAGCTCACCAAATACTGAAAAGGCCAGTATTTTCAACAACGTTCTGATTTTATTGCTGAAGACATACACTTCAGAACTGCCTACCACCACTCAAACAAATTGCTTCCAGTGAAGCTGCAGCACTGAATCTACCTGACAATGTGGAAAATTGCCTATTAATGCCCAATCCACAAAAAAACAGGTTGACTCCACTCTATCCAATTGCCATCCTATCAGGTCTCTCTCAATTAGAGGCATGTAACAATTATTATCCAACCATGTGCTCATCAATGTTCAGTTTTGAGTTCTACAAGGAAAACTGATCTTATTGGCACCATGACCCAAATGTGGATGCAGGACCTGAACAAGTGAGGTGAGGGTGATTGCCTTTGACACCAAAGAAGATTTGACTGAGTATGATATCAAGGATCTACTAACATCCTGAGGGGATCAGCATTGACCAGAAACATAAATGGATCAACTATTGAAATACAATGGGTACTGAGCAAATCAGAAAAACAAGCAGCAATGTTTTTCTTTGAAACCAAATGTGGATTATAATTAAAACACTGATATCCAAAATGAGTTGGAACAGGTTTTTTGAATTGGAAGATATAACAGTCTCTGTGCCCTCCTCTACACTTCATTCACTCTTAACCATCATTTTGTGTTTGTTCCTTTGCTATTGCTATATTTCTTAGAAATTTTATTTTATTAAACTTTTTAAAAATGATAAATTAATAAATTAACGAGTATCTCTGTAATCATCACTTGATGAGAATGATGTATTTTACTGAATTATATACATGGGAAATTTGCAGTAATTGAATGTTTGATGGGCAGAATAATATATTCCACAAAGAGACCCTCATTACATTACCATAAATGTAACAGATTGACTAATAGATATTTTATAATCAACATGTCCAGATACATTATTGTGTACCTTTGGAGTAGGTGGGAATTGAATGCAGGACTCCTGGCTCAGAGATAGGAACATATACAAAATGAAAAAAAGTCACTAAAATAAACATTGGTCCTTTAGAGGATGAGAAGGGGCATTTAATTATGGGATATGGTGAAATGGCTGGGGCATTGAATAGGTACTTTGTGTCAGTTTACACAGTGGGCGATACTAATAACATGCCAGTAATTGACAGAGAGACGAAGGTAGGTGAGAACCTGGAAACAATCATTATTACAGAAGAGCTAGTGTTGGGCAAGCTAATGGAGCTAAGGATTGATAAGTCTCCTGGCCCTGTTGGAATGCATCCCAGGGTACAAAAAGAGATGGTGGGAGAAATAGCAAGTGAACTTGTGGTAATTTTCTAAAATTCGCTGGACTTTGGGGCAGTTCCAGCAGATTGGAAAACTGCAAATGTGACTCTACTGTTTAAAAAGGGCAGTAGACAAAAAATGGGGAATTATAGATCAGTTAGCTTAACCTTTGTAGTAGGGAAGATGCTTGAGTCTATTATCAAGGAAGAAATAGCAAGGCACCTTGATAGAAATTGTCCCGTTGGACAAACGCAGCATGGGTTCATGAAGGGCAAGTCATGCTTAACAGATCTTTTGGAATTCTATGAAGACATTTTGAGCAAGGTGGACAATGGGGACCCACTGGATGTGGCGTACCTAGATTTCCAAGGTGCTATAGAAGAGGCTTTGACAAGGTGCTATAGAAGAGGCTGCTGCATAAGATAAGGATGCATGGCATTATGGGTAAAGTATTAGCATGGATAGAGGATTAGTTGACTAACACGAACCAAAGAGTAGGGATAAATGAGTGCTATTCTGGTTGGCAGTCAGTACTCAGTCGTATTCCTCAGGGATCAGTGTTGGGACTGCAATTATTCACACTTTATATAGATGATTTGGAGTTGGGGACCACATGTAGGATGGCAAAGTTTGCAGATGACACTACAATAAGTGGCAGAGCAAAGTGTACAGAGGACTGTGAAACCTTGCAGAGGAACATAGATATTTTAAGTGAGTGGGCAAAGGTCTGGCAGATGGAATCCAATTTTAATAAATGTGAAGTCATCCATTTTGGTAGAAGTAACAGTAAAAAGGACTCTCTCTTGAATGGTAAAAAGTTGTAGCATGCTGATTTGCAGAGGGACCTGGGTGTCCTTGTGCATGAATCACAGAAGGCTGGTCTGCAGGTATAACAGGTAATTTGGAAGGCAAATGGAATTTTGACCTTTGTTGCTAAAGGGATTGAGTTTAAAAGCAAAGAGGTAATGTTACACCTGTATAGGGTGCTGGTAAGGCCACACCTGGAGTACCGCGTGCAGTTTTGGTCTCCTTACTTGAGAAAGGATGGACTGACACTGGAGGGAGTGCAGAGGAGGTTCACTCGGTTGATTCTTGAGTTGAGGGGATTGGCTTATCAGGAGAGACTGAGTAAACTAGGATTATATTCATTGGAATTCAGAAGAAGAGTGAGGGGGATCTTATAGAAAAATATAAAATTATGAAGGGAATAGATAAGATAGAAATAGTGAGGATGTTTCCATTGGCAGGTGAAACCAGGACAAGAGGGCATAGCCTCAAAATTAGGGGGAGCAGATTTAGGACTGAACTGAAAAGGAACTTCTTCACCCAGAAGGTTGTTAATCTATGGAATTCCCTGCCCAGTGAAGTAGTTGACGCTACTTCAGTAAATGTTTTTAAAACTAAAATAGATTTTGTTTTGAACAATAAAGGAATTTAGGGATACTGTGAGAGTCTAGGTAAGTGGAGCTGAGTCCATGAAAAGATCAGCCACGATCATATTGATTAGATTTCCTACAGCAGGGAAACAGGCCCCTCAGCCCAACAAATCCACACCGACTCTCTGGAAAATAATCCACCCAGACTCATTTCCCTACATTTACCCCAATTAATGCACCTAACACTATGAGCAATTTAGCACGGCCATTTCACCTGATATGCACATCATTTTGGACTGTGGGAGGAAACTCACACAGACACGGGGAGAATGTGCAAACTCCACACAGATAGTCACCCAAGGCTGAAATTGAACCCAGGTCCCTGGCACTGTGAGGCAGCAGCACTAACCACTGTGGCAGAGCAGGCTCAAAGCACCTATTGACCTAGTCTTGCTCCTGGTTCTTATGTTCTTATGTCACTGAGTCACAAGACCTCCCCAATGCTGCCGATAATACTCCATTTGAAAGGAAGCCCTCATGATTTTAACAATAAATATTTGACAGCCTATTCCATACATTTATCAAAGCTGGAGTCTTCAGAGGCCATTAGAGATCATTTTTAAATCAGTCAATCTGTTATTAATTTAGTCAATCCAAAGCATGCAAATTACCTTCTTGATAGCAATAAGATATCTTAATCCACAATTGACTCTACCATCCTTCAAACTATGAGGTGGGTTTTAATTTTGTTGTTCATTTACAGACCTCAAAAATTGAGGCTTTTTCATATTTGAGGGAAATCATTTTGAAATAATCAAGAAAGGGATTAAGAATTATTTAATGGGGATTTTAAACAGCCCAGGGAGATTTCTTGTGCATATATTAGATAAGGATTTACTAACCCAGAATCTCTGCACTTTGAGGGAGGAGATTATGTAGTAAGCACGTTTTCTGAATCTTACTATTATTTTACTTCTATAACAGTATGTTGATAAAAGTATCCTTCCAATGGGAACAGTACTGACAGCAGGATTCCATTACATTTGCAAAGATTGCTGCAAATCCTCAGGCTTAAAAATTATATCAAGGCTTAAAGTTTGAAAGCTGCTGAAACTCAATATTTAAAAAAATGTGTTTCTGATTTATCTACTCCCTAATTATAAAAATAGAATCATCTCTGGGTAATACAAGTAAATAATGCATTTAATATAAGGTATAATACAATTTGTGAATCAGTTAAATGAGCAAATCTTAAGCATATGTTATGTTTTCCAATTTGCGAAGGAGAAATTTGGGTGGTAATGGTAGTAGTTTCAATATGATATTAAAAAATAACTATCAAAGATTAAGAAGTAAAATGACCTTGGGGATGGTTAAAATACAGATAAATTGAAAACTGGTCAGACTTTAGGAACATAATAGGGATAGGAAGCATGATTTGGTGGCTTAATGCTGGACATAAAGAGAATAAAGAGACTGAATAAGGACACCCAGGTAAAGGTGAACCCACTATGGTCCTCCAATATGATAGGGTTGCTCTCTGAGAGAGAGAGATAGCTGGTGGTGGTTTAAGTTGAGGGTCATCACTCCTCAGGAGAGGGGCAAAGTCAAGAAGGTGGGAGCTTCATAGTGACCTCAGCATGGTACAGAAATCAAACCTGCATTGTTGGTATTACTGCCCATACAAATCAGCCATCCAGTCAACTGAGCTAACTGTGTTGGAGCTTGAAATAACAGATCCCATACACTGTGTGACATAAGAGAAAACCTACTAAGAAACCAATTGGCTTCATATCCAGTCACTAACTGAAGGAGTCGTGCTATCCTACATCCTGCATCCTCAAGTTATATTAAAACAAAACTCCATGTAAATTGTCAGCTTACCCTGCAATACAGGAACTGAACCATTGCGTTTGGTGCTGGAAACACTACTACCCAAATCAGCTCAGTGCCTTTCATTGATAATGTAAACACGAGTGAAATTATGACAATTTTAAATTTATTCAAATTAGAATATGCATAAAAAGTGCAGCTGAAGTCAATTTATTGAAGATTACATCACACAGCAAGCTGTGAATTCTTAAAAGTTGGTACTGTTGCATGTTTGGTGATTTACTTATGTTTCTTTTGCTGAGTTCAGTGTCCCAGACCACATCTCTAGCTGAAATCACACATCCTGTCCTAAGTTGCACCTTTCTCAGCTCAGTCTGGGATACTTTCATAGGAAGCCTAGAGATCAAACAGGAAACTTCGTAATTCAGCTGCTCATTACATCACGTCATTAGTTAGTCTCCACTGAATTCAGAAAATAGCAGAACATCTAATTTTATAAACAAGCCACAATAATAAAATTAACTGCAAAAGAGGTTTACTTACCAGTAAATTAATACTTTAATAGAAACAACTAGTATTTCTGTAGATTTTCAGTAGTTATCAAATTACCTCTCCATGTGTAAAAGATCAGATAATAGTCATTCTGTCTGCTGTACTAAAATGCAATATCCCACAGATCAAATCTATGGTTTTTTAACTGTCATACTGGAGTATGTTTTTGAACACTCATAAGCTAATTTGTTCAACTCTTCCTGATAGTATCAGATGAACTGCTCAATTTTAACAAAACTTTGCAAAAGATAGTGCAAGAACAAAATTTTAAAAATAGTTTCTCAATGTGCTGCTAATTATACACGTATATATATAAAAGACTTTAACAATGTACATTGTGATGTCCAGAGGACAAGGAGAGCAATCCTAAATCACAGGCAGCAATGGTCATGTGCTATTGTTGCTGGATTGTTCATCCAAAAATGTGACTAATGCTCTGGGGATCCTGGTTCAAATTCCATCATGGCTAATGATGAAATTTGAATTTAATAAAAAAGTCTGAAACAAAGATATTAGTGATGACCATGAATCGATTATCAGGAAAAACTTCATCTGATTCACTAATGCCTTTTAGGGAAGCAAACTTACCTGGTCATCTTTACCTGGTCTGGCCTACATGTGACTCCAGACAAACAGCAATGTGGTTGCCTCTTAACTGGCCTCTGGGCAATTAGGCATGCACAATGAGTGCTGATACAGCCAGTGACACCTTCACCCATGAATAAATATATATTTAATACTTTTAAATATTACTCTTTTGAAGTGAACTTTTGCTGAATTTTAAAATGGCTGCTTTGGAACAAAAAATAAGCAGAAAAACTGCATCCATAAATTCTCAGCAATTTCCAGCTCAAAATTGAACTTATAACCACCTGGAATGGGACAGTCCTTGCACTGCATGAATATTTCAGCTAAATCAACACAAAGGATGTCTATGTCAGTCAGTTCTGAACAAAGGAAATGGTAGAAATCCAATTGTGCTTAGCAGTTGTCTCTACAGTTATCTGTGACAAAAATACATTGGTCTCTGACATGGGTACATCAAATCTATCTTGTTAGCTCAATGTCTCAACTTAAAGGTCCAGTAAGATGACTGAAACTGCTGATTGGTTTGAAAGACCTTAAGCTGTACAGCTTTGACTTTTGGTCCTCAGTCTGCTTGTAACACCAGAAGTGTAAGGAGTTTTCAGGCTTGGCTAAATGCCCTGCATTTGATCTTAATATCTCTCAAAACTCTTTATTTGGGAAATAAACTGTTTTGCCTATAAAGTGAACCAATGCCCAGTTTACATCTATTGTAACTTGACCTGCAATTCAACTGCACCTGCTCAGAAAAGAACTGCTGTATCCAACCAACAGAATAATGATATACCCAAGCTGTTTTGGCTCTACAAAATTTACTGACTGTCATTTTAAACTGGTATTCACAAACAGGGTTTGAGGAAATTCAGAGCTGAAAAATGCATTGCTGGAAAAGCGCAGCAGGTCAGGCAGCATCCAAGGAGCAGGAGAATCAACGTTTCGGGCATAAGCCCTTCTTCAGGAATGAGGAGGGTGTGCCAAGCAGGCTAAGATAAAAGGTAGGGAGGAGGGACTTGGGGGAGGGGCATTGGGAATACAATAGGTAGAAGGAGGTTAAGGTGAGGGTGATAGGCCGGAGAGAGGGTGGGGGCGGAGAGGTCGGGAAAAAGATTGCAGGTCAAGAAGACAGTGCTGAGTCCGAGGGTTGGGACTGAGAAAACGTAGGGGGAGGGGAAATGAGGAAGTTGGAGAAATCTGCATTCATCCCTTGTGGTTGGAGGGTTCCTAGGCGGAAGATGAGGCACTCTTCCTCCAGGTGTCGTGTTGCCATGGTCTGGTGATGGAGGAGGCCAAGGACCTGCATGTCCTTGGTGGAGTGGGAGGGGGAGTTAAAGTGTTCAGCCACGGGGTGGTTGGGTTGATTGGTGCGGGTGTTCCAGAGGTGCTCTCTGAAACGTTCCGCAAGTAGGCGGCCTGTCTCCCCAATGTAGAGGAGGCCACATCGGGTGCAGCGGATGCAGTAAATGATGTGTGTGGAGTTGGAGGTGAATTTGTGATGGATATGGAAGGATCCCTTGGGGCCTTGGAGGGAAGTGAGGGGGGAGGTGTGGGCGCAAGTTTTGCATTTCTTGCGGTTGCAGGGGAAGGTGCCGGGAGTGGAGGTTGGGTTGGTGGGGGGTGTGGACCTGACGAGGGAGCCGCGGAGGGAGTTGTCTTTCCGGAACGCTGATAGGGGAGGGGAGGGAAATATATCCTTGGTGGTGGGGTCTGTTTGGAGGTGGCAGAAATGATGAAGGATGATACGATGTATCTGGAGGTTGGTGGGTGGAAGATGAGGACCAGTGGGGTTCTGTCCTGGTGACGATTGGAGGGGCGGGGTTCAAGGGTCTTCAAAGACCACAATTTCCCCTCAGACGTGGTTGACAATGCTCTCCACCACATCTCCTCCACTTCACGCTCCTCCGCCCAAGAAATGCAAAACGTGCGCCCACACCTCCCCCCTCACTTCCCTCCAAAGCCCCAAGGGATCCTTCCATATCCATCATAAATTCACTTGCACTTCCACACACATCATTTACTGCATTTGCTGCACCCGATGTGGCCTCCTCTACATTGGGGAGACAGGCCGCCTACTTGCAGAACGTTTCAGAGAACACCTCTGGGACACCTGCACCAACCAACCCAATCGCTCCGTGGCTGAACACTTTAACTCTCCCTCCCACTCCGCCAAGGACATGCAGGTCCTTGGCCTCCTCCATCGCCAGACCATGGCAACACGACGCCTGGAGGAAGAGCACCTCATCTTCCGCCTAGGAACCCTCCAACCACAAGGGATGAATGCAGATTTCTCCAGCTTCCTCATTTCCTCTCCCGCCACCTTATCTCAGTCCAAACCCTCGGACTCAGCACCGCCTTCTTGACCTGCAATCTTCTTCCCGACCTCTCCGCCCCCACCCCCTCTCTGGTCTATCACCCTCACCTTAACCTCCTTCCACCTATCGCATTCCCAATGCCCCTCCCCCAAGTCCCTCCTCCCTACCTTTTATCTTAGCCTGCTTGGCACACCTTCCTCATTCCTGAAGAAGGGCTTATGCCCAAAACGTCGATTCTCCTGCTCCTTGGATGCTGCCTGACCTGCTGCGCTTTTCCAGTAACACATTTTTCAGCTCTGATCTCCAGCATCTGCAGTCCTCACTTTCTCCTTTGAGGAAATTCACCATTGAATAATTTTATGAAGGAGAAAGAAAATAACAGAATTTCAGAAACGCGTTTCTGTTATGGATAGAAGAGAAGACCTATATGAAGAATTGAATCCCTACAGTGTGGAAACAGGCCATTTGGTCCAACAAGTCCACACCGACCCTCCGAAGAGTGACCCTCCCAGATCCACTCTCCTGCCCTTTACACTTTACATTTACCCTTGACTAATACACTTAACCTACACATCTCTAAACACTATGGGCAATTTAACATGGCTAATTCACCTAACTTGCACGTCTTTGAACTGTGGGAGGAAACCGGAGCACCCAGAGGAAATCCATGCAGACACAGGGAGAATGTGCAAACTCCACAGAAGACAGTTACCTGAGGCTGGAATCGAATCTGGGTCCCTGGCGCAATGATGCAGCAGTGCTAACCACTAAGCCACTGTGTCATCCTCTTCTCTCCCTCTTGTCTGTAATAATCTATTTGCATTGAAGAACATGGATTCTCCTTCAGAAAACATAATCTATCGTTCATATGACAAAAAAAACACTGTATTTCCTTTGCGTGAACCTGCTTTTAATCCTGACATATTATGCAGAAAGAAAGAAGTCACTAAAATGATGCAAGATGAGACTAAAAAACTTCACCTTTTGTCAGCCATGGACAGGAGTAGAGCTAAGAATCCCAAACCAGCACAAGCTGCGTTGTCAGTAACATTGTCAAAGGAGATTTTGCAAAGAATTTATAAGACCTTAAAAATTGAAATGGAGACATGCTAAAAATATCAGCTGTGCTTTATAAAAGAAGCTGTTTGAAAGCTCTCTGTACAGGTTTGCATGGATTAACCAACAAGAGAATAAATGCTCCTTCATACATTTTAATTCTAGGTTCAGCCACACGATGGAAACTGCAGAGAGATATGTATATCAGTATAAGCTCAGTGCCTATTTATCCCTCTGCAATTACTGTTAATTATCATTAATTTACCTGCAATGCCTCTCAGTAAAATATCTGCAGCAAATATGTAGAGAAAAACAACTTTGTGCTTTGATGAAGTAATCCCTATTTCTGCATGGGTTTGTGTCATATTTAGAGCAGGTGTTACAGGTCCCGGGGGATGCAAATTAACTATTTATTACGTTTTCTCAGTATCAGCGCACAGTTCTGTAATGGGCATTCTTTTTAATGGGTCGATTAATTTGAAATTGAAGGGCGCACCTGATTTCTGTTTAAGCCATCTAAATGGAGTTGTCACAACAAGTGTAAACCAGTTGTTATCATAAAGAAATCCGATAGAGGAGGAGATTTTACTCCTGAATAGAAATAGCAACATTGAATTGGCCATTTTGCTTTTCCTGAATAATGTTTGTGTGCAGAAAGAGGGCCTACCAAGACCTTTTCAAAGTGATACAGTCATAGATTATATGACTGTCCTGCAATTGCTTAGCTTGATAGTGAACTGCAGATTATTCTTGATAGTCTGTTCTTTGAATTAGAATAAAGTGTTGAAAACATTTATTAATCGACATCTTCTATGATGAACAGCACTACTGTCACTCACCATGCTATTTCCTGAGTGATACTAATGTGGCAATTTTAATCCTATTGGCTGGCAGGGTCTCCCTTAGGATTGGAAATGCCAGTCCTATACATTATGTAATCTTATTCTTCACTGGGAAATTAAATCAGGCAGGTTGGAAAATCAGCATTGCACACCATCCTGACCCTTTCCAAGTGGGTGGTTAGTTTAAAACTACCATCAGCTACCGTGCTTCTAGAAGATCAGTTTTGTTTTTGTCTTACTGAAGATAAGGATTCAAATCAAAAACAGATGAAACATGTACTGTACCAACCCAAAAGAACTTCTAAAACTCTAGACAAAGTATTTCATACTGCACTTCTCCTTCTTTAACACATAACTTTTATGTGTTACTTCCATATACTATTGCTGCCACTCTTAAAACCCATCCCATAATGGCCAAAATCATGTTTCCATGCATGAACAAAATCGTTGCCACTTAGGATATTTTAGTTCTGCAACACTAAACTAAGTAACCTGGATGTCTGTCAATTCACATTTTTTAGGATTAAGATGTAGAAATACTTAAAGTTCCTGGGATGTTCTTTAAAAACTGCAGTCAAATAACTAAAATTAAACAAAGAACTGTGGTTGCTGAAGATCTGAAACAAAACTAGGAATGTTGGTGAAATACAGATGGTCGAGCAGCATCTGCGGCAGCATGCGGAGTTCTGATGAAGAGTTTCTGGACTCAGAACTCTGTTTTCTTCCCAAGATGTTGCCAGACTTGATGAGTTTTGCCAGCAGTTTCTGTCAAATAATTAAGATGGTTTACTTGGCTCACTGGCATAACCTTTGACAAGTTCAGGGTACTTGAACAAAGGCATGGTTCAAGTTTAACAAAGTTAAAGGAGATATTTCTGAATAGATTATTAAAAGAAAAATTTCAGCGATTTTAAAATACCGTAGGTGGGAAGCTATTGTTCCTTTATTTAGTATTTAGAGTGTTGAAATTCTAAAGTGCCTCATCAAATGTTACTTTTCAGCAACATGTTTACCCATTGAAGCTTGTTAGAATATGACGATGGGCTTTGAGAATTACAAAAAGCAGTAATGTTTATCTTTAATCTGAGCGCGCTGGAACCAATGTCTCACCTCCCAGGCTGTAGAAACCTCTCCTACATAACTTTATAATTCAAGCTATCTAATCATCCCTCTTGCTTGCTTCAAGCACTCTCAGTCTTCCAATTCAGAATCTGTAGTTTTTCTCCTATGCTCAATCCTCTTCCAACTGAAGAAAGACCCATAAGAACATCTTAGATCCATTGTTGAGAAGGTTGTCAAATCACTTTGAGTAAATGCTGATCCTCACCTGGACTGGACCATTATATTTATTTTCCTTTGTAACTTACAGATTTATTTAGATGCTAGAGAGAATGGTCAAAGGGAACTAAGTATTAGAATAGACAAAAAAAAGCTTCAATAACTAAAAAATCTATGGGAGTTCATCGTACATTGTCTGGCTATAAAGTAAACAATGAACTGTAGTTTGTACCTGAGCATTTTACAACACAATAGAAAATAAAATCGTATTCTTACATTGGTCCATGCATAAAGTATGAAAAATTAGCTACAATATATTGCATACAAATTTAAAGGTAATGAATTAAAACAGCAAGGCTTTTGAGGTTATTTATTCAAAAATTCTATTCAATAAGTAGGATCTTTACATGACATAGAACACTGTCACTTGTCTTTAATTAAATAACAAAAATGGTCATTGACTTTCTTCAACATGTTATTTGTGCAACTAAAATGGGACACTCAGCCGTAGATGTGTTGTGATAGTGCAGGCAGACTGTGAGTAGAAGCAGCATGAGAGAAATTACAAGTAACCTGATAAAATATAAAGCCAAGTTTAAATATACATTGCACATTTGGAACATGTGGCATTTTATAAACGGATTTTACATAAAATATGATGTAAATATCAGGCCATGTCCGGTAGGCCATTGCAGAAATTAATCATGAGCCTCACACACATACAACACACACACACATGCACACCAACAGGACAAAACAAGGGGCCCTTCACTCAGTTGGACATTTGTCTATATTATTTGACATAGGAGCTTTATCACACTGTACACAGTTATGATACATATGGATAGCATTAAATTTAACAGAATACATCAGTTATTTAATATTTATAATAGGAAATAAAACATCTGAATACATGGCCTCCATTTATTAAGAAACAGTCAACACAATAGTAAACGTACCATGCATGCGAGCTACCTGCATAATGCACATGCAAAACACTCATGTTTGTTTTTTTAAAAACTGTAAAACATTAATATCTTCCAAAACAAAGCCAGCTGACTGATATGGACAATGTATAAGATATATAGCATAGCAATGAAGGTGTTAACATGGGTTAAAATAGATTTACCAAAATCACAATTCTTATACTAAAATATTCATTAGCATATTTCTGTACCTTTGCACTTTAAAAAGGCCATAAATTATTATTTATGAAACCCATTCCCATACATATATATTCAATGTGGAAATGAGCTTTATAGCTCCATTAACCTTAAGTCACAATCAAAACCGATATTTCTCCTTGGTTTTGTTTCTGTGAAGACTGCACTGATAACAAGCACATGTAAAGGGGGGTATGGCTCAGAAGGTTTTCTGCTTGCATTCTGGATTTTTGCTCTTCTCTGAATGAATGCTACTCCATGAAAAATGCTACTGAATGTACAATCAGCTAGAAATGACAAGAGTCTAAAATAACATGCAGTTATTAGCTATGATTCAGGAGTAATTCGTGCTCTAACCTCTGAGACAGAAGGCTGTGGACTCAATTCCAAAAACAGAGGCTTGAACACAAAGACCTAAACTCACACTCTAGAGGAATGCTGCACTGTTGGAGGAGCTATTTTCTAGTATGGAAAGTATGGTAGAATAGTGGCTATCCGTGCAATAATAGGCCTGGGCTAATATATGACCTCAAACCCAATGACAGCAGGTGGGGAGCAATAAATAAATTTGGAGTAATATCAGATCATGAACCATTCAGACTGTTGTTTAAAAAAACATCTGGTTTGCGTATCCCCTTTAGGAAAGGAAATCTGTCATTCACAGCCAGTTTGATCTACCTGTGAGGCCAGAACCACAACAATGTGGTTCGTTTGTAATTGCTTTCTGAAATGCCACAGCAAGCTAGTCACTTATGTCCAAGAAGGCAGCTTCAAGGGCAATTTAAGGATCGGAAATTAATGCAGTGACAACCAGAATATATGAATTAAAAAAAGCAAAAAGAGGTTGTGGGAAACATAGATCTGTTAGGTCGAAAGGTGAGTTTCTGTGCTGCAATTGCTATATGTGATTAAGAATAGGTCAACCTATTGGAAAAATTGGAAAGTTGAAGAATTACAAATGATATAACTTAATAGACATGAGCATACTTAAAAATTAGATAAGCAACATCCTGATTTACAAGCTTTCTTAGTGTGAATCCACTTCAGAATTGTTGTAACCCGTTCAGGTTAGCACACACACTTGTTCTTTAATTCTTTCTTATACAATTTTATCTAGAATTCCGACCATTTACTTCCCTGCTCTTTTCTGCATGTACTGTCTTGCACTGAGTAAGCTCTCATAGGTTGCATGGTTCAGATGAAAGATATTTAATATTTGGAGGGCATATTTACTTGCATGCTGTGTTGCAAATGCTTGTTTCACCAATCAGATTTTTCAGTTTACCGAAGCAGATGTTTTTCATCTTTTATCTTTTTATCAAGTATCTTTTCTACTCCACTACTATTATCCATTCCACTAAACCTTTCCATGTCTGCAGTTCCATATACTGCTCAATGATTGCAGCCATTTCTGCCGTAAATCAAGGACAATATTTGTCTGTTATGTGAATGATTGCAAATATATGTTCATATTTCAGGGAAGGCCCTACTCTGCCACACCTGATATGTGCCCCAATTCCACTTTGAACCAACAATCTTTTCATTCTACTAAGCTTCTCAGCCTGCATTCGTCCAGTACATTCTACTTAAATAATGTTATGTGTTTATCTGCATCAATTTAAGCATGTATAGAAAGAATATACATAACTACAGTAATGAGGTAGAATTTCCAAGGCAGTTCTGAATTCCAGTCTGTACATTGGAGAATAGTTTGTGGAATCAAACACTATAAAAGGTGGAGGGTGTCATCACGGCAAATTGAGGAATAGGTATTATATGTCACTTGGATATGGTACAAGTAGTTCATAGAAAGTCATTTGATCTGGAGGTACGACATGAAAGGCAGGGAATACATGTAAATGCGATGAAAAACAATCTCCTTACACCCTGTTAAATATTTGTCAAAAATTAAACCTGTGACTTCATGTGTGTTCTTTCAGCCGTAAATGTGACAAAGGGAAAAGCAGAAATGTAAAGTTTAAAAACTGATATAATCTTCTATTTGTCACCAAGCAATTAATTCAGATAATTGGACCAAAGCATCAGTACAGGTGGCGTTAATCTAACAAATATTACAAAGATACGGTTGCATAGTGATCAAAGTTGGAAACTAAATATTCCTGAGCACATGACATTTCAGAAAGGCCAAACGGAAAGATGGTGATGATAGCCCGATTATAAAAAAAAGACAAGATACTCTGAAGGAATGCTCAGTATATCAAGAAGTAGAATCAAAACGATGGAGATGAGAAGTAACAAGGGGCAGAGAACAGAGGTGGGAATAGTTTATAGGCATTCTAACAGTATCAGTATCGTTGATCAAGAATTATGAGGAATTGGAATCAAAGGTTTCAGAATAGCCCTGGGAGACCTTAATCTTTATATAGACTAGACATGTCAAATTGACAAAAGTAATTTGAAGGATGACTTTATAGAATGCATTTGAAATAGTGTTTGAGAACAATACATAGTGGAAGCAACGGGGAACAGACTACTTGGTATCTTGCCTTCTGTGATCAGACAAGTTAATTAGTAATCTCATAGTGAGCAGCCTGTTGGCTAAGAATGATCCTGATACATTGTTGAGGCATTGGGGGTTTTGGTTGTTAGCCGGACAGAGAGAGGCTTGCACTGACTCTTTTCAGGGAGGTCTGCGGAGTTACAAGCCAATCAGATAGTGGGTGCTAGCCAGCAAGACTTCTCCAGGAGGCAGAATCCGAGGTGAAAATCTTGTGCTCAGAAGTGCCACTGAATGGGTCAGAGGACAGGGGCCATAATCCTAGCATTGCCCATGGACCTAGGTCACTTGTAAGTAATGTTGGTGGCAGGGGAGGATGGAGTTCTGGGGGTGGAGGTACCAGGGAGTGGCGAGCATGAATGTCAGCACTAATAGCAAGGAATGGCAGTCAGCTGGCCTCCCCTTCCCGGTGTCTAATCCCTTGAGCAGGCACTGAGTTCCTTTGATCAAGGCATCTCCCCACCCAGAGGTGACAAGCTGGTCACATGGTCTTTAGCTGCACGTCATGTGTCACCAGGCTTGTCTGTAGCTGGTTTAATCCCAACACTGATGAAATGAAACCTTTATACTACTTAATTCACCAACTATGGTCTAAATTGGCAGCAGCCTGGACATGCCGACTATAGGGATCCCTGCTCAGGACTCTAACTGCTCAGAGGTGCAAAGGCGGCAGGATTTAGATGCATCGTCATCCCATCCAATCTCTCCACCACCTCCCCCCCCCCCAAAGCCCTCCCTATCTCACCATCAATGAAAGTAGAAGATTCCACCTTTGCTTTCATGGTGGGAAACCCCAAACAGCTCAGAAACAGTGTGAAATCAATGGTCTAGTTAGAGTGAGACTACAGCTGCAGTATCATGTACCGATTTGGTTGCTGTACCTAGGAAGGGTACAAGTGCCTTAGAGAAGCTCTGGCCAAGGTACCTTACATTTATTCCTAGCTGAGCAGTTTGTCCCATGCAGATGCATTGAAGATAATGAGACAGGAGTTTAGAAGACTGATAGATAATTTCAGTGAAACCTGAAAGATTCTGAGAGCCTTTAACAGATGTAAGCTGAGGTTCTTCCCCTGTGTCTATAGCCTAGAGTTCGGGACATTGTTTCAGAAGGAGTTAGAGATGACAAAACATTTGTTTACTCAAAGTTATGAATCTTTAAAATTCTGACCCCCAGAAGGCTATGGATATTTAGTTTAGATTAGAGTGGTGCTGGAAAAGCACAGCAGGTCAGGCAACATCCGAGGAGCAGGAAAATCGATGTTTCGGGCAAAAGCCCTTCATCAGGATTTCGGCTTTTGCACGAAATGTCGATTTTCCTGCTCCTCGGATGCTGCCTGACCTGCTGTGTTTTTCCAGCACCATTCTAATCTAGACTCTTATCTCCAACATCTGCAGTCCTCACTTTTGCCCTATGGATACTTACTTGCTGAGTATGTCCAAGATTAATGGAATTTGGATTTTAAGAGAACCAAGGGATATTGGAAAGTGGAGTTGAGTATAGAGATCAGCTATGGTCTTGTTCAATGATGGAGTAGGCCTGAGAGGCAGTATTACCTACTCCTGCTTTCTTATGTTGATACTCAATGCCAGAATAATCCGATTTATGGTCATAGGCTAGTATTATAACATAAATAACCATATGCACGTAATCTAGTCACGTTATTTTCTTGTAAGTGATATTGATTCCAACACAGGTTGTCCCCAAATGAGATCTGCTTTATTTCACCCAGTCATATGGAAACAATAACAAATGTAATGTCACAACCTCCAGGGTATTCATTTCAATAGTGAATTTAAACCTTTTACTTGCTTATGGTCACAAGATTTCAGCCTAGAAAATATGCAGTGTATTATTGACACATTCAACATGATTGCATCAAATAGTTTCAATCATTATTTTGTTATGTGCAGTTGCAACTTCAATGTTTAATGCTACAGATGAAGAAATTCATTATGAACACATTAGCTTTTCACAATAAAATCACACAACCATAGTTCAACATTTAGTTTCCTAACTTTGATAAGATTCTTTTTGGCCCATGACCCTGAGATAAAGCCAAAGCCAATTTATTATCATCATTATTTACTTCATGACATGGTTCATTTGGTGGCTGTCTCATCTCTGTGTCTGAAGTTTATGAGTTCAAATCCCATTTCAGGAAATGAACACAATAGGCTGACACTCCAGTTTAGTGCTGCATATTAATGCTGTCATCTTTTGGGGAAGCTATTAAAACTAAGACCCCATCGGTCCTATTAGATGGATGTTAATGATCCCCAGTGGTACTATTTTGAAGATAAGCAGAGGTGTTATCCTCAGTGTTCTGGCCAATAATTATCCCTTACATGACATCTCAAAATAGATTATTTGATCATGATCACATTGTTGTTTGTGTGAGCTTGCTATGTAGAAATTGGCTGCTGCAATTCTGACATTATCAATAATGATTTCACTTCAAAAGTATTCTATTGGCAGTAAAGCACAGTGGAATGTCCTGTGGTCGTTTGTGGTGCAATATAAATGCAAATCTTTCTTTTTATGCTAGTGGTCTCACTCAGTTTCCAAGTTCAATGTAAAAATAGCTAGATGCTTCTAATGGAGTAGTAATTAATATAATAATGTGTTTCTGTCCACCCACAAAGACCATTTTACATGTGAGAATGTTCTGCCATTCTCCCAAAAAGAACAAATCATGCTCAGCAATGCTAAATTCAAAAGGCGATAGACAAGTGCAGAGGTCCCAAATGCTTATGTGAACAATATCCATTGAATGCCATTTTGATGAAAATCTCCTTCAGACAGTGCCTCACTGATGTACAAACGCTTCAAAGAAAATCCAATTTTTGACCTTGGTACAATAGCTTAGAATTATTTGCAACCAAAACTCATTTTTAATAATGTGGGAACAGAAGAAACGTGGAGCACTGGTGATTCCCAAGCATTATCACAATCTTTAAGAGTGTTGACTTCTGCTTGAAAAATAAACTACTACAAGCCTATAGTAAAATGTAATGATATTCATGGAGCCAGAGCTCGTAAAAACATAGAACATTATACAATGTGCAACACAGAAACAGGTCATTTGGCACTAAAGGTCCATGCCAGTATTTTTGCTCAGCGTGAGACTTGCCCCACTCAACTTCATCTAACTCTATCAGCATAACCTCCTGACCCTTTCGCCCTGATATGATTATCTAGTTCCACTTCAACACCTCTACACAGGTCACTTCAGCTGCTCCTGTAGTTGCAAATTCCAGGAACCAAAAACGTGTATTAACATCCATTTCTCTATTACGTGAGAGCTCAGCGTCATTTTTCTGGGTACAGATGGGAACTTGTGGAAAATTTCACTAGTCTTTATCCATCCACTTTTACATTTACCTGCTTGAAAGCTTGACCCTTTATAAAGTATGTTTAATAAATGAGACCTTACTTGTCATTCTTTTTAACCTAGAAATATCCATTTTTTTAAATTTAAAGTTATTCTGTTTAACATTCTTTCCTTTATTTATTATCTTATACTTTATTGATGCTTACTTTTATTCATTAGCCCAATGTCGGGTGCATGATAGGAAATAGGAAATTTAAATATTTAATGTGCAGAAGTAAATTTTCTTGAAGGTGTGGAGACGGGACTAAAATCCTGAGTGCTTGCAAGGTCCAGTACTGATGCGCCAGTTTTTTGCAATGGTTAAGTCCTCAAGTTATTTTGAAGGAGGCTGCCTGCCAGTTGTAAGTAGCCAATTATGCCAATTAAATTGCCCATGAGAGCACAGATCAGAATCCAGGCTGGTGAACGGAGGCCATCTCCTGAAGGCAGACCACAGACTATCGACGCATCATGCAATTTAATCCTGCTCTCCACAATGACAGTTTGACAGATATCAACATTATTTATTATGAAACATGAAAATACTTTGCAAGGTGGCATTTTGAATCCTCCCCCACCTTCCCAAGTCCAGTGTACATACATAGATCAGCATTTCCCATTGTTGATGCAGGGGCTGCTGCTCTACCAATGCTGAATGGCCTCCACAATCAGGAACCTACCTGCCATCCTTAACTGACCAGAGATCCCAGAGGTAGCCACATACTTAGCCTCCCCCTCCATAATTTTCTTTTGATTCCTACCATCGTCATTGATATGCTTGCAACCCACATTATTTTCTAACAGTGCAATTGAGACACAATGATGAAATACCTCCACACAGTGTCATTAACAGGTATTCATTTACATATAAGGAAATACATGTCCATGCAAACTCTGTCTAAGTTGCCTCAACGATAAATGATCCAACATAAGGAGAATATCTCTTTCTCTGATGTCAATATTTGGACAATATCCCATGTAAAAGTAAAAAAAAAATGGAAAATCATTATAATAATATTAATATAAGTTTTATAAACTGTATTCAAATGGTCAATCACACTATCACTTGAAATAATGAATTTCTCTTACAGATTGGATTGTATGGTCAAACATCAGCAGCATTAGTTTAATTATTACTGTGCTGCATAAGCTACTGGCAGAACAAGCACAATGACATTTGTGGAAAGTACCTTCTAACGAAACTGAAAAGAATAACCTGAATACGTACAAGAAATGACATAAAGGTTAGTACTTTAAAGGTTAACGTGAAGAAATTTCTCTCATATTCTGATTCAATACCCATGGGATTCTATAGCTGCCATTTCAGAATAAAAGTTCTATTTTCCTTTATTTTCTTTTTAGGACAATGTTTTGTTCCAAAGGTCCACACAAAATTACCACAACAGTGATGCCTTACGGACCATGCAAAGACCCGTGCCTGTTTAACAAAAAAAGTGAAACGGGCACCAGGCTTATTAAAATATTTAAAATGGGTCCTACGCTGGATTTAGAACCCCGATTCAATTTTAATCATCCCGTAAACTTGCAACGAAATGTACGATACTGAGGATGAATTATGCCTATGATCTGCAACCAATATATCAAAGCAAAGAAAGCAAGCTTGTCCTTCAAATACATGTTGCTCCTTCGAATGTTCCAATTATTCACAAGCTAGTTTACTATCGAAGCTTGACAGAGCAATCGCAAATGCTTGCAATGCGCACATTGGGTAGTTGTAGTCCATGGTAAAGACGTCTTCCGCCACCCGACCAAACTGCATCACTATATAATCCGCTATAAAAAAAATACAAACAAATAATTGATTCTTTTTGCATAAAATTTCATTCAATTTGCAGAATGATGTTCCACCATTACTTCACATCTGTTCGGCTGCCCTCTACCCATCATTGTACAACTCAGCTCAGAGAAAGTTTATTGAAAGTGATGGATAACTGGAAGAGTTACAAAACTGTAATCTAATCACAGAGCTGAAATGGCAATCTGTACCAAGGAAGAAAAGCCACAGCAGTTTGTGAAATCTTCAATAGCTTTCATATCCAAAATCACTTGGTAACTGTCAAAATCTACAATGTTCCCTTTAATTGATGTGTTTTAATTTAGTTTGAATTCTGTTCCATCTGGAGATGGACAGTGTTTACTTTAATTAGTGTTGAACATCACAAAAGAATGTTGAATAATATCTGGAAAGCACACTAATTATTTAATATAATATTGCTCTCAAGAGTGTATAAAGAACTGTAGTTCTTGAAAATATTTGGAAATAACCTGTCCCTATCAGAATTATGCATAAATGATAACATGTGAAATATGAGTTCAATATTATAAAATAGAACTAAAATGGATTTTATACACAAGAAAGCTATTTGTACATTAACAATGTCTTTATCTGGCAATGGCTTTTAAACCCTCTCCACCGCTGATTTGCAGAATACTGCTCCATCCAGCCTTTTCCATTACTGAAGCAGCATGAGATCGGAGCAACAAAGCAATTGCAGCATGTACAGGAACCAAAACACTACTGACTTGGGGGAAGCAATTGTCCTTATTTATGTTTTAAGTGTATTTAGAAGAGTTTCTCTGATTGATACAATGATGAAAATTATAAATACTGTCCTCTGGGCTATTAGGGATGGGCAGTAAGTGCTATCCAAACCAGAAATGCCTATGTCCTATAAGTGACTTAAAAGAAAGATGTTTCTGGAAGGTGAATTATAGGGTTGATAGTAACACTGATAAGGATAATTAACTAAGCATACATCCTGTTAAATGAAAGCTGAAATTAGAAATGTTGACAATGGTGCAGGTTACAGCTAAAATCAAGTGGATTGGCATTGGGAAATCCATTCAAAATGACCTCTGTAATTATTTAATAATTGGGCCATTAAAGGAGGGGCTGTTTAATGGGCGGCATGGTGGCTCAGCAGTTAGCACTGCTGCCTCGCAGCCCCAGGGACCTGGGTTTGATTCCAGCCTCGGGTGACTGTGAGGAGTTTGCACATTCTCTCTGTGTCTGCGTGGGTTCCCTCTGGGTGCTCCGGTTTCCTCCCACAGTCCAAAGGTGTGCAGGTCAGGTGAATTGGCCATGCTAAATTGCCCATAGTGACAGGTGCCTTAGTAGGGAGTAGGGATTAGGGGAATTGGTCTGGGTGGGTTAGTGTTCGGTGGGTCGGTGTGAATTTGTTGGGCCAAAGGGCCTGTTTCTGCACTGTAGGCAATCTAATCTAATCTTAACCACTTAAAACATATACTATTTAGCAATATCAGTCATTTATTCTAAATGTTTGCCAGTGTGAAAGTTTTGGCTCTGTAGGTACATACTTCAGAAAGTTACAGGTTTGAGTCTCGTTCAAGGACTGGAGTATACTCTTTAGACTGACACTTTCATGCCATAATGAAGGAATACCTCCAACCCCTTCACACCCCAATGGGGTGTAAATTATGATCAAAGAGCACAGAGCTGGGAGTCTTCTAAGAAGCCCTTGGTGAGCTTGGTCTCGTTTTCTCTTCATGATGATTCTCAGTCCTGTGCCAGGCACAACTCCTCAGCCCTTCCTCCACCAAAGGCCAGCTGGAAGTGCTTTTCTGAGGCCAAGATCTAACCTATTTCATTCTATGGACCCTCACCAAAGTTTTAGCAACAAGGCGTTGAAAAGGTCAATTACTTTTTCCAATATATTACGAATAGAACGGTTTATTTCAAATTATGCAATTGAAAATATATGCTAGAACTCCTTTCAAATTAAGCTTAACCTAATTTGATACGCAGTAACAATTTAACAGCTATTTAATGAATTATGTGTTGCCATTCTCGGGTTTAATACATATTTTACTCAGTCAAGCCCTATGCTTCCTGGTATCACGGTCACAAATATTGTCATTCATTTTAATTGTTTCTAGAACTTTCTATACAGCTATGAGTTTACTACTTACGGTCATTGTCATGAATAATTTGGAAATTCTTCACAGAAGCCTGTGTAACCCGACCATGGAAATTAAGGACATAGGATTGAGTATCATCATTCCATACTGGAGTTTTGTTGTGAAGCTCAATTATACTCTCTGTATTTTTGTTCTGCCATCCTGCCAGCAAAGTTTCATGTTCCTTCATCAAAAAGAGAAAATAACACTTATTTGAAAGTTTCTTCAAGTCGATGTAGATTCATGGCTGTCTTGACAAATTTCATATTTCATGGTCTGAGCAAGGTAACAACTTGTTGCTATATATCCCACTCCCTCTCCAAAATAGTTTTCTTAGGTAAATTGAAAGCTAGCATTTCCTTATAATATTTTGGGGTGGATTAAAAGAGTTCATGTCCCAACTCAGGAAAACATTTGCAGGTTATATGGGAATGAGATCTTCAGTGGTCTTCCAATAATCAGCCAATTAATATTCATCTAGTGTTGACCTTGGCCAAGAAAGGGTGGCTGACAGGATGCCAGCAGCTATACAGGCTGCACACATAGAGGGCATAGAAAGGGGTGCAGCAGGAGGGAACCAGTAAATGGCTGAAGCAAGAGGAAAGATGGATTCTTGTTTCAGTGAGGTCTCCAAGGAGGTGGTCCTTCAGGGGAGAAGGAAGAAGCCAGCAAGCCTGAGGAAGAAAACATGGCTGAAGGTGGCTGAAATTATCAGCAGTCACAGGGTTGCAATAATATGGACAGAAACTTTACAAATGACCTGTGAGGTCTGACAAGGTGGGTAGCATGTATCATGGCAATGTGGCAGAACTGCATCTCTTCTGGCAGCCATAAGATGTGAATTGAGGTGACCAACCTACACCGAGGTAATGTCCAAGGATCAGTGTATAAGCGGAGCCACGGAGTTGCCTCCCACGAGAGGGCTATATTGAGACAGAGGTGCTTGATGCATTGAGAAGAGTGAAAAACCATTTATGGTTGGCCTCCAACTGACACAATGATGGACATTTAAAGTGGCACAGTTTAACTAACATAAGACAACAGTGTATTTCTGTCAGTGCACAAGAAGGGCTCATGCCCGAAACATCGATTCTCCTGCTCCTTGGATGCTGCCTGACCTGCTGCGCTTTTCCAGCAACACATTTTCAGCTCTGCTTCTAGGGAGCCTTGCTGGCCACACACACAGCTGAGCCTGAGGGAATACTGCCATGGTACCACATCCAATTTCCTCTCAACCTGATTTCTCCAATCAGTACAAATCCTAACGTATTGCCATGCTGTCTGGACCAGAGTTTTTGTCACCTGCTTAATCCTGCTAAGACTCACTGACTGGAAGATCCCATAAATTCCTCCCTGCCACACCCTTCCAAAGCAGCCCTTAACCAAGGGGCTTACACACTGAAATTCCTGTAAAGGTCCCAACTTTTGAATCACTAAAAAGACCTTGCCCCATTTGCAAACTCAGCTGAATTCTGTTCTTATTAGTTTCCACCAACACTTGCCTGCCACTGAATTCTTGCATCTTTTAAGCAATGAACCATTGATCCTCAGTGGAGTCTATGGAAAATAGATTTTAAAAAGTGTAGTCAATTGTTACTTTCACAGGCTCAATTGACTCCCCTCCAATCTGTGGCCATCCCACTTCCATTCCCTGAATGCCCCTGGGTAATTTGGCGAGTGGTGAGAGCATTTTATGAATCTGTCTCAATCTATTGCCTGAAGGAGTTTTCTTCTTACCACCCTCTACATCCAAGCACATCATCATGGAATCAGTGAAATTCCATTCTCTATCTTACTTGGACAGGATTGAGATCATGTCAAGCTCTGTGTGCCTGGTTTATTTACCAGTAACTAACACCAGACGTTAAAGGTGAACTAAAGAGAAAATTACACAGGCAATACACAAGTTGAAGGCTTATATGCTTAGAATAGACTGGAATATAAGTATTGGGCTCACTTACAGGAAATCTACGCTGTCACTTTCTTTGCTAAATTGATTTGAATCAAATTAAATCTTGGAACTGACTAGTTCTGGACTGACAATAATCTACTATCTGCACGATTCAGAAAGCCTATTAACTAGAACAAAAACTGAAATTGCTGAAGAAACTCAGAAAGTCTGGCAGCATCTGTGGAGAGAAAGCAGAGTTAATGTTTCGGTTCCTTCAGAAAGATCCAGCATCTGCAGTTATTTGTGTTTTTTATTAGCCCATTAGCGAGAATTGATCACAGCATTTGATAAGTTACCTTACTAGTTAGCTGAATGATTGGTCAAGGTCAATAAATTAGCAGCAGTCTTTTGTTGTGTCAACAACTTTCAACTGAAGTTTAAAAATAGTTGGTTAGCGTCAAGACATCGACTGATTTTACTGACTAAACAGTGAAGAAGCCAGCTTCTCCATTTAATCACATTGCATCCTTCAAAGAATTAATTCGAAAACAAGTAAGTTAGCTGATAAAGTAAGCAACAGCAATTTTTAAAAAAATGACATCATGTAAATAACCTTAATGCGAATAACATAGCAGGAACAATTCTGGGAGATAGTTTGTACTTAGTCAGCACGATTAGCACAATCTCCACTTCAGTGAATAGCCAATGGACCTAATGGACTAATTAAAAAATGTTTCCCTCAGGCTAAATAAGAAATTAATGAACACAATTAGCCTAGAATTTCTTCTTTTGAGTACAGATGCTGTAATGGGCAGCATCTTTGTGTCTGGCATGAGAAAAAACAATTAGTTTGGCTCCACATGTTAATTTTGTATACATCTTGTTATAGAGATACTTACATCTCCAAGTCAATAGTCAATGCTTTCACCTACCTTAATTAAAATGATCTTGAAAGCACAGAGTATCTAAGTTGCAGAAATAACAACTATCAGAACAAAATGATGCACACACAGTGCTGGTAGGAATGTCAACTCCAGTGGAAGCTCTGAAGCTTGATCATCTGATGGCTGACTATTAATCAGTTTTCTCCACATGGTATAGTCAAGGTCCCAATTTATGCACAATAAACAGATCCTATTCTCCTGAATCCCCTCAGAATTAGGTTATGCCTGAACCAGGAGTCTCAGTCAGAGCTGATCCAAATTTAGATTTTGTACATTAAAATCAGGTTTCACAGAACAATGAACCAAATGGTGAAATTGTTCAAAGGACAGTAGGCTCAGCATTTGGGGTTGCTTTTCACAGACACATCATCCTCAAGTCAGCCCATCATTTACACTTCCCAATCCAGACAGAGTCATAGAGGTGTACAGCATGGAAACAGACCGTTAGGTCTAGCGCGTCTTTGCCAACCAGATATCCTAAATTAATCTAGTCCCATTTGCCAACACTTGGCCCATATCCCTCTAAACCCTTCCTATTCATGCGCCCGTCCAGATGTCTTTTAAATGATGTAATTGTACCATCCTCCACCATTTTCTCTGGCAGCTCATTCCACCTTCTGCATGAAAACATTACTCCTTAGGTCCCTTTTAAATCTTTGCCCTCTAAATGCATGCACTCTAGTTGTGGACTCCCCCAACCTATTTACCCTATCCATTCCTCTCATGATTTTATAAACCTCTATAAGGTCACCCATCAACCTCCAGTGCTCCACAGGAAACAGTCCCAGCCTATTCAGTCTCTCCCTGTAACCCAAACCCTGGCAATATCCTTGTAAATCTTTTCTGAACCCTTTCACGTTTCACAACATCATTCCCATAAGAGGGAGGCCGGAATTGCACATAATATTCCAAAAGTGGCCCAACCAATTTCCTGTACAGCCGCAACATGACCTCCTAACTTCTATACTCAATGCTCTGACTAATAAAGGAAAGTATACTAAACACCTTCACTAACCTATCTACCTGAGACTCCACTTTCAAGGAACTATGAACCTGCACTCTAAGATCTCTTTGTTCAGCAACAGTACCCATTAAGTGTATGAGTCTTGCACTGATTTGCCTTTCCAAAATGGAAAACCTCACATTTAAAAATAAACTCCACCTGCAACTCCTCAGCCCATTGGCCCATCTAATCAAGATCCTGTTGTACTCTGAAGTAACCTTCTTCACTGTCCACGACACATTTGAGCTTTAACAGGATAAATGAAACTTTATTTGAATGACAGAAATACCAGAGCAGCAGGAGGTCATTGGGTCACTGCTCCCTTTGTGGTATTGGTGCTCTTGAGTCAACTTTTCTCTTTTTGAAACTAAAAGTAGGAGGGACTTCCACTCAGGTACATGTCAGATTTTCCTGTGCAATAATGCTCTTCTCAGATTAATACATATTCAAGTCTGGGTAAAATGGCAAATATTATGGGCAGAGAGGAAGTTCTGCACATCCACCGACACTTTCTGAACTTCCAAGCACCATAATTAAAAAGTTCCCAGATAACACTTCACTCTCTGTAACCAAGAGTGTCACTCAACTTCTGCATGTATTCCCAGACCATCCCTGGAGATATTAGAAACCACCAAAGGTTAGATCCACATTTAAATAATGCTCTTCGAGATAGTCTCCTGCAGGTCATCTGGGAAAAAGAGATAACACAGCTTGGTCCAAGGTGGCAGTGGTAGTCACACACATGGGAGCATTAAAAGAGATTGGGTTCAGTGCTGCAAAAGGATATATAATCTGTGTACACCAAGATGTATAAGAGCATAAGACATAGGAGCAGAAATTAGGCCATTCAGCCCATCGAGTCTGCTCCGCTTTTCAATCATGGCTGATAAGTTTCTCAACTCCATTCACCCGCTTTTCTCCCTATAATCCTTGATCCCCTTGACAATCAAGAACCTATCAATCTCTGCCTTAAATATACTCAATGACCCGGCCTCCACAGCCTTCTGTGACAGTGAATTCCAGAGATTCACCATTCTCTGGCTGAAGAAGTTTCTCCTCATCTCTAAAGCTGTGCCCTCAGGTCCTAGTCTCTCCTACCCAATGGAAACATCTTCCCAACATCCACTATGTCCAGGCCATTCAGTATTCTGTAAGTTTTCAAATAGATCCCCTCCCCATCCTTTTAAACTCCATCGAATATCGATCCAGAGTCCTCAAAAGTTCCTCTTATGTTAAGCTTTTTATTCCCTGGACCATTTTTGTGAACTTTCTCTGAACCTGCTCCAGGGCCAGAACATTCTTCCTGACAATATGGGGCCCAAAACTGTGCACAATACTCCAAATATGGCCTGACAAGAGCCTTCTTGAGGCTCAGACATGCATCCAGGTTTTTGTATTCAAATCCTCTCAAAATAAATGCCATCATTGCATTTGTCTTCCTAACTACCGACTCAAACTGCAAGTTTACCTTGAGAGAATCCTGGACTGGAACTCTCAAGTCTCTTTGCACTTCAGACTTCTGAATTTTCTCTCCATTTAGAATATAGTCCATGATTCTATTCTTCCTACCAAAGTGCATGACCTCATAATTTCTCATACCGTACTCCATCTGCCACTTCTTTGTCCACTCTCCTAACCTGTCCAAATCCTTCTGCAACCTCCCCACTGCCTCAATGCTACCAGTCCCTCTACCTATCTTTGTTAAATCTGCAAACTTAGTCAGAATGCCCTCTGTTCCTTCATCTAGATCGTTAATGTATAAAGTGAAAAGTTGTGGTCCCAACAGTGAGCCTTGTGGAACACCATTTGTCACCAGGCTGCCATCCTGAGAAAGACCATTGTATCTCCACTTTCTGCTTTCTGCCATTGCCACTCAATGCTTCATGCCCATAAAAGTATGAGTTAATATTGTAAGTTTGCAACTGCAGAGGACTGTAATATACAAGGTTGGGTGTCAGCCACCTCCAGCAGATGCCTTATGTGCAATCAATGTTTGCCAGGCACCAATGTTGCTCTACTTGCATGCCAGTGAGACTACCTCTCACACCACTTATCAGGTAAAGTCAGCATAGTCCTATTGGACCATATGGCTGGTCTCTCATTGGTGATGGTTTCTCATGACTGGTGGTGGTTTAACCTAAAGGTCATTGTGCCTCAGGAAAGGGGAGATATTGAGAAAAAGAGTCCTTCATCATTAATTGAACTCACATTATTGGCATCACTGTAAGTCACAAACCAGCCAACTGAGCTAACTGACACATCACACATCTACCAGAATTCACACTTAAAATGTGAAAGGAGCTACAAAACTCAGCAACTGATGCACTACCAGCACTGATCTTTAATCAATACTAAGAGAACCTGTACATCTGATAGCTTTTTACCAAAGACTTGCATGAAACAAAATTAGGCTTATTCAGGGCGAATACCAAGTCGGAATATCAGTCACACACATCAATAACAGCCTTGTTGGTTTTCTTCAACTCAAGCTCTTTGAGGACACTAAATCATGTTCAGAGCAGAATCCTTCAATCCCTAACTTCCCCCTACTTGCTTACAAATAACCTGTGAGGTCAATCACAGCTCTGGAGATTCACACTACTAACTGTATCTGTCAATGCAGACAAAGCAGTCTTGAACCCATCTGAATTTCCCTTAATGTTTATCTCCTTCTGCAAGAAAAGACCATAGACAATAAATGGGAACATGCCCAGTCCTTGGTGGGGAAGTGGGAATGCTGGGGGAGGGGAATGGCCTCTCACTCTTCACCCTTTGTGGAGCATTACACTTGAAACAAATACAGCACTTGCACTAAATTCCTTTGGTGTATTTCAATCTGTCAAGACTTCAGACTGTCCATATTTTCCTTGCAGAATACCTTGAGGGGGGCAATGACTACTTTAGATGCTTGGATTTGCATCAGTGCAAAGACTGCTGTTGCTCTCCATCACTGTTACCCTCTGGCAGGGAATATAACCTCTGAAAAGCTACACTGCTTGCTTTCAGGGGTTAATTATACAGTTCAGCCCCTTTACATTCAAGTGATAGATGGACATCCCTGGTAGACAAAGGTTTGAGTCATACAGGGGCATCCCCTATGTAACTCTGCAGAACTGATGTTCTGGTGGATCTGAAGTATTCGCTTTGTTTTTCTCTCCATGAATGCTGCCTGGCCTGCTGAGTATTTCCAGCAGTTTCTGTTTATATTTTAGACTTCTAACATTCCAATACTTTGCTGTGCTATTTTACACTCCATTCTGGATAAGCGTAGTTCATTTCAATTTAAAATGAGAAAATATTTATCAGTCAATGCAATGTGTAATTTTTCTGTTAACAAAGCACACTTTTGTGGAGAGCAATACACAATACTGCATATTAGTGCTAAGTTACTGGACAGTTTTGCCATGTTTAAAACTTGAAAGTGAAATAAAGAGCCATGTGAAAATAAAAACATATCACTAACCGTTCAGATTTTTCCCATTTATACACACGACAATACTGTAGATTGTAGTGTTTGCAAAGTTTAATTATTTTGGATATTGCTGTCTGGATATTGCATAAAACCAATTTCAATAGAGCTATCTGGTTGCATTAAATGAATGATCATGTTGCATATAATAATCTGACAGAGCAGTGGTTGTAAAGTGTATCAACCTGAAACTTGAGCTTTTGATGAGCTTAATAGATAGAGGTACAGAATACAAAAGCTAAGACTGCTAAAACATTATAAATATGTTTCCCAATTCTTGGAAATTGAAGGATGTGAGAGGGAACATTTAGGGGAGAAACAAATTAAGAGCCCAGAAGCAGGAGAAGCACCAGGTCCATTATTTTTCTCACTGGCCTGTACTGTACTGCTTCCTTTAATGAGAGGTCTCACATGATTGTGAATTTCAAATGGAGGCTGTTGATGTCTTGAAACTTACATTGCGAGGCCTGATAGACACCCTTTCATGATCCATGTTCATGCCAGGAATGATTACACTCATCTTCCGAGGTCCCTTGAAACCCAGAACATTTGTTTCCTAAGCAGAAGCAGAAGGAAGTAAAAGGTTACATCCAACGTACAACAGTTAATAACTTTGGAAAAAGCCAGGTATTCTCAAAGATAGTTTATTAGGTTAATAATGTCACTTGTCGAACAAGCAAACACAGCAGACAACAGCTATGACATTCATGCTGATCGTAATTGTACGCGATGGTATGCAGCAGTTGGTACAACACAAGAAATGATGGGTCAGGACAGTCAATCAGATGCCAAATGAATGGCAAAACTGAGAGATTTCTGGTTGCAGAGAAGAAGTCAATAGAAATTGCATTTTTCCCAAATGTGAAATAACTATTCCCAATATGCCTTTTAGCATAAGCAATTAGATAGTGTCCATGTAATAATAACAGATGATAAAATATTGTGAAGGGACCTGTGTACAGCCTGTCCAACAGTTGTATATATGAGGTGACAAAATCAAATGCCCTATTTAATTTTGTTGCCTCTGAGAAAACCCTGAATATAGGAAGTTTGCATGAGACACTGAGGCCACTATTTTCTTCATGGAAAGGCAGAGACACTGTTGGCCAAATTGCAGGACTACCATACTTCTGCCTTGTAATCATCCATAATAGCATTTGACAAAAATATGTGGAACCAACTTCCAGTCCATTAGTTGCTATATTAAAACAATCCTGATTTCAGCTGTAGTATCAGTGTGAAATGGAGGGGTCTAAAACAGACAGCAGAAAGTTCTGGCACATCTTAGTCTTGGGAATAAGCATTTCAGTAAAATAAGTGAATATCAATTCAAAGCCTTACAACAAAAATATTTAATCATATATTCTATTACATTATACTCTCACAGATTCTATGAACATCTGTTAATGAACATTTCAAAAAGACTGATGCACTTAAAGGCACCTTCTGTTCCTGATACGGAATCAAACTATTTAGCAACCTGTATAAACTGTAATAAAAGCTATGACTAGTGTTAAAATCCAAATTAAGGCAAAACTTTTATACAGTATGCAATCAACTTGACAGTCAACCTGCCTGATTTATAATTTATACTCAAAAATGGCAGTTAACTGTCATTTATAATTAACTGGTGTATTTTCCATAACAATGCCTCATTTAATCAGTGTCCATTTGCCAACTAATCAGCATTTTCTTCTGCTGCAAGATCACAAATTGTGTTTTTTCTATGCATCTGGTGCCCTTGTTTTTCTATGTGGTAGAGGTTATGTGTTTGGAAGGTGCTGTGAGCCTTGGTGAGTTGTTGAGTGCATGATACACCTGCTGCCACTGTACATCAGTGGTGAAGGAAGTGAATGTTGATGGTGGTGGGTATGGTGCTGATTAAGGGGGATATTTTGTCCTGGATAATGTTGAACTCTTTAATACTGTTTGAGCTACTCTATTCTAGATAAGTGAAGAATATTATACTAAACGTCTGGCTCATGCCTTGTAGACAAGCACTGGGGATGCAGGAGGTGACTTACTCAGTGCAGAATTCCTAGCTTTTGACTTGTTGTTGCAGACACACCCTTATGGGTGTTTTGGTTCAGTTTCTTGTCAATAGTAACTTCCAGGATGTTGGCAGTGGGGGAAATTCAGTAACAGTAATCAGATTAGATTCCCTACAGTGTGGAAACAGGCCCTTCGGCCTAACATGTCCTCACTGACCCTCCGAAGAGTTACCCTCCAAGACCCCATTTCCCTCTGACTAATACACCTAACACTATGGGCGATATAGAATGGCCAATTCACCTGATCTACACATCTTTGGACTGTGGGAGGAAACTGGAGCACCTGCAGGAAACCCACACAGACACAGGGAGAATGTCCAAATTTTACACAGACAGTTGCCAGAGGCTGTAATCGAACCTAGGTCCCTGGTGATGTGAGGCAGCAGTACTAACCACTGAGCCACCATGCCACCCCATAATGGTATTGAACATTGTGGGACAATTGTTAGATCCTCTAATAGGAGTTGGAGAGGTCATTATTTGCAACCTGTGTGATGTGAATGTTAGTTGTCACTTAACAACACAAGCCTGAATATTTTTCAGACCTTGTTACATGTAGACTCAAACTGTTTCAGTACCTAAGATCACAAATGGTGCAGAACATTGAATAATCATCGACAAACATCCCTACTTCTAACCTTTTTTCAAAGAGAAAAGGTAATTGATTAAGTAGTTGAAGATGGTTGGGCCTAGGTTATTACCCCGAGGAACTTCTTCAGAAATGTTCTGGAGGTGAGATAATTGACATCCAACAACCAAAGCCATCTTCCTTTGTGCCAGCTATGACTTCAATCTGCGCAGAATTTTCCTCCTGATTCTTATCGACTCCAGTTTTGCTAGGGTTCCTTGAGGCTATATTCAGTTAAATGGTACCTTAATGTCAAGGGGAGTCACATCCCCCACCTCTGGGGTTAAGCTTTTTTGTACATATCTGGACCAAGGCTGTAATAAGTTCAGGAACTGAGTGGCTCCGGTGGAAGTTAAACTGAGCAGTGGTAAACAGGTCATTCCTTTGCCATTTGATAACACTGGTGATGATCCCTTTCATCAATTTTCTGATTTTTGAGGGTATACTGAGAGTGTGATAATTGGCAGGGTCAGATTTTTTTGTGGACAGGACATACCTGAGCAATTTTCTAAATTTTCAGGTTAATGCCAGTGTTGTAGTTGCACTGAGCAGCTTGGCTAGGGAGCAGCTTGGTATGTAACATGCCTTCAACACTATTGTTTTATTGTTGTCAAGGGTAATAGCCTTTGCATCTTTCAGTGTAATCAGCCATTTCTTGATATAACATGCGGTGAATCAAATTCGCTGAGGACTGGTATCTATGGTGCTAGGGACTTGAGGAGGAGACTAAGATGGATCATCCACCAGGCCCTTATGGCTAAAGGTGTCTTTTGCACTGTGCTGGGCTTCTCTTTATTGAGAATGATGTTCATAGTGGACCCTCTAACTCCTGTTAGTTGTATCATTATCTACCACCATTCCTGACTAGATCTAACAGGACTATGGAGTTAGTTCTGATCTGTTGGTTGCTAGATCACTTATTTGCTGCTTTCGGGACTTGACATACAAGTATTCCTGCTTTGTGGCTTCACCCGGGTTGACCTCTCATTTTTGGGTATGCCTGACTGCTTCTGGTATTCCCTCTTCTATTATTCAGTGAATCAAATTGCCCGCAGTGTTAGATGCATTAGTCATGGGTACCTATAGGATAGGGGAATAGGTCTGGGTGGGTTACTCTTCAGAGGGTCGGTGTAGACTTGTTGGGTCAAATGGCCTGTTTCCATACTCTAGGGAATCTAATCTAATCAAACATCTAATCTGAACATGAAGGAAAATGTAGATGATCCTGTTGGCATGATGGAATACAAAGCCAATACTGTAGGAGCCAAGCTAAGAATGTATGTAAGTTGTAAAACTGAACAACAGCTTGAAACAAGAGTCTCAGGTTGATCAGAGCCAAACTTGGAAACATAATGGGAACATGAAATCATATCTGCAGAGCATAGATAGCCCCCTTTTTATTGATACAGATATGTGCTATAAGTGCTAAGATATTCAATGACAAGTGAACTGTAAAAATATTGTGAAGCAATGTAATAATTAAGTGCATAAATTATTATGCAGATGTGTTTTGGAGAGAGACTTTGCTGCACTTTTACCAAGTACGTTTCCCAGTGTATGATTGTAAAATAAAGTCTGTAGTTGCTGAACTCAACACTTGAAATGGCTGTCAAACCAACAAGTCGGGGATATCATTTGTAAGGTATGAGGCTCTTGCTTGACTAGTCTGTGAGATAGGTAAAAACAATGACTGCAGATGTTGGAAACCAGATTCTGGATTAGTGGTGCTGGAAGAGCACAGCAGTTCAGGCAGCATCCGAAAAGCAGTGAAATCGACGTTTCGGGCAAAAGCCCTTCATCAGGAATAAATCTGTGAGGTAGCTCTCCCAATTTTAACTTAAGCCCCTAGTTGTTAGTAAGAAGGACTTTGCAAGGTTGACAAGGCTGTTTTTTTTAATGTTGGGTGGTTTCATTACTTTGTTTAGACTTTCTGTAGCAATTTTTGATAGCGGCAAACTAGGTTAGGCCATTTCAGAGGGTGGTTAAGAGTCAACCACATTATTATATGTCTGGAATCACATAAAGGCCATACTTCCTTTCATTTTATGACACTTGGCAATAGTCATCAATGAACTCTTTTATATTTACAGACTTTTAAAACTGAATTCAATGTCACCATCTCTTATAGCGGGATTCAAACCTGTATCCCCAGAATGTTAACCGATTACTCGTCCAGTGACATTATCACCATATTATTACCTCTCTCTTTATAAGAAACACATATTACAAGATATAATGCAGTTTAAAGTATGCAAAACTATGGTCCTCATGTTCCAAGTATCACTGTCAGATTGCCATTCCACTTGAATATTTCCTCAACATGACACTGCTTTGCATTTCTTCTGGAATTTCTGAGCCCAGTTTTCCAGATGAGAGTGGGAAAGGCCAGAAATGCATCTCTTAGTGACTCTGGCTGCCGTCTGGCAAGTCTAAATCTGCAGCTTGAATGTTTGTGAATGGGTAGGTGGGAAGGTGGGTTGGTGACTGTGGTAAGTGGGTATGTGGCTGAGGTGGGAGAGGGGTCTAAATGTGTCAGTGGGAAAGTGGGTTAATGAGTTGACGTGCGGTGAGGTTAGTGATTTGATATAATTTGGTTTGATCTGTTATTGTCACATGCAACTAGGTACTCTGAAAAGTTTTGCTTTGTGTGTAGTACAGGCAGATCATAACATACAAAGATCATCAGGTAATCGAACAGAGTGAGGAATACAAAGTTACAGCTGCAAAGAAGATGCACAAAAACCAAAGTTAAAAATTACACAACACCAGGTTATAGTCCAACAGGTTTATTTAGAAAACCCCAGCTGTTAAGGGAGCAGCGCTCTGAAAACTAGTGCGTCCAAATAAACCTGTTGGACTATAACCTGGTGTTGTGTGATTTTTAACTATGTACACACCAGTCCAACACTGGCACCTCCAAATCACAAAAAGCAAGGTCAATATTAGATTTGAAAATTGAGGAGTCCATTCAGAAATCTAATAACAGCAGGGAAGAAGCTGTGCTTGAACCTGTTGGTGCATGTTTTAAAGCTTTCATACCTTTGCCTGATGGAAGAGGTTGGAAGAACCTATAATTGAGGTAGGAGGGGTCTTTGATGATGTTGGCTGCCTTCCTGAGGCAGTGAGAAGTGTAGATGGAGTTAATGGATGAGAGGTTGGCTTGGGCGATGGATTGGGCTGTGTTCACAACTCTCTGTAGTTTCTTATGGTCTTGGGCAGAGGATTGCCAAATCAGGAATAGTCAGGTCTGGTTGGGGAAGTCAGAGGATCAGAGGGTATTTGTCAAATTGTCAGTGGGGTGGTGAAGGCATAGTCAGATTAGGTCAAGAGGGAAGTTGGCTTGGGGGTTAAGCACTCCGTTGGATATTTTGGGCATAATGATTAGGTTGGGAGGGGGTGGGTTAGTGCCAATTGAATTGGGTCACAGGCAAGGTCAGGTAGTTGGAGAACAGTTGAGAAGTCATGGCTTTATTTGTGGGGTTTGGGGACAGGAGTTAGTCATGGGGTCAATGTGATTGACTGTGGTGTCAGTTCTGCAGTTGCCCAGGAATTAGATGTGGATTTAATCTGTCTAACCTTTCCTGGGTTAACTTTCCAGGCAAGTACATTTAAACTAAGACTCTGGCACATGCTCAGAGACACAGGCTTTCATGGAGGAGCATGGGAAGCTTCAGAAAATGAAACTTCCTGGGGAATTTCACATAGGTCAACTTGTCAGGACTTCGGCAGGTTCCCAGCAATCGAGACAGCAAAAGGTTTGCTCGAAGATTTTATGTAGAATTTACACAATCAATAATTATCACATAAAATGACCTAGATTAATTTTACTTGCTCATACACAGTTTTGTAATAGGCACACAGATGCACAAATTTATAAACCTGTCACTAAAGCAGAATGAGAAAAATAATATGAAAGTTTCTGAAAGACAAGAATCTAGATAGGCAATATACATATAAATATATAGTCAGGAAATAGTAAATCAATAGACTTTAACCTTTCACTTCCAGTGCAGAAATCTGGATGCCTGTTTATATCATTCCATAAAGAGTTCATTTAGGTTTTTTGTTAGCTACTCTCCCCCTCCATTATCGCTAATCAACTCTCCTAAATTTAACCATTTTAGGCTATCATCCAGTATTTCTACTGGTTGCACTAGCTCCATTCCAATCTCTTTTTCAGTGCCATCACTCAAACCCTCTCTTTGCATTTTCCAGTTCTTCAGGTTTCCAACAAAGGACTCCACATGAGTTAATGCTTTCTCTGTTCTACATAGGAACCACTCATTGATACAAAAATAATAATAATACCATTAGAAACATGATTAGACCCAATGAGCCTTTGTTTATTTGTACCCTGTTCTGAGTACATTCTGAATCTGAAGTGGGTTCAATTATCATAAATTTGTTCAAATTCCATATACTCCCCTCTTAGGTCACGTTGATTTGTGGATGAAATTTAACTCTCAATGTGAAAGATAGTGTATCGATGTTCTCTTTCATAAAAACATAACTAAAAGTTTATATTTAAAAATGGCTATATCATGGCTGGTGGTGATTGTTAAGGAATTGCTAGCTCTCCCATCACAACTTCATCAATTATTTGGAATGATTAACTTCCTGAACACTGAACAAAAGGCTATGGCAATCTGTGATTTGCCTACTAGCACTCCTGTACAATCTGACCTAGCTCTTCTATTAGCAGAGTCAAATTTGTCAGAAATCTGTCCTTGCTTCAGTTGTCTGTTGTTAAAAAAAACAGAGTTTTGCAGCTCAGAAGGAAGCCAATTTGCCTCTGGTGTTACTGCTGGTTCTTTGCAGTAACAGTCCAGAATTACTCCCGTTGCCCTGCTGTGTCTCAATACCTCTCCACCTTCTGCTGTTCGAAATTCTTAACCAATTTTGCGATTAGAAGTTGTGACAGATTAATCTCTGGAAATGTATTTTGTGATCCAAATTATTTCCTGGTTAAATACATTTCTCCTAATCTAGCTCTCCCCTCACTATCTTAGCAGCTATTTTAAATTGATGATTCTTCAGTCATCCTTTCATATTCATTATTTGAACCATTAATCATTTCAAAAAAACTTGTCTGTCTCCTTTTAGAATAATAAGCTCCGGTGAAAAGAGTCCCAGTTTCTCAAGTCCCTTCCTGTATATAGAGTATCAGAGACCAGGCATCACCTATTCCATATTCCATCTGTGTCTCGAATATCTCCTTTTAAGTACCACATACTAAACAGCACCTAGTACCCTGACTGTGGCCTGATAAATACTTTGCATAAATTGATAATTATTACTGTACTCTTGCAATCTATAAAGAGCACTCAATCTTTATAATGACTACACATAGCTGCATTCATATTGTTGAAAATTGTGCATTTTAATCGCAAGATCAATTTTTCACAGCTTTCAAGCAATTCCATTAAATGTCAATGTCTACCTTATTTTTCTTCACACTTCTCCATCTTAAATTGCAATTTCCATCTATCTCCCATTCCATTTATACCCTTGTCAAGATTTTTCAATCTAACAGCTTTTCAAATTCCCCCACCTTTGTATTAATAGCAATTTCCCAATCAGGCTTCCTATAACGAAGTTCTAATCATCGCGCCCCCACCCTGTCCATCTCTCTCTCTCTCACTCTCTCTCTCTCTCTCAAATATATATGTTCTGGATATACCAAAATCAGTTGTGGACTCTGCACCAAATACCAGACTACATCTTTCCCAACTTCTAAAAGTTTGAGCAATGTCCATTTATCTTTTTTTCTAGAATCGCTGGAAACAGGCCCTTTGGCCCATCAAGTCCAGACAGACCCTCTGAAGAGTAAACCACCCAAATGTATTCTCGTACCCTATTACTTTACATTTATCCCTGACTAATGCACCTGACCTACACATTTCTGAACACTATAGGCAATTTAGCACAGCCAATTCATCAAACCTGCACTTCTTTGATTTGTGGGAGGAAACCCATGTAGACAAGGGGAGAATTTGGAAACCTCACAAAGGCAGTTGCCTGAAGCTGGAATTGAACCCCGATCCCTGGCACTGTGAGGCAACAGTACTAACCACTGAGCCACCATCCTCACTATTACTGCTTCAAACTAACATCAAGCAAAGAAAGGTATCTCAGGAGCAGGAAAATCGATGTTTTGGGCAAAAACCCTTCCTGATGAAGGGTTTTGGCCCAAAATGTCGATTTTCCTGCTCCTCGGATGCTGCCTAACCTGCTGTGCTTTTCCAGCACCACTCTGATCTAGACTCTGGTATCCAGCATCTGCAGTGCTCACTTTTGCCTAACATTAAGTAAAGGCAAAGAAGTGTTAAATTTAACTCGATTCAAAATGGAACATGTTGTCAAATTCACATTCATACTACACTGAGATAAAATAATGGCCAAACTTTTGCAGAGCTTCAAGGAGAATACTGGGAGGTGGTGTGGACATCAAATCATAGGCTGGTGAGCTCGTAGAATCATAGAACATACAGTACAAGAGGAGTCCTTCGGCTCATCGACTCTGAACCAATAAAAACTACTCTAAATCCACACTCGTCCCACTTACATCACCTTCCTGCTACTGCTGACATTTTACCAGTTGCAAGAAGTTAGCGGATACATTTCTCACACTCTTGTCAGCTAAGGTCCTTAATTGCCTGGTAAAGAGTCATTTTGGGCATCTTCCCACCCTCACTCACATTTTGCCAGTGCAGATTGAGTACATTGCCATGTGGGAGAATTCTAGCTATAACTGAGCCGAGACCTTGCAGGCTTAAGGAAATGGGACCCTCCTGATTGGACACCTTGAGGATGGGGCCTTCTTCACCTTTGGTGCTCTGGGCCAGTTGCAGTCCTAGTGATGGCCAAATCTCCTGGTGGCAATGCTGAGACTGAAAATTTTCCAGCAGCTCAATGGATTGATACATCCCTCCTTAAAAGGGCAGAATCCCTGGCAGCTGGCATTTAACCACCTTAAGATCATAAAACCTAAATGTAGCTTCCGTGATCAGCCAAGGTATGGAAGCCCCTGATTTCCTGGCAAATGGGAGGGACCATTGGCATCTTGTAAAACCCCAGATAATTTTCCCTTGGAAAGAAGAAAATCCTCTGTACGTTGACCATTTCTTCAGCTTTAAGGTTACCCAGGCTTAAGTGCTTGAAATAACAGGGAGATGGATGAATTGAAAAACAGCACTGTAACAGAATAATAGAACTATGGACACAATTTCACAATGAGGGGCAAATCGCTTCAGGTTGAGGTGGGGAGAATTTTCTATCCTCAGGGGGTTTTGAATCTTTGGAATTCTCTATGCCAGAGGACTGTTCAAGTTCACTTATAATGTATCTTTAAAGTTTAGATGGACAGCCTTCTAATTACCAGTGAAGTAAAGGAAGATGGGGATAGAGTGGTATTGAAGTGGATGATCAGCCATGATCTTCTTGAATGGCAGAGCAGGAAGAATGGCCTGCATGCCTATGCTCCCTATGAATTAACATATTCTGTGGTATGATCTTTCATTCCTGTTTGGATACAAGCATGATTCTGCCAGAGATATACGTTTTCAGGCAGATAGTTTTATATCAGAGCATGTTAATGATAACAATTGTGGAGTAATTACAAGCATGCTGCTGTAATGAAATACTCACGTAGCAAACAGCTGCCAACTCTTGCCGCAAGTTACTTGCATCTAGGCTTGAACTTCCTTTTTCTGGATTCACTCCGTTATCATAGACTGTAAACTTGGTGCCCATTAGATTTGATCTGCAATGCAAATGGATAGCAAGTTTCTTAATGGATTTATCTCTGATTCATGCGTGTTATCCTCAACTGGACAGAGTACTTGTCCTCACAGTGTAAACTGTACAGCCAGAGGCATAATTCCCACGTGTGTTTTCCAGTGGCAAAGTGCTGAATAGAACTTGTTAGATTAACAGAGGGTTCTTCACCCAATATGTTTCTGAGTTCAACCAGAGTCGTATGGATTGATGAAATGGTGAGGTGAATTTGATCATGAATATTCATTGGTGGGTTGACAATGGGACCCCAAGGTGACTTACTAAGGGTCTGCTGCACAGGGCCACCATCCAATTAAAGTTATAGCCCACCTCTTGGGCTGGCTGCCTAAATCAGTGCTCTAACGGTTCAGGGACCTCAGCAGCCCCATGGATAGAGGTGGGCATTGCTGAGACAGCAGAAGAAAGACACGGCCACCTTGTTGTTGTAGCACCTGTAAAGGATGAGGCCTTCTGTTTTCCAATGAACCAGGCCCAGACGGGGGGGAGGGGGCGGGGTGGCGGGGTGTGGCACAGTGAACGCTCGTGCAACGTTAGAGCTTCAGATACTGCCAGTAGAGATCCTTCCATCAGCAATGGCTTGGCCTGAAAGAAAGGCCCTTTCTCCATGATGCTCACTGGAAGGTTGCCATGGTTTGCCAAGTAGCCTCCCCATCAGTGAGGGGCTTGACACAACTCAGGTAAAATATCAGCGGTGTCCCCACTAATTGGCCAATTGAGTGAATTTATTGGCTGCCTGTCTCATTTCTGACAATACACAGAGATTGTAGGAACGTGTTGAACTCCTCTCCCAACAATATCCCACCACCCTCTTACCACCAAAACCCCCACCAAACCCCCAGCCTACCCCAGCACCAATTTCAATTCCTGGTAAGTTCTAAATATCATGTGACCGAAAAGCTAAACGTATCTATAACTAATGTTTTTATTTGAAGAAAAGCATGTAAAATAGTTACGTTTGTCTTTTAAATAAGATCTTAAACAAGTCGATTGAAATACTTGGCCTTCATATTAAGAGGACACCTGCCTGAATATCCAAGAAACAAGACATTTTCTTAGTACAGTCAATACTATCTGATCCATCCTTGTTCAAAAACAATGAGAGTGAAGAACAGAGAGATCCAACCTGGGCAGAAACCTTGTGGGGCACAGAGATTGGGGAACAATGAGATACCCAATATCCTGATCCCTATTTGACCAAATTTCATGAAGGCAATTCCTAGTTCCCTGGTTTGCATTTAAGAACTTCTAGACAACCAAATATCAAGCAAGTAGCAACCCTCCTGGTCATGTAAATACCTTCTGGCATTTGTGGGTTGACACAGGCAAAATGATAACTCTAAGATTCAATTGGCAAAGATTCTAGCAATTGTGCCAGAATCTCAATTGCTGATTGGATCTGCAGTTTCTGAGATATTCACCATTCTCAGGACAGCACTGAGCTCACATGGGCTGGCAGGTAGAAATATCTCTTGGCTGTTGGTCCCTATCTGGCCTTACAAAGCAGTGCAGTTGCCTGTACCTGTCGGAGGGATAAGTATGATGAAAGTGAGGAGTGCAGATGTTGGAGATTAGAGTCAAGAGTGTGGTGCTGGAAAAGCACAGCAGGTCAGGCAGCATCCGAGGAGCAGGAGAATCGACATTTTGGACAAAAAAGCTGCGGTCAAAGCGCAAAATAGTTTGGCTATTTGAGATGACAAGGCAATCCTATTTCAAAATCAGCTGATGCAGTAAGCTATGTTAAGGTGAAAAACAGGAAAGCAGTTATGAAAGTGCAGTGGAGACAGAAAGAGGGTCAATCAACAGTCAAAGAAAACTATTATTGATGGATCAAGGAATAAGGAAGGGGAAAACATGTCCTGAACGAAAGCCTGAATGTTGGACGTGCCGTAAGATGGGCCACTTCAGACTGCATGTTGTAACAAGAAGCCTGTTCACAAAGCCAGGCCTGCAAAGATGGCAAGAGCCATGATGTAGATGACATCAATGACATTGAGGAGCCTTTACTTAGAGAGATGATGGAACAAAATCGAAGATGCTGGAATGCTCAGATCTGATTGAAAAAAAAGCAAAAGGTGCTTTAAGTTAGACAGATGAGAGCTTTCATTTCTTTCCAATGACAGAGAGCACACCTCCATGTAGTAGACAGTTTACCCATCTATGACAAGAGAGCTGTCTTTCTGAAAGTTTAGAGACTTGATGAACCACATCAACTGTACCAGGGAGCTTTGGGCATCACGAAAGGTTGAGTCAGAATAAGATAGGCTATTTGGTGTCCAAAATTCTCAAGATCTTTGGAAGAAATGACATCCAGCTGCCTTACTTGTGCTATTCATCATTATGAGGAAAGAAAATTGTTGGTGTCATCTTCATTTCCATCATAAGCATCAGAATGTCTTGGGATGGATATCTTCAAACACACAAGGAAGATCACCTGGATGATAGTCGACACCTGGCCCAGATGGATAGAAGACAAGAAATAGCAAGGTCACATTTCTGAAACAGTAATGACACCAGTGAAGGAGATGTTAGCAACACATGGAATCCGAGATCATGTAGCATCAAACAGTAGATTGTGGTTCACCAATGAATACTTTTAAAGACTTCACAACATTGCATGGAATTATTCATACAGCTTACAAACATATCCTCAAGCCAATGGTGAAAGATGTATGTATGCAATGAACGCTTTGCTAGAGAAACAAAAAGACACCAAACTTGCACTCTTGAGCTGTCAAAATGGTCTAGCACCATATGAGAATAAGACTGAGGGCTCGACTCTTTACTCCCCTAAAAATACTTATGCCACATTTAGGTGGCAATGACTTGGAAAAGTGAGAGAGGAAGAAGACAAATATTGTTCCAGCTAGATGAATAACAATGAAAGATGACATTATGAATGTAATCTGCTAAGCCTCCAGCCTGGAGAGCTAGTTTGGATTTGAGTTCCATCTCACTTTGGATAAGTGGATGAACATCATAACATCATAACATCTATGATCCTATCACATGCAAACAGATAATAGCATGATAACACACAAAAGATACGTGCACTTCCTGTTCAATCCAAGTGGTCATCTGATAAAGGAAAGGTGTGACTTGGGGCAGTGTTGGAATTAAGATTGGGAGAGAGGGAGGAGGCTGATTGTGAGGAAAGGTGTAGATGGGGAGGGGTCAACAATAGTCTTTGGTCCTACAAAACAGACAGGAGCAGCACTTTGCACCTTTTGATTTCCCATTCAAGAAAATAATCTTTACAAAGAAAAACATTTTGGTGATAGCCACCCAAGGTCTAGTTAAGATCTACCAGCCAGGCTACATGTAGGCCATATTTTGAGTGCAATTTTGCATTGGAGATTTCAATTAAGCATAAGACGTGAGCCAACGACACCTCTTTGTCTACCTTTATTACTATCCTGCAGCGAAGAGCTATGAAATTCCTAGCTCTTTATCTCTTCTGCATCAGGCTGGATTAACGATTTCATTAAATCTTCATAAAATATTTTAACAGCTACTAAAATAGTAATGGTAAATTAATGGTGCTCATTCTTAACTTGTTTTATGTACCAAATTTTAAGTTTTGAGTTTTAGTTAAGAGATGATAAATGGGACATTGTTTTACTTCCTGCTATAGTTAATGATCTGATCAAGGCTCTTACAACAAACATCAGATTTACTACAAAGAAAGCAGCATCTGTTTAATTCCCTTTGGGAATGTATTTTAAACGCACATTTTAAGCGAGCTGCCACCAGTGTATAGAATTGCATTTGTGTGAGGTCACAGATCAATGGGTCTGTGAGTAAGAACACAGACTGAATACAGATAATCATGAAAAAAACGAAGTGGCAATAAAGACAACGTCTCCTGGAGGTTAAAAATAATTGAGGGTCAGGAACAAAAGTAAAAAATCATTTTTGGGTCCTATCCCAGTGGTGTCTAATATCTGCACCGAACCATGATCTTATTGGAGACTGCCAATGAACAGGCCATTTTCACATTCACCCTCCAAGTAAAGATGGAGAGTGATTCACTGACTAAACAGGCACAATGAAAGACTACAGCAATGGCTGGCTGGCAGGCATTCTCACCAGGAATGAAGAACACTTTTGAGGGAGATGATCATTGGAAGGGAACAGGCAGGAAACAGGGGTTGAGACTAAGATCAGATGAACCATGATATAACTGAATGACAAAGTCAGCCTGAGGAGTTGTATATTCTCTTCCTGCTTCTATTCCTCATATTCGGATGAGGGCTATACAAACGGAAGCCCTCCTGAACGGCTGAAGAACATTTAAAAGATAGCCTGGTCATGGTCAATAATGGCACATTTTGCAGAATTGATTGTGACCTCAGTATCAGTCTTGTGGTTCTGCTACTGGGGTTTGAGACAAGGTTCTGATGGCCATCTGATATGCTGCTACGGGGCCACTTCCCAAGAGGCTCTTGGGCCTGTGGACTCACTCAAAGGCCAGTCTGATACTGGGAACTTTTCAACATCAGGTAATGGTCCTCCATTGGAACCATGGTTTGATGCTAATCTCAATACTCCAAGACCTAGGTCTTGGCCCCGCCCTCTGCAACTAGAACCTCAACTTCCTGACCCACAGACCACAATCAATGAAGATAGACAACAGCACTTCCTCCACTATAATCCTCAACACTGCTGCCCCACAAGAATGCATTCTCAGCCCCCTACTGCACTCCCTGTACACCCATGGCTGTGTAACCCAATTCTGAACAAATGCCATCTACATGTTTGCTGATGGTAAGCTGGATATCAAACAATGAAGAGTCAGAATACGGGGAATAGATAGAATGCTTGGTGGAGCGGTGCAATGATAACAATCTCTCTCTCTCAATGTCAGCAAAACAAAAGAGTTCATCATTGACTTCAGGAAGACAGGAGGAGGACATGCCCCTATCTACATCAACAGAGCTGAAGTGAAGAGGGTCAAGAGCATCAAGTTCATTAGAGTGATGATAACCGACAACCTGTCCTGGACTTGCACGTGGATGCAATGGTCACGAAGGCACAACAATGCCTCTTCTTCTTCAGGTGATTTAGGAAATCCGGCATGTCCATAAGGACCCTCACCAACTTCCACAGATGCACCACAGAAAGCATTCTACCTGGTATGGCAACTGCTCTGCTCAGGATCATAAGAAATTACAGAAAGTTGTATGCACAGCCCAGACCACCACAGAAGCCAACCTTCCATCCATGGAGTCCATTTACACTTCTTGTTGCCACAGAAAGGTTGCCAACATCATCAAAGGCCCCTCCCACCTCGGTAAAGCTCTCTTCCCAACCTCTTTTGTTAGGCAGAAGATACAGGAACTTGAACATATGCACCAACAGGTTCAAGAACAGCTTCTTCCCTGCTGTTATTAGACTGCTGAATGGACCTCTCTAACTTGAAATAATATTGTTCTTGCTAACATATTTGTTTTGTGCCCCTCCTGTGCAGCTATAACCTTGCATACCCCGCTCTGTCAAAGTACCCTTTGATCTATATCTCCTTGTTTGCTATGATCTGCCTTGCAAAACAAAGTTTTTCACTGTATTTAAGTACATGTGACTATAATAAATCAAATCAAATGGATTAATTGCCAATCCCTGCACAGCAGCTGCTGATTCCCACAGAAACTTGTCCCAAGACAGGCTAGTTTCAGTGAACTAATATGGGATTTTCCAATCTCCTCCCAACTTCCCTGACACTAAATGACCAGGGAATCTTGGTTAAAAATAGAAATAAGTGAACTGAGAAAAGAAACAAATTGCAAACTATTACAGAAAATGATCTAAGAACAGAAACTGCCCTGTACATATTTAAAAGGGTGTCATGTCTATCATTGCTAGTATATAGTTTATTGTAATACTATTTTAATTGAACTTTAATCTATATCAAAACATTCAGATTCTGAACATTAGAAAATGATTCTTGCAAAAATGAATTTGTTTTCTTCAATGTTATTGCATCTGTCTTGGTTTCAAGCTCCTGTATCAACTTGGGTACCATTATTGAGTTGAACTGATGTAACCTCCAGTTTTCTCAGTTTGACTAAATGTTAAATTGCACAGTGATTGTCCACACCCACGTACATTCTCTCTGAATGCTCAATGGATTCAATAAGAAGTGAGCTCAGTTTTAATGATTTCGTGTCACAAACTGTTTATATGCCCAATGTCAGTGTGCTTCTCTGTTTACTGCCTGCAGCATGAAAAGTGCGTTGATCTATTTTTGAACATGGAAAGGAGCGCAGTCATATTGATAGTCACTGCAGGAGAGTTACATGTAGCACAAAAGTCAGGTCCTGGAGTCGATAACGCCCTGGGTATCAGTGATAGCTTCTTCAATGTCATGTCTTGTGGTCAGGATTCATCCTGTTTGTATCAGCAACACTGAACCAGCTCTTTCCTTTGCTCTTTACAAAAAAAGGTTTCCTTACTGGGCAACGTTCAATAGAAGTTCTAATCTAAGGGACCTTAAAAGATACATTACATTATCTCACAGCATGTAGCATTCAATAAAGGCCAGGATGTGAGGACATTGTTGCTGATTTTAGGCAGTATTGTAATATTTGCTTTTAAATGGACTTTCTTTCTGTTTATAGTAAGATTTGCCCACAGAAATCATCAGCAAGGCAGTTAATTGTAATCATGGGTTACCTGAGTTTGCCAATAAAGCTCTCTCCACCACGTGAAAGGTCAGTGGGGTCTATAGAGATGAGGTAATTTGATGTTTTGCTCTTCTTTCGTTTTCTTCCTGCCAGTAAGAATATCTGAAGAGTTGAAGGAACAAGGGAGAAGTTAAAAGAACAGAGAAGAATAAAAATCAATAAGTATCTCCAAAACTTCAACCAGCAGCAAACCTCAGTTTGGTTAACCCATCAACTCATCAACTAAAAGTATCCATAATTAATACTGAGTGAAGGCCAAATGCAGGTCAGTTCTGATGAAATGAAGTCATTTGGGAAGAACACATTCTACAAAACTAAATGAACAGTTGAAATTCTAAAATTATTTATTTAATTTTACAAAATGTTTAAACATAAAACAAATATCTATAGTGGGGGTAAAAAAATATTATTTGTAAGAAATGGGGACTGAAGATAATAATGTGTATCCTAACCCACCTCAATTCAAAGTAATGTAGGTAGGTTTGTCCTGCCTACCAGATATAAGTCAGACCAGGTAAGGATGGCAGACCATACTGTAACATGACTTCAGTGAGCCGGACGGCATACATGAAAGTAGGAAGAGAGTAGTGATGTGTTTGACTGTTAACTGCCCTCTGAAGTAATCCAGCCAACAATCAGTTCAAGAGGGACTGGCAACAAATGTTTGCCTTGCAGCAATACCCACATCCCATGGAAGAATAAAGAAAAAATAAATAAATATAGGTAAAGCTTTCTGTCAGGCCTTCTCCCCTCCTCCTGCTGCCTCTCTTCATTGCTATCTGACACCATTTGCTTTTTTATCATATGCTACTCCACACAACATTCACCACAGATTGGTGAGTTCTGCTGAGTCAGATAGCTTGCTGTTTACTTACAACACTGACTATTTACAAAACTACATTATAACAGTCTTATACACACAGTCTGGGTTCTCGGCTTACTTATGTTATTGTACATTACATAACCGTATCTAACTGACCACACTGGAGAGAGTGATTGAAGGTAAGGCAGAAACCGTTTACATCAAAATATTACATATCTGTCTTAAATGTCTATCTTGTCTAGAATCCACACTTTGCACAATTTCTTGCTCATGTTGAGTGCAGAGGCCTGTTTATATAAAGGTCATGACTAGGAGTGAATGGTGTGCAGTGATAAGTAATACTTCTCCTATTTGCAGCACCACTCCCTCCAGACTTTAACATCCATCATCAATTCTTTCAGACAGGCAGCACTTACGCAAATCCAAACATAGCCAAAGAAGGTAATCAGCATCTAACCTGCAAGTTGCAAATGATATATTTAAGTAGGATTGGTGTGTAGCCCTTCAAGTCACTGAATGTATATTTAATTGTGTTTGTTTATGACAGAGACTAAACTAGAAGAATGAGGACCAAAAGAAAGGTTGGGTACTAAATCAGTGCTAAATATGGACTGACAGCATGCTCTGTCTATTCTTTATACATCTGGTGCATATTCAAAATGCCCACCCAAATACTCTCACGAAGAGAGTTTGTGTGTCAGTCACACTGAAATGAGCAGGAGCAAGATTCCAGATTGGGGCTTAAAAGCAGCAGAGGATGGAAGATACCAGCACTATAGAGTTCATGTTTTTGGATGGAGGTGCCTGCATGAAAGAAATGGTTTTATCCAGAATTCCTGCTAGAAATACTGTCCCTTGTAATTATTTCGAGAGAGTTGCTGAGTCATATAGGGCTCATCTACAGTCCCTGGTTTCTGCTGAGTGAATTAATCCTAGTCAAGACACTAGCTGCAGTGTTATGATTGGCCTAATTATTCCCTGCAGTTAAAATAAAATCAGTCAGTTTCCATTCACGATCACAACCCAGAAAGCCCAACTGTTAGTGTCGGAAGTCAGGACTGAGTATGACTATGATGTCCCTTGCCACCTTCTTTCAAGGACAACACTCTAAACAAGAATGGCAATAGTTTTAGTAGAATATTCTTTGGAAAGATTGGATATAGGCTGGCCTAAGTTCTAGCCCTTCTCAGCAAGTGTGAGCAGATGAATATGGTTCTGATTGTAGTGTGTGGTATATATAAAAATCTGTATATATGGAGTGTATTCTATATAAAGCAATCTGCTGGATTTTGATAGCTTGAAGTCCAAATATACATTTTAGAACACAGGCTAAAACTTATGTAATTTACCAACCTTTTTTCCATCATCCCTTTCCAGGTGGAGGTAGTAGGTAGGATACATTCCACGGTCCATTCCCTTCTTATCTCTTGTTATTCGGCATTTAATGGTGACTCCTTGTGGAGCTGGTCTCACAGCAAACTCTTCAAGGTCATCCACATCTATTAGAGCATCAGTTCCTGGAGGGGTCGAGACTGAGGCAGCTTCCTGCAAAACACGAATATATTGTGCACTGTCAGAAGGAGAAGTAGCAACATTGCCATGAGCTACTTTCACCAGAAAAACATAGTCATTGCATTTCACTTTACTACTTAGCAATATTTGCATTTAGGAAGATGAGGAAATTCTGAAGCTGAAATTCATTTCTCCTTTCATGGATTAATTTCCATCTGTGGATTAATGGAACAGACTTCTAGCAAAAAATATTGAATTCAGTTATCATTGGAGAAAAACTGCATGCACTATATAAATTATATCTTTCTACCCGCATCTTAGCTTTCCAGGTATAGACAAGTGAAATGTGTCCCAAGAATGAGGATGTCAATGTTGATCAAATACTAACATTGCGCAAGTGGTCTTCATAGCATTTTGATTTAATTTGTACAAGTGTCAGAGATTGAGCTAATCAAACAAAAATGATAGCCAGAAAATTGCTGACAGTACCAGAGCTATTGAAAACTTTTGCCTACTTATTAATTACCCACTATCAACATCTTGAGGGTTGCCACTAACCAGAAACTGAACTGGACTAGTCACAATAGCCACAAGAGCAGGACTGAGGCTAGGAATCCTGCATCAAATAACTCATTTCATGACTCTTCAAAACCTGTCCACCATCTACTAGGCAAAAGTAGAGAGTGTGATGGAATATTATCCTCTTGCCTGGGTGAGTGCAACTCCAAAAACACTCAAGATACGTTACACCATCCAGGTGGATATTGTGCCAATCATTCCCCCCACGACTGATGCTCAGCAGCAGCAGTGGGCACTACTTACAAGATTTTATAAACCCATGAGCACTACAGGCTAGGTGGACAGGAGTGGCAGATGCATGGGAATATCACTGCTTACAATGTACCTTCCAAGCCACTCACCATCCTGACTCAGAAAAATATCACTCTCGTTCAGTGTTGCTGGGTCGATATCCTGGAACACCTTTCCAAATAGCATTGTGGGCCTCCTTACACCAAGGAAACAGTAGCAATTCAAAAAGACAGCTCACTACCACCTCCTCAAGGGGAAACTAAGGATGGGCAATAAATATTTATCCAGCCAGTAACACCCAAATCCCAATAAATGAATGGAGTGCTTTTTAAAAATCATGTCATTTAGGAATATAACAAGACAGATGACAAGAAGCTTGTTCAAATAGACAGGAAGTTTTAAAGGAGTGAAGAAAGGGAAAGAAAAAGAACAGTTTAAGAATTCCAGAGCTGGGGGTCCACCAGTTGAAGACACAGCCACCAATGTTGGAGCAAATAAAACTGGGAGTGTGCAGGAGGCCAAAACTGGATGAATGCTGAGATGATGGAGGGTGAGAGCACTTGGGAAGTGAAAAGATAGGATGGGTCAAGACCATGGAGAGATTTGAAAACAAGAAAGAAATTAAAATTGAGGTATTGCTGATTGAGGAGCCAGTGTAAGGAAGTGAGCACAAGGGATAATGGTTAAACAGAACTTTGTATCCATTACGATATGGTAAGCAATATTTGGAATTAGCTCATTTATTTAGAATTGAAGATTGAAGACCAGGCAATAGAGTAAAGGTATAGTGAAGAATAAAAGCATGGATGAAGGTTTCAGCAGCAAGGAACTAAAGCAAGGACCAAGGTGGGTGATCTTATTGAAGTAGAAATGGTGGTCTTGGTGACTGAGCAGATTGGAAGCACATCCCTGCATCAAAGACAATAACTTCATTACATTTGATGTCATTGAGTAACAGACAGTTGCCATGGAGATGGATAGCGACAATTGTGATGGAACAGACTTTATTGAGTATTTGTCTCTCCACAGGTGTTACCAGACCTGCTGAGATTGTCTAACATTCTATGTTTCAAACAGATTTTACAGCATGGCCGATGATAAGGACTTCTGGTTTCCCAGTTGGAGAAAATGTTTGCTCATCCGACACTGGATGTCTGTTAACTCATTAGTGACCATGCAGAGCCAAGACAGGTGATGGTGAGGAAAATGTTGGTGTTGTCAGTGTACAGATAGAATGTAACATTATGTCTTCACAAAATGTCCCTGAGGATCAGTATGTAGATGATAAATAGGAGGAACTCAGGGATAGATCTGTTAACGATGCAGGAGCAGGAAATGGAGTAATTGCAGATGATTCTCTGGATACAATCATACAGGTAAAAATGGAACCTGACAAGCGTAATCCCAAACATTTGAGCAATGGAGGAAAGACTTTAGACCATAATGTCATAAGATACAGGAGCAGAATTAGGCCTTTGGGCCCATCAAGAGTATTCCATCATTCAATCATGGCTGATATGTTTCTCAAACCCATTTTCCTGCCTTCTCCCTGTAACCCCTGACCCCCTTACCAATTGAGAACCTATCTACCTCTAGCGTAAATGCACTCAGTGACTTGATCTCCACAGCTTTCTGTGGCAATGAGCTCCACTGATTAACCAACCTCTGACTGAAGAAATTACTCCTCATCTCAGTTCTAAAGGGTAATCCCTTCAATCTGAGGCTATGCAATAAAATCCTAATCTCTCCTACTACTGGAAAAAACCTTCTCCATGTTCACTCTATCCCTAACCTCTCTGTATTCCGAAAGTTTCAATCGAATTCCCCATCATCCTGCAAACTCCATCAAGAACAGATGCAGAATCCTCAATTGCTCCTCACAAAACAAGCCCTTCATTCCTGGGATCATTCTTGTTAACCTCCTCTGAACCCCCTGCAACACCAGCACATCCATCCTTAGAGTCGAGAGTTTGGTGCTGGAAAAGTATAGCAGGTCAGGCAGCATCTGAGGATCAGGAGAATCGACATTTCAGGCAAAGCCCTTTATCAGGAATGAGGCTGAGAGCCAAGGGGGTGATGAGATAAATGGGAGGGGGAGGCTGGAGGTAAGGTAACTGAGAGTGCGATAGGTAGATGGAGGTGGGGGGTAATGGTGATAGGTCAGAGAGAAGGGTGGAGTGGAGGAATGGGAAGGTTGGAAAGGTCATGAGGACAGTGCCGAATTGGAAGGTTGGGACTGGAATAAGGTGGGGGCAGGGGAAATCCACAGTGATGCTGTGGGGTTGGAGGGCCCTGAGGCGTCCTTCTTCCAGGCATTGGGTGGTTAGGGAGTGGTGATGGAGGAGGCCCAGGACCTACATGTCCTTGGTGGAGTGGGAGAGGTAATTGAAGTTGTTCGCCATGGAGTGGTGGGGTTGGTTGCTGCAGGTGACCCAGAGACGTTCTCTGAAGCGCTCTGCGAGTAGGCATCCTATCTCCCCAATGTAGAGGAAATCGCATCCTAAGATACAGGGCCCAAAACTGTTTGCAATATTTCAAATGCAATTTGACCAGAACGTTACACAGCCTTAGCAGTACATCTCTGCTCTTTTATTTTAGCCCTCTCGAAATGAATACTTACATTACATTTGCCTTCCTAACTGCCGACTCAACCTGCATTGGCAAAAGTGGGTACTGCAGATGCTGGAGATTAGAGTCAAGAATAGAGTAGTGCTGGAAAAGCACAGTAGGCTGGGAAGCATCCGAGGAGCTGGAAAATCGACATTTTGGGCAAAGACCCTTCATTAGGAATTGAACTTGCATGTTAACTTTTAGAATCCTGAATGTGGACTCCCTAGTCCCTTTATGTTTCAGACTTCTGAAGTCTTTCCCCATTTAGAAAATAGTCTGTGCCTTGGTTCTGCCTACCAACGTGCATAATCTCATGCTTTCCCACATTGTCTTCCATTTGCCACTTCTTTTCCCATTCTCTTAGCCTGTACAAGTCCTTCTGTTGCCTTCCCATTTCCTCAAGACTACCTGTCTCTCCCCTCCGCCTATCTTTGTGTCATTTGCAAACTTCTCAAAAATGCCCTCAGTTCATTCATCCAGATAACTAATGTATAATAGGAATAGCTGTGGTCTCAACACTCGCCCCTGTGGCACTTCACTACTCACCGGCTGTTATCCTGAAAGAGATCACTTTATCCCTACTCTCTGCATTCTGCCAGTCTGCCAATTCCCTATCCATGCAGAATACCTTTCGCCGAACACCATGAGCTCTTATCTTATTTAGCATCCTCCTGTGCAGCACCTTACCAAAGGCCTTCTGGGATTCCAAATAGATCATGTCCACTGGCTCTGCTTGTTACCTCCTCAAAGAATTCGAACAGATTTGTCAGGCATGACCTCCCTTTGAAGAAGCTGTGCTGGCTTCACCCTATTTTACCATGTACTTCCAACTACTCCACAATCTCATCCTTAATAATGGACTCTAAAATCTTAGTATAGACTGAGGTCAGGCTAACTGACCTATAGTTTCTGGTCTTGTGCTTCTCTCCCATCTTAAACAGAGGTGTTACATCAGCCATTTTCCAGTCCTCTGGGGCCCCCACTTCCAGAGAAAGATCACCATCTATGCCTCCACAATCTCCTCAGCTAGCTGCCTCAGAAACCTGGGGTATAGGCCATCTGCTCCAGGTAATTTATCCACCTTCAGACCTTTCAGCTTCCCAGCACCTCCTGAGTGATGATCACTATACTTGCCTCTGCCCTTTGACCCTTGAAGTGCCAATGTTTTCCACCTTGAAGACTGATGCAAAATACATAATAAGTTCCTCTTCCATTTCTTTGTTCCCCATGACTACTTCTCTAGCCTGATTTTTCAGTGGCCCAATGTCCACTCTTGCCACTCTCTTACCTTTTAGATATCTGAAACAAAACTCTTGCAATCTTCTTTTTATATTACTAGTTAGCTCACTCTCCTATTTCATCTCCTGCTTCGTGCTGTTTTAGTTATCCTCTGCTGGTTTTTCAAGGCTTCCCAGTCCTCTGGCTTCCCATTAATCTGATCCACATTATATCCTTTTTCTTTTGGTTGAATTATGGCCCTGACTTCACTCTCAGCCTTGACTGCCTCATGCTACCCTGAGTGCAATTTTCTTCCTTGGGATGAATTTCTGCTGTGCCGCCTGAATTACCCCCAGCGACCTCTACCATTGCTGCTCCACAATCTTCCCTGCTAGGCTCCCCCGACAATCAACTCTGGCCAGCTCTTACTCATGACACTGCAGTTACCTTTACATCTGATTCTAATTTCTCCTTCTCAAACCACAGGGTGACACTTATTGTATTATGGTCACTGCCCTGAGGGTTTCCTTCACCTTAAGCTCCCCATTACAACAGGCACTGTCTCATTACAACAGGCACTGTTGCCTTTTCCTTCCATTTCCAGATTTTCATTTTCATTGGTGCTGACAATCTCACCTGCGTAACTAACAATGCCACCTGGTGCTGCAGTAACAACATGTGTATATAATGCCCAAGCCATAGCCACAAACTGTAAAAGTTATTGTGCCATCTATTCCTGCTCTAGAGTACAATTTCCACCCCTCATCACAGCAATTTCACTCTGAATGAGCTTTGCAATCTGTACTTAATCATGGACAGTTAAACATTATCATCCGCTTCTATTAAAATTCATTTTAAATAAAATCCTTATATTTATCAGACAGGAGAATCCATTGTCCCATTGGCTATTGCTGTGATCAAAAAAACACAGGACTGCTTAATTACATTCTCACTCACCTAAAACAGTCAGTTAAAAATCACACAACACCAGATTATAGTCCAACAGGTTTAATTGGAAGCTCTAGCTTTCAGAGCGCTGCTTCTTCATCAGATGGTTGTGGACTCCACAACCACCGGATGAAGGAGCGTCGCTCCAAAAGCTAGTGCTTCCAATTAAACCTGTTGGACCATAATCTGGTGTTGTGTGAATTTTAACTTTGTACACCCCAGTCCAAAACTGGCACCTCCAAATCAAAAATAGTCATGTCTCTTCCTGCTCTGTCAATGTGTCACTTCAATCTAGTTGCCTTAAGAGAGTGTGCTTTAGTACCTATGGCCTAGCTTACTACACGTCTGTTTTTTCTATTATTCCATCTTATGTTTCAATCAAATACATAGAAGAAAATATTCCTAGTTCTCACTTTATTAGATTTTTTACTGGAGGCAGATCCAGGCCTGGTATTGCTGTTCAACTGAGAAGAGCTAGAGCTGTCTTCATCTTCTTCATCTTCTTCCTCATCAAAGTTCATGCTGCTAGAAATACCTATTGAGGCAAAAATCGCTGGTTAAAGTAACTTTTAGGTTATATACTTCCTGATGCAGTAGGCATATGTTTAACAATCCATATCTACATTCTTAATAATTAAACATAACAAGTGGGCCAATCAACTATCAGATGTGGGGTTGTAAAGAGTGAAACAATGATTACAAACCCGGACAAATATTTGTGGGGAGATTTTATGAATTTGTTCTCCAGGTGTATCAAATGAAAATTCAGGAGTGGAGGCTACAAAATGGAAAACTCTGAAAAGACCAGTTACCTCCAAAACGTGGCTTAAAGCACTGCACCTAAAGCATAAATTAATTAATGTAACAGTGTTACTTTACAGAGTGGAAAATTCATTTGTCCAAGAGAGCAGATTAAATGGTGAGAATGTAAAGGTGGTTAGAGGTTTTGTAGCAACAGGAGTGAACAGAATCATTAGTAAACACAGAAGGAGAATCCACTCAAAGTTTTGATTATCGACAATATCATCATGTAGGGATTACAATTCAAATCCTACAATATCAGAGTAAAGTGAAATGAAAGACTTCAGAATAGTATTTCCAGGATTAAACTGGCAGAGAGGACAGGTTTTCTGATCCCAGAGGCATTAAAATCAATACTGGCATAGAATTTCATTGCACATAAAGATTGACTGACACTGGTATACAAGTGGGCGCAGTATCTTTATGGCAAAGTTAAATACAGGGGCAGTATTAAAACACAGCAATGAAAGGAGGAAAGCAAGATAGTAAAACAAGATAGATATGAAGGGAAAACTAGGTGTAGCAATAAAAGCTCCTGGGAGCCTGCTGTACAAGGACCATCTGTAGCCAAGGCCTAAAGTACCACAGTAGGTTATAGGACCAGCTCCTTTGCATTGCAAGCGAGGCACATCATACCTACAGGGATTATTGCCCTAAATACAGTGTCGGAATATCAAAACAATGTCATCGGCTGTGAACTTTAAGATTAGTCTTCCTCTCCCAAATGGGAAAGGGAGCATTTTGGGAGAAGGGTAGTGATTCCTCTCAGGACTAATTACATTTTAAAATGATTCACTCACAGAATGTGGGCACAGCAGGCTAGGCTGTATTTGATGCCCATCCCCAGTTGGACTCGAAGAAGTGGTACTGAGCTCCCTTCTTGAACTATTGCTTTTCAAAGGGAAAAGATGCACCATGCTGCTGTTAGGAAGGGAATTCCAGGACTTTAACTCAACAACAGTGAGGAACTGTCATATAGTTCTGTGTCAGGATGATGTAGATCTTGGAGGGGAACTCCAAGCATCTGCTGCCTTTGTTCTTCTAAGTGACAGAGGCCACAGTTTTGGAGGTTGTTGTGTGAAAAAGCTCTGACCAGTGACTGTACTGCATCCTGTAGATGGTACACATTCAGCATTCACTGTTTTGGAGGGAGCAAATGTTTAAGATAGTGGATTGGGTGCCCATCAAATGAGAATAGTGGTGAATGTCCTGAGTTTGTGGGAACTGATGCAGGCGAATGGATATCACACGCTTCACGAGCGCAACATCCCAAAAATCATCCCCCTTGAAGAGAAAGACCTGATAAATATATCAAACAGGTGCAAAGTCACATGGAGCACTGTCAATCTCTCCACAGTGAAGGACATGGTTGCCAAAAAGCTCTCAGCACCATTACAGACTTTCCTGTCAAGAGGGAGTTGAGCAGTAAGCCCACCATAGTAAGGCTTAATAAAGCAAGTGAATCTCTTGCTAATGGTAAAACCTAGCAAACATTGGCCTTCCACCTGAAATTGTCAGCAATGGAAAATAGGCCCTACCACAATGTTTCCATGATTGTTTGGCTATCTGTTAGAAGGGAAAATCTACACCTCAGGATGTGCATGGAGCAAACATAGTCACCTTGTATAAAAATGACGAGGATTTCAGATACTGCTAATATTACCGAGGCAACTCCTTGTTAAGTATCACATAGAAGGTCTTAGCTCACATTTCCTGGAGCAGCTTTCAGACTCTGGCATCACACATCAATCCAGAATCTCAGTGTGGCTCCAGAGTTGGCAGATTGATTGTTGACATGATTTCCTCACTTTGACAGTTACGGGAGAGTGCATTTAACAGCAGTGTTTGCTGTACATTGTTTCCATAGACCTCATCAAGGCTTTTGATCTCTTTAAACAGATGCAAATAATAGGCTGCTTACTTGGAATGTCAGGTACCATTTCTCCCTTTCACAAGAACATGCACAGTTTTCTCATTTTCAATGGATCAATATCAAATGCTTCTTGAAAGGGTTAAGCAGGTTGCGCCCCATTGCCAACACTCTTTGCCACATTTTTGTCCATACTGTTATTGTACTCAAATGAGGATGTCTACCTGCATACCAGAGTTGATGGAAGTGTTCAATGCAGTAGGATTGCCCACCTATACCAAAGTGTAAAGTCCTTCTCTTTGATTTGCTCTTTGCTGTGACATCACATTGGCATTCCACATTGTAGTAGCAACTTGTAGACTGTTTCTCCCAGGTCTGCAGTGAGTTTAGACTGGCAATCAGCATTAGGAAGACCAACATTATGGACCAGGATGCATCAACTCCACTCTCCATCAACACCAATAATCTCTCTCCGGAGATCACCAATAGTTTGATATACCCTGGATTAAGAATTATTAGCAACCTGTCTTTTGATGCTGAAATCAGCACTAGTACCCAGGCAACAGTTGAGAAGCCCAGGGAGAGGATCAATCTCAAACTTGAGTCACAATAAGTGTACAAACTACTCGAAAATATAAAGCCTAAGTACCAGGCTTATCTTCTCAGCTCACTTGTTTACAATAGCAAAGGAGGGACAATTTATCCAAGAAAAATAGCTGAACAGCTTCCACAGCCACTGTCTCAGACAAACATTGGTCATGTCCAGTCAAGGTAGGGTGCAGAATACGATAATACTCCACATGCAGGGATCCCCAGCATGTTCACCCTCTTGAGAAAATGCAAATTCCATTGGCTGGGTCTTGTGGCCCAAATGGATAATGCTCACCTCCTCAAAGGTATGCACTATGGCAAGCTGGCCATCAACACAAGACCAACAGGTAATCTATGTCTACCACATCGGTAAGGTCACATTGAGTGGATCTGAATCAAGCATTGTTAACCAAAATGCCTGGAAATAATCAGTCAGAAAAGGCATTAGAAAAGCATAAATCAAAAGAAATTACCAAACGGAAGAAAATGAAGTCCACCAGAAGGAAAAAACATCAGTCAACCTAGTCCCACCGTTATGTATCTGTACCAGTTATGGAAAGTTCTGGAATTCATGATATGGCCTCTACAATCACAACAGACCATCTTCAATCCTGAAGTGACAATCACCTCAGATAGGTATCTCAAGATAGTTGGTTGCCATATCAGAAACTTAACCAAACCAGTCATAGAAATATTGTGGTTACAAGCATAGATCAGAGGTTTGGAGTTCTGCAGCAAGTAACCAATCTGCTAATTCTCTAGTCTACCATACACAAGTCAAGAATGTGATGGAATACACTCGATAACAATTCTACCAACACTCAGAAACTCAACAATATCCAGAAGAAAGCAGCTCATTTGATTTGTTTCCCAAGAAGAATACCCTGAACCATTGTGACCAAGTGTGACCATTGTCAGTCAAACGGTAACACTAGTGTGTCCTACCTACAAGATATACCTATCACAGCAACTCACCAAGACTCCTCTGACAGCATCCTCTGAGACCACACCGTCTGCTACTCAGAAGAATAGGATAGCAAATGCATGAGAGCAACACCACGTACAAATTTCCCTGCGAGTTACAAATGGCCTTGGTTTGAAATGGACCTCTTCTTAAGCACAACTCGGCATGGGCAACAAATGATGGTCTTCCAGCAATATCCACACCTCATGAAAAAATAATTTTTAAAAAACTCCTTCAAAGTTGATGGGTCAAATTTCCAGCATCCCCTCCCTCACTTTACTTTCATCACATCAACTGCAGTGGATTAAGAAAGCAGCTAACAGTCACCTTCTTAAGGACAAATGGAATTGGCAATAAATACTGATCTTGCTAATGATACACACATCCCAAGAACAAAAGTAAACTGTCAAACCATCACCAGCACAGCCACAGGACTCACAAAATTAGACATGGCTAAAATGTACTAATGAATTAGGTAATGGAAGTTTGATGACAGGAAAAGGCAACTTGATTTTGCATCCACCCATTCTATGTCTGTCCTGGGAAAATGAAATGCTAATATTGTTTCAGGGAGCAGAAGGTGATTATTTGGCTTTGGAGCAACAGAAATCAACAAGATAATCTTACATTCCACCTAAAATTGTTTTGCTCAAATTGCAGTCATTGAAGTGGCATAATTATCCACAATTTAATGAAGAAAATCAAGTAGACTTGAGTTCAATTTTGACAAGTAACAAATTATCTTACCCTTTTTCTGCATCGTTACTCGAAGATCCTGCTTTGTTGTTTGTTGTGCACTGGCTGCAGTGTCTGTATCGGCCTCATCATCATTGCTGGACTGTCCAACAGTGAGAATCTGAATTTGACTTCCCACCTCCTGCGCTTCATCCTGAAAGGCAGCAGGACCATCAATCCCTGATGGATCAAAAGAGATCAACTTTAAGTTCAACCAAGTGTTAATGTCAGAACTTGCTTAGCATTCATGGTTTTGGGTTAAATCTTAAATGAATCTTAACCACCAATTGATCACGGCATCCAGAAAATAGCTCAATTTGCAAACATACCAACAAAACTAACCAAACATTGGCCTGAATATAGGACACATGTAGAAACAAAGAATCGGACTAAAAGTGAATAAGCATAATTTCAAGAAAGGTGAAAAAGCTTTTAGTTAAATAGTTGCTAAGACATCAAAATATCTCATTATTTTTTATTAAATGTGTAGGAGCTAAAGTAGACAGAGCACCCTTTGCAAGAATATTGAATTTAGAAATTGTACTTGGTAACACAGAACCAAGATGAGAACTGCTGACATCATTGTTTATAATCAACTTGTTCAAACATATTTTGGCAGACCTGGGTCAACTAGTATCTGTACTTGGATTTTCCAGCATACGGTAGGAACACTACCATAGTACCGCAAGAATCGCTTTATACCCGATATATGCTTCCCCTCACCCTGACATGATTAGCACAATTGCAAATTTCACTTTCACATATCACAGGTTGTACATAATGGCAATTATTCAAATTGTGATAGACAAATCACTTGATCAGCCTGCTCACCTCTAAATAACACAATTGCCTAATCTAGCAGACTAAGGTGACACATAACCAGAGGCAATACAACTAACTGGAGGGGAAGAACTAACCCATGCATGTTTTTCACCTCCATAGAGGGGACAGTGCTGACCATTATTGGAAGGACCATTATTGACGCCACAGCTACAGGTATCCAGAATGTGCAAAAAGACAGGGAAGACCAGTTATTTGAATTCATACAGCCAGGTACGAACACAGAGTTAAATGTTGAGGACAAGGGATCACCATTTGCTGAGAAACCAGGCACACAGGCAGAGAAGTCATGGCAGCAGGAAAGGATAACTTAGATGCCATTTCCAAGAGGATGATGTTGCACTATCAACTTTCTAGGGGGGTTACCATTGACCAGAAACTGAGCTGAATTAGCCATGGGAATACAGGAGCAGGTCACAGATAGGAACCCTGCAGCAAGTAACTCACCTCCTGATTTCCCAAAGCCTGTCTACCAACTGTAAGTCAGGGGAGTGATGTAATACCCGCCACTGATCTTGATCAATGCAGCTCCAACAACACTCAAGAAGCTTGACATTATCCAAGGGCAAAGCTTGTTTGGCACCACACCCACAAACATCCACTTCATCCATCACCAATGCTCAGCAGCAATGTGTACTATTTACTGCAGCCATTCTCCTTAGATAGCATTTTCCAAACCTCTAAACATTTCTATCGAGAAGAGCAAGGGCTGCAGATGCATGGGAAGACCACTACCTGCAAGTTCCCCTCCAAGTCGCTCATCATCCTGACTTGGGAATTTATCACCATTCTTTCACTGTTGCTATGTCAAGATTCTGGAATTCCCTCCCCTAACATCATCATGTGAGTCAACCTACAGCATATGAACTGCAGCAGTTCAAAAAGCAGCTCACCACCTTCTCAAGGGCACTAGTAACAGGCAAGAAATGCTGTCCAGCCAGCAACACCCACATCCCATGAACAAATAAAAAGAAACTCATGTTCTGCAGCAGAGTAATCAATTAGTGCCTCAGAAAAGCTAGATGACAGAGGAAGGCAGATGACGATAGACACTCAAATGTATCAGGCACTCAAAAAACTTGTCAGAAAGTTGGCATTTAATGTCAAGGAGCATGATCACAATTTGAAGCTAATCCTTATGGTGTGAAGTCGCTCAATTTGTGCAAACTAAGTTCACACCGAAATTTAAATCTTGTCCATTACTGTCTAAGTATCATTTTCAATGAGGTACTGAGTGTTAATTACTGTCAATCAACATCTCAGGCACTGAAAATGAATCATCCCGAGTGTGAAGTTTGATTTCTTTCAGGTTTCAATTGCTAGCTGCATTATATTTGTAATATTTTAAAATGTTTGTTCACTTTCCCTGTGCGTTTCCTCTTCAACTCTTGCCCTGTTTGCTTCATAGTCTTTCAACCTGATTTGTAATAAGATACGCAGTTGCTCACCTTGTCCAAAAGTCTGATTTTCTGACTTCATCATTATCAGGTTCACATTCAGAACTTGTCTTGTTAAAAACTGAAAAAGCTAAATGTGCAGGGGCAAGTCTAACATGTTTTAGAGTCACTTCTTTATCAAATTATTTTCTATTATATATGAGCTTTCAAAAGCCAGGGTGTACTTAGCTGTTCATTACAGACGTAATTGTTTTTGTGCTTTTGTTATAGTCACTGCACTCCTGTGGTTTACTGTTTTCAAGGACATAATAGTACACTATACTAAGGCTTCTTCATTTTTTTCTCCATTTTATTAATAGGAGAGGCAACAAAGCAACTTTAGCCATCCCAGCCCACTTTCTGTGTTTCACAAATAATATAGAAGAACTTTGTTTGAGGTATTTGATTATTCCTTGCTATATCTTACCAATTGTGTGAAGCAAATGTGAAATTAACTGCATAATAAGAAATCTAATCAGTCTTCTGTCAATCAACACAGCAGGATAATACTAAAGTAAAATATTGATGAGCCCGTGCAGATGAAGTACACAAATCCTGTTCAGTTTCATTTTCGAAAAAATATTCTAGTAATATCTCTCAACAAAATAATAAGATTTTAGTCAAATATTTTCATGCAGCATCATTAACTTCTGCATATCTCCCACCACAATGTGGCTTCCCTAATATTTACTCTTTTGAAACTCAAAAGCAGCTTTAATCATGTTTATGGAAATGGCTACTCTTTATCAGCCTGCTCAGTTATTGCCATTGTGGTGTAATAAAGCTTTATAATTACTCTTAATCATTTCCTTCCACAGGTATCTTAAATACAGTTTGTAACTTAATTTCTCATTGGTAACAATGGTCAAATTCTGTTATGAAGATGGTTTGATAGGCCAAGATGAAACATTCTGTGCCTTAAATGTGGGAGCAAGCATTTTCAGTGGTGACTGTCTCTGTCCCTGTCAACAAGAAAGCTCATTGGATCAAGCTCAGTCAGCGTGTCGTAAGCTGACCAGTAAGCTTCTCAATGAAATACAGACCATTGATACTGAAACCCCATCTCGCCATAAACTGCTATTTCAACCCCTCAAATCATTGCAGCCTTCAGGGAATCCAATACCAAGAAGGTAAGTCTTTTTCTTCTGGGTATCATGATGAGAAGGAGGTCAGAGGGTTGGCAGCAAGGGTAGGTTTGGCTTTCAGTATCTACTCTAATATCCACATTCCTGACCTCAATAGGTTACAGAATAGAGTAAATGGAGTGCCCCTCTCAACGTAACAGACAGATTGCCCTGGTTTCCCAGTTAAGATACCAACCACTTTTCTCATCTGCTGGAAAGGCAAATAATTGGGCCATTGATGGGTTGACAGCCTTAAGTGGCTATTCATTGGCTACTTGAGGGACTTAATTGGTGGCAAGTTGAGATGGTCCCCAGTAGATTTCCTTAACTAGCACTTAATTGCTGAGGTAGTGAGAAGGGTCTGAATTTGTTCCGCCAGAGCTAATCCACCCAATTATTTGCCCTTCTCATCATCTCCAGCAAGAGGAACATTGTGCCCATAATATTTGTAGGTTTATAGCTACTGCCAGGTTTTTGTTGAAAATGGAAGAACGGTTTCTTTTCATTAGCACCTTAGTTTTCTGTATACTTTTCCCATGCTGATGGTAAATTACCAACAAAGGCACTTGTGAGAGAAAATTTCTATTTCAGTTTGGTAGAACCTCATCTTAAATAAAAATTACTTTTGAATAGGTTTACCATGATTCTGAATTATTTAATCCTTCTTGTATCTATCAATTAACTTTTCCTTGAAATTCTGCGATTATAAGCATATTTCTGTGAGAATATTAGGTGCTAGAAAACCAGAGCTGTTTAAAGGGCAACAAAATTATGCTACTCATTTTGCATCACCAGAAAAACTGATATTTTCCCTGGGACATAAGAGAACTGTAATCTTTTGTGTTATAGGGTGGAAGATAATTAGAACAGGACACACAGGTGGAAACATTGGTACGTTCACTGAGCTGGGAAGTTGATTTACAGATGTTTCATCCCCTATTTGGTGACATCTTCAGTGCTTTGGAGCCTCCTGTGAAGTGCTGCTGTACTGTGTCTTCTGGAATTTATTTGGTTCCATTACTACAGCTTCCAGTTACCGGTCCCGGTTGTTCATTGTAGTGGCCGGTCGATTGGGCCAACATCAATGTGCTTGTTGATAGAGTCCATGGATAAGTGTCATGCTTCTAGAAATTCTCTAGCTGCCCTCTGTTTGGTTTGTCCTATTATTGTTGTGTTGTTCCAGTTGAATCTGTGGTCCCTGTCATCTGTGTGTATGGCTATTAGGGACAGCTGGTTGTGGCGTTAAGTGGCTGGTTAGTGTTCATGGATGCGAATTGTTACTTGTCTGGCTGTTTGCCCTATATAGTATTTTGTCCAATTTTTGCAGGAATCTTGTGAATTACATTAGATGATGGGTCTTGGTGAGTTTTAGTCTGAGTTTGGCTGGCGATTTATGGGCTGTCATGAGTCCCAGTGGTTGGAGAAGTCTGGCTGTCAGTTCCGAGACATTTTTTATCATTTGCAAGACTAACATAATTTATAGGATTCCATGTGAATACTACATGAAACACTATAAAGGACAAACAGGCAAACAATGAGCAATCCGCATCCATGATCACCAACTAGCAACTAAACGCCATGACCTGCTGTCTCCCATAGCCATACACAGACATGACAAAGACCACACATTCAACTGGGAAAACACAAATGATCATAGGACAAGCTAATTAGAGGACAGCCAGAGAATTTCTAGAAGCATGGAACTCAGCCACGGACTCCATCAACAAGCACATAGACTTAGACCCAATATACCGACCACTACAATGAACTACCGAAACTGGCAACCAGAGGCAGCTGAAATGGAACCAAATAAATTCCATAAGTATGGCAGTGCTTCACAGAAGGCTCCAAAGCACTGAAGATTCACCTAGACAGGGGACAAAACGTCTACAAATCAACTTCCCAGCTCAGTGAACACACCCACAACCATGACAACCGGCACCCAAGCTACAAACCTTGAACACAGGTGAAAAGTTTTTGTAAGATGTTTTTATATATGGATGTATTCATTCATCCTTTTATAGGAACACCTATTGCCTTTATGTTTACAAATACTTTGTTTTTTATATTCATAGAATTCAATAGAAAATGGGCAGCAACTTGGGAAGTATGAGAAGAACAGCAGACTGGAACATAAACAATTGCTCTGTAGTCAATAAAACAATACAAGTATAAACATGCTGCATCACAAATGTTTTATTTATTCTTTATTCATGGGATATGAACATCGCTGGGCAAGTTACCATTTATTACCTACCCCAAGAGGGCAGTTGAGAGTGAACCTCATTGCTGTGGGTCTGGAGTCACATGTAGGCCAGACTAGGTGAGGATGGCAGATTTCCTCCCCCAAAAGGCAGTAGTAAACTAGGTGGGTTTTTGTGACAATCAATGGTTTTCTCATGGTCATCATTAGGCTAGCTTTTTATTCCAGATTTATATTGAATTCAAACTTCGCCATCTGCTAAAGTGGGATTCAGACTCGTATCCCCAGGACATGAGCCTGGGTTTCTGGGATTACTACTCCAGTGACAATGCCATGACAGCACTATCTCTTATACCTTAGTACAATACATGGGGCTGACTGATCAAGTAATGATGGAATTATTGTCAGCAATTAGTCTGAATGAGAAATCCTTCATTGACAGATTTGTGGCATTCTTGTACCTCTTTGATTGCTCAGGAAGCCCAGTAGTATGAGTTTAGTAGAAGAGCCACAGCAAAGCCTGTCTCTTTAACAAATGATTTCCACAACACACTCTGATCCTCACTGGCATTTGAGGGTCACTTGAAATGCCATTTCACCTTCTTCATTGTTTTCGGATTCTATGGGTGACATTTTATCTTATTCAAATCCATTCAATTGCGCAGAACTAAATTCAGGCCCTGCCACATTTGAAGAATACAGCACATAGAGAATATGAGCAATTGTAGGCCATTCAGCCCTTTGATCCTGCTCTGCTATCTAAACTGATCATGGCTGATCCTCCATCCCGCACAATCGTAGATCCCTTGATATCTGAGTTCATACAAATCTAACAACCATTGGAAAAATATATTTAAAGATTAAGAATTTCAAAGTTTGACAAATGTTTTAGTGGAGAAATATTTCAGTGGGTGGCACGGTGGCACAGTGGTTAGCTCTGCTGCCTCACAGCGCCAGAGAACTGGGTTCAATTCCCGCCTCAGGAGACTCTCTGTGTGGAGTTTGCACATTCTCCCCATGTCTGCATGGGTTTCCTCCGGGTGCTCCGGTTTCCTCCCACAATCCAAAAATGTGCAGGTTAGGTAAATTGGCCATGCTAAATTGCCCGTAGTGTTAGGTGAAGGGGTAAATATAGGGGAATGGGTCTGGGTGGGTGGCGGGTCGGTGTGGACTTGTTAGACCGAACAGCCTGTTTCCACGCTGTAAGTAATTAAAATCTCTCCTGATCTCAGTCTGAAATGGCTGAATCCCTTATATTGACACATGCCCCTCTTGTTCTAAATACCCCAAACTGGGGAAACATTCCCCTAGCATCTGTTGTGCCAATCCCCAACTGGTGGGAGAATTAGAGAGGACATGAGGAAAAGCTTCTTCATCTAGATAGTGGTGGGTGCTGTGAATGTACCGCCAGTTTGGTGGGTAAGGCAGAAACCTTCAACTTTTTTAAAAGGAGCCTGGATCTACAGCTACAGCTTTGAACCTGGTTAGGCTATGGTCTCACAACTAACGTGTAACATCCATTTACCCATTTACATCCAATTCTTTTTGTAATAAAAGATAATCTTCCATTAGCCTTCTTAATCACTTGCTGTGTTTCATGCACTGACACCCATATGCTAAAAAAGCCAGCAAAAGACTCTCAGAGATTTAGTAAAGATTTATTGTTGATCTCTGGTTTAATACAAGCATCAGTTGCCACCTCTCTCATCTGAACCCGTTGCTTGTGCAGAACACAGTCCTCATTGGAGAAGAACTCCGCTTTCTTTCAATAAACCAAAGTGCTAATTTAAAAAAAAATCACACACAGCAGGGACACAATAATAACTAAACACCAAGAAAAAAATAAATAGGGGAAGTAAAGGGGTTGGATAAGAATTAAATCAAAAGGGGAAATAATGTATCCCAGCCACCACAGTGTCACACATCCTGAAAAAACCCAGCTATTTTACGCAAATCACTTGTAAATTGCCAATATTAAACAATTCACGATTAACAATGTGGGTTGACCATGGTTTGACCATTAACAAATATGGTTTGAAGGGACTTGCAGCACAGTTGCAGTGTGCCTACCCAGGAATAAAATCTCTGAACATGTTGATTAGAAATATCTTAACAAATAGAGTCATAGATAGAGTCATAGAGATGTACAGCATGGAAACAGACCCTTCAGTCCAACCCGTCCATGCCAACCAGATATCCCAACCGAATCTGGTCCCTGCTAGCACCCGGCCCATATCCCTCCAAACCCTTCTTATTCATATACCCATCCAAATGCCTCTTAAATGTTGCAATTGTACCAGCCTCCGCCACACACCCTCTGCGTGAAAAGGTTGCCTCTTAGGTCTTTTTTATATCTTTCCCCTCTCACCCTAAACCTATGCCCTCTAGTTCTGGACTCCCAGACTCCAGGGAAAAGACTTTGTCTATTTATCCTATCCATGCCCCTCATAATTTTGTAAACCTCTATAAGGTCACCCCTCAGCCTCCGACACTCCAGGGAAAACAGCCACATCCTATTCAACCTCTCCCTGTAGCTCAGATCCTCCAACCCAGAAAATGCTGCCCACTAGAGAAAATGCAAAGAACACAGCTCTTTTTTACAATTCAGGGATGGTGTTACACACCTCTCGACTTTTTATTTTCACACCACAACATTACCTGTGCTACTCATTAAAAAATCAATTTCCCAGTGTAAAAGCAAATGTAGGGGAGGCTGGGAAGAGATGGAGGGAAAGAATTCAGCCCTTTTTATTTCCCTTCTTACATCCAGAGATGTTTCTATGTACTACTGGGTGGCTTTTTTCCACACCAACATTAAACTTAATTTTTTCTTTCTTTTGCTCCACCGCAAAGTCATCATTGTCTCTAAGTAATGACCAACTTATATGCAAAGCCCATAAGGGCAGTGCAAGGACAATAAAAGTGAGAGAAAGTAGGGAGAGTGGGAGGCAACTAAATCAAAATGGGATTGGAGGAGAAATAAGGCACATGATCCCCCACAGGAAAATAAAACAACTGGGAATGCTGGAGATCTGAAACAAAAACAGAAACTGCTGGGAAAACTGAGCAGGTCTGGCAGCATCCGTGGAGAGAAAGCAGAGTTAATATTTTGAGTCTGATCACTTCTTCTGACCTGGATTCTCACAGAGAGTCACCAGACACAAAATGTTAACTCCGCTTTCTTCCTAATGATGCTGCTAAACCTGCTGAGTTTCTCCAGCAATTTCTGTTTTTTGTTTCCCATCCCTTACAGTGCCAACTTCTCTCTAAAGGCATCAAGAGAATTGAGGGACATCCCATGATTTTTCTCCAAGGAATCCCAGATGTAAATGTAGCAGCGAAAGAGGAGGAACTCAGCTTTCAAACGTGAAGTTCAACAGGTATGAATTGCTCTCATTGAACACTGAAACTGTTCTGTTTAAGGCTTAAAGGGACCTGATTTTTAACTCTGACACAGTATTTGCAGCCTCTAAAGACCATACCTTTTTATTTTCCGTAGTTCTTACTGTGGACTGAAATGGAAAAAGAACTTTTAAAACCAAAGATTGTTCAGGGATTGCTGCATGTTTCAAAAGCAAGTAACTTGATATGAATTGTAAGAGCTCCGTCGACACAAATGTTGTTCAAGCAGTTGTTTAAGTGTATTTTGCAGACAAGCTGGAACCAAGGCTGTATGCAAATAGAGGTTCAACAAGCAACAATTGGTCTGTGGACTAGTGATCAATCTTAGATAACAAAGGCCTTCAGCCTGCCAACAACAATGTGTCTGTTTCCAAGGTTGCTGACCAGCCCCATCAAATCCCCACATGCCCAGCAGCTGTGTCTGTTCTCTGTCATAAAAAATATTTAAAGCATGAAGATAGTTTAGTTTTCCTTCAGCAACTTCTGTAATCCGTGACTTTTAATTAACAAGTCAGAGTCTTTTACAATCAACCATCCTGTGCCTCTGCAAACCATAAAGGAAGATTGAGGAGCAGTGTTCTAACCAGCATAAGACTGGTTCTTGGCAAATCTTATGACTAGGGACCAATGGACTGCATTCCAAGTCTTTATATCTGTTCATTACAGGCATTTTATTTGCTGTATACAAGCTGGAGTTTATAAGCAGAGGTTTGAGTTTTAATGAGTGGCGTTATATGCCAACAGTTCATAATTGTTAACCTACATTTGTAATAAATAGTGATTCTTAAAAAGTGAATGAATGCCTCCTTAGAGTAAACATGACTATAGTTGTGTGCTATGAATATGAAGAACAGGTGGAATAAATTTTGCGAGTGTATGTGCATGCACGCGCATTTGTGTGTGTGTGTGTGTGTGTGTGTGTGTGTATAAAGTATCTTTGATGCTGTTGCTGATATTTCAACCTGTGGTACATAATCAGATTCATATATCTCATGATAATGTAAATGAACACATGACTCTGACATCAGAAAGAGTAGACTCCAGTTTCAAGTGAGCATGAGAAATAAGAAGTCTTAGACACACCCCTATGGAGCTGGTATTTGAGAACCGACTATGTTTATAGGAGTGTTAAGGTATATAAGAAGTTGAAGAGCCTTACTTAGATATAAGGGGCAAGCAGCCTTAGGAGCAGTGTCTGTATGAACACCCACAGCTCAGGGATATTCCAACAGGTGCACATAATGTGCACCTAAGTGTTTGGCTTAGAAGACAAGGTAAGTCAATTGCTCCAACCAGTGTGCTATCTTAATGATGTTTGAATGTGATTAAACAAACTTAATGATTTATTCCTGACAGTGAGGGAGTTGTCTTCTGAGGAAAGATTCAGCAGATTGGGCTTATTCTCATTGGAGTTCACAATTACAAATACCCACTGGAGTTAAGAGCAATGAGATCTTAATGAAACAGATAAGATTCTGAAGGGGTTTGACATTTCAGATGTTCACCCATTAAGAAATTCAGGTTTTGCTACCGAAGTGGATAAGCTGACCTTTCTCCATATTGTATTCTATCTGCCATATTTGGGCCACTCACTAAGTCTCTCCAAGTCTCCTTGAAGCATGTTTGCAGTGTTGTCACAATTCACAGTTCCACCAGTTGTTGCATCATTTGAAAACTTGGAAATATTACATTTAATCCCCATATCCAAATGTTTAATGTAGATTATGAATAATGGGGCCCGTGCAGTTATCCTTGTGGTACCCCAACCATGCAGAGCTTGTCAACCAATTTTTCCATTTTTCTGTTTTCTGTTTGATAACCAGCTCTTAATCCACATCAATTTATTCCGTCAATTTCATGTGCCTTATTTTGGTTATGAACTTTTTGTGTAGGACCTCATCCAATGCTTTTTGAAAATCTAAATATACCACAGCCACTTGCATTCTGTTAGTTACAACCTCATGTCTCCTACCAGGACTGCAGTTCTCTGTTTTCTCTCTCTCCTGTTTATGTTTGCCATCTTCCAGTCTGCAGAAACCCTTCCAGAATCTATAGAAGTTTGAAAAAGGACCAGCTACTACCTTTCCAGCCATTTCTTTCAATAGGCTAGGAAATAGATAATCAGGTCTAAGGGATTTATCTACTTTAAGTCTCAGTAACTGCACAAGTACTATTTCTTAAGAAATACCCATATCTGTCAATATCATCACCTCAATTGTGTTATCAACAGCTTTAACTGACATCTTATACTTGTGCCTTTTAATTCACATGGGTCATTCGATTTTATATGTTTATGATATGATGCAAATGAAGAATTATCAAAACAGAGTGTTATAAAGAAGAGCACAAAATTAATTAAAATATTACCATTTATCAGGTTGGCCCTGTGGGGCAAAAATGAAATTAATTCCCTCTCATATGGGACCAAGAAACTCTAAATTTAAACCAACTTCTTAACAGCAAATTAATTAAAGTGAAAACTGGACAGACATTTCTTTTCTTGATCAGAAGGACTGGACACAATTTTTTGTTTCTATCAATACATTCAACTAAAGACAACAGTTTAGAATAGCTATATTGTAAATACAATAATTTTTAAAGGGCGAGATGAAAAAAATGTTGTATATAACAAGGCCCACATATAATAGAACTGATATGCCAATACCTACTGTGTAAATGGTATTAAATTGGTACTTAGTGCTAAGGAAGCATTCCAGCAAGAAAAGACTACACAGTTGATTAAGCCTGTTTTTGTCAACATATTGTCAACCATATAATCGTTTTGTAAACCATTATAAATCCTCCTTCTTTATGTAATCTCTTGATGGTGGCAGTTAGCACACAAAAAACATTCATGAAGAGGAAATCGGATCCAACCTGTGCTTCATCCCCACCAGTCCCCCACCCCCACCCTAGTGAGGAAAAAGTGAGGAAAAATTAAAAGGGAAAATTCCAGGAATTACATGATTCCAGAATACGTGACTCCTATAGGAGGAAAAGCTGTGTTCTAATTCCATCCATAAACATTTGAAAAGTATGTTGTTTTTGAATGTATATCTGATTTTTTCTAGAGTAACTGGAGCAAATCTTCCCTAAGTGTTCCTGAGAGTATTTGATCACTCATGTTTATGCTGATTCTATTACTTACAATTTTATGTCTACAATTCATTCAATGCTAAATAAAAACTGAACAAACTGCGGATGCCGTAAATCAGAAACAGAAACACAAATTGCTGGAAAAGCTCAGCAGGCATTGTAGCACCTGTGGGAAGAAATCAGAGTTAACATTTCCAGTTGAATGACCCTTCCTCAGAACCTTCCTGTGATTTCTCTGCACAGATGCTACCAGATCTGTTGAGTTTTTCCAGCTATTTCTGCTTTTTTTTTCCATTCAATGTTTTTGTTAATTGGCATGCTATTGATTATTTTTGACAGGTCAGTAATATCAATTTAATTGCTCTGGACTGTAAGAAAATTCTGTTTTAGATGAACCAAACTTGCTTTAACAGTATTCAACTGAATTAAAATTGCTTTGAAGACTTGTCTTTCTAAACCTGAATCTTAGTTCATTCAAATAATTCAGTTTCAATAAGTAAACATCAGTTGTAATGTGCCCCTTGAAAGTGGTTAATTGAGGAAATATCAGGCAAATGAGGTCCATGTCTATGTATCTGGCAAGATATTTTTCAAAGCTGAAAATGTGTTGTTGGAAAAGCGCAGCAGGTCAGGCAGCATCCAAGGAGCAGGAGAATCGACGTTTCAGGCATGAGCCCTTCTTCAGGAATCCTGAAGAAGGGTTCATGCCCGAAACGTCGATTCTCCTGCTCCTTGGATGCTGCCTGACCTGCTGCGCTTTTCCAGCAACACATTTTCAGCTCTGATCTCCAGCATCTGCAGTCCTCACTTTCTCCTAGAAGATATTTTTCAAGAACTGTTGTGTTTACCAAGCATAGAACCAGGGAATATTGTCTGTCAAAATCAATTAATATCTGAAAGATCTAATGTGTCAAAGTTCAAAGAAATCCTGCAAAATTTCTAGATAACATTCAATCTGCTCGACTCTGCCCTGAATGTCTCAACTGCAACTTGAGAAAAGCACCCTTTGCTGCATCGGGGTGACTTTTCCAAATTTCTTATGTGAGCCAACCTTTGGCTTCTCAGAATGGTATCAATTAGTGCCAAATTTCACCTCAGTGACTGTGACTACCTGTGTCTATAATGGAGGGGAAAAGGTTGATATGGAATAGACAGTGAACTGACAGTCTCTGTTCAATTCATTACATCCACCTCTTGCCCACCTTTTCATCACAGGCAACCTTAAGCAAGATTAGAATCTTATTTTATCATCATTAAACACTCAGGTTTCCAACTCATTTAACCTTCTTGCCTAATTTTTCGGGTTTTTACCACCTGAAAAATAAAAATGCCAGTTTGGGGTTTTATAAATATTATAATTTTTTTGGTTTAGAGACCATCGATGTCTTTACTTTCTCCAAAAAGACTCAATATTTTGTCTATCCTTGCCTATCTTACCTGACATGTTAATATGTCTTTTTCTTGCCATTTGTGAGCTCACATGCTAAATTCGTTGGATAACCTCAAATTTTCTCCAGGGTAGTTTTTACTTCTATTGCAAGATCACAGGGATGGACGATCAATAAAAATAATTGAACGATTAGTGTGAGCTCTCTCACAGATCAACTTTGATTTTTGTCACAATGAATTCAGGCATTAGTGTGTTCAGATAAATACAGGCCTTCTGTTTTTTCACATTTGCGGCCATGAGAAAGAAGCTAAAAAAGATCAGCTCCAGCAGAAAATTAGCAGAAGACTTTCCATATCAGATGGTTATTTCTTTTCCCAATGTCAGAAAACTCTTAATAGAACTTAGAGTTTTCAGCAGGAAAATGCGATTATACTGTGTGAGTTTCAAGTAATGGCCATTTACAATACTTCTGGAGTACATTTCTTACAATACAGACATGCAACAACATTACACATTGGGTACATGCAGTAAGACTCTATAAGTACATCACTTTTTAATTTTATTGCAAAATGGTTCACAACCAACTAAAATTTGTTCACAACCATCAATCAAGTGTTAACTTCTAAAACCTTTACAAAACATTTTTATTTATTGAGGAGAAAATCTGTCCAAGGTCATATATTTGCTAAGAATTAATCACTTTAAATGTTTGATGAATGTTCCAATTTGTTAATGTTTAAAACGATATATCCAATTTATTTTGGGGAGAAAATTATTTTGGCAAAAGTGATGATCCTATTCAGTATTGAAAAGTAATTAAACTGTCGATTAACACTCCACGGACCACTGGAGCATTTGCTGCTCTGTATTCCTTCACGGTAGAACTTATTTCTCAAACCAGAATGGATTATTGGGACGATAATGAAACAGGCTCACATTTTAATCAAACTCCAGGCCATTCAATTGTCAGAAAGGCTGTCAAAGAGAGCAAGGTGACAAATGATAAATTGCACTAAAGCAGAAGCTCCAATTTTAAACTAATACAATTGGCAGGAATGCTTGACCCAGCTGCCAATATGATAACAGACTTCACAGTTCTACCCTCAAAACAGCCACCCAACCCAAATCTCTAGAGTCGTAGAGATATACAGCACAGAAACAGACCCTGCAATCCGACTTGTCCATGTTGATCAGATATCCTAAATTAATCTAGTCTCATTTGCCAGCATTTGGCCCATATTCCTCTAAACTCTTCCTACTCATATGCCCACCTATATGCCTTTTAAATATTGTCAATGTACCAGCCTCCACCACCTCCTCTGGCAGCTCATTCCATACATGCATTACCCTCTGCATGAAAATTTGCCTTTTCAGTCCCTTTTAAATCTTTCTCCTCTCACCTTGAACCTATGCCCTCTGGTTTTGGACTTCCCTACCCTGGGGGAAAGACCTTGGCTATTCACCCTATCTATGCCCCTCATAATTTTATGAGCCTCTATAAGATCACCCCTCACTCTCTGATGCTGCAGGGAAAATAGCCCCAACCTGTTCAGCCTCTCCGTATAGCTCAAACCCTCCAAACCTGACAAAATCCTTGTAAATCTTTTCTGAACCCTTTCAATGTTCACAACATCTTTCCTAATCCAGGGAGACCAGAAATGAATGCAGTAGCCTAGCTGATGTGCTGAACAGCTGCAACATAACCTCTCTACTTCTATACCAGTTAAGCTAAAATTGGAGTTGATGTCAGTGCTTTCAAGGAGTCTGTGAGCATTGAATCATCCGCTAATTGGAAGCATCATCATTTGAAATTTTTTTCATCAATTACAATTGTACACACCATGGAAGATAAACCTAGTTTTTAGGATGAAGTCAGAGGAAACTGAAAAGCAGAACAAAAGTTACATCTGTTCTTTGTGCAAGAAAGCAAATTTCCTGCAGAACTGTATGCGGCAAATCTTGTCTTTTGAATGAATGACCAATGCAGCCAGTGATTTTGAAGTTCTGACATGATTTACAATTCACTGCTAAAGCAGCAAGGTACCAAACAGAGATCCTAAATGAGCTGGCAGGATTTTGTCTCAAGGCCAATTTGCAGGGATTAATGGTTAATTTTGGTTAGTAAGCAAACAGAAAATGACCTCACTGTTTCTGACACAATCCCATAAGCAGCCAATTTATCCATTTAGTTTGAATGTTTTTAAGCTTCATATGATACTCGTTATAAGATCTGAGTGTCTTGGAAACTTAGGAACATCAGCAATTATCATATACACTCAGGTAAAACTGAGATTTTGAGGCCAAATCTTTAGGTGAAAAGTTATAAGTTCACTTTTACATAAGTAACATATTGCAGCAGCTCAAACTACTTTGTTGCTGGCCACGGTGCTGAATTTGCAGTCCCAACTACAGTAATTACTGGCATTTCCAGTGTCTCAATCAGAAAACAGCAATTGTGAAAAAAACTAATTAGACTGCTTCAATCAATCCTGCTCCATAGATAAGTACAAGACTTTGAAAATGGAGAATTTTTGGGCCAAACATCAGGGCTTGACTTATACAACATATGAAAACCTAACCATTTTGGCTCTTTCCCAAAATCAATCATTACTTCAGTATATATGATATGCTCAGGGTTTGATTTTGATTAGGCTGCCTGATAGAGATCGTAAACAATTACACAAGAGCTATCTTCTATTATTATTTCAATTGTTCAAGTTACCCTATCTTTTTCTGCTGAATGCAGAGATCTCTATGGCTCTATAATGCCACTGGTTGAATGGTGAAAGAGAAACATCTGATATAGGGATGAGGCATAACCCAGCAAGTAACCTAATCACAACAAAAAACAGACATCATACCACTGCCCCCACATCTGGAACCAAACACTGTAATTTTGTGATGAACTTGAGAAACAACAAATTTGCTCAATGAAGTTTGCTCTTCTAGAACTTCAACTATGCCATTGCAAACTTTGGTCCCATCAAATTGAATGCAGTTCATTATCTTTGTTTCTCGTATCTTACAAATTATCCTAAATGTTTAACCCACTAAGTAAAATGGTATTAATAACAGCAATGTTTATTTGCTCCTATCCCTGCCTATCTTACACAGACTGGAAGTAAGCCATCATTCTCAGTGTGAATCTGAGATTTTGATGATTGTGCAGCAATTCTAAGTACATGCTTTAAAGGTACCATCTTCTCCAACTGTAAATGTAAGGAAACATTAAGGGAAATTCACTACGGTATATTTCTGCACTAAAGGTAGGCATGCTTTTTAACGGAGAGACAGTTGGTCTCCATGCATTTCTCTGTAATGAGCTGACCTTTCGGTTTCGCCTTTTTCTCCTTCTTGAGGCTGGCAGCTTGTGAACCTGCAGCTGAGGACTTTGATTTTTTAGTAGGCTTTGGAGCTTGCACATCTGTTACAACCTTTACATCCTCATGTTCGGCTTCTTGGACTGCTGCGTTAAATATATGGATGAAAGAGAGAAAGAGAGATAAGAAGAAACAGAAAGAGCAGAAATAAGAATAAAGTGGAGGGAAATCATTCAGAGAAAAAGCAAAACAATGCAACATTTTTAATAGGCTATAGCTAAAGAAGAAATGTGTATTTCAAACCATATTTCTCCTTTATAATCAGAGGGCATGAAAGAATATCTTGTAAAAGGCACAAAGCAATCATGTATTACGTTTATTCCATTACAATTAAGTTTATTCACCCAGATGTAACAAAGCTGCTTGTCTTTTATTGTACCCAGCTCAATATTTTCCTGAAACATGTATTTGGGATGATATCCCTATCCAAATGATTAAAGATCCTGAAACATTTTTATTTAAAAGTTAAAAGTCCAAAAGTAATTACAACTTGGAAATAAACAATGTAGAAACACTTCTCAAGGTTCTTTATCAGGCAAAAATAAAAATTAAACCAAAGGAGAAGATATTAAGAATGAGAGTTGTGTTTAAGCAGGTCTGAAGAGAGAGAATGGATTTAGGCCCAGAATTCCAAAATATGAGGCCGCAGTGACTGCAAGTTGAGTAAAAGTTATGGAGGGTGGAATCAAAGGAATAGAGAGTCAGAAGGGGTTTGCAATGTTGAGTGAGGTTACAAAGATAGGCAAAATCAAGGATGGCAATTTTTGATTGGAAGTATCAGGAGTTGGGCTAGTAGTGCGGGTGGAAGAAAAGTGCAATTGATGAATGGGACTCAATGCAGGGAGAGTGGGATAGAGGCAGCAGAGATTTGGAGGCTGCAAGGAATTGCAATAATCAAGTCTGAAGGCAACAAAGGCTTAAATACTGATTCCAACAAAAGGTGAACTTTGATATGTGAAGAGGTAGATGATGTTGGAGAGTTGGATGTAGATTGTTGTGATATAGAAATTATGTAGTCATAAACTCAGTGCTAGATTCAAAAAGACACCATGACAAACATTGGATCAAGACAATGGCTGAGGAGAGGAAGATGAAGTTGGTTGTAAGTGCACAAAATGTAGAAGCAACCAAAACAATGATTCTCTCCATCATTAACTGGCAGAAATTGCAGTTTTTTCAGGACTAGATGCAGGAGAGATTGTCAGGCAACACAGTGTAGTTGTTGAGATACATAGTACATAGTGGAGCTTGATATCATTCTGAAGCGAATTCATTGTTGATTGACGGCACCACCAAAGTTTGGCAGATAGTTAGAGGAACAATGAAGGATCAATCATTGGAGGACTTTGGAGGTAACAACGTAAGGCTGGCAAGAAGTGCCATTCTGGGAAATGTTCAAGCCACAATTGTTTCGATAAAAATGGAACACATTGAAGTTGGACATGAGAAAAGATATCTTTGAGGAAGTTACTGTAGCCGGTGTTTCAAAGGCTACAGAGATGATGAGGAAGAACAATACACTATGGGTATATTCATAAAGAATATCAATTGTTAATTCATTTGCAGCTGTTATAGGACTTGGGCAAGATCTAAAACATGATTAGGTAGATTCAAATGTGGAGCTGTGGGGGAGATAAAACCAGATTTGGGAAAAGGCATATTGAAAGGCTTTGAAGAGGATAAAGAAGCTAGACTTGGGACAGTGGATCTACCAGGAGAGTTCAGGGATTGCCTGTTGAGGTGACTGGAAATGATCCCTTCAAAACCAATGTCATCTAGTATGCAGGCAAGAAAGGAAGTCTGGAAGGAAGGGAGGTCAGCAGTTTAGTTGGTATGGGTCAAAGGAATAGAACTTGGAGGCCATGAGCAAAAACAATGGTCAAAAGAGCCTGAGGAGAGGTAGAATCGTACTCAATTTGTCTTAATAATCACTTTTATCAATCGTTAAAGTCTGAACAAAGAAATGAAACCAGACGGACCACCTGGCATTGACGTAGACACCAGAAAAGACAACCCTGTCACCTTGCAAAGTTGTCCTTCCTAACATCTGGGGACTAGTTCCAAAATTGGGAGAGCTGTCTTACAGATTGTTTTAGCAACAGCCTGACACGGTCATACTCACAGAATCATAGATTTCAGACAAAGTCCCAAACACCACCATCACCATCATCATCTCTGGCTATATCCTTTCCCAGGCGGGTATGCCAGGAGAAGCACCAGGCATACCTAAAAATGAGGAGCAAACCTGGTGAAGCTACCAAAAAGGACTACTTGCATGTCAAACAGTATTTGCACCAAATGATTGACTGAGCTAGGTGATCCCACAACCGATGGATCAGATCTAAGCTCTGCAGTCCTGTCACTCCAGTCGTTAATAATGGTAGACCGTTAAACAATCTTGTGAAGGAGGAGGCTCCACAAATATCCCCATCCCCAATGATGGAAAAGACCCACACTTCAGCGCAAAAGAGAAGGTTGAAACATTCACATCGATCTTTAGCGAGAAGTGCTGAGCGAGTGATCCATCCTGGCTCTTCCAGTGGTTCCCTGCATCAAAGACCTTCCCTCCATCAGAAGGACAGAAGTGGAGACGTTCATCTCTGATTGCACAATGTTCAGCACCATTTGTGACTCCTCAGATACTGAAGCCATCCATGTTCGAATGCAACAGGTTCTGGACAATATCCAGGCTTGGGCTGACAAGTGGCAAGTAATGTTCGTAACACACAAATGCCAAGCAATGACCATCTTTGACAAACCATATTTGAAACCCACTAACAATATCCTGTGGGTTACCATTGACCAGAAACTCAACTGAAAACTGGTCACATAAACACAGTGGCTGCAAGAGCAATTCAGAAGCTAGGAATATTGCAGTAAATAACTCACCTCCTGACTTCCCAAAGCCTGTCCACCATCTACAAGTCAGGAGTGTGATGGAATACTCTCCACTTGCCTGGAAGACTGCAGTTCCAACAACACTCAAGACGTTCAACAACATCCAAGATAAATCACCATGCTTGACTGGCACCATATCTACAAGCATCCATTCTCTCCACCATCAATAGTCAGTAGCAGCTGTGTATACTGTCCACAAGTCACACTGCAGAAATTTACCTAAGGTTCTTAGATAACACCTCCAAACCAACAATCATTTCCATCTAGAAGGACAAGGGCAGCAGCTACATGGGAACACCACCATCTGCAAGTTCCCTTCCAAGCCACTCACTGTCCTGACTTGGAAACATATGGCTGTTCCATCACTTTCACTGGAAACCTTGGAATGCCCTTTCTATGAGCAGTTTGGGTCAACCCACAGCAAGTGGACCACTGTAGATCAAGAAAACAGCTTACTACCACCTTCTCAAGGGCAACTATGGACAGGCAATAAATACCGGCCAGCCAGCGATGCTCACATCCCATGAGTGAATGAAAATGAATCTAGAGAAAGATTAAGGCATGAATCTTCATGTAGTTGGGTGGCATAGTGGCTCAGTGGTTAGCACTGCTGCCTCACAGCTCAAGATACCTGGGTTCCATTCCACCCTCAGGGGACTATCTCTTATGAGTTTGCACATTCTCCCCATGTCTGAGTGGGTTTCCTCTGGGTGCTCCAGTTTCCTCCCATAGTCCAAAGGTGTGCAGGTTAGGTGGATTGGCCATGGGAAATGGTCCATAGCATCCAGTGATTAACCATAGGAAATGCTGGCTTACAGGATGAGGGTGGGGTGAGGTGGGGGGGGGGGGGGCGGGGGGGGGGGCGGTGAGGTGGAGGGGGGGGCGGGGGGGGGCGGTGAGGTGGAGGGGGGTGGGGGAGCGGTGAGGTGGGTCTGATAGGATGCTCTTTAGAGGATTGTTTGGATTTGATGGGCCAAATGCTGTGTTTCCAAACTGTAAGGATTCTATAATTCTGGATATCCTCTTCATTATTACAAAAATTGTGACAAAGACTCAAATCCTAGGTTATGCCCCTGAACAGAGCACCTACCATTTCTGCAGAATGTCGGGAAAAGGGGAAGTAGAAGTAGATTCTAATTTATACATTTGTCATTCATGAAAGCAACTGCACATGGCAACTCACAATTATATCATATAGATCAGATTTTTCACAAGTGGGATGCCCAAATCATGACTTTTGCCCTTTATATCTGGTCAGGGAAGGTCTAAAACTGCTGGTGTACTTTGGAGAGATCCTTTCTGGAGGTTAAGGTGCAATTTTAGATTTGGTGTGGGACACCTTTGGCAGGCCAGGTGCCCCTTGAAAGAGATCAAGTGCCTTTCGAGACAGTGAAAGTAGATAAAAATGTGGAACATGCAGAAACTGATTGGAACTGTCAAGCTTAATGGAACTGTCAAGCTAGCTGTCAAGAGAACAATCAAAATAGCAGTCCTGTAGCTGTAGAGCTAACCTACAATTTAAAAACCCTGCCCTTTAGATCTTTGAAAAAAACTGTCTGCATCTTTAGAAAATATAAATGCTTGCAGTTCATTCTGTTGACATGAGCCAGAGGGCCTTCATCGCAAGGTTAGTATGGCACAACTGATTTCACAATCTTTTATTATTTCAGTGTCAGATTGTAATTTGATTGACAGTTCCACATCATTCTAAACTCTTTGAATTGGAACTATGAGGTCAGATGCTTGTTCTGTAAGAGATTAAAGCAAGTTAAATGTCTTCCTATAAATTACTTTGTTTTTTTTTCAATAGGGAATCATAATACATATTTAGAGCTTCATTTAATCTATGCTCACATCCTGAGGTGTTCCCATGGTGGGTACCGTGTGAGTTGGTGTGGGTAATTGTATGGGTAAATGGATTGACATGAGTTGCCACTGAGTTGGCATGAGGACTAGAAAGGGTAGGAAGGGCATACATTGCCATGGAGTGTGAGGAGCAATGGGGTGGTAATAGGAGGATACATTGGCATTGGTGGCATGAGGGACCTTGGATGATGGTGAGCGGGTTACTTGCAGGGAGTTTGCATGAGTTGGGGCATGGGGAATGTGTGGGGAGGAGGGGTGGAATGTCTCTTCTTTATGTTTTTGTCTACATTGCTTTGACAAAGTACTTGTGCAATGAGGCAAGTGTTTCAGCCAGTCCATCTCTCCACCCAGCAGCCTCTAAAACCTTTTCAGGATCGTTTGCCACAACTCCCACTATCAACCACCCCAGAATGAAAATCTCACCTTCTGAGTACTTTTTTTTCCCTCAGCTCAGTTTTGCAGGACTGGAATTGTCCTGACTCTGTGCTCCTGACCTCGGAGCTAGAGTCTTTATTTATTGTCAGTCCACCCACATGATATCCCAAATTTCAAGAAATGAAGATGACTTCGAAAAGTTGCATGGAACCTCATTTACTAATATTTTATATTAAAATTCAACAAAAAAAACATTTATAAAGAACACCCTAGTTTTGAAAATGGAAGAACTGTGGGCGCTGTAACTGGGAAACAAAAACAGAAATTTCTGGAAAACCTTAGCAGGTCTGGCAGCATCTATCGAGGGAAATCAGAATTAACATTTCACATCCAGTGACCCTTCCTCAGATGCTGGCAAACCTGCAGAGGCTTTGCAGTAATTTTTGTTTTTGTAGCTTAGTTTTGAAGCCTTATTGAAGGACTGCAAATTGGGTAAACTAGTAATCATCATTAATTTGTCTGAAGGCTCAGTCAGTTATGTGGTTGGGGTCATCCTTTACAGCAATTATTTTTAAACTAGTCCAAAAGACCATTGAAACTAAATTTCTACTGAACGTATTGTAGTTACAATTCTGCAATCTTTCAGCAGTGATCTGTTAGAAAATTACATTGAGAAAACTGACCCTACCTGGCAGAAACTCTTACCCTTAATCAAAATATTAATCCACAATTTGGTCCTACTATCCTGTAAATTCAATCTTTTTAGAATTAAGTTTATCTCAAAAATAACATTTTCTTTAAAATAACATTTTCAACAGATGCCATGGACCCTTAGACATGGTTAGAAATTTCAAACATGATAAAATGTCTATAGACATAGCTATTATAATGAAAATCAATAATTAGTATGTCACAAATCATATTTGCATTCAAGTAGAATGTTCGTAGAATACCAAAATATTGTCTTTTGAACATGTACTTTCCAAAAACATTTGCAACCACATTTTGATTTCACTCAAACTTTAGGCGAGAGCTATACCTCACACATAAACAGGCCTGGCAATCAAAAGGAAAATCTCAGTAAGTTATTTAGAAGGAAATTAAAAGCAGCTGAATCAGCAGTAAGCAGAGATGCTTACTCGTGACTCTCAAAACTTTGGGATAAATTGTGATACCCCACTCTCCCCAAAGTAGTATATACAGTAAACAGACCACAGCACTTTAGCTGACTTTGATGCACGGGTCTCACAACATGTTGGAAGTGTCAGACCACCACAAATTCAGCAGAATCTCTGCTGGCAGCCAGCATATTAATGCTCCTACTAAGGAATTATTTAAGATAGCTTTGTCTTAAAACAAAACACAACCACCAAGGGGCAGTATTGTGCTGGCGCAAAACATTACAGTCAGTATGGGATTTGAACATTGTGTCAGTCTGTATTTCACATTTTGTGACTGTTAATATTGTACACAATATAAGATGGTAATTCATGTTACTTGAAGAACTTTGTATGAAAATGGTTTGAAAATGTTAATTTACAAAGTTGAATTGTCCTTTCCTTTAAAACAAAATGAAAATGATGAAGATATGCCATTTCTTACCTTGAAGAAGTTTGTGGCACACTGATTTTTCATTGTTAGTCCTGTAGCTAATTTTTAATCAGCTCATGCACCCTCTTACTTTTGTTTTTATTTATCCACAGGATGAGGGCATCGCTGGCTGGGTAAGCTTTTATTGTCCATCCCTAATTGTTAAGAGTCAATCACATTGCTGTAGGTCTGAAGTCAGATGTAGCCCAGACCAAGTAAAGATGGCAGTTTCCTTTCCTAAAATACCTTAGAGAACCAGATGGGGTTTTTCTGACAATTGACAATGGATTCATGGTCATCATTAAATTCTTAATTCCAGATTTTTTATTGAATTAAAATTCCACCATCTGCCATGGCAAGATTCATACTGGGGTCCCCAGGATATGATCTGGTTCTCTGGATTAACAGTCCAGTGATAAAACCACTAGGCCATTGCCTCCCCTGGAATCGCTTTGCCAGTCTATTCATCAACCTACATGCACAAGCCTCACTTGAGCGTGAATGTGCAGTGGGGTGCACAGAGAACAAATTGCTGCAGATACTTTGAAATCCAAATTGTAAATTCAGTAATAATTCTATCTGTTGCATGATATTTTCTATACCTGCATTCTACTTGTGGTTGGCACCTATCGGTATCACAGTCATAGCTGCTGCAAAGGGAACTATTCTTCATTCACCAGAAATGCTACGTAGCCAACCATCATGGCACCACAAATGACGGAAATGACACTTCATCCACCTTGCTCCATGCTGCACATTTGTTTCCTCGTCGTATGCATATTGCAACCTATTAAAAAGGAAGCCCCTTCAGATTGTGAGATTCTGTTTCTCACCAGAGTAAAGATGTCTTCTTCCCTCTAATTAAAAAAAACTGAGGCCTGAATCTTTGAAGTTGCTGACAATCTTTTAATTCAACAATTATGCCACTCAGACCACCTCTCTAGCAACACTGGGAGTTGCTTCTATGAATGAGAGTTGGAAATATCACAAGAATCCTACCTTTAAATTTGTATTAAGCGGAGGCTAGTGCCAGTTTATCCAGGGAGATGTCAAGTCCTGGCACATACACTTCCAATGACAATGCCATTAAAAAGGAGCGCATACATTTAAGCAGTATTCAAGGTACAACTGATATTAGCTTGGCAATTCCTCAGGGAACTGAACAGCCTTTTAGAGTCAGAGAGTCATAGAGATAAACAGCACAGAAACAAACCCTTCGGTCCAACTCATCCATGCCAACCAGATATCCTAAATTAATCTAGTCCCATTTGCCAGCATTTGATCCATATCCCTCTGAACCCTTCCTAATCATATACCATTCACATTCCTTTTAAATGATGAAACTATACTAGCTTCTACTACTTCATCTGGCAGCTTATTCCATACATGCAACAACCTCTGCATGAAACAGTTGCCCCTTAGGTCCCTTTTAAATTTTTCCCCTCTCACCTCAAACTCCCTCATCCCAGGGAAAAGACCTCGTCTATTTACCCTATCCATGCCCTTCATGATTTTATAAACCTCTATAAGGTCACCCCTCAGACTCTGACGCTCCAGGGAAAACAGCCCCAGCCTATTCAGCCTCTCCCTATAGCTCAAATCCTCTAACCCTGGCAACATCTTTGAAAATCTTTTTTGAACCCTTTCAAGTTTAACAGCATCCTTCCGTTAGCAAGGAAACCAGAATTGATGCAGTATTTGAAAAGTGGCCTAACCAATATCCTGTACAATCGCAACATGACCTCCCAACTCCTATACTCAAAGCACTGACCAATAAAGGCAAGTATACCAAATGCCTTTTTCATTATCCTGTGTCTCCACTTTCAAGGGACAATGAACCTGCATTCCAAGGTCAGTTTGTTCAGCAACACACTCCAGGACCTTACCATTAAGTGTATAAGTCTGATTTGTCTTTCCAAAATGCAGGACCCTCACATTTATCTAAATTAAACTCCATCTGCCACTCCTCGTCCTATTGGCACATTGAGATCCCGTTGTACTCCTCCTTGGTTTTGGCTGCTCTAGTCTTACATTATCAAAAGCATGGTACACATTTTAGAACTGAAAGCTTAAAAAGCTCAAATAAATTTAACTAGGCTAAATATTACTTAAATTATTAAACATCAATACTGTTATGGACGAGACCAGACCACTCAAAACATTCTTAAGCAGGCAGCCCAGACCATAACTTTGCAATTTGTTTTGGTAAGTGTACAGTGAAAATAACCCAGAGTAAGATAGCGAGGTTGACTACCAGGTTTAAAACAGACTAAAATTTATTCACAAAATTATACAATGAAACACGAAGAACAGAATAAAGAACCCCTACAGAACTCCGTCAATCCAAACTAGACTTAATTACACTGTTTCGAATATACACAACAGTCACAATAGGGGTTCGGTGCTTACAGGTTGAAGTTAGAAGGGCCAAAGAGAGGGTTTCCACATTGCTAACTGTTGAACTCCCAACTAGTTCTGGACTGAACTAAACTGCTCAGCTAGAGAGCTGACCACTCCCCTTTCATTCTACAGATCACTTCTAAAACATGACCACTTTGGCCTGAAGTCTCATCTGTTTACATATGAACAAAAGACCTCTCAAAATCCTTTCCATCTCTGTACCAAATCAGTCTGATCGCAGCCCGGCCTGTTTATTACCCCTCTGAAAAACATCAAGGACAGAGTATCCTTGAGCGAAGGAACAGCTTTTAGAACAAAATGGACTAGCTTTATGACAAATGCAGCAGTCATTTCAAATGAAATCTGGGTTAATTTATCCACCAGTAATTTACAAATAAAAAAAACTGGAATAAATGAAAAATCTCAATAGAATTGAGAATAACCAATTCAGAGTTGGTTGCTCATCCCAGGTTTGCTTCGCACTCTTTAGCTGCACAAGCGAAAACTCTATTCCAATTGAAGAATGGTCTGAAGTGTCACTGAACTTGAAATGTTAACTCTGCTTTCTCTCCACAGATGTTGCCAGACCTGCTGCATTTTTCCAGCAATTTCTGATCTTGTTTCAATTTTAATTAACTTGTCTTCAAACAGAATACTTAAAATTCACAAACTAATAACAAATTGTTAGATAATGTCTTATAGCATTTTAGCAAAATATTTGTCTCCCAAAGCAGTTATTGCAGTGCACTAATTCAGATAGCTGCTTACGACAACTTATAAAGGGCCACATCAAGGTGATTGAGTGACATAGTGCAACTGCATGATGTGACTGTACTTTGGAGTGTACACAGTCTACAGATTACCATCATGACACATATTATCAATTAGTGTTGACTGTATAATTGCTTAGATTTAAGTGCAACATCAACATGCATTGGAGCATGTTGCAGCCTTCTGTAGTTGACTCTTGGCAGACTCCAGGTTGTTCAAATATATCCAAACTGCACGTAACATAGAGTCATATAGCCATAGAGAAGTATAGCATGGACACAGACCTTTTGGTCCAACTGGCGCATGCTGACCAGATATCCTAACCCAATCTAGTCCCACCCGCCAGCACCCAGCCCATATCCCTCCAAACCCTTCCTATTCATATACCCATCCAAATGCCTCTTAAATGTTGCAATTGTACGAGCCTCCACCACTTCCTCTGACAGCCCATTCCACCACAATGAAAAAGTCTCTTGTATCTCTTTTATGTTTTTCCCCCTCACCCAAAAACCTATGCCTTCTAATTCTGGACTCCTCCACACCAGGGAAAAGACCTTGTATATTTACTCTATCCATTCTCCTCATGATTTTATAAATCTCTATAAGGTCACCTCTCAACCTCTAAAGCTTCAGGACAAACAGCCCTAGCCTATTCAACATCTTCCGATAGCTCAAAATCTCTAACCCTTGCAACATCCTTGTAAATCTTTTCTGAACCCTTTCAAGTTTCACAACATCTTTCTGATAGGAAGGAGACCAGAATTGCACACGATATTCCATCAATGGCCTAACCAATATCCTGTACAGCTGCAAAATGACCTCCCAACTCCTGCACTCAATACTCTGACCAATAAAGGAAAGCATACCAAATGCCTTCTTCACTATCCTATCTACCTGCGACTCCAAATTCAAGGAGTTATGAACCTCCTCTCCAAGGTCTCTTTGTTCAGCAACATTCCCTAGGACCTTAACATTAAGTGTATAAGTCTTGCTAAGATTTGCTTTCCTAAAGTGCAGCACCTCGCATTTATCTAAATTAAGCTCCATCTGCCACTCCTCAGCCCATTGGCCCATCTATTCTAGATCCTATTGTAATCTAAGGTAACCATTTTCACCATGCACTACACCTCCAATTTTGATGTCATCTGCAAACTTACTAACTATACCTCTTATGCTCACATCCAAATCACGTATATAAGGTATGAACATTAATGGACCCAGCACCGATCCTTGTGGCACTCCACTGGTCACAGGCCTCCAGTCTGAAAAACAATCCCCCACCACCACCTATTTGTGAGCCACGAAGAGTCTAAAGCAGGATTAGGATGGATTAGGATGGATATCCATAGATTAGGATGGATATCCATAGAACTGGAAGTGTTTGGGGAATTTCCACATCTGTGTCACCTCTGAACCTACTGTAGGCACTTTGTATACTGCATCATTGGTGTAGATGTTCCTCAAAAGATGATTGGTTCCTCTTTCAGCTTTTCCCATGTTAAATGGGGTCACCACAATACTGGTTGATCACCTTCACCTTGTGTCATCTTCATTGAGCAGTCATCCATGCTGGGAATATGGCCTGTCCATCCAAGTTGAATTTTCCAGAGGGTAGACTCTATGCTGTTCAACACAGCATGTGGATAGATTTATTGTTTGTGATTTTGTCCTGCCATTGAATTATCCTGATGATCCATAGGCTTTGTTGGAAGCTTGATGTTAGTCTTCATCTTAATGCACACCCAGTGAAGATCATGGAGTCAGCTGAAAGCAGTTCTTGCTTCAGGATAGTTGCATTGATACTTCATTATTAGTGGCAATCCTAGAGAGCACACTGCCAGGACATGAGGATTTGTCAAAAGCCTTAAAACTGGAGCCGTTAAGGATTATTCTTCCTATCATTTGCCTGCTTCTGGAAAACTGATTTGGAGATCATGCATGTTGGCAGCATTTGACGTATTCCTTGCACATTCAGCTCCATACAGAACTCTGATTACTCCATCTGTAACTTTGTTGGAGATAGCTAATCTGGAGGGATTGAAGAATTTACATGGATGGTGCATGATGTTGACACCTAGAGGCATGTTTCTGATAGCTTCCTTAAGCATTGCCGTAAAAGAAGAGAATGAAAAGTTCACTATGTAAGGCACATTCTTGCTTTACACTGCTGGTTAATTGCAAAAGATTTGATGATCTCATCGCAAGTACAATCATGTTGAATAAATGTCATGATGCAATAGGCCTGGAATCTAGACAAATGTCTTTGTGCCTCTACAGATCGGCTACAGAAAATCTATGTAAGAAATAACAAGCCGTCACTACTCGGCTTAAGCCAAGCATTTGGAATTCATGTAGGCTTAATTCAACCAGTTAAAACATGAGCTGTTGCTCCAGAAATGGTCTATCTTAACCTTTGGACCTTATTCCCTGCCAAAGGGGATTCTTTGCACCAGTGGATAGGCTGGTACTTTAGTTTTGCAATGTGTATTATTCCTCTAATGACACGGTAAAAGGCATCACCGAATTGATGTGGAACATTTTGAGGAGCAAAGCTGAATAGTCAGAAGGCATGGTCTATGTGGTAATCATCAGTTAGGAAAGAAAAACATTGAGATCCTGCAGTCAGGGTTTCAGGAACTTGAGACTAAGTTAAAGTTGAACCTTCAATATCTTTTTTTGGATAGGGTCAATAGATACAGTCTTTTCCCCAGGGTGGGGAAGTCCAAAACTAGAGGACATTGGTTTAAGGTGAGTGGAGAAGATTAAAAAGGGACCTAAGGGGCAACATTTTCATGCAGAGGGTGGTACATGTATGGAATGAGCTGCCAGAGGAAGTGGTGGAGGCTGGTACAATGACAGCATTTAAAAGGCATGTGGATGGATATATGAATAGGAAGGGTTTAGAGGGAAATGCTGGCAAATGGGATTAGATTTATTTAGGATTTCTGGTTGATATGCACGAGTTGGACCAAAGGGTGCGTTGCATATCTCTTTAACAGTGGCTCAGTGGTTAGCATTACTGCTTCACAGCACCAGGGACCCGGGTTCGATTCCAGCCTGCAGTGACTGTCTGTGTGGAGTTTGTACATTCTTCCTGTGTCTGCGTGGGTTTCCTCCGTACTCCGGTTTCCTCCCACATTCCAAAGATGTGCAAGTCAGGTCAATTGTTCACGCTAAATTGTCCATACTTGTTAGGTACATTAGTCAGAGAGGAGTGGGTTACTTTTCGGAGGGTCGGTGTGGACTCGTTGGACCGAAGGGCCTGTTTCCACACTGTAGGGAATCTAATCTAATCTAAAACTCTATGACCACAATCTGAATTACTCTCAGTGTCATGTGTTAATCAGAAACATAAATTAAGTTAAAATATTGCTGGAGAATTAGTGCTGATCTTAAAATAAATAGAACTTAACATTGATGAGACGTAGGCAGCAGTTCACTGGTAGGGTGGATCTGTTAAATGTGCACAAGTTACATTTCTACAGAACTAAAGCCATTATCCTCACAAGAAGGTGTGGGGCATGGTTTAGACTAATTTGGCATGGTGGTGTAGGGACAGACACCAAGCTGAAACATTGAAGAGAAACAAGGTGATAAAATGACTGGGAAAGAGTCATTCAGACTCTTAACCCACATTCAACCTATTTATGATTTTGACACAGTAAATGTTCAGTAGAAGCATTCCTTTCAACCAGAGGGTACAGATTTACGGTGATTGACAACAGAACTACTGGCAAAGTGAGAATTTTTCTTGTACACAGGAAAGTGTTATGATCTGGAAATCACCACTTGAAAGAGTGGTGGAAGCAGGATTGAACATTCAAAACAAATTTGGATAACTACTTGAAAGGAAAATAATTACAATGCATTGGAAAAGAATAGGAAAGTAAGACTAAGTGGTTAATTCTAAAAATGAACAGCCAGCACAGCATCAACAATCTAAGGGTCACTTTCTCTGCAATAACATGCAATGGCTGTAACAAGGAGGAGATCCTCAGAAAGAAGTGGAAAATAGTTTACAGAATTCTGGTAGGTTGTCAGATTGATTTTGAAGCCTTTTTAATGGTGGTCTCAAATTTGGGATTGGACAGGGTGTAAATGACTCCAAGGGAGGGATGCTCACTCTTTGTACTTTCCTTTCATCCTGTATAATCCAAGATGGAGGAAGAGAAAAACTGTGGCTGTAAGAGCTGCTCCTTTTGGGAGGTATTTTAGGTGTTGGAGATGGCTTCTTCGAATTCCAGGAGTAGTAATTACTGTCTTATAAGCTGTTGCATTGTCTTGGAACTTTGGGGAAAAAAAGATCAAAATAACGGCACTTTAAGAAGGAGGAAGAGAACAAAGGCAGCGCCCACATGGTCAGTGATAGAGAAAGAAATCTACGCTGCTGTCTGGGACAGCAGTGAATCCACACAGTTACTGCCTTTGCTGTTTGAGTTCAATTATTCCTGGACATCAGAGTGTGTCTAAGAAAAATTAACCAACAGTGAAATTCACAGGTGACCTTGTAGGAATGTATGTGGGCGAGCTCACAGCACAGGAGCAGATAAGTGCATGATTTTTAAATGTAACCTTGTTGTCTTTTTTTAATAGTGAGTAGCATGGATTTTTGCTGGGTATATGTTTTTTGAGATCTGTCTCTTGATTAAAATTACAAAAAAACATAGGTACTAAGTTAGTTTGTAACAGTATTTTTTAGAGCAATAAAACTGCTATTTTCTGTCGATTGTTAAGGTGCAAAGATGGCCTTTAGTCGAGTGATGTGCTTTTCCTATCGGATGTGGAAGAAGAGAGAGAGTTTCCATGTTACTTATGATTATGTCTGCAGTAAGTGTGTTTGTTTCCGAAGTCTGTCAGATCACATGGATCGGTTGGAATGGCAGTTAGAAGCAATGAGGAATTTACAGGAGCTAGGGGGTGTGATGCATGGCAGTTATAAGAAGGGAGAAAAGCCACAGATACAGTCAGGCAGATGGGATAACTCTAGGAAAGGTAGGAGAGGGAGGCAGGAAGTACAGGAGTCTCGTGTGGATATTCCCATCTCAAACAAGTATGCTATTTTGGAAAACATAGCAGGTGATTCATTCTAGGAGAATGTAGCATGAACAGCCAAGTTTCTGGTACCAAGACTGGCTCTAATGTAACAAGGGGTATCTCAGGTTCCAAGTGATCAATTGCGAAAGGGGATTCTATAGTCAAAGGCACAGACAGATGTTTCTGCAGCCAACAGCGAGAAATCAGAATAATGTGTTACCTCCTTGGTGCCAGGATCAAGATATCTCAGAAGAATGCAGAATGCTCTCAAAGGGAAATGGGATCAGCAGGAGACCATTGTACACACTGGGAAAGGATTAGATTCTGAAGAAAGAATATAGGAAGTTAGGCAGGAATTTAAAAAGAAGGCCCTTGAGGGTAGTAAGATCTGGATTACTCCCAGTGCTGTGAGCTAGTGAGAATAGGAATAGGAGGATAGAGCAGATGAACGCGTGGCTGAGGAGCTGGTGTATGGGAGAAGGATTCACATTTTTGGACCATTGGAATCTCTTCTGGTGTATAAGTGACTTCTATAAGAAGGATAGATTGCACCTGAGTTGGAGGGGATCTAATATACTGGCAGGGAGATTTGCTGGGCCTGCTCAGGAGGGTATAAACTAGTAAGATGATGGTGGGGGAGCGAGGGTACTCATGGAGTTATTGATGAAATAAATCAATCTGAGACTGGTACAGTTGGGAAAGGGAGCAAGTCAAACAGCTAGGGCAGGCAGGAACAAAGCAGGGAATGAGGTAAATTAAACTGCATTGATTTCAATGCAAGAGGCTTAATTAGGAAGGCAGATGAACTCAGGGCATGGTTAGGAACACAGGACTGGGATATCATAACAATTACAGAAACGTGGCTCAGAGATGTTCAGGACTGGCAGCTTACTGTTCCAGGATACAAATGCTACGGGAAGGATAGAATACAGGGGCAAGAAAGGAGAGGGAGTGACATTTTTGATAAGGGATAACATTACAGCTGTACTTAAGGAGAATGTTCCTGGGAATAGGTCCGGAGAAGTTTTTTGGGTGGAACTGAGAAGTAAGAATGGCAGGATCAGTTTTTTGGGATTGTGCTATAGAGCTCCTCCACTACCTCACCCCGCTCCACTACCCCCCCCCCGCCCCCCCGCCCCCCCTCCCCCCACCCACCCCCACCCACCCGCCCCCCACCACTCCCCCCTTCCCTCCCCCCCCCCCCCCCCCCCCCCCTCCACCACTCCCCCAACCAAAAGGCATCAGAACATTGAGAAACAAATCTGTAAGGAGATGTGAAGTTATCTGTAAAAATAATATGGTGGTTATGGTAGGGGATTTTATCTTGCCAAACATAGACTGGGACTGCCATAGTGTTAAGGATTTAAATGGAGAGGAATTTGTTAAGTATGCACAAGAAACTTTTCTGATTCAGTGGGTGGATGTACCTACTGCAGAAGGTGCAAAACTTGACCTACTCTTGGGAAATAAGGCAGGGAAGGTGACTGAGGGGTCAGTGGGTGAGCACTTTGGGGCCAGCAACCATAATTCTACTAGTTTTAAAGTAGTGATGGAAAAGGATAAACAGGATCTACAACTTAAAGTTCTAAGGTGGAGGAATGTCAATTTTGACAGTGTTAGGCAGGAACTTTCAAAAGTTGATTGGGGGCAGATTTTCACAGATTATGGGACAGCTGGAAAAGGGGAAGCCTTCAAAAATGAGACAATAAGAATCCAGACACAGTAGGTTCCTGTTGGGGTGAAAGGCAAGGCTGGTAGGTTTAGGCAAATATGCATGACTAGAGAAATTGAGGTTTTGGTCAAGAAAAAGATGGATGCATATGTCAAGTATGGAAGCAATGATCGAGTGAATCCTTAGAAGAGTATAAAGACAGAAACAGTATACTTAAGAGAGAAATCAGGAGGGCAAAAAGGGGACATGAGATATCTTTGATGAATAGGGTTAAGGAGAATCCAAAGGGATTTTATAAATACATTAAGGACAAAAGGTTAACTAGGGAGGGGATAGAACCCCTCAAAGATCAGCAAGGCAGCCTATGTGTGGAACCGCAGGAGATGGGGGAGATACTAAACAAGTATTTTGCATCAGTGTTTACTGTAGAGAAGGACATGGAAGAATTAGAATGTGGGGAAATAGATAGTGGCATCTTGAAAAATGCCCATATTACAGAGGGGGAGGTGCTAGATGTCTGAAAATGCATAAAGGTGGATAATTCCCCTGGACCTGATCAGGTGTTCCCTAGAACTCTGTGGGAAGTGAGGGAACTGATTGCTGGGTTCCTTGCTGAGATATTTATATCATTAATAATCACAGGTTGAGATGCTGCAAGACTGGAGGTTGGTTAACATGGTGCCACTACTTAAGAAAAGTGGTAAGGAAAAGCCAGGGAACTATGGACCGGTGAGCCTGACATCAATGGTGGACAAGTTGTTGGAGGGAATCCCGAGAGACAGGATTTACATGTATTTGGAAAATCAAGGAATGATTAGAGATAGTCAACAAGGTTTTGTGCGTGGGAAATTATGTCTCACAAACTTGATTGAGTTTTTTGAAAAAGTAACAAAGTGGATTGATGAGGGCAGAGTAGTGGACGCGATCTATATGGACTTCAGTAAGATGTTTGACAAGTTTCCCCATGGGAGACTGGTTAGCACAGTTGGATCACATGGAATGCTGGGAGAATTAGCCATATGGATACAGAGATAGCTTGAAGGTAGAAGACAGAGGGTACTGGTGGGGGAGGGTTACATTTCAGACTGGAGGCCTGTGACCAATGGAGTGCCAGAAGGATTGGTGTTGGGCCCCCTGCTTTTTGTCATTGATATAAATGATTTGGATGTGAACATAGGAAGTACAGTTAGTAAGTTTGCAGATGACACCAAAATTGGAGGTGTAGTGGACAGCAAAGAAGGTTACCTTCGAGTTCAAAAGGATCTTGATCACATGGGCCAATGGGCTGAGGAGTGACAGATGGGGTGCTGCATTTTGGAAAGGCCAATCAGGGCAGAACTTATACACTTAATAGTAAGGCCCTGGGGAGTGTTGCTGAACAAAGAGATCTTGGAGTGCAAGTTCATAGTGCCTTGAAAGTGGAGTCTCAGGTGGACAGGACAGTGAAGAAAACATTTGGTATGCTTTCCTTTATTGGTCAGAGTATTGAGTATAAGAGTTGGGAGATCATGTTGCTGCTGTACAGGATATTGGTAAGGCTACTTTTGGTATAGTTTGTCCAGTTCTGGTCTCCCTCCTATAGGAAGGGTGTTGTGAAACTTGAAAGGTTCAGAAAAGATTTACAAGATGTTGCCAGGGTTAGAGGATTGGAGCTATTGGGAGGAGGCTGAATAGGCTGAGGTTGTTTTCTCTGGAGCATCAGAGGCTGAGGGGTGACCTTATAGAGGTTTATAAAATCACGAGGGGCATGGATAGGATAAATAGACAAGGTCTTTTCCCTAGGTTGGGGGTGTCCAGAACAAGAGGGCATAAGTTTAGGGTGAGAGGGAAAAGATTCAAAAGGGACCTAAGAGGCAACCTTTTCATGCAAAATGCATGTATGGAATGACCTGTCAGAAGAAGTGATGGAGGCTGGTACAATTACAACATTTAAAAGGCATTTGGATGGGTATGTAAATAAAAAGGGTTAAGAGGGATACGGGCCAAGTGCTGGCAAATGGGACTAGATTAGGTTAGGATAACTGGTCGGCATGAACGAGTTGGACCAAAGGTTTTGTTTCCACACTGTACATCTCTGTGACTCTATGACTCTATCAAGTGGACAGAGATAACATTTCAGATTTTAAATGGGGAATGACAAGGTATGCTATGGTGCAGTGTTAGTATCTGTACCACAGAGCCAGGAGTCCAATGTTCAAGTCCTAACATTCCAGAAATGTGTAGTAACATCTCTGAACAGGTTGATTAGAAAATGTTTTATATGCGAATGGCCTGTTAATGTTGTAGACTCTGAGCTCTGTATGTATGTCCAAACATAAAGCTATGGGGAATTGTCAGAAAATATTTAGTCTCCTTGCCTTTTTCCATTTCATGAAACCTTAATAATTCTTTAATTACTCAGCTTGGAAAGAGATGCTTCACAAAACTGGCCAAGTCTTTACAAACTTATTCATTTCTATTTTCTTTGTTCCAAGTTCTGGCTTTGCCAAATGTAATAGTGCACTGTTATGCACAATGTAGCAAAAACTCAGATTTATGTGGGTAACAGAGTGATTAGCACTGCTGCCTCAAAGTGCCAGGGACCTGGGCTCAAATCCACCCTTGGACGTACTGTCTGCATGGAGTTTGCACATTCTCCTCGTGTCTGCATGGGATTCCTCTGGTTGCTTTGGTTTCCTCCCACAGTCCCACATAGTGCAGGTTAGGTGAACTGCCCATGCTAAATTACCTATGGTGTCCAGGGATGTGCAGGCTAGGTGGATTAGCCATGGGAAATGCAGGGTAGGGATAGGGTGGGGATTTGGATCTGGGTGGGATGCTCTTTGGAAAGTTGGTGTGGACTCAACGGGCTGAATGGCCTGCTTCCACATTGTGGGGATTTTATGATTCCATATGGGAAAAATAATATCCCAAAATGCTTAAGAAAGCAATTGCAGTTTTTATTTCAAAATTCCAGCGTTTGCATGTTTCTTTTTAAACTGTTTAGCTAAAAGTGCTCCAAAAACGTGAAAAATTTGACAAATTTGGGGCAACATAGATCCGAACAGAAGGGTTTATTAGAACAGTTTGATCAAAGGAAGCAAGAAAGATAAATGGTTTGGAAAAGCATGGCAGAGAAGTTAGTTCTAACACATAAAATGTAACAGTAAGCCAGTCATTTAGTAGGCTTGCATTTCCAATTACAAAGTGATATAAATAATGTATATGTGCTGCAGTGATCAGTTTACTTAGATACAATATACATGAAATAAGTTGCTCTGTATCAAATTATGATAACGAAGATAATCTAGAAGGTTTCCAATGAAATGTTGCTTTAAAGTAATTTCAATATAGATCATGCAGAGATTCTCATAGGCAGCTTTTAAAGATAATCACTTATCACAGAAAATGTCTAGAGTTAGCTATGACAATGATAAATAAGTTTCCATACAAGCTGCTCATTAAGGGACCGTGGTATAACAACTCAGTGTCTAATCAAGCAGAAGAGCTTACTTTTCTGAGTTTCTTTGTTCGTGTGTATGCTAAATCTAATTATTTTAAAAATTGACCTGCAATTGTGTGGTCTTGCACTGTAAGCACTAAGTTCAAGGGGCATTCAGTGTGTCCTCCTATTGTACATCAGAGAGAAAATTCATTCCTGCTTCACCAGAATCCATGTTTACCATCAGAGAGTGTACATTCCACTGAGGCTATCAAGAGGCCAACTGAGTAAAATTTTCTGTAGAAGCTTGGAAACATGCCATAGACATATTCACTTAATATGTCCAGTGTCATATACCGAGCCCATACCACATCCCACACCCCACCACACAGGAAAGAAGGGAGCATCTCTGTGGAACATAGTTTCATTTAAAACTCTTAGTCACTCAAGGCACAAGTCAGGCTTTCCACGAACAAGAATGTCAGTCATGTTGTCAATTATCTCAATGGATTGGTTAGACAGAGATTCTCTGAATAACTCATGTCTCTGAAACATGTCAATTTCTCTCGAAAGAAATAAATTATTTAAGGTGCTCCTGAGACACACCCAGATGTCAGTTATGATGGTTCCTTCTGATTGGAATTAAGTTCCACAGCTGCCATCCAAAAGAATTTGCAACCTTAAAATACTGTTCTTGCATTCCCGTATCTATTCTTAGACTAACCTGTAGTTTGCATATTACATCAAGCAAACATTCATTTTCCCTCTTATGCAGATGGAATGTTTTTGCTATTGTTAAATACAATTTGTCAAACAGGGAATGCCTGGATAACTCCTATAACATGATTCATTCGATATTTTTGGAAAAGTTGCAAACATGGAGTACTAATGAAAATAAAAATAAAATGTAAAGAACAATTGCACAGATATTTAAAACAGTATGATCCTTTGTGTTAATATAAAAACAAAACAGTTGTTTCATGTACTGAATAGGAACAGGTGAAACCTTGTAACTAAGAACCTAGAGCTACATAAGAACAGCGGTAGCTAAGATCAGGACCAAGTCAACTTATCATAAGACTATAAGACCATAAGACATAGGAGTGGAAATAAGGCCATTCAGCCCATCGAGTCCACTCCACCATTTAATCATGGCTAATGGGCATTTCAATTCCACTTACCCGCAATTTCCCCATAGCCCTTAATTCCTTACAAGATCAAGAATTTATCAATCTCTGCCTTGAAGACATTTAATGTCCCAGCCTCCACTATGTTCTGTGGCAATGAATTCCCCAGGCCCACCACTCTCTGGCTAAAGAAAGGTCTCCTCATTTCCATTCTAAATTGACCTCCTCTAATTCTAAGGCTGTGCCTATGGGTCCTAGTCTCCCCACCTAATGGAAACAACTTCCCAGCATCCACCCTTTCTAATCAATGCATTATTTTGTAAGTTTTTATTAGATCGCCCCATAACCTTCGAAACTCTAATGAATACAATCCCAAGATCCTCAGCCGTTCATTGTATGTTAGGCCTACCATTCCAAGGGTCATCTGTATATCTCTGTTGGACATGCTCCAGTGCCAGTATGTCCTTCTTGAGGTGTGGGGCCCATAATTGGACACAGCATTTGAAGTGGCCTGACTACAGCTTTATAAAGTCTCAGAAGCACATCACTGCTTTTATATTCCCACCCTCTTGAGATAAATAACAAACATCTCCTAAGGCTACAGCTGTAGAAGTTGGCCAGTAATTTGCCAAGATATCAGGGCCACCCGGGTAAAAGGACCATTATAGCACCAATTGGAATAGGACAATAATGAAATCATCAAGAATAACTAACAAAACCATCAAATAACAACACATACAGCTACATCTTCAAAATGTATGGAAGGTATGTCATAAATGGCATCAACTGCCTCTAAATTGAAAGAGACATATAATCAAAAGGTATTGTGATTAAACAACTCGACCATTTGGTCAAATGTGCTTACAAAATGGAAAGTTGAGATTAAGATCATTATTCTCACAAGAGCTGTTAGATAAGACAAGCACAATCATATAAATTCCATACATACCAGAAGTAAACATCTAAATTGGAACTAGTGACAAAAGGTCAATAGGATTTGGGCAGGGTTAAATGTTGCTTCGAAATGAAAGTGCTTCCAAAAAAAACCTGTTGAAATATAACCTGATATTGTGTGATTTTTAACTTGGAATGAAAGGCATTCATTTTTCTAAGATGGAAACTTTTTAAAGGTCACTGAACATTGATGCAATGTCAAAGGTCTGCCAGAAGACTAATGTAATGTCAAATCTTAATAAATGTTTGATGCACATTCCTTTAAAGAGTCATGAGCTTCACATTCATAAGGAGAATATTGGGATTTTGTAAACGGAACAAAAAAAGGAGCTAAATTAAAAATTCATGACTTAAATTAAATCTCACAAAATTCAAGATGAAATTGCAAATTGGAATGGTAATAGAGGGAAACAAAAAATGAGAATCAGTTATGATTAGTCACATCCCCAAGACCAGCCACAGGTCTCCTTCAATTTCTAATAATTAGTCTGACCTCAATAAGTGCTTTAAAAAGTATATCTGAGCTAACGAATATTAAATAAGTTATTTAAATTTGCAGCAATACCTGAAGTTAGGTATTCAACTCAATAGACATTTGCACTCTACTAGGCAATGCCCATCTCCAACAAGAAAAAAATCAAACCATTACCCCATGATATTTAATAGTATTGCCATCACTGAATCACCTTTCATTAAAACCCTGAGGTTACCATTGTCCAAAACTTAACTGGGCCAACCATATAAATACGTGGTTACAACTGGTCAAAGGCTAGGAATCCTGTAGCGAGTAATTAATCTCAGATTCCCAAAGGCTTATCCACGATTCACAAGCATAAATCAGGAGTGTGACAGAATATTCTTCTCTTTCCTGGATAAGTATGGCTCCAATAACACTCAAGAATTTCAACACCATAAGAGCAAAGCAAACTATTTGATTGGCATCACATCCACCGTCTTCAACATTCACTCCTCTGCCATCAATGCCCAGAGGCAGCAAAGTTTCATCTGCTGTATCAACTCTCTAAGTCCCCTTCAACATCACCTCCTACACGTGCAAACAAACCCAAAGGACAAAGGCAGCTGATGCATGGAACATGGAACGTTCCTGACATGGAACTGTATCATTGTTTCTTCATTGTCTTGGGAGAAATATCCTGGAACTCTCTTCCTAATATTATTGAGAGTGTATTCACCCAAGTATACATTGTGATTAGTGAATTACTTCCTGATCCTTGAAAGCCTCTCCACCAACCATAAAATCCAAATTAAAAGTGTGATGGGATATTTAACTTTCATCCAACATAAGTGTAACTACAACAGTCAAGCATCTCATTGCCATCCAGGACACAGCAATTCACTAACAACCAGAACAGAAACTGTTGGAAAAACTCAGCAAGTCTGGCACATCTGAGGAAAGAATTAACATTTTGGGTCCAGTGATCCTTCTTTTGGACACAAAATGCTGAGGTTTTCCAGCAACTTCAGTTTTTGTTTCTGACTTCTGGCATCGGCAATTCTTTGCTTTTTTTTTAATAGCAGTTCATTGGATTGACACATCCTGCCACTGGGATAAATATTAATAGTTTTCATCACCAGCCATCCATCACCATGGTAATTTCAAGACACAAGGTGCACAGAGCAAAGCAACAGGATTATTTAGGTAGTCCTTCCCTATTTTGTGATCTTTACCACTGAGAAGAACATGAGCAATATGGAAGGTGCGCCTTTATATCCAAGTTCACCAAGCCTCTTGATTTGGACAGAGATCAGCCATTCTCAAATCATCACAAGAAGTGGTAACGATGTCCCAAAATCGCTGACAAGGTCACGGCTTATAACTTTGATTGTGGCAGTGAGCCAGACAGCAACAACTGTGGTAGGGAGAGCCAAAAGCTGAGGAGTTGGGAGAGTGCCTTTGGATCCAAGGTTAGTGTTTGAAGAAAGACTTGCTATTTCCTGCCACAGCTAAGGCTGCAGCAGAACCACGAGCAGGACAGACCTGAGGCCTGCACCACTCATAATTGCTCAGTTTCTGTGATGAAATCTAAAGTAGGCATTAAACCCATCGTTTATCTACATAAGGAACTTAATGCCTGTTTTAGATAGTCTTCTTGGAAGTCTCAAAAATAGCCCAAGCTCATTGTCATTTGGATCGAAAATATCGGCTGTTATAACTCATTGGATTTAATTAATTTCTAACTCCTAGGGTGACCATTAAGCTCCCTTAGACATAGCATAACATAACAGGATGCAGAATACAGAGTCCCATCTGCTTAGTCCCAACCGTGTACCTCAGCCTCAACATCAGCACATAAATAGCAAGGTTATCTTCTCTCGGAGAAATCAATCTGGTATGTGACTGAAACTACCAACTTACTAAGCTGTTGCCCATAGCCTCCAAACAACACACCACTTCACTATTGCACAGCTGTTATTTAAAATGTATAACTGAGCAGATGTGATGTTCATTTCATTTAGGCTGATGGCATGTTGAAAATATATCAGAGAATATATGAGGCAAATTTTCAGATTGCTGCTCTTTCTGATTTCTAGTAATGGCCTGGACTTTGTTATACAAGAACAATATCAACGTTTGAGATGGACTTTGAGAGTAATATAAGTAGAGAGGAAGATAATAGTAGGCTTCTGGAGGGCATAGACAACTTGTGAAATGAGCAGACAGATGAAATTTAATACCGAGAAGTGTAGAGGGATGGAAGTGAAGAAGCAGAGTAAAGAGACACAATATGATATAAATGGTGAACTTAAAGTAGGTGCGTGATGAATGATTCCTGGAGTTCACAAACACAAATTTTCAAAGAAAGCAGGACAAATTGATTAAACTATTAAAATAGTAGAAGAAATTCTTAGCTTTAAAATTGAAGCACAGTGTATAAAAGCAAGGGTTATTTTAAATCATATTAAATCAACTGCAGTAATGTGTCTAATTTGAGAGCAATGCTTCATAAGTGATGATGAGGTCTGATAAATGGGTCAAAGAAAATTTGCTAAAATGGTTCCTGATTGAAGGGCTTCCAATATTTGGCTGGAAAAGCTTCAACTCTCTTCTTATAGCACAGAATGTTAATGGGTGATTTAATATCATACAGTCGCTACAGTTTGGAAGACGGCCATTTGGCCCATCCAATCTACACTGACCCTCCAAAGAGCATCCCACCCAGATCCAACCTTCTACCCTTGCGTTCCCTGTGGCCAATCCACATAACATGTATGTCCTTAGACTGTGGGAGGAAACTAGAGCACCTGGAGGAAACCCACGCAGATCCAGGGAGAATGTGCAAACTCCATGCAGACAGTCACTCGGGGGTGGAATTGAACCCGGGTCCCTGGCACTGTGAGGCAGCAGTGCTAACCACTGAGTCACTATGCTGCCCCAAATAATTGTGTTCATAAAGGGGTTTTACTATTGCATCGTAAGAAAAAGCTCTTGCCGCTTGCAAATGGGTCAGCAACCAGGAAAAAAAAACTAAGTTGTTAATTAGCAAAGGAACCAGAGAGATTAGCCTTTTTTGACCTTGTTAACTACTGTGATCTGCAAAGATCCTGAAAAGGTGGCAGGTTCAAATTCAATAGTAACTCTTAAAATGGAATGAAAATGCATACTTGTGAAGAAAAATGTTGCAGCGATATGAGGAAAGGGTGAGGGAATGGAACTAATTAGATCACTTGTTCAAAAAGCTGGCACAGGTCTGATACATTGCATGGCCTCCTTCTGTAGAATTATGTGAGGCAATTCCATTAGATCATTTCACACAGGGGTCTAACAGATAGTGAAGCATAAAGACTTTTGTTTCATAAAATGAATCTAGATTTAAATCAAGGTCCCACAGACAGAAATGATAATGTCTGAACCACTTCACAATGAATGTCAGCTTAACCAATTAAAACATTGTTAAAGCTGCAAAATTAATTCTTCTATATCAATTTGATGTTGGGGTCAAAAAATCAGCTTCAACCAGGACTACCATTTAGCTGAAAAATAATTCTGAGATAAATGAAGAATTGAAACTTGAATTATTTAAATTTATCAAAAAAGATAAGTAACTGAAGCGTTACTGAAGAGATGGGATGCGGAAATTGCATAATGTACTTTAAATCAGTTTTGATGTTGCAGCTAGGAAAGAAAACTTCTGCAAAATAGCATCTGATAAATAAGACTAAATTTGTCTTACACTGTAGTCTATGAGTAAGTAGTAATATTCATCAATGTATTGTTTACAAAGCTAAATGTGTTAAACCAGAAGGAATTGCACAGCATATTATTGAAAGACTGCTACAGTCAATATAAATAGAGAATAATGGTGAACCAAATCTGATTACAAACAATTTCATCAATGGGTTCCAATAATGTCGTTTCTTATGACAAAAAAAGTTCATGACAGTCTCTATTGTGAAATTGTCCTTTGCTGCTATTTTTATGATTCCTTTAACGATAGAGGAAAAAAATTATTATATTTTGGGCGAGTTTTTTTTATTGACCAACATGTCAGACTTCTCTTATAAATGTGTGTACTGGTTTTTAATCTGAAGCTTTAATGGTTGATATTAAAACTGTGAAATTACAGTACCATACTTCAGTAAAATCTGAATAGCTAGTAAACAAATGTTGGTTAACTGTAAGTGAGAGGTTGGATGTAATTGAGACATAGGCAGAAGTGGCTACTGCAAATGCTGGAGATTAGAGTCAAGATTAGAGTAGTGCTGGAAAAGCACAGCAGGTCAGGCAGCATCTGAGGAGTAGGAAAACCACTGCATAAATTGCATCATCCGCTGACATTTCCGCCACCTCCAAACAGACCCCACCACCAGGGATGTATTTCCCTCCTCACCCCTATCTACTTTCCGCAAAGATTGTTCCTCCGTGTCAGGTCCACATCCTGCAACAACCCACCCTCCTCTCTCAGCAGCTTCCCCTGCCACCACAGGAATTGCAAAACCTGCACCCACACCTCCCCCTTCATCTCCATCCAAGGCCCCAAAGGAGCCTTCCACATCCATCAAAGTTTCACCTGCACTTCCGCACAAGTCATTTATTGTATCCGTTGCTCCCGATGTGCTCTTCTCTACAATGGGGAGACTGGACGCCTTCTCGCATTGCGCTTCAGAGAACATCTCCGGGACACCCGCACAAATCAATACCACTGCCCCGTGGCCAAACATTTCAACTCCCCCTCCCACTCTGCCGAGGACATGGCTCCTCCACTGCCACTTGTTCACCACCCGACGCCTGGAGAAAGAATGCCTCATCTTCCATCTCAGGACCCTTCAACCCCATGGCATCAATGTGGACTTCACCAGTTTCCTCATTCCCCTCCCCCACCTTACCCCAGTTCCAACCTTCCAGCTCAGCACCATCCTCATGACCTGTCCCATCTGTCAATCTTCCTTCCCACCTATCCACTCCACCTTCCTCTTCAACCTATCACCCTCACACCCACCTCTATCCACCTATTGCGCTCTCAGCTACCTTCTCCCCACACCCAAGCCCCTCCCATTTATCTCTCCACCCCCCAAGGCTCCCAGCCTCATCCCTGATGAAGGACCTTTACTTGAAACATTGATTTTCCAGCTCCTTGGATGCTGCCTGACCTGCTGTGCTTTTCTAGCACCACCCTAATCTTGACTGTAATTGAAACATACCAAATCATTTGGGAAAAGAGATATCAAAATGTTAAACTTATTAATGGAATGCAAAACTTATAAAAAGAAAACTTCCCTTCTATTTACATTTCAAATGGCTCAATTCTGTTACTCAGTGGATGATGGGGAGATGATGGCAAATTAACAACACTTAGAAGTTTCTCTTCAAACCAGCCACCATCTTAACTTGGAAATATATCACTGTTCTGTTTCTCTCAGTGTGTTCTAATTCTGGAAAACCATTGCAAACACCACTATGTAATCACTTAATCATTCAGGCAGCAACAATGCAAAAAGGCAGATCACTATCACCTTTTTGAGAACAGTTTAAAGTTGGGCAACAATATTTCTGTGCACTTACATTGTGCTAAAGCCCCAACACAGCTCATTTACATTTACATTTACATTACATTTACATTACATTACAGTGTGGAAACAGGCCCTTCGGCCCAACAAGTCCACACCGACCCGCCGAAGCACAACCCACCCATACCCCTACATTTACCCCTTACCTAACACTACGGGCAATTTAGCGTGGCCAATTTACCTGACCTGCACATCTTTGGACTGTGGGAGGAAACCGGAGCACCCAGAGGAAACCCACGCCAACACGGGGAGAATGTGCAAACTCCACACAGTCAATCACCTGAGGCGGGAATTGAACCCAGGTCTCTGGCGCTGTGAGGCAGCAGTGCTAACCACTGTGCCACCGTGCCGCCCACAATGCCACTCCCAATTCTCTTCCCTTCCTGAGAAACGAGATGGTGCAAATTCTTGACATGTAAATTACAGCAGGTACCTGAAGCAGATACCTGACAGCTGGAACTTGCTGAGTGCTTGTCCCAGCCAACATCCAACTGCTTCTTCACATTAATGTGCCGGTATGTTCCATGACCATCATTCACCTTGAGCTTTCATCTATGCACACATCTCACCACATCATCAGGCCTGCTATCAAAATAACTTGAGCTCCACTTCAGCCCTTCAACACTTGGAGCTCAGGGACACCTAGATCTTGTATTGCATTGATTGCTTTGCACTCAGGAATAGGTATGCATCTCATGTATTCATGCAAGATGCATCTTATGGCTATCAGCTTTCTTTCTAAGTAATCACTTGCATTCCACTTATTTGGAGGCTGCCAGTTTCTCTCCACTTCACAATGCTTTCTCACTGATTCAGTACCGCCTTAAGGGTTACAAACCTCTGTTTGCGTCACATTGCTTTCTTAGCACACAGAATCTTTAGTCCTCAATTACAGGCTGTCAGCCTCCATCACTTGCAGAGAGAGAGGCAGGCAGCCTGTCAGATTGGGAACATAGAACAATACAGGAGCTGTATGGCACCATGCTACATCAATGTTACAATTGCAGCATGTGTCAGCTGTTCACACAGCAAGCACACCTATAGGTACTTCAACTGAATTGCCATGTATGAAAAACAAAGGAAAGCAGTGGTTAGTGTGATCAAGAGAGATTACAATCAGTCAAGAGCAAGGACCTATTCCATTCAGGGGCTGACTACAGTCGGTCAGGTCCTTGGTCCTGTTAGGATGCAGGGATTCACATCTTTGCAGTCCAGGGAATAGAGTACAGTTCTGCAGGTTAAGTGCAACCAGTCTGGGGCTATGGGTAGGTGAGTTGGGATACTGTGGAGACATCAGTGTAGGGGAGAGGACCTACCTTTCCTGCAATTTGACAAAGGGAGGGATTGGATTTGATGGGAGTGAATAGACATACAGTTAATGGAGCAGAAAAGTTTGTGAGAATAGGAAATGCAGAAAGCAGGAAAAGTTGTAATTTGGGAGGATGAAATGGGTAAGAGTGTTGAGTGGACATGATGCATGTAATATTAAAACTTTGCGCCTGTGAGGTTTGGTGAGATTAGAGTTCAGTGCAGAGACAGAGTGAGTGAAGGGTAACAGAGAGATGTGACATTTACTGTGCTGGAGCAAAGAAGATCACTGACCTTCCTACAACCTGCTTCATCTGAGACACAGCACTGGCCCGAGCTGCAGTTTGAGTTCAGGCTGCCTTGTCTTCTGGCATGGTCTATTGTGGCAGCTAGCAAGATAAAGGACAGCCTTCCTCTCCACTACCCAATCCACCAAAACCTTCAACTCCCTATCTATGGGCTTTCCATTCCTCTGAACCATGCCTCATCATAGCATCATAGGATTCCTACAGTGTGGAAGCAGGCCATTTGGCCCACCCAGACTGACCCCATCCCTGTAACCCCGCATTTTCCCATGGCCAATCCACCTAGCCTGCACGTCTCTGGACTATGGGAAGAAACAGGAGCACCTGGAGGAAACCCATGCAGACGCGGGGAGTATGTGCAAACTCAACATACACAGTCACCCCAGAGTGGAACGAACCCTAGGTCTCTAATTACACGAGGCAGCAGTGTTAACCACTGAGCCACCATGGCGCCCATTAGTGAGAATAGTCAAGCACTTCAGTGCAAAGAGCAGTTTCTAGTTTACAGCATCTAAAGTGGAGTGCAGCGGGACTTTAAATATGGATGAAAACCAGAAGGTCTCAGAAATAGTGAGCATTTCCTCCTCTCCAGACACATTATTCCTCAGGAAAGATGCTCAAGAGGCTAGTTGTATAATTAATCAGGAAGATTATGTGAATCCCACTCAAGAAAAATCCTTTAACTAAAAATGGGAAAATTCCACACACTGTGTATAATTTAATGTTGGACAATTTTATTTCATAAAGATTTGCATTTATACTACCACTTTTCAAAACGTTTTACATACTATAAATACTTGAAATGCAGAGACAGTGTTAGTTACAACGACACAATAATATAGCAAGGGATCTTACCATTCATAGAAAGCGTGTTTAGGGTGGTGGGTGTTTTGTACAGAAGTGTGCCTGTTTATTTTCAAGAAAGCATTTATCATTAATTTATGTCTGCTGTCTTGTGCCAATTTAAATACTGTGGTTTCCAGGAAATGAAAGCTTTTCTTGTGTGTTGTAGCTTTAGGTTTAATGGAGTGGTGATGATTATTAAGGTTATTGATGTATTCCTCTCATGCTATTTCTGTGCAAGTTCAAATTCCCCAAATATTAACAGAAATACAGAAGGTATTGGTACAAATTGACGACATCATATCATGGCAGAGTAAGTGAGACCGAAAAAGAAACCTCAAAGGACAAAATGTAATTTCAAAAATCAAAAAAATAGTCCTTGAGAAAACTCAAGAGGAACCCTCAAAATAAGATAGTCTTCGAACCCTGCTTAACGTAAGTGTGGTTTAATTTCTGTTCTATAACAATGAAGTAGTCTCCAATATTGGATAACCAATCATGTATGGATTGCTGTCACACAATGAACTTTACCATATAGTTATGATGATTGAAAGTCATTCTTTAATCTAAAAGAATTTAAATACCTTATAATTCAAATTGGGCAATGTTAATAACCCGTTATTTAGTGCTAAAGTGGATTTAGTGCTAAAGTGGATTTAGTGCTAAAGATTAAGTTATCAAATTATTTAAAATAAGGACACATAAACAGCATTGACTTACCATGGTAAATGGTACTGCTGTTACTGTTAAGGTAAGATTCAACCAGAGGGGCCTGCTCTTCTGATTGCTTCATTCGCCGAGTCCGTGATCGGCTGTCAACATTTGACTGGACCATCAGGGGCTCCTGCCGTTTCTTCTTTTGCTTCTGTTCCAGTAAAGCGCGCTGCAGGAAATAAATGTCTGTTAATCATTTAATAAGCTCATATAACCATTTCAATTTGTCAGAGGTTTGAATGAACTTTAGACTTGTTCAACCTACAACGTAACTTCCAACCTAGAGTAATGATTTGTTTGCATTTGGGCTTTGAGGCTTTTATTAGCATAAATCTACAATGATACCCTTTTTGTTCATTCATAGAATGTGGGCTCACTGGCTAGGCCACCCTGGGTAAGGTGGTGGTAAGCTTGATACACCATAGTCCAGGTAGTGTAGGTACATCGTCAATGCTATTTGAGATGGTGTTCCAGGAATGTGACCCAGTTACAGTGAAAAAGTCAGATTGGTAAGTGCTTTGGAGGGAAATTTGCCATGTTCCCATCATGGTGCTCCCATGTATCTGCTATATGTGTCCTTCTAGATGACAGGAGCAAATTACTGCAGATATTAGAATCTGTATTGAAAACAAAAAGTGCTGGAGATCATAGTGAGTCAAGCAGCATCCACGGAGAAAAAGCAAGCTGAGTTTCGAATCTAGATAGCTCTTCATTAGAGCTGAAATGAAGTGTTGAGGGGGCAGAACACCTCTGGTCAGTACACAAGCGTGACCCTAACCTTCTTGTAGCTAGTCATTTTAACACAGCATCCTATTCGCATGCCCACTTGTCTAGCCTCAGCATGCTATAACGCTCCTGCAAATCACAGGGAAAACTGGAGGAGCAACATCTCGTCTTCAAACTAGGCACTTTACAGCCTTGTGGACTCTATATTGAGTTCAACACCTTCAGATTGTGAACCCATTCCTTCCCTTTGTTTTAGCTTTATCTGTTACATTCTCTGTCACCATGTCCTCTTTCCCTTTCCCCCACTCCAGTGGGACTGTCCGTTCTTTCCAATCTGGCAGTTCAAGACACCATTGTATTGCCATTCACACATTCCAATCACTTAATCTGAGACCCTCAACATCCTTCTCCCCCAGCATTCCAAATTTCCCACTCTCCACCCCCAAATTATTGCATAAATGCTGCCCCCTCTACACTTCACTTCAGCTCTGATGTAGAGTCATCTGAACTCAAAACGTTAGCTTGTTTTCTCTGCATGGATGCTACCTGACCTGCTGTGATCTCTCCAGCCTTTTTTTTTGTTTTCTGTCCTTCTAGATGGTAGTGGTTGTGGATGTGGAAAGATCTGCCTTAGAAGCTTTGGTAAATATCTGCAGGGTTCTGTTTTTTTATTAGTGAGCACATTTTATTCCTGATGAAGGGCTTTTGCCTAAAACGTCAATTTTACGGCTCCTTGGATGCTGCCTTAACTGCAGTGCTCTTCCAGCACCACTAATCCAGAATCTGGTTTCCAGCATCTGCTTTCATTGTTTTTACCTACGTTATAGAAAATAACTTAGTGTTCGTTTAATGAATGTAGTAATGTCACGATTTGCAGGCTCCCCTCACTTTAATATTTAGTATAGTGTGAAGAAACGCCTTAGGCCTCAGAATGTGGGAACAGATGATGAATATTTTAATTAAGAGTTAATTCAGTTTGAAGGGATTGTATAAGTATCGGGAACTAGTAATCAATGCGAGTTTTACAGAGTGTAGCTACCTGAAATAAAATCGAGAGAGTGGTGCTGGAAAAGCACAGCAGGTCAGGCAGCATCCGAGCAGCAGGCAAATTGACGTTTTGGGCATAAGCCCTTCAACAGGAATGATGAAGGGCTTATGCCCGAAATGTTGATTCTCCTGCTTCTTAGATGCTGCTGTGCTTTTCCAGCACCACACTCTCGACACTGATCTCCAGCATCTGCAGTCCTCACTTTCTCCTACCTGCAATAAAGTTCTCACTAAATGTGTGGACTTGAATTCTGTTTAAATACAGTTATCTTTTTAAGTATAATATTGGTAGCAAAGAATGGTTGAGTCAAAGTGTAAAGTTGCATTAAAATTATGGTCACCCAACCCCTGTTTACTGAAAATGAGCCTTATGACCAGTGGAAGAATTGAATCACAATGTCGGCTGAGTTACTTCTCCACCAACCAGGAAGCACTTTTGTTATCATACAGAAGCAAGATAAGCAATACAAATTATTTTTCTGGAATTGGAGCCTGATAATTTGAACATGGACAAAGGTTTGGATAGTTTGTTAACTTTCATGGATAAAATTTATCAAAAAGTTGATCTACTTTCAACTTATGGTCAGATTTTGATAAATTTGGAAAGATGAGGATAGAACTATGGAGGTATACAGGGTAGAATTTAATATGTTGTACGTATGACTGCAAAGTAGCAACTATGGGAAGTTGTCTAGCTTTGATGGGGGTCAAATTTGCAGAAAACCCCACAGTACTAGAACAAAGGTCAGAAACAGTGCTTTCCAGCAGCATTCAAACAACAATCTGACAGAAAATAGAAGCCACAGTGTTTAAAACTTGGCAAGACCAGCAGGAAATGAGAACTTTAGCAAATAAAATTGAGGAGAGGAATGTAATTGATTACTTTGAGATGAGAAAGAAAATATTTACAATAAGCAACTGAATCCCAGAAACGCTCGCGGCTGTAAATTGATGGGCTTTTTCCATTCATTCACAGGATTTAGGCAGTACTGGCTAGGCCAGCACTTATTCCCATCCCCCATTGTCCAGAGGGCATTTAAGAGTCAACTATATCGCAGTGGATCTGGAGTCACATGGAGGTCAGATGAAGTAAGTTGGCAGTTTCCTTCCCTAAAGGACATTAGTGAACCAAATGGATGTTTTCATCAATTGACAATAATTTCATAGCCAGAATTTTTTTATTGAATTCACAATTCCACAATCTGCTATGGCAGGATTCTAATTCAGGTCCCTAAACATTACCTTGATCTTTGGATTAATATTTGAGCAATAATGCTATTAGTCATTGCCTCATTTATTTCTAGGATGATTCAAAGTGCCACTATGCCATTAAATGTCCAAGTGATAAATTGTTTACAAAGAAACATGAAATGGAAGATTTGGAAAAAATAGATGGAGAGGCAGATCAAAGAGAGACCAACGTATTGGCCACAGGAATTCTGTGAATGTATTGCTTTCAAGTTTGATTTACTGGGCAGTAGATACACTGTAGTGTATGAAACAGACTGACTAAAATGTCACCAAAGAATTCCCAAAGAATTTATATTCTCTAATTGTATTTGATTATTTAGCCAAACATTGACTGATTCAAACAATATATTTTGGCAATGTCTTTAGACAGGGAAACAAAGTTACTCTATGTGTAACACTTAAATCCCTTACCTGTCTGTCAAGCTTCTGTTGTCTCAGGTTACTGCCCTCGTCATCCAGAACACTGAGAGGGAAAACAAGTACAAGTAATCAATATATGCATGTTAGAATTTGACATCATAGATTCTTCAAGCCCAGACATAAAATGTCAATAAAATAATAAACTTATGCAGCACAGAAGGAGGCCCTTCAGCCCATCATAATCTACCCTGAACGTTTTAAGTCTCACTGTCCTGCTCTTTTCCTGTACTCCTGTAATCTTTAATTTCTACTTGGAGAAATTTAATATCTAATTGGAGAACTTTCAAAGAACTTTAAATATTATTTCATTTATTAATTTATGTTGTTGACAGCCAACTAGCAAGGTAGTTTCTTCCTTTTGTAAGAATGTTGCATTTTCTTGAACTTTTGGATTCCTTGATGTTAACAACAATATGCAGTTTGTTGGACTGTGTAAATGGAATAAGCCATTTCTCCTAAGTGACTTTTCTCAGTAAATTTTGGAAGCTGGATGGCTGGTTAAAAGATGCCAAATTGCTTTATCACGCTAGAAAAGCAATATACTCTGAGAACCCCTGTCTCTGATGACTCAGGTATTACCGGTGCCCTCTGGAGAATACATCGCATATTTAAAGAGATAAAAGTTAAGTCAAGCAGCAGAACCTTTTAATGTTCCTTATTGAAGTTGGCAGCTCAAACGCAATGACAGGCTGATGATAAAATTCCAGATACACTGCCTACAATTTTTCGACTGTAAACACCAATGTACTAAGAAACTACAGGCAACATAACTACGTCTGCAACAACTTCAGTTGTCAAACTTCAAAGTAAAGGAAGTAATTCTATGATAACGGACCTCCACCATTCTTGAGTAAAGTTTCAACATCCAAACTTTGTACTTATCCTACATTTGTGTCAGGCATTTTATCATAAAGATCTCAGATTAGTTTCAATTGTGGGCATTTCCCATTAATTCATGTAGAAAAGTATGAACCTGTCAAATTTTCTTTCTATTTTCAATGCCCCTGAGTAAGGTTACCATATTGCTTAAGTAAAAGAATTGGAGGCATACATTTTAGCTTTAACTTAAAATAATTATCTACATCTGGAAAAAAATAATATCCCCTGTTAAATTAAAGGGAGGCATAGAAACTGCTTTTGATTCTTACAAGACCTTGTGTTCACCTGTGGTTAGTGAGACATCTTGGACACTAAAGCATTGCCTTTAGCACTTTAAAAAGGAATCATGGACTGTGATTAAGGTCTGATCCCAGAAAATGTTTTCTTTGCAATGAGTGACCTCTGAATAATGACATGTCACTCTCTTAATATCTTTGATACAATTTTGACATCTGCAATGTCTGAATTTATGGTGATTAAGTCTTTATCCTTACAAAGAAATAAAGGTCACGTTTTATGGAAAGTTTGCCTCGACAAGTGAGGAAGCCTTATCATAACATTGTTCGGTTGAAATGTGAAGCTGAATTTACATCAGCCATTTCCAGGAACCTCAAATCGATTCTGTGGCTATCAGGCAACTTAAGTGCCTGATGTCAGGGTTCCTGTTCTTTAAGGGTGCAAATCCCTCCTCCTTGAGCTCCCAGGAAAATGGAGGGCTCCAGCGATTTAGTCACACCAATGGCCACTTCTGGGATCCCTGGTAGTGATGTCACCTCACTGTCTTAAAGGTATTTTTTGCCTTTCTGAAATGAGTGCAATAATAAATCACTACTTGTTGTTATTACATTTCTATGTTCCTTTAGTTCTGAAGGTCCTAGATCTGAAACATTAATTTTGTGTCTCTCTCCACAGATGCTGCCTGACCTGTAAAGTTTCTCTAGCATTTTGTGTTTTACTTTCAGATTTCCAGTAGTCAGCATTTACACTATTTTCCTTTGTTCTTGATTAAGCTTTTAGTCACGTGTCCTCATATTTTATGTGGCTCAGTATCAAATTTACCTGGATGCCATTACTTTTGGACATTGTGCCAAAATAAAGATGCAACATAAATATGGGCTGTTATTGGCATATTATGCTTCTTCTCATTTGGAGAGCACCACCTGCTCTTGGTTCTGGAGCAATAAAAAATATTTTATGTTGTACTCAATGTTGGACCAAACTGGGAGTTCCCATCTGGTATGGGTGGACAGCGTTGCTATGAGAATGTATTTCATTGTCAGAAGGGATTACAAATTTGCAACTACTGAATGAATGGGCTCTACTTTATGCTTGTCTTAATATCAAAAAGTTAAAAATTCCTTTAATATTCCATTTCAAATTTCAAACTTCTGATTTTATTTTATTATTGTCACATGTACCAAGATACAGTGAAACGTATAGTTTTGTGTGCTATCCAGACAGATCATACCTTACATAAGTACATCAGGGTAACAGAACAAAATGCAGAATATAATGCTACAACTGCAGAGAAGGTGCAGAGATGCACAAACAAACAGAATCAATACAATGACCAGGTTATGAATAGTCATCTCGGTAGTCCAGTGTTCACAGAGGTAATAATATAAGGCATATATATATATATATATATATATATTGTTGAAAAATGCTATCCCAATTTTACTATATTCAATTCCCTTTGCAAACACCACACATTGCCTCAATATCAGTCAGAAAACCCCTCCTAAAGTCTCTTCATGATGCATTAGTAAAAGTTGGTCAGGACCTATCCTGGTTAGTTCCACTTCTGATTTTTTTATGCATCTACTGCTATATCAGAATAAGAACGCAACAACATCACAAATTAGATTTCTGTCTGGGGTTTTACAACATACAAGGAGACATTCTCAGATTATAGTCCAAACTGAAATTCGGCCTTTTACACTGTCAATAAAAAACAAGCAGTCAGCAACAGAATGTGATAAACATATCATTGTATCACACAGGAAAATGAGAGCTTTTTTTTGCTTCTTCTTTAGAGAAATTACAATGTTTTTCTTCGCTACTATGAAGCAAAGTTTTAAAAAAATGAAATTCCCCTATCCAACCATGAGCAAAGGGCTTTTGAGTCTCACCAGAGTTGTGTCTTTGTTCCATTGCATAGTCTTCTTAGAACTCATTTCCAGAATGGAGTTCTTCAGTTAAACACAAGTACAATTATCAAAGACACTGCACTCGCTATAACTGAATAGGGGTTCTCACTTTATAATAAGTAAGGAAGCTAGAAACAGTTAGCCATGTGGAAGAAGATCAAATCAATCTATTTTGATTTGAATGCAGATTCATTAGTTTTGTTTGATTAACACCTTGGCAATATTAAAGCTGTACCACAAACAGCTTTAATAATCTTGATTTAAAAGTGATGGCAACAGGTATATTTACGTATTGCTGTCCATGGTGAAATAAATATGAAGCATTGACCAATCTTCTGTAAATTCTTACTCTCTCCTTGTCAAGCAGTTATCTGAGGGGGCTTACCCACTCCTTTCCTGCCTTCTTGTAACTGACCAAAACTTAAAACTACATGTACATATTCTGCAAGCAATTCTTAATTCAGTGCATTTGGGCTCTAATGATGTAATCGGAGCCTGAGTTGTTACTTAATGCAAGGGTTGAATGGGAGAGCAGCAATGACTTCCCTGTTAGACTATATTTTCCAGTTGCTGTACCAAAAACTAGAATAACACAGGCAAGCATCTTCATTTGCCTTATTTAGGTTCCTTTGAGGATCAAGAGCAGGGGCAGTAAATAGGCCACACAAGGCAACTTTGGCTCCTACTCTGTCTTGCTCAAGGATTCTCCCTTCACAGTTACACCTATTAATTTACATTGGTGCTGAGTAATATTGTTTTGTGCCCGTTACCCTTTCAAATGGCCTTAACCACATGAGCTGCTGTTTTGTTTTATATGTTGTGTAGCTGCACTGCAAAGGCGTCTTTCACATTGCCTTTATTCCTGATGAAGGGCTTTTGCCCGAAACATCGATTTCCCTGCTCGTTGGATGCTGCCTGAACTGCTGTGCTCTTCCAGCACCACTAATCCAGTATTTGGTTTTTAGCATCTGGCTTCAACCAGATGCTGAAAACACCAGTAGTTTACTTTGGTGGTCAAAATTATTTATTAAACCTACCATTCCTGTGCTATAAATTGAAGGATTAACTTCATTAATAACTTCCCAAGGATTCAGTGTCAAAACAATCATTGCCATTCTCGACCCATGGTATAGATACGTCAACTAATTAACAGGTTCTCATGTCAAAATTTTATACAAATGTCAAATGAAAACCTGTTAACAGCAAGTTATTTATGATAGTATTTAGAGATAGATAATATCCCTATCTATTAATGAGACCTGAATGCAATTATTGCTGACAAATGCTTTATAGTATTTATCTTCGCTGCTATGCGAATCTAATGCCTCTCCTTCGTATGTAATGATAATTTGCTGTACAACACATTGCCGTCATGTCAGAGTTACTGAGGTGTGAAGAACAAATTAATTTACTATTTTTCTTCCACAGTATATTTTGAATGTAGAGTTATAGAGTCATAGAGATGTACAGCATGGAAGCAGACCATTTGGTCCAATTCGTCCATGCTGACCAGATATCCCAACCCAATCTAGTCCCACCTGCCAAACCCTTCCTATTCATATACCCATCCAGATGCCTTTTAAATGTTGCAATTGTAGTAGCCTCCACCAATTCTTTTGGCAGCTCATTCCACACACGCACCACGCTCTGCGTGAAAAAGTTGCCCCTTAGGTCTCTTTTATATCTTTCCCCTCTCACCCTAAACCTATGCCCTCTGGCTCTGGACTCACCAACCCCAGGGAAAAGACCTTGTCTATTTATCCTATCCAGGCCCCTCATGATTTTATAAACCTCTGTAAGGTCACCCCTCAGCTTTCGATGCTCCAGGGAAAACAGCCCCAGCCTGTTCAGCCTCTCCCGATAGCTCAAATCCTCCAACCCTGGCAACATCCTTGTAAATCTTTTCGGAGTCCTTTCAAGTTTCACAACATCCTCCCTATAGGAAGGAGACCGGAGTTGCACGCAAAATTCCAAAAGTGGCCTCACCAATGTCATGTACAGCCGCAACATGACCTCCCAACTCCTGCACTCAATACTCTGACCAATAAAGAAAAGCATACCAAACACCACCTTCACTATCCTATCTACCTGCGACTCTACTTTCAAGGAGCTATGAAACTGCACTCCAAGGTCTCTTTGTTCAGCAACACTCCCTAGGACCTTACCATTAAGTTATCAGTCATTCCATATTGTTGCAATATGTTGCAACTTTCTGTTAAAAGTTATTGTGACAAGTACCCTATTGTGAACTTTACCACTCATAGCTTTCATTAGAAACAAGCTATTGCGTTTTAAAGGTATCCATAAATTAAGTAATTGTTTTAGTCTACTCTTTTGATGTCAATGTAAATGGCTTGAAATGCGAAAGGAGTTATCACTTATTTGAAGGTTTTTATGCTGTATGTTTTTACTGTTAAAATAGATTAATATGGATATATGAAGAAGGAATAAGATTATGCCATTCATCCCTTTGAGCCTGGTCTAGTGTTCTCCACCATGGCTGATCTGCTTTTAATTTCAACTCTGCATCCCTGACACTCTTTCATCCCATTGGCAATCAAGAATCTATCTACTTCTGCCTTAAAAATATTGAAAGATTCTGTCAAATTCCAAAGACTCTCAACTCTCTAAGAGAAAAAAAATTCCTTCATCTTTGTCTTAATTGGACAACTCCTTACTTTTAAACTATGACCTCCAATTCTAGATTCTCCCATAAGTGGAAATATGTTTTCCACATCCACCAGGTCAAGATCTTGCTAGTTTCATTTGAGTAATCTCTGAGTCTTCCAAACTCCAGAGGTTAGCCTTTCCTCATAAAGCAATCAGCTGATTCCATGCATTAGTCTAGTAAACATCTGCTTAACTGATTCCAATGCATGTTTCCTCTGTTTATAAATTTGTTGTTAATTTTACACACAGTGTAAATCTGTCATCACTGATGTTAATGGAAAACATATAGCCTGGGGCTCTAAACATGATTCTTTTGCACAATTCGGAATTATATTTAGGCGTCTTGCAAGGATAGACATATTGAATTGTAGCTGTACTGTTAGAATATAGCCCTCACTTCACATGGGCTAACTGACCTGTGAAAGATCAGGAGTCAACCACTCAGTCCATGAAACCTGTTCCACCATTCAATGAGATAATGGCTGATCTGTCTGACTCCTCCTTGCCTCACTCTCCCACACCCTCCACTCACGATACCCCGCCTCACTGTCCCCTCACAGATACCCTGCCTCACTCTCCCCTCACAGATACCCTGCCTAACTTTCCCAGTTACAGCTACCTTCCCAAACACTCTCATTCATGGCTCCTTTTGTTTGCTTCCTCCCACTTACTGCCCTTATGAGGCCTTATGAGCATTCCCCAAATTTTGGGAAAGAAATTTGCCAAAGCATTTGGTCTCAAATTTTGCATGGGTATGTTAACCTTGATTCTCAGTAAATTTAGAGATGTATGCATTTTCACTTATGTGTTCTAAAATCCAAGATATTAATTTCTCTTAAGTTTATTGAACTAATCGATTAATTTCTTTGAACACAAAGCTAACATCTAAACTCAATCCATAATCCTGCTGTCAACACTACAACATCCTGCTTACTATTCAATTCTGGACTTTGCAAAACGTAACAACATGGAATTGTGGCATCAGTTGATGATTTAATGCACTTCTCATTTTCTAATAGCCCTAGGAAGGAAACAGCAGACACAATGAAAACCATTTTAAGTCTAATTAATTTTTGCTTCATTCCTTTAGACATCAAATATAAGTGAATGAAATAGCACAATCACATTGCCAGCTGCTGTTCCAAGTCAATCTGAATACTGTGATCCTATAACTGAGGCTATTAGTAAAGAGAAGTGTCCTTTTCTGCACCATCTCTATGGCATTTACCATCAGTATTATTCAGCTTGAGACTTTGGGTACAATCCTCCTGGGACTATGGAGATGATGTGGAGCTGGACCAAAAACAGAACTGGAAACAAACAATCAGGCCAACTCAGTTCCCACTTCTGACTGGCCTCCTGTTAACAGGCTGGTGGAGCTATTGAAGTAACAACCTCTATGTCTCAGTGACAGAGGTGCCAGGAAGAAATTCCACCAAGTTCAATTCCAGAGCCCCTCCATGACAATGTCCAATGAGCCTAGCAGTAAGCATGCAGGGCACCTGAGATCATCTCTACTTTGGAACCCCCTTGCCATCACCTTTTTGTCACAGTAAAACCCACCTCTCTGGTCATCACGTGCTGCATGGATACTGATTGGATCTACTGACCCTGGAACCTAGCTACTGTCCTGAATTGGATGGAACCTTCAGCGGAAGCTTCATATTTAGACTCCTCCACAACAAACACATCCTCTGGTTCTTCCATGATTACCTCCATGGTTACTTCCAGGTTCAAGACATGGGCTTCATCCTGACATGAGGATTGCTACCCAATCAGAAAAGTTCAGCTGCATATATTCTATCTTAACAAATATAACTTTATAATATTATTCACGTGTTAGATAAAAGTAAGTTTTTATAATTTATAATGGGATGGAAAAATATTTATTTTGAATGTGACTTTTATGTTAGTTCAATTAACATGCACAAAAACATGTTATTTCATTTTCACTTCATAACAATCTAAACTCTCCATTGTTACATTTGGATCTGTTGCGGAATAAATCTAGGGAAGTCAAACATTTACAATCCAAATGTAATCCCATCCTCTGCTTGGTCATACTGAGCTTGTTAAAGCTGCAAAGCTGAATTTAATCATTTCTTCTCAATGATGGATGTTGTCATTAACATAAAGATCAATGCTATCAACATGACTAAAATAGGTTTAATGACTGATGTCTTTTTACTGCTTCTGGACTTAGCATAATTTACCTTTTGAAGGTGGAATACTAACTACGTGTTCTGATGAAATGGACAATTTCACTCTATAATATGACTGGCCTTCAGAAGGAAGATAAAGTTCAAAATGTTCTAATTCAACATGATTTTTTTTAAACAGAGCAAGTTCCCTTTTCTTTAGGCCACCTTATGATATGGATATTATTTCAGGTTTGCTCCAAGAATGTTGATTGAATGATAATCCATGTTTAGTTTATGGCTTTTGACCTTGTCCCGATTAGAAATTGAATAGAAATTGCCCAAACCCATTTCACATAGAGTTGGATTTTACCCTCCTGCTCCACTGGGACCCTGCCCACTCCTCCACTCTACCGATTTTGTATCATGGACCTTTTATACAAGGGGCATTGTCAGGTAGCCCACTTGTCAGTGAGTCAGTTCAGGCTTTTATGAATACCCACTTAGTAGCCTTCATGCACCACCACCTTCAGGAATTAACTGGTGAAGAGAGAGGTCCACACCACTCACCCAGCCCAGCAAACTTGCTGGCACGGGTTGGTAATGTGAAGGGAGAAACCTTCGAGAACCCCAGTCAGCGTAACCAGCCACCCCCTCCCACTCTCAGTTTTCTTCCCACACTCACTTTTCAAACCCCAGCACCCTCAGGTGTGATTCCAAAACACCTGACCGTGTTCCAGTTCACTGCTAAATATGTCCTCAAGCCTAGACTGAAGTACTTGCAATGGCCACCACTCCTAATCCTCTCTGAGGTGAGGACTTTCCTGCTTATAAGGAGCTGAAATCCTACCCGATTCACTTAATGGCAAGTCAGCCATTTAATTGATGCAGCCATCCTGAAGATTGGCATGATGTCCCATGTTTTATTAGATGAAGACTTGGGGACTATAGTGCCCTGTAAAATCCAGCCTTCTGAATCCTAACCTAAAATATTTGTTGACCTGATTAAACTCCAGCTTACCTGCAGTTTATGAATCAGCTGATATATTCAGTGCACAACTTCAAAGCAATTTTCATTGTGCAATGGTATATGAAATAGAATACATGAAGTGAGAAATACTTCTAACTTACTTATATAAGTTCTCTTGACAATTCAAATTTAATTACTTTTCAAAAACAATTCTCTTGAATTTCCACTAAATGGTTACAATTAAATAAGGTTGATTACCCATAAATTACTTTTTCAATACATGTCAGAGCTTAACATTTTTAAGCAGTAACATTAATTATTATTTTTGTCCACTTAAGTTTGTTTAGTCTAAAAATAATTTCCTAAGATCCTAAAGGGTGTTTCTCCCATAATTTTAAATGACTAAATATTTTAGGATTTTTTTCAATCATCACTGTATATCTGAATTCATAATTTAACATGCAGATTAGAAAACTGATTTGACATTAAGCATTGATCTCGTAATGGAACAGACAGATGTACCAGGCACAAATGAGAGTGTTAAAATGTTTCTAATGTGTTCTGGATTTCAGCCATTTTGACAGGTTGGCAGAGATTTTTAACAGTCATGTTCAGGCACTCATCTCACCGAGTTGGACTAACGCCGAAAAACGGATTCACTTTCACTGTGAACTATACCAACTGAATCCTTAGAAAGTTATTATAATACAGTGGATAACTCACCATTGATTAGAAGTGTCAGGTATTAGATTGTGGGATTTATGACAGCTCAAAATAATGCAGTTGAAACTATTGTACCATCCCCTTTAGATGGAATATTTTGGGTCAGCAATCAATTACACTGGCATGAACCCCATTTCTATTTTTTTTAAAAAGAGTATTCACTGCATTACTCATACCCCGACAAAATCTGCCCAGCTCTCTATCAGTTTGTACCCAGCCACACTCAGATTGGCAGTAACAGCCAAAGATGAAACTTCCAATGATTCCCCCTCTCATCAACAACAAAAATGACAAAAAAAAGTGACAGAATCATATTGTTGCAGAGGAGGCCATTCAGTCCATCATTCCCCATCTGTCTGAACTTTTTATCGTAGTACCAATTTCCTGGAGCTTCCCTGGAACCCAATAACACATATAACATATTATTCCTATTTAAATAATTATTCAACCCCTTTTGAATGACTCAACTGAACCCACCTCCACCACACTTATAGGTAGTGCATTCTATAACCCTAAATCTGTGCAGTGTGAAAAAGTTTTCTCTTTAAAACTGTACCCTTTGGTTCTCAATCCTTTCAAAGCGGGAACAATTTCTCCCTATCCACTCTGCCCCATAATGATTTAAAAAACTTCTCTCTAACCTCCTCTTAGCCTCTCCTCGATTGATATAATGATTGATAAACCGATATACCTATGGAAGACTTTGAGATTTCCCTTTATGTTAGCTGCCAATCATTTTTCATTATCCCTCGTTACCTCTTATTATTTCTTTTGTCATATCCTTTCCGAACCTTCTGTACAAATATACATATAACAAAGATTCTGCAGCTTGTGTTGACTTCCTCTTGCAAGAAGTCTCAGGATTACCTAACAATAAATATGGGATACAGTGAGAATATTTCATTTTATAGGGAAGAGCATGTAGGAGTGAGACCCATGCCCACCTCCCCAACGACCCCCCCCCCCCCCCCCCAACCAGGGACAAAGACTCACGAGACAAGCAGGATTCAGACATGTGGCAGTTTTTATTCTTATTCAAGCAGTCACCGGATCATGCAGGTAGAGGGCCATAGACTCCTCCCAAATGTAGCCTCAACATGAGGACCAGTTATCCTCTTAATCTTCACTTCAAATTGTAAGAGAGGTCAATGATGCTCTGATTTTCACGGTGAGATTCAGTATTTTTATACATTTTGTGTTACAATAATCACATACAATGTGGCCACTGCGTCCTTCCCCTTATTCTAAATATCTAATCCTGTGAAACACTTAATCAATGAGGGACACTCCTGTGGACAGCCCTCAGATTGCCATGATCTCATGATGTTTCGCATACATGGGCGGCACGGTGGCACAGTGGTTAGCACTGCTGCGTCACAGCACCAGAGACCCGGGTTCAATTCCCGCCTCAGGTGACTGACTGTGTGGAGTTTGCACGTTCTCCAGTTTGCACGTTATCCCCGTGTCTGTGTGGGTTTCCTCTGGGTGCTCCAGTTTCCTCCCACAGTCCAAAGATGTGCAGCTCAGGTGAATTGGTCATGCTAAATTGCCCGTAGTGTTAGGTAAGGGGTAAATGTAGGGGTATGGGTGGGTGGCGGGTCGGTGTGGACTTGTTAGGCCAAAGTGCCTGTTTCCACACTGTAATGTAATCTAATCTAACATCGCAATCACGAGGCCTTAGGAATCTTCTAATGCATCCTATTAATTCACATTCCAAAATTACTGGCTATACTCCTGTGGACATCTCCCGGACTTTCTTATTTCTTAGGACCACTTGAATTCTATTGTCCATTGTGTTCATTTACTATTGCTACCAAATTCTGTACACTTCTTACGTTTCCCCACCATCTTAATTATAAAAGATACAAAAGATAGTTGGTTCTTACAACTGCTATAAGATTTATAATGTTAATTACATTATAAATTTAGTCATATGTAAAGTTTTATAGCTACCCCTACTGTTAGCACTCTTTAGCTAATGAGTTGTGAGCAAATTGTTTCTTACACAAGACATTCCTGCAGTGATAAAGAAAAAGTTTCTCCAGATTAATTAACTTTCACATCAACGTTTGAATGTTTTCCGCCAATGCTTTTTAATGATTCGTGTGTTTCTATATAAGTGTATCTATAATTATGTTGAAATCTATCTCTGTGATTATCTGAAGAACCTTTAACTTGAACCTATTTCGGATTATTGTGAATAAATTTAAAGAAACGGCTAATCACTGCAAACTAACTTTAGATGTTGTTTTTACAGCTTCATTATGAGCTAGGTTAACTGTTTTCTGAACTGAGATTTATTGTCCTTACTCTGACTGATTCTTTTTACCTAATGGGACAGCATCCTTTCATTAATGAGGCTAGAGTCAGTCACCGACATAATTCAATGAACTTGTCTGATCTTTAGATTTTTACTAGCTACAATCCCATTAATTTATCTGTGTTTATATTTGTAGGAGTTTACCTTCTTCTTCAGTGATTGTCACAAATCGTCAAACTGCCCATCCTAGGACAAAGTTTTTTCAAACTGTCTCTGGTTGTTTTTTTATGCAGGACCCCATTTTCAACTTGAAATAGTCCCTGTTCCAAGATAATTTACGTTTCGGGCATAAGCCCTTCTTCAGGAATCCCGAAACGTCGATTCTCCTGCTCTTTGGATGCTGCCTGACCTGCTGCGCTTTTCCAGCAACACATTTTTCAGCTCTGATCTCCAGCATCTGCAGTCCTCACTTTCTCCTGTTCAAAGATACCATTGCATCTTAAATGCTACAGAATGTTTTTAATTCTGTTTAATCACTAATTAATTTTGGTCAATGTATTACAGGAAGGATGTGGAAGCTTTGGAAAGGGTTCAGAGGAGGCTTACTAGGATGTTGCTTGGTATAGAGGGAACGTCTTATGAGGAAAGGCTGAGGGACTTGAGGCTGTTTTCATTAGAGAGAAGAAGGTTGAGAGGTGACTAAATTGAGACATATAAGATAATCAGAGGGTTAGAGTAGGATGGACAGTGAGAGTCATTTTCCTCAGATGGTAACGGCTAGCACGAGGGGACATAGCTTTAAATTGAGGGGTGATAGATATTGGACAGATGTCAAAGGTAGTTTCTTTACTCAGAGAGTATTAGGGGCGTGGAACAGCCTGCCTGCAACAGTAGTAGACTCGTCAGCTTTAAGGGCATTTAAATGGTCATTGAATAGTCATATGGATGAAATGGAATAGTGGAGGTTAGATGGGCTTCAAATTGGTTTCACAGGTTAGCACATCATCAAGGGCCAAAGGGCCTGTAATGCGCTGTAATGTTCTATGTTCTACTTGTCAGCTATTTTGTGTCTAAATGCTGGAACAGGCTTTTAATTCTGTTTATCCCCTTGTTGGCCATTTTCTGTCGCTCAAATATGGGCGGCCCTAACTGAGCATAATATGAAGTGTCACCAAGAAACTGAAAATTAGAAGGTGCATCTTTTGCCAAGAGACAGAATGATGGAGAGGTGTTGGAAATACACTCCTGAGCTTAGGGCTTAGCTAGCTGAAAGCACAACATCCAATGGTTGTAAGAAAAAAAATCAAAGTTGTGTAAGAGCCCTGAAATGGAAAATCTTCAAGTAATTTCGAAGGTTGTAGGACTGAAGGGAGGTTCAAGACATATGTGGAACAACATTTCTCAGACTCTGTTTGCTACTTTCCACTGACAACATAGATGACTATGCAAGCAAAATGTTTCTCACTGAGAGATCAGTGATCTGAAAAAATGCTGATTTAATTTCTTGCAGGGATATGGCTAACAACCTGGAAGACGCTGAAAAAGCAGGGGCCTGTAAAGTCTGGTTTTTACCAATTGGTATTTGGTGGGAACATCCTGATAATTGTATACTTCAAGTGTCAGCTTGGCTCAATTGGCAACACTTCATCAAAAGTTAAAGGATATGATGGACTTTAGTGTATAATCCAGGTTAACATTTAAATCGAGTCCTAAGGGTACATTGTCAGAGCTGCCATTTTTGAATAAAAAGCTAGAGTGAGCTTTCTATTTGTTCAGGTTGATCCAGAAAAAAATGTGCCATTTTCATACAAGGACAGTGAAGTAATCCTTAATAGCCTTTCAGAAAGTAGTGGTAAGTTGTCTTCTTCAGACTCTGCAGACCATGTGGTGGAGTTAACATTCATATGAAAACAACAAACAGCAGTGTTCTTTGCAAAATGAATGAATAGATTAAAGTTTTTAAAAAATTGCACCTTTGGCTTCAGTTACAGTTGTATAATTACAGACAGGAGTAAGAGAAATACCACTGTAGCTTCATTTTAGATATGAGGACATATGAATACACTCTGGAACACCTTAAACCAGGACTTATTTGATGCAATTCTACAGCAGAACAACACATCTATTCCTGCATTACTTAGGAAATCTCATTCACAGAGCCTGATAATGCATTCCAAGCACATTGGCTCCTCTGGCACTCTGCAAAGGTGAAAAATACACTAAACTTTTTCTATAATTCTAAATAAATGTATGATCTGGCTTTAGCATGACCGTGACAAGGAGTTGGATTTTGGAAACCAATACTTATTGCTCGTTGCTCAATGTCACTGTGCAAATGAAAAGGGAAACAAATAGCAGCAACACCATCTTCTCTAATTTACGTTTTGAAATCTGAAGCACTGGCATCCTCTCTTTCAAAAGAACTACACCACAAACCATTAAAAAATCCTTGAAAATGTAGGCTAGCTGATGCTTTTATGTATGATGAGAAGTTTTTCGATAAAGCAGACTAATAAAATTGAAGAAAATGCTATTTTAATTGAGAAATTATTTTGGTTGCATTATTCAAAATGTTAGACTGATCATGTTCAGTATTTAACTAACGGTGTCCTTTACTTGAGACCACTTTAATAATTTTGCTAATTATCCAATTATTTAGGCAGATGTCTCTTCTAGCTTTTGGTTGTAGTAGTGTTCTGCAGCATTGTTACTGGTCAGGCAAAATATGTAATATTCAGCTAGCTACAGAAATTTGGGACACTTTATCCAGGGTGTATTACAACACCCCTATAACCATGAACCCCTAAAATTTGAAGCATGTTAAAAGTGACTCAGGTAACAGCTGGAATTTCATAAAACTGCACTTCTCATTTTTCTCTTGGGTAGCTAGAGACAATGGGTGTAATCCAATAACAGCCTGTTTTCAAGTCTTTGTGGCCTTCTCTTCACGATTGAGCTGTGAATTACTGCAAAATAGAACAATTTTGTCAATTGACAGATCAGCAGGGGAAATGTGCATGCTTCCATTGATCAATTGCACCCCTACAGATTAAAATCATTTTCATTTCATGAAAAGGGTGGCACTAGTCAAAGGTGTGTCATCAATAATGTTCTGCAGTTTGGATAATCCAACCAGATGTTCTCTTGTGTTGCTGCCTGTTCTTCATGTTGAAGTTGATGAGTTGAGTGGCCTGGGCAACCAAGACAGATTTCACTTGTACAACAGTGTTATGCACTGCTGTTTGGGATATCAGCTATTACCCTTAATAAGTAGTTAAAGGCTGCAGTTGCATTGCTTGTCCCACCAAACCTTTCACTGATGGTGTTGTATATTGGACTTATGCAAGACTGTGCAAGATTCAATGATTCTTTCCTTGGGGAATTTTAATTTCCACATGCAGATTTAATTTAACTTTGCCATGTACAATTCTGGACCTGCTAACATGGATAGCTGGGAAAGGACAAAACTTCATTGGTATCTTAAGCTGCAAATGCACTTATTTGCCATATGTCATGTTATCCTTCTCGATGTGAACATTCAATCAGAAAGAAATGATGAAGAAGATATATATTACTTAGTTCAAGACAGCATCAATTATTTATTTCCTTTGGAAATGATGTAATGATTGATGGAATTTATAAAAACACTGATTTAAAATGGCAAGACACCTACCATCCTCTGAGCAAATCCCCTTATGACCCCTCCAATCCTACAGATAAACTTAAGTAGGTTTTCCCTGATAATTGACCTTGCTGGGGGAAGCAGGTCTTCATTGTGTACTCTATCTAAGCCCCATTACTTTGACAACCTCAATTAAGTCACTCCTCAGCCTCCTTTGTTGCAAGGAAAATAAACCTTGCCTATCCCTCAAAGCTGCGATTTCCAAGCTGTGGAAATATTTCTGTAAACTTCCACTGTACTCCCTCAGCAGGAATGATATAATTACTCTAATGTGGTTGCCAGAACTGTGCAGGAAACTCCAAACATGGCCTAAGCAGTGCCTTCCGTAATTCTAGCATTCAATCCTTACTTTTGTACTTAAAACCCCAATAAAGGAAAGCATCCCATATGCTATCTTTACCAGTTTATCTATCTGTCTTGCTATCTTCAGGCACTTGTGGACATGCATTCCAAGGTCTCTTGATTCCTTTCCCACACTCAGTGCTTTCCCATTTACTGTGTATTCCGTGAAGATGTTTGTGCTCCCCAAATGCATTACATCAGACTTCTCTCGAGTGTTTCCACTTTTCTGCCCGCTTGGCCTGACCATTGATATCATCCTGGACTTGACAGCCATCCTCTTCAATATCAACAACCCGTGCAATACTTATGTCATGCCCAAATTTCTTAATCATGCCTCCTGCAGTTGCATTCTTCAGGGGCTGATAAAATGATCCTCTTTCTCCATAGCACTGCTGGCAATGATTGCTGGAGTTCAATTATCTTAGCCCCAGAACACCTCTACAAGGATTCCCTCAGACAATGCCTTAGGTGGCCACATTTTCAGAGTGGGCCAGAGGCTAGGAATCCTGCAGTAAGTAACTCACCTGCTGTTGCCCCAGTGCTTGTTAACCATCTACAATGCACAGCTCAGGTATGTGGGGCAATGCTCTCTACTTGCTTGGATGAGTGCAGCTCCAACAGCACTCACAAAACGTGACACCATCCAGGACAAAGCAGTCTGTTTGATTGACACCACAGCCACCAACTTCAAAATTCACTCCCTTCGCAATCAATACACAGTGGCAACAGTGTGTACCATCTACCAGAGGCACTGCAATAACTCACCAAAGTGACTTCATTAGCACCTTCCAAACCCGCAATCTCTACCACCTGGAAAGATAATGGTAGCAGATGCCTTGCAACCTGCACCTGCAAGTTCCTCTCCAAGTCGCATAACACCACTGCTTAGAATTATGTTGCTGTTCCTTCATTGTCACAGGACTAAAGCCCTCGAGCTCCATTCCTAACAGCATGTGGATATCCTGGCACTCTTAGGACTGCAGTGATTTAAGAAGTCAGCTCATCACCTTCCTTTACAGGGCAATTGGGAAAAATCAATAAATATTACCCATGCCACATCCTACAAAAGAATATGATTATGATCCCTGGATTTCATTAATCATATTTTATTTGGGCCTTAAAGGAGCCTTGTAATCCACACACAGGTCTGAGTGTCACAGGATGGAAGGATCTGGCTCTCAAGGCCAGCAGTGCTTTAGGCAAAAAGGATCGTGTTATCAGTTCCTAAAGAATTGCAACCATGGTAAATGAATAATTTCCACCATCGCATTGTGTATTTGAAATTATAATTTATTTATATTGACAGGGTGCATTGGAGAGAGCTTCATTTCTGAACTATATCTGACCTGAAATCGAATGACAAAACTGGATGAGTGTTTCACTCTGCAGCATTGATCAACAACTTCCATTTTACGTCACTCTTAATATCATAAAATGATACGCCCCCATCTTCAGAGATGAGCAATAATAAGCATTAAGATGTAGCATTGATATAGGACAATAAATATAATTGAAATATCTGATAGGAAACTAGAAATGCCAGAAATACATGGTAATTCAATTAGCATAGAGAGAAAACATTGGTTCAACTGACTTAACACAACTAAGCTGACTAAAATATAATGAACCCCACTAAAAGGACAGATATAGGAAAGAGATGTTAGTAAGTTAGAAATCTAGAGGGGCTGCCAGGGCATTAGTCCTAAGGCACTCTTTGGGCATAACAAGAGTCAAACTAGGAATTTAACTGTTAGCAATTGTAACATAACTTTCAACACGAGTGATTAGGTTATGACATCAGTTGTTTAAGCCAATGATTATGAAACTATCAGATATAATAATTAACTATAAGCAACTCAGGAGTTAAAAGAGAATGAAATAAGAAAAGAATCTGTACATGACTGGTCACCAATGAAACTACCCTTGAAACTCATGAATTACAAAAGTTACAGCAATGTTTGCAGCTTCCCCACCATGAGGATGCAAAGACAAAGACAAATAGCAGACAGATCACTTCAGTCAGGTATGAATGAATGGAGGAATTCATTATAGGCAGGATTTTGAGTTGAGACTTTTGATGGCAATGGGAGTCTCAATCCCCCACTGTGATGGAATCAATCACTGGGCAGGAAGTTTTCCTGAAGTGACAATTGGAGGCCCTTCAGTACTGCAGCCTGTCATCACAGGTAAAGGAGAGAAATACATTGGAAAAAAAATTGGTGTTATCAGTAAAAGTTATCACAAAATTGTCACATACACCCAAGTGATTCTTAATCGGCTTTAAGGAACAAAAGCTGCCATTACAAAGTCTCACCAAATGTATCTCTAGGCCACCACAATGTGCATGAATTTTAATTTTATTCTTTTAGGAGATGTATGCATCACCATTCCGTGTTGCACATCTCTAATTGATTGGCTTGCTAGACTAGCTAAGACTACTATGTCTGAATCATAAGTAGACCAGACAAGGACAGCAGACTCCTTTCACTAAAGGACACTAATGAACCATATAGGCTTTTACAACTGTGGTTACATGGTTGCCATTGAGCAAGTATCTAATTTGAAAAACAGTTTTGAATTTCTCCATCACACATAGTGGGATTCGAACCTGTGTCCCAGAATAGGAGCTTGAAGCTTAGTTACAAGTAATCAGCGATATTAACACATTATCATCACTTCTACTGTCCACCTAAGTGACCTAGAGAATCAGTCAATTGTATCGCCAATTTTTTAGAGCAATCATGGATGGACAAAAAAAATCCTGACCCAGTTAAATCCCACATCCTAAGCATGAAACAAAAATGCATTGATTTAAGAGACTTGAGTTGAAACTCCTGCATATGAGTTTTTAATCCAGTGAAGACAGAAGACAATCATGAAATGCAAGGAAATTTAGATGCTGAATGAGAGAGAGTCACACAACAGCACTGGAATTTAGAGACATGTCATGTTTGCTCTTAGAGCAAATTCAGTATACACCTATCGTTTGTAGGGAGTAATACCAAAAGGTGCTGAGAGGAAAGGGTGTTATTGTGTACAGTTTGTGGCCAAATTACAAAAATAAATCATAGCAAAAACAGTGTTGGGTTATCACAATAAAATCATTCAGCACAAATCAAAAGGCACCATTCTGTTATCTTGCAAGTCACCTAAATACATCTGAAGTACTGTACCATTTAGATCCTCTTCATGGTGGATAATGTAACCTTTGAAAGATTCAGATGACAGCTACAGGTATGATTCCTATTTTAAAGATTACACGACTGTGAAGGTTGGGTGGAGATTTTACAGTGTTGTTGGAAGGATCACATCATTATATCCAGCCATTATGATGCGTGGGTCAAGTGTGATAGACCTGCTCGACTATTACTCTCTGTCGTTTTTGTATGTACTTTAAACTGGTCAGGCTAAAGTTACAGCAGTTTGTTTACTTATCTTATAAGATTGAAGACTAGATTTGATGACACTGGACTTTGGACCTCTTAGTCAGTAGGAAAACATGTCAGCTAGACATTTACTCAGAATTTAACATACCTTTCACTGGTTTTGATATAAGCTGTAAGCAATACAGCATCATTTGTTTGACACATCTTATACATTTCCAGCACTTTCTGCTTTTTGTCATATTTCTGATGCCTTTTTTTCTTTTTTTAATTAAATTTGTTTAGACATATCCTACCCAATAATGTTTAGCAAGGATATGGAATTCCCATTACAGTAGGAGTACTTTGCTGCCACCGTTTTTATATAAAATTGGTCTGGTCAAGTGACAGATATTAGGAATGGCTCTTCTTTTTCGTTTTTATATGACAGAGTTTTCTGTTAAGTTTTAAAAGTGTTGTGATGCCAGAGCTGACCACCAAATTAATCTTATGTTCTGGATTTAGTTGGACAAATTGTGAGCTCTCAGGTTCTACAGTTCAAACAATGAAAAATAAACTCTACTCCACAAAGCTAGAAAGATAATACAATCAACAGTATATATAACTTCTATGCTGACAAGTTTATTTGACATTTATCCATTTAAATACAGCTTTTGATTTTAGCACTGACCCAGCTTGACTCTGGGATTGGGCTCAGGCATGGGAGAGAAGGTAGTGGGCTATTAAGCTTACCTATTTTACATGGTCCCCATAAAAAAAACATAAATCCAGCCCTAGTTTCTGTCATGTGACCAGAGTAATTTTTGTATCCATTTTCCTCACCATTACATTTTGGTGGTCTGACCATTGTCATTGGGATTTGCGGGTATCAAAATTTTACAGCAGGTATTGAGATCTAAATATCATTTCCAGAGTCCAACCTTGACAGCAGCTGATTATTTTGACTCTTTTAACACAGGCACCTCCTGAACTGCGGTTGGCAGCTCTGAAGGTTTAACAATGCCACAGGAGAGGAGGTTCCTCTCCTTGCATGAAATCCTGGGTGCTGGATTTTGTGAGTAAAGAAATGCAGGATCCTGAGGGAAGGGAAAGTCTTTGGGCTTCACTACTATCAGACCAAATAGAGCTTCCTCACAAATGTTTTCTAAATTTGAACACCAATGTTGAAAAATCTGCAAATAGTAATGGCAAAATGATTTGTTTTAATTAGTTACAGAAGGGCAGCTATTAACATTGCATTATGGCTTGTCAAGACATGAAGATTAATTCAAGTATTGTGTGTAATAGCAGGAAAGAAGTCACCTGACATCTCAATTCCATAAAGTAGAGAACATTTTTAATCTTATACTTCATAAATCTACATTGTGTGAGGAAGACAGAATATTAAAGGCTAACTGACTTAAACAACTGTTTGGTTCATTAAGCGATATTAGTGACATGAATGGAAAATAAAAAATCACTGTGGGTGCCCATAAGAGACCATGATACATGGAGCAAGGAGACAGACAGGAAAGCTGGAGGTACGCACCTCTGTAATCACAGGGAGCCAAATCAGGTTAGGCTGTCAGTACAGTCCCATTGCTGGAGTGTTTTATCATTGCTCAGCCCCACAGATGCCAACTCAGTGTGGAGAAAGCAGCCTCCTTGGGCTCACATATCACTCCAAAGGCTTTCCCTACTCTCAGGCTCCTGTATCTCTTCACCTACTAAGCCCAGCACCCAGGATTTCATGCATACATCATCAGTAACCCTCTCTCCTTCTGTTTTTGTTACAGCTTTGGAGCTTCCAGACTATATTGAGGAAGTGCCAGTGTAAAATGTGGCACCGGTCGTAAAGTGCTGACTCAGGACCTGACCTTGAGATCCCAGTAGCCACTGAAAAGGAACAAACATAGAACAATATATTCTCCTAACTCCTGTCACAGTAGCTGGACTTGACCATCTGAATATAAAATTAAAATTGCTGCTCTCTATCAACATCAATCTTTAGAAAGAAACAGGAAATGACATTTCTTGCTTTCTCCTGTTGGTCACCAGTCATGGGTTTTGGCTATTCATTTTGAATTTCCATTCCCAGAGCAATTGGTGTTCGTCAAGATTTTGAATGCTGCCAATATAATGTGGTTTCATTCTCCATTTAAGTTCGGCACATAACTGAGGATTGAACAACTGGACTTTTGTTTGGTTGCATTCGTGAGGTTCGTACAGTGCAATTTGCTTAAAACTGGCCAAATTAGTGCAAAAGATTTATTTTTCACAACAGTGCAAACTGAGTTTCACATTAATGTAAAAAGACACTGACCTGGATATACTGGTAGCAATAACATAAAATGGTTAGCATTCACCATCATTACTCCTCTGCAACTTACAGCATTTTGTACTCTAGGTGAGGGACTTGGATCACTGAGAGTGGCTCAGTATACCATTTCAGACTGAGCTAGTTGAGTCCTGAGGACATTGCTGCTAGATTAGGTCTGCAACAGATAGTGAGGGAGCCAACAAGAGTGAAAAGCATACTTGACCTCACTGTCACCAATCTGCTTGCCTCGATGCATCTGTCCATCATAGTGTCATAACATTGACGACCACACAATTCTTATGGAGACAAAGTCCTGTACTCACATTGACATTGCTGAAATGTAGTATTGTAGGCCCAACCACAGTCAGCTGCTTTATCAATGACTTTCCCTCCATCATAAGTTCAGAAGGGGGGATGTTCACTGATGATTAATTTAGATTCAGAACCATTCTCAACCCTTCAGATACTGAAGCAGTCCGTGTCCAAGTGGAGCAATGTCTGGTTGGGCTGACAAGTGGCAAGCATCATTTCCACCACAAAAGTGCCAAGCTAATGACAATTTTCAACAAGAGAAAATCTTACTATTTCTCCTTGACATTCAATGGCTTTACCATCACGGAATCACTAGGGATAATGGCAGACATGGAGAGAGGGCCAGAGCCCAGCTCAGAATCCCAATTTACATTCACCAGCAAGGACAAAGCCTGACAGATGATCAGTGACACAGAATGAAGAAACATTCAATTGTTCTGGAAAAGATTGGGGGGGTTCTGAAGCGTTCATCCTGGAGGTTACCATTGACATGAATGGATATGGCCTAGTCATATAAATACAGTGGATACAAGAACAGATCAAAGGCTAGGAATCCGGTAGCAAATGATTCATCTATTGATTCCCCAAAACTGTTTACAAGGCAGAAGTCAGAAGTGTGATGGAATACTCCCCACTTGCCTGGATTGGTACAGCTTCAACAACTACTCCAGAAACTTGGCACCATTCAGGACAAAGCAGTCCACTTGATTGACACCATTTCCACCAATGCATACTTGTGCCAACAATGGCATTCAGTAACAGCAGTGTGCACCATCTGTAAGATGTATTGCAGAAAATCACCAAGGCTCCTAAGCAGCGCCTTCCAAATCTACTACCGTCTAGAAGGACTCTGGCAGCACATACATAGCACCACAACCAGCAAGTTCCTCTTCAAGTCCACACCATTTTGATTTGGAAATATATCACTGTTCCTTCACTGTTGCTGGATCCAAATAGTGGAACACCCAGCTATTTAGGCCAACCAGATTGTAGCAATTCAAGAAGGCAGCTCACCATCACTTTCTGAAAGGCAGTCAGGGGCTGATAACAAATGGTGGCCCTGCCAGCAAAGCCCAAATCTCTTGAATAAAATTCAAACATCATGTTTAGTTATTTTGAAAGGTTCTTTTCCAGTTAGTTAAAATCAAAATACCGAGTTACGCTGAATAAAATGCTTATTTCTCCTGACAGATCCATTTTGACTTAACAATCCTGACTTACTTTTTTAAAGTGTATATACAGGAATTGTTTTCCATACAAAATATGCTTGAATGGAATGTGAGCAAAAAAGAAATCTATTCTGAAAACCAGTGCCGTTTTGAGCAGCTTATTACCCAGATTTCCGATTGTGTGAAAACTCTATCTCATTATGTTTATCAAGTTAATGGAAATGGGGAATGATTTCCTCTTTCAGAAATGTAACAGCTTGCAAATTCATTTAAAAGGAACATGGTTACAATTATGTTGCATACGGATGTATAATATAAAATGGCATCTGGCAAAACTTCAGAAGTTGGATATGTGTTAAGGGACCTTCAATGGATGAAAGAGAGTGAAGTGGGGCTCACTGTTTGCTGTCCTCAAATGCCTGACTTAAACAACGATTCATTGCACAGTCATCTATGCCAAAAATAATAACCTGTAAAATGTGCCCTACGATAGAGAAAAGACATCTCCTTCTCATGTCACATTAGCTAGACCAATAGACATCAACTTCGTTTGTATTACAAACGAAAATTAAGCTGTACCTTTACCTGTCTTTAAACTATGACATTCAGCATTGAATTTAGTGACTGAAATTGAGATTTTTAAAAAAATCACAGTTATTCTCAATTCAAGAGAAATTCAGAACTGTAAAAGCTGAGCAGATTTAGTTGGCCAAATTACAGGATGCGGGGTGTACACTGACACAATATCCTGAACTTGCAACTAAACAACATGATTTTTGTGAGTAGTTTGCTAAATAACATTGTTTCACAGTCTATTTTTGTTGCAATGAATGGAGCCCCCACACCAAAGTTTTACCAATGAGGCATACACTATAAAAGGAAACAGTCTAAATCAAGTTAAAGAGATTCTGGCAGTGTAGGGAGGAGTGTTGAAGTATAAGGCAGGGATAACCAATATAGGTACTTCATTACAAATGGCCAAAATCTTCATAAACCACAGACCAAAGCCTAAATAATAGGTTAACCATAAATAGACCTAAATATTTCATGGTATTCAAAGTCTTTTGAAAAGCAGTTATGTTTGCCCAGAAGACAATAATGTTCTAGGCTCTGATTTCATAAATCATTATAAACCAATGAGATCAACAATCATAAACACATATGTAGGATTACATAGGATTTACAACAGAAACATCAGCTAGAACAAAATTGAAATGTTAGGATCTCCGTACATGTGATGTATATGCATTAAGAATAAGCATAGAGACAAGGCAGCTTATGGCAACCAAGCACCAATGACAGCAGCAGCAGTGCTGCCATGGCAATTAGCTTTTCTCCATGGCAGCAGTTCAGCTGCAATGTTAACTTACACAGTCATACAACATGATTTGTTGTACGATGTGTAGTGGAGGAGGAAGAGAAGAAATTAAATACCTCCTTCTGGACTTTGCTTGATAAAACCGAGTACAGAAATAGATCTCTTTCAACAACAGTGCACAGCAAGGATTGCACACCCAACACATTCAATCAGCTACAATTGTTTCCCACTCTTAGAAAATTATAACACAATAATAGAACAATGCAAATTACTTATGCCCTTGCTTACCCGAAGAACATAAAAATTGGAATCATTAGTATTTACAGAAGCGCAAGTTATATTTTTAAGTATAGAATTTGCAAAGACCTTATTCGTATTGATCAAATATATATAGTACAATTACATGAATATGAACTAAAAATACAGAACTTTTTTGAAGTGGAGTCTCTGATGAGCTATAGTCTTAATTAGAACATGCTGAGACTGAACAAAATAAAACCTAGCTTTCACTGAACTATATGAACAAGAAAGACTGCACAAAGGTATCTCCTGATGTTTCAAACTAATGAACACACAATGTAACCTCACAAAACATTTGGTAAAACTCTTGACCAAAATACCTAAATTTGTTGTAATGTCGCTTGTTCATGACATCACTGTGTGGCAATGGCTCAGAATTGCACAGGTTTTTCCTGTTTCCCTTCAAACAGAATAATTTTTCTTTTGGTTTTTAATAACAAGGGCACCTTTAAAATAAGAAGCACTCCTGAAGAGACTACTGCTGGAGAGAGAAGCCAGGTTAAACCCACAAAAAAGCATTTTTCACTAATTTTGCTGACACAGTGTAAGCTGAAATAGCACAGGTAGTGTCACTGCCAGCCAGAGTACAAAGCAGCACCAAGCACGAGCTGTTTACTGTGCTACTCATTATGCACAGCACGAGGCACTTTAAATGCAAAAGTAGTTTCTTAAATATCATTGTAAAATATTAACAGACACATCTGTTCTTTTCTAAAACAACATTCTGTAATACAAGATGAATGAGAAGTACCTGTAAGGGATCCAGTCAGAGAGATGCTTAGAACTCATGTTATACATCAACTGTGTGATTTTCAGCACAAAGGCCTGTAGCATGAAAGAGTGATCCCGAGATCAGACTCCTGAAGGACATCTGCCACAATCCAAGCATTATCCAGCAGGACCCAAAATCTTCAAGTTACTAGCTAACCCCAGGTACTGAGAGACAGGCAAAAAAAAAACGAGCAAGATTCATTAAACCACACCTTCGGCAGCGATTCCACACTCCTGTATAAGCAACCACTCTCTGTCCCTCTCGCTTTCTCCTCTCTATCCTCAGCAAACCATCAAGCGGCTGCTCGTCTATACAATGAGTGACAAACAGGTAAACTACAGGCTCCTTTGTAATCAATTCAAACACAGCTAGCTTTGATGTATAAAATCTTTTCAGATAAATTCTGCTTTGTAAAGTGGAAAGAAGAAAGAAGAATAATCCTTTGTTATGTCAAATAATTAATTAATTTCAAACAGGCTGTTCATTAGCATCGGTACTGGGAGGGCTACATATAGTATTAACAAATGTGCTTTGATCTCCAAGGATGGTTTATATTTTTGGGTAGGAATAATCTCTGGCAATCTTTGACTAGATATCATCTCAAATTATTTCTTGTTTATGACTACTATTTAATTTTCCACCATAAGACTCCTACATCAAAACACAGCAGCTTTTAAACCATCTGAAAGAAATTTAAGAAAAAATTCAGAAAGATTTTTGTTAGAAAATCATTTTTGTTCGACTGATTTAGTGTTGTGTGTATGTAATTCACATTGTAAGGAGGTTGTACTCACTTCAAATACGATGAAAATAAAATGAAGCAAATGTCCCCTAAAGATCTTAAGATACTGTACAAACGCCAGCACTGTGTTTTAACAACTGATGCTAATGAAGTTATAGAATCATACAGCACAGCAACAAACCCTTCAGCCCAAGTTGTCCATGCTGACGAGGTTTCCTAAACTGAACTAATCTCAAATGTCTGCATTTGGCCCATATCCCTCTAGACCTTTCCTATCCATGTACCTGTACAAATGTGTTGCAATTATACTCGCCTCTACCACTTCCTCTGGCAGCTCATTCCACATATGCATCATTCTCTGTGTGAAAAAAATGCCTTACAGATCCTTTCTAAATCCTCCCTTTCTCACCTTAAACCTAAGCCCTCTAGTTCTGGATTCCCCTACCCTGCAGAAATGACTTTGGCTATTCACCTTATGATTTTATCAACCCTTATAAGGTCACCTTTCAGCCTCCGAGGTTCCAAGAAAAAAAAGCCTCAGCCTTTTTCAGTTTCTCCCTATAACTCAAATCCTCCAGTCTCAGTAACATCCTGGTAAATCTTTTTTTCACCCTTTCTATAATAGGGCGACCAGAATTGTGTGCAGTACTCCAAATTTAGCCTTACCATGTCTTGGTAACAGACAACAAGACTGCAGATGCTGGAATCCAAAGTAGACAAACAGGAGGCTGGAGGAACACAGCAAGCCAGGCAGCATCAGGAGGTGGAGAAATCAATGTTTAGGGTGTAACCCTTCTTCTACACCCTAATGTTGATTTCTCCACCTCCTAATGCTGCCTGGCTTGCTGTGTTCCTTCAGCCTCCTGCTTGTCTACCAATGTTTTGTACAGCCATAACATAATGTCCCAACTCCCATGCTCAAAGGTTTGACCAATGTTGGCATGCATGCAAAATGTCTTCTTCACCACCCTGTCTATCTGAGACACCACTTCCAAGGAACCAAGTACCTGCAGCCACTAGATCTCCATGTTTGACAACACTCCTCAAGGCCCTATAAGTCCTCCTCATTAACCGTATAAGTCCTGCCCTGGTTTATCTTACCAAAATGCAAATTGCGCATTTATATGAATTAAATTCCAACTGCCATCCTTCGGTACGCTAGCCCAGTTGACCAAGATCCAGTTGTGCACTTAGATAATTTTCTTCACTATCCATTGTACCACCAATTTTGGTGTCATCTGCAAACTTACTAACCATGCCTCCTACGTCCTCATCCAAACTGTTAAATAAACAAATAGCAATAGTGAACCTAGCACTGATCCTTGCAGCACACTGCTGGTCACAGGCCTCCAGTCTGAACAACAACCCTTTACCACCACCCTCTGTCTCCTAGCATCAAGCTAATTTTGTATCCAATTGGCTAGCTCTCCCTGGATTCCATGTAATTTAACCTTATTAACCAGTCTATCACGTGGAACCTTGTTGAAGGTCTTGCTGAAGTCGATGTACCAACATCGACTACTCTGCCTTCATCTATCTTCTTGGTTGACAAATTATTGTAAAGCATTGGACTATTAATTAGATTCAGATTTACAAATATGAAGTCGCACATTTTAAAAAGAACGCAAGAAGATAGGAATTGCGTGGGTAGGAGAAAAAGAAACTGGGAAGGCCCAAAGGAAATATAGAAGTTTTGACCAATAATAGAAATGATAAAACTAACGGCTTTTATATTAAAGTAAAGCAATAACTGTAGCCAGGATAAAGTAGTCAGGACCTAAGAGGATGGTGGGTGCAGAGAACACTCTTCTAGTGAACAACAAAGGGATGACCAAGTTATTCAACAAATATTTATGTTTCTAAAGAATCTAGTGGCCTCCATCCATATTGTCAGCCTCTCGGATTCAAATGTAAGGATATGAAAAGACAATTTAAATCTATGATTTGTTTCTCTATTGACTAGACTGTTGAAACACAAGCACTGGACTTCACAACTGTTACTAGCACTGACTAGTGGAGGAAACAGCAATAGTGAGAAGTAGAGATGTGCTTTAAAGCTTTTTATTAATTTTTCAGATATAGTTTTTGGAGCTTTATGCCACCAGGAGCAATTCAGAACACATATTTGTTTTGCGGTGATTTGGTTTAAAAAAAAAAGCAGGCTTCTACAGTCTCAAGAGAACAATTTAACCCTGTCACAAGTTTGGAAGCAATGTCTTATTAAGAATGTAAGAACAGGTATAGGCCACTAAATTACAGCATAGCTCATTGATGCCTCAGCTAACATTAACCCAACTCTGTTCAATATCCCTTGAAAACCTGACTTGAAACAAACTTATATACCTCTTTATGAACATTTTCATTTGCTCAACATCCAGATTCTTTTGGAAGCATGAGTTCAGAATTCCACCACTCTTTGTGTGTGAAACAGTATTTCTTGACTTCACTTTAAATAGGCTACCTCCAAGTTTAAGACCAATGCCTTTTGTCTGGATTCTCCCACAAGTGGAAATGCATCACAATCAAATTCTTTCATCATTTTAAATATCTTGCTCAAAGTTGTGTTCATGAAGAATCAAAAATGTATTTAATGGAGTTGGCAGGGGTCTTGTTCGGCAGCTGGGGAACCATAGACAGCTACTTTTCACCTCTGTCAGGGAAAGGCTGCTAAATTAAATGCCACTCAGCCATTGAACTAGGCAGTGGCTGGCTGACCTTAGGATCAATGACCACATGGTCTTGCCTATCAAGCGCTGCTGCCAGTTTTACTGATCACCAGCACCACTAAAGAGGCAGTACCTGCTGACAATACAATAACCATACAAGACCAAGTGGATCCCAGCTGAGTGATGGCAGGAGAGGTCTTTGGGCTCGGAGTGCAAGGGCAGGGATGGCTTTCAGCAGGCACTCCATAGCTAATGGTAGGGAAAAGCTATTGAGTATCATTAAAGAAGGGACCCATTCCACTGGGAGCCCACAAGCATCTACCAAGGGTTTACTCGTAATGCCGCTCAAAAGGCAACACACCTACCTACTTGGCTAATACCAGGAATGAGGCCCTTAATGGGACTGTAACTGGTCACTGTAGGATGACAATTGTCAGCAGAGGGAGTCTGTCTACAGGCCTTCTTGCCATGGACTTAATTGGGGTTGAAGTGGGAAAGTTACAGGATCCCCACTCACCTCCAGCTGCTCAAGTAAACATCATCCCACAACTAAACTCACCAAAGGTGATAGTATTAAAAATCACCCGCTTTGAGTTTTGAGCCTTCAAAGTTTGGGAGAAGATTTGTAGCTCGGGTGCTCGTTGTTGTGGTTCTGTTCGCTGAGCTGGGAATTTGTGTTGCACTACATAGGACAAACAGGAAGACAGCTAACGATCCGCATCCATGAACACCAACTAGCCACGAAACGACACGACCAGCTATCCTTAGTAGCCACACACGCGGATGACAAGCAACATGAATTCGACTGGGACAACACTACTATTATAGGGCAAGCCAAACAGAGAACAGCCAGGGAATTCCTAGAGGCATGGAACTCATCCACAGATTCTATCAACAAACACATCGACCTGGACCCAATATACCGACCACTGCAGCGGACATCTGGAACTGACAACCGGAAGCGGCAGATACAAATCACTATAAATGCCGGAGGAAACATCACAGAAGCGCTTCACAGGAGGCTCCCAAGCACTGAGGATGTCACCTAGACAGGGGACGAAACGTTTGCAACATAAATTCCCAGCTCGGCAAACAGAACCACAACAGGTTTGAGCCTTCCAATGTTCATTTAAAAAACAAAGTGGAACTCTCACTTCCAGTCATGAGACATTGTGCAAGAGTCGTATATTCCGTGTACAGTATCAGAAAAATACACTTCTGCTGTTAATCTGAGGATTTGCTAAGAGGCTTGCAGCTGGTTACTATCTAATTGATGTGCATGTTTTCAATAGACATTGATGTCAGTCATAACAACAGATGTTATACCAACCTTCCCCCTAATACAGAGTAGTCTGGCTTTTGGGAATGGGATGTAAAATCAGGTTGCATGAGGAATAATGGACTGTTGCCTAATTGCCTCCACTGAGGTTTTACCTCAGAGGAGCCAGGATTGGCTTCAAGGTGGCCCTCCCCTTCTGGCACCCTACACCCAATGTAGAACCAGCCCAGACACTGTTTGCTCTCCCTTCCCTGAACCTGACTTCTTGATCCCCTAACTGGGGCCTGTTTGACTGGTTTAGGTGAAGCTGTCCACTCATGTGCTTGTCCAGTCTTCATTGCTGTTCCTTGATGGGGACTGTGTCCAATGACATCACTAAACAGTCTCAGAGGTGGAACATCCTTTCATAAAGGGCAGATGTAACAACCCCTATCAGTTAAACACTGGCAGACTGTGAAATGCGTTGAACTTAGCTATCTGTACTCACTATGTTTCACAAATATTTACTTTGTCTTACAGCCAGATTATTTATAAAGAATGCAATAGATTAACTCCTCAATCTCATCAAATCTAAAATGGAAGGGGAGAGCAGTTTCGGGACAGGGAATTAGATCATTGACTGAGCAGTTATTATGGTTGTTTGATGCTTTTGAAAACCTCTCCCTCAATTTTTGAATATTTTCCACAACAGTATTACATAATATCTTTAGATCCCAATGTGGGAGCCTATTGCTTGTCAAAAGACATGCACTCATTGTGAAAGTCAGCCACACAGTCCTTCCTTTAATCAGAGAGATTTTCAAAACAATCTGTCTTACAAGGAAGAGGGGAAACCGAGAGAGCAAAATATTATTTGTCTAAATCAGAGACTTCTCTTCCCCGAGGACTGAAGTGTGATATTGATAATAACTGTAGCATCTGTCATTTTTCTTGCTAAAATTGAGCAAATGTCAAGGTAGGAACCAAATGATTAAGAATTTATTTTATGAGTGGAATACAGTGTGTTTGGTTCTCTGCAAGTATCAGAATTAGATCCCCAGAAATTTTAAAGATTTACATCGATAGCAAAACCATAATCACTGCCACTGCCTCATTATCCAGTATTAGTGGCAAACTTATATAAGAGTCCTTTTGCATAAACCCACCTAAATATTTATGTAACATCAATGCTCAGCATTTTTCTCCTAATTTTTGTAATTTGCATTTAATAAAAGTGATTATCCAGGTTGATTAATGGATATTACCATACCTGTAACTTCTGACAAAGTAGAATGACTTTTAACATATTACATGGTGACTAGTCTCTGTAGTTTTCAATGTTCCTTGACACAGAGAAATGTAAAAGGGGTGTATTGTTGATATTTTCTTCAAAAGAACACACCAAATAATTAGGTATTGTCACTTTCAGCCCAGAACTAGACTAGACTAATTTCAACAAAATGCTGTTGAATTTATTAGAGTTCACACGAACTTTCATCCATATAATTGGTCCTATATAAACTTCATCGGTGCAGTAATTAAGTAAAGTTTAGCAAAGTTAAAAAGTTAATGTACAACAGGTCTCCAAAGCTTAGAGTCTCCAATCAGGAGTTTCAATGATAAAAATAGCTCAAGTAATATCCCTGCCCTTCACATCAAATCTTGCTGTACGACAAACGCGAACATTATTCAAGCATTATCCTATGAATACACAGACTGCTGCCACAAAGGTTTTAGACTCCAAAGGCAAACCAGTTTCCTGGTGATGGCTTGAAAGAAAGGTGCAGGAGGATTGCATTGGTGCCATTCACGGTGATGTCTCACTCTGCAGGCAGGATGTTCCTGGGGAGTCAGGTTGAAATATGGGTCAGAAGCCTGTGCTGATTTTATGATTTTCCTCAGGAAAAACAGTAAATGGCCAGAGGGGGGGGGGTTGCTGTCAAAACAGGAGAGTAAATTTGAGGTCTTCCAGTTTGACAGGAGCAGTAATTGCATAGAAGATCAGTTTTTCTTTATTCTTGAGGCCCGCACTTGTTGTCCATCCCTAAATGCCCTAGAACTGAATGGCTTGTGTGGCTACTTCAGAGGACAGTTAAGAACCAACCACATTGGAACCACATGTAAATCAGACGCAAGAAGAATGGTAGATTTTCTTCCTGAAAGAGAATTATAGAGCCAGGTGGGTTTTAACAACAATACAGTGATCGTTATTATGGTCACCATTTCTGACCATTAGCTTTACATTCCAGATTGCATCAATTTCTGTCCTGGATAAAGCATGATAGAATAGAGCAGCCCTTTCTTCAACTTTTAAAAATGCGAATGCAAAAATGATTTTTCTGGCCTAGCACCACTGGGAGGTGTGAGGGCATTGGTCAGTGGGTGCAAAGTCCCTCTGCAGGTCAACCTGTGATTTCTGCAACACCCACACAGCAGGCCAAGCTTCTGGGTCTTCTGGAGCAGTGGGCATCTGGTCCTCCATCAGATGGTCACCTCCAGGCACCAAAACTGGCCCTGCCATCTGCAGGAACTTGGAGACTGACTAAACATCCCAGTCAGCATCCTTTAATTGGTCTTTAATGAGCATCATTGGCTACCTGTTGCATACAAATGGGCAGCTCTAACCTCCCACTTCCTGCCCAATGTCAGCCTACACAAGTAGAAGTGGGATGGATGGCTGTTTCAGCTCCTGCCTATCTCTGTTCCCAGTTCTGGAGGAATCTTAGATTCCCGCCCTTTGAGGCAGAACTCCCTGGATTCCAATGGCATCACCAATGGCTTAGCAAGAATTGCAATTTCAGGGAAGAGATGTCAATTCAGGATCCCAACGCAACCCAGCACTCCACTGTCATGATGGCAGGAGCTAGAACATCAGCAAGTCCTAACTACCTGCTCAGAATGTGTAGCTGGTCCATCTCATGACCTGGTGATCAGGAATCAAAGACCACTTCAATTACAAGAAAGGCTTTTATGCAGTTTCAACAGTCAATACCTCAAGTAGTCCAGTTACTCAGGTAGTACCTGACCTTTAATCGAACTCAAAGTACAGCTCAAGACAGGCTTTAATATCAGGATAGCGCATTTAGTAGGCAACAACTCATTTTGCTTTACATTAGCATGTTAGTTTATATTATGTACTCATCTGTAGAGTGGAGTTTGGAATTTGAACTACAACGTTCTGAATCAGACACGGAAGTGTAACCAATTGGGCAAGAGTGAAGCTAAGAGCTAATCCTTCACCGAGTGAGAAATCACTACACCCTTGTACAATGACATAGTTTGAGATTAAAGATCCGTAAGACTGTTCTGATCAACCTTGGTCAGCAGCAATCATCTATAAAATCTCACCACCCCGCCTTACTTAACAATTGCCATCATCGTCTAGATTTATCTGGGTGGCCAAGATATCAGGCTGGCTGAGACAGGGGATTCATTCATGTCTTTCCAGAGGGGAATACAGTAAAGAAAAACTTAGTTACCCAATGCGATCCTGCTGCCTGGCCCATTTTACCATTGGTGGGAATGGCAACAGCAACAGAGCAGCCACTGGCACCACGAGAGGCATGTCATCAGCAGCAACCACAGCAACTTCCCAAAAATGGGAGGGCCATCACACCCAGAGACTTTATGGCCCAGAGACGGAGCCCATGGCGACAATGGCAGTCCCTGCCACCTGAATACTACCCCTGAAAGGCTTACCCTTCACCAGGGTCTGGCTGCCTATTGCGCTGTAGCAGTGAAACCTCTTCCTCAATGAGAAGACCACACAATGTAAGTGCCCCGCAATCATTCTCCTCACAGCCTCAGCAGCAGCCATCTCTCCTGGTGGTCTGTAGTCTTCTGAGGCTGCAGCATGGAAAGCAAGCTAGTCAGCTGCCATCAAAGAGGCCGCCACTAGGAAGATTGCCACTGTGCACAGTCTGTACAGACAGGCTCAAGTCCAGCGTTTGATCTCGTAGGCAGTGGTGATGTCCGGAGCAAGGACTCCTGGTGGCAGTAGGCCTGATGCCTGGATTCTTGGCAGTGATAGTGCCCAGAGCAATGACTCCTGGTGACAGCAGGCTCAAAGTCTGGACACTTGGCAATGGTGGTGCCTGGAGCAGGGACTCTTGGCAGCAGTAGGCCCAGAGCTTGGATTCTTGGTGGTATTAGCAAGGCATCGACAGCAGCAGAGCTGGAGTCATTTGGGGCATCGGTTGCATCAATGCTATTTCTGTAGCAGGGACTCCTTGAGATCCAGAACACCTTGCAGAGACCTTACAGAAACCCTGAAGCCATTCTTTAGACCTCAATTTGAATAGAAGATGAACTCTTATTTAAATATCTCTTTTTATCCTTATTGTAACTCAAAATTGCATCAGACTGTGGCAACAAAACACTTTTCACACATCGTCAAGATGTTTGTGACAATAAATTATTCATTCATTCAATATCAGGACATAGCCCTCATCTGGTAAAATTCCAGTGAGTTTTTTATTGCTTGGTTCAAAAAGATAGAAATATGCACATTGATAAAGAAGAATGGGAAACATCAAAAACAAATATAAATTTAACCACCAGATACTGGGAGAGGTTATATTGTAAGATGGTAGGCTGGAAAAAAACCTATATGTCATTCACAATACAATGGAAGATCTTCCATGCAATCAACCTCACAAGCATTTCTTATAGGTCACCACAGAGAGAAATTTAACCTTTTAACTTGAGACATTCAAAAAAGCTGCAGGGAAAGCTTAGATCCTTTGTGGAATGGCACAATGGGTTCTGGTGAAAATCTCTTGAAATTGTTCAAAAGCAGTCTTGAGCTAGACAGGGGATTAAAGAAAACTGCATCCCACAGAAATACAAAGAATTGCTTGCTGTCAATTTACTCTATTCTTGGTTAAGTTTGGTGCGGCAGGTCATGCATCAGAGTGGGGTTTTATTTTGATGGAATGAGTCGGGGGGTGGGTGGGGTGTAAGGGGGTGGGGGAATAACTGTGGAGTCAGGCCTATCACGTGACACAGGTGCTAATGTGTGCATAGCTAGACTGTATGAATTGCTGAGGTAAAAACAATGACTGTAGATGCTGGAAACCAGATTCTGGATTAGTGGTGCTGGAAGAGCACAGCAGTTCAGGCAGCATCCAAGTAGCTTCGAAATCGACGTTTCGGGCAAAAGCCCTTCATCAGGAATAAAGGCAGTGAGCCTGAAGCGTGGAGAGATAAGCTAGAGGAGGGTGGGGGTGGGGAGAAAGTAGCATAGAGTACAATGGGTGAGTGAGGGAGGGGATGAAGGTGATAGGTCAAGGAGGAGAGGGTGGAGTGGATAGGTGGAAAAGAAGATAGGCAGGTAGGACAAGTCTGGACAAGTTATGGGGACAGTTACTGAGCTGCAAGTTTAGAACTAGGGTGAGGTGGGGGAAAGGTTTGAAGTGCTGGTGTTGGTACTCTGGCATTTCTCCCCAGCTTTGTGTCCACTGGTCTTCATTACTTCAACCATCCATATTCTACATTCATTGCCAAACCACACCACCTCATTCCCCCAACTACGCCCAATGGCTGCTCATACCCTCCATGCCAATCCATGTCCATCTACCCACCATCTTGGACTTTTATAGCCCCTATGTTAACATGGGTCCTATTTATAAAACCAGCCTGGCAGACCTCAGGTCTCATGCTAGTATAAAATGTAAGCAAATTCTTTTGTCTAGCTGATGGATTCAACTGCATGAAGAAAGAACTCCAATTCAGAAAAAAAACACTTTAATTACATCTAACTTTCTCCAACTATTTAGTCCTTAACAATGTATTGAATTACACTTCCATTCAATTTATCCACTTTTTAATGCACATTCCGGTCTACTTTAACCAATACCAAAGGGTACTTGGCCTCTCTTTAAAGGCAATGGATTTCTGCAAAGGTGTGAGGTCCAAGGGTGCACTCTCCCTCTAAAAGAGTATCCGAACTCTCTAAGACAAAACTCTGGCAGTTTTCGATCTTTTCTTGGATGGTAGAGTCAGGGGGTAACCTTCAGAGGCAATGTGCCTTTCCTCCATCCTTGTTTGCGATTAGTTCCAGATTGAAGTAAATGGATGCATCTGCGAACTGGGAAACAGCTTTAATCAGTGACCTAGTCAGGAAATCAAGAATTTTTCTCACCTGCTAACAAGGCAGATCATTGGGGAGGAGGTGGGGTGTGGGGTGTCGGGGGGGGGGGGGGGGGGGTACATTGAGGACCTTAAGTAACGAATATTTGACCACAATAGGGTCTCAGTTGCTGGTGCATGGAGGAAGTCCCAAATGGATCTTCTTGTCTGACACTTAATTGTTGAGATGGAGATCAGTGGATAAAGGCATAAGGAGATGAATGTCTCTCCAGGGCCAACTTGTCCAATTGTTTCCCCTTCTTGCCACCTCCAGTGAGGGTAAAGCTGTGTTCTCAGAACCTCTGCCAATATTATCTCAGGGTAGAGCCTGGGGTCTGCCCACGGTGGACCTAGCTGAATTGGCACAAAGATTCTAACTGTAATGATGAGTGGATTGAAGGTATGTGTTGGCATGGGTTAGTTCTAAGTTTGCAGATGAGCTATGAGGGAGCATTAAAGTGAATGAAGGGACACAGTTTAGCATGGTGGGTATAAGGGCGCATAAGGGGGAGTTGAGGTGGCAGGGATTGGAAAGGGAAGTCTGTAGGGAGGGAATGAAGGGATATGAGGGGCATGAGCTGGAGGGCACCTTTCTCTTGTTTCTTTTTGAAAAGCTGCATCAAAGACCCATAGAATCGAGCCGGGTCTCTAAAGCAGCGAACCTCCACATACGACTGGCCTTTGACTGCCTGCGAGCACTTACTCAGGGGCCAGCAAGGGACCCAACACCAGTTATCACTGACCCCACCCCCTGGCGGAACAAGAATATGACTGCCCAGGTCATTTTCTCCAGAGTCTGCACTCCCAACTTGAGAGCAAACTTAAGCCTGGATGTCAATAGGTAAGAAACAGACAAATGTAATGCTGCACTTTTTAAATCGTCTAGCTATCAAGAAAAGGATTCGCATCTAGTTTCATACTACATCATCAGCTTGGGATCCAATTAACATCAGCTGAGGCTTACTCCAGTGCTGAGTAAGTGTTGCATTCTTGAAGTTGCTGTTTCTTGATTGAGATGTAGAACTGAGGTTATCACTTTTTTTTCCAAAGTTAAAGATTCCATGTAACCATTCCAAGAAGTAGAATTATTTCACAGAACCACAGAATTGCTATAGTGTAGAAAAAGATCATTCAGCCTATTGAGTCTGCACTGGAAATCTGAGCATTTTGACTTAGTGCCAAATTCCTTATTTATCCTCATAATCCTCTGTGATTTTCACTTAAATATCATCTAATGCCCTCTTGGATGCTTCACTTGAACCTGCTTCCACCACACTTCCAGGCTGTGCGTTTCAAATCAAGATGACTCGCTGTGTGAAGAAATATCTCTCACCTCATATTTTCCTCCTTTGCAAAACACTCTACATTTGGACCCTATGGTTTTTGATTCTTTTACAAGCAGAAAGTTTTTCTCCCTATTTGCTCTATCTGGAGCCCTCATGATTTTGAAAGCCTCCATCAAATCTCCCCTCAGCCTTTCTCTGTTCCAAGGAAGACAATTTCAAATTCTCAAATCCATCCTCTTAATTGAAGTTACTCATCCCTGCAATCATTCTTGTACACCTCTTCTGCACTGTCTTAATGTGTTCACATCTTTCCTATAGCATGGAGCACAGAACTGTACATAATACTCCAGCTAAGGTCTAACCAGTATCCTAAATAATATCAGCATAACCCCCTGCTCTTGTATTCTATGTTCCTATTAAAGCTGCCTGGATAGCTATTTTTTTTTTGTAAAATAACTTTCTACCTGTCCTGCCACCTTTAATGCTTATGTACGTGTACACCCGAATCTCTCTACTCCACCTTAAGAATAGTACCCTCTATTTTATAGTCTTTCCATGTTCTTTGTACCAGTGTGCATGACTTCACAGTTCTCAACATTAAGCGTCATCTGCCACCTATCCACCCTCTCCACCAATTTGAAAATGGCTTTTGAAGTTGATACTGTAATCCTCATAGTATACAATTCTTCCTCATTTTGTGTCTTCACCATACTTTGAAATTGGTTCTTGCATACCAAGATAATATAATCATATGGAAAAATGAGGGTTCCATTATAATCTCTATGGAACTCCATTGAAATTTGCAATTCCCCCGTCCTGAGAAATACCAATACTCTCTGCTCCTTATTACTCAGCCAATCTTGTATCCACATTGTTACTGATCCTTTTATTTCATTCCCAATAATGTTCCTCACAAGTCACTTTTTTAAGGGTTTTAGTGAATATTCTGCCCTCAGCCAACACCACCAAGAACAGAATACAACAACTGACATCTCCACAGCACCATTCTATACAATGGGATGCTTTAGAGTACTTTGCAGGGTGACAAATAAAAAACAAACACTGGCAACTTACAATGTTTCATCATAATGAGACATTAAAGAGGGGTTTATTGATATTTCTGACCGTATGAGGATAATGTGGATAATAAAGCACAATGTCAGTTTGGGGCTTTTGATGGTGCACTATAGAAATGTGAGTCTACCCTTTACTCCTTTATCTTTATTTATTGATTGATCAGGATTGACAAGGTCTTCCTTTATTTCAATAAAAGTACAATTCGGAGGACGCTGGAAATCTGAAACAAATAATGTGTTTGGTCTTTTCTTGTTTCTATGCTGATGAAAATTATCTCAGGGTATTAATCCTGTATGTGTCTGTGATGTGCCTAACATTAGAAAACTTGATGCAGGTGCTGGGTGTCAAAGGTGAAATTATTCCATGTTCTAATATCCCTCAAGTTAAAAAAAACACTAAATTCACTGATTTTTAAAAACACTTGTTCAGTTACATGTATCTGCCATGAAACAACCACTTTGGTATTTAAGAAGTAAACAGTGCTGTTGCGTTATACTAGATTGACCCTGAAATTATATATACAGTTCCCTGCACAGTGAGATCTACATGTCTGTGGTCCCATCTGGGGAGATCACTTTCCAAAATGAGATTAAGATCAGAAGATGCATTAATCCAGGATATTCTGATCAATTTCCTGGTGAAATCTCAGACATATATATATAAGAAACCAGGAATGCATCATAGGATTTCAGAGGAAATAAGAAACAGAAACAGGTTATTCATCCAAAACAGTCCATGGCAGCATTTATGCTCCACGAGCCTCCTCTCATCTTCTCTCATTTAAACGTATCATTTCCCATCTCCTTCAGATTTTTACCTCGATTTCACTTAAATGTATTTGCTCTATTAACTTGAACCTCTCTTTGTGTAGCAAGTTCCACATTCTCACCACTCTTTGGGTGAGAATATTTTTTCTAAATTCCCTTCGTTCATTTACTTGTGACTATATCAATGGCCTTTAGTCACCCTCTTTACCACATGAAGAAATAATCTCTCTGTATCCACTCTATCAAATTGATAATGTGAAAAATCATTATTAGGTCAAACTTGAGTCTTTTTTTCTCAAGAGAAAAGAGACCCCACCTGCCTATCACTCTCTGATGTATGAATGCCACACATTTCTGGTATTATCTGAATGTGAATCGTCTTTCCTTCCTATCTGTTGCCTACATTTGTAATATGTTGACCAGAACTTATGCAGTTCCATGAGCGGTGTTTCTTCATCTTTCAATAGAGGTTTAGCCTAACTCCCTACTTTCCGAATCTATTTAACTAAAATAAAGCTTAATGCTTGGTTTGTTTCATTTTTTAAAAATCCCATGGCTCAACATATAGCAACTGAATATTTGTAATCAGAGATCCCTTTGTCCTCAACCCCATCTAAATAATGTAACCTCATTGTTATATACAGCCTTACATTTATCATTGTTTGCCCACTCTGCAAGGTTAACAACATCCTCCTGTGATTTTGTTGCAGTCCTTCACTATTACCCTCAACTTGACGTCACTCAAAAATTTGCAAATTATGTTTTTGATTACAAAGACCATGTTGGATTAATCTAATTTGTGAATACCACTAGTTCCAGCAAAGATTCTCTTGGAAAAGCACTTTCCACATTCCACTGCTGCAAAGAAAACAATCCAAAGAAAAGTCTGCTTTATTTTTATAAATGTGAAGTGGGTGGGTAGTAAATACAGAAACTGTATATAAACTGCATTTTTTAGGAATGATCATCTGGAATGTCCTCAGAGAACTTCACTGTACTTCTGCTAAACTCACCATGTGGAGGTGCCAGTTTTGGACTGGGGTGGATAAAGTTAGAAGTCACACGACCCCAGGTTATAGTCCAACAAGTTTATTTGAAATCACAAGCTTTTGGAGCACTGCTCCTTGGTCAGGCATTTCACCTGACAAAAGAGCAACACTCCAAAAGCTTGTGACTTTAAATAAACCTGTTGGAATATAGCCTGGTGTCGCAAGACTTCTGAACTTATGACCATTTAGTGGGAGCAACTCTAAACAAATGTCCAATCAATATCAAAGCTAACTTAGTTGGTCAGTTATATCCTGGGCCTTTTCTTTGTAAAAGGAGTAATGAGGTACCAACGTTATGTTTGTAGAATATTGTCAATGATAAAAATTAACTTGTAATACAAAGTTAGAAGACATGCTGAAAGCAGCCACCATGACAGCCTACTCCATCAGAAGAATACATTGCCTCATGTCTCACATAGGGCAGATACTTACATTGGTTGCAGTGTGTATTATACATGGCATGCACAGTGGCAACTTGCCAAGGCCTATCATAGCCTCCAACACTTTGAAGGGCAAGGGCAGCAAGTGCAATATTAACCTCCAAGTTCAACCTCAATCACACATCCTCCTGGCAAGGATTTATATTTGTCATTCATTCACCATCACTGAGCCAAAAACCGATAACTGTAAACCCAAAAGAATAAAGGACAACCTTCATCACTCTGACTGCAACAACTCAAGAACAAGGGAGCACACCACTGATCTCAGTAATAATGAGGCTTGAGCAATTAATGTCAGCCTTATAAGTGGCATCCATGTTCTGAGGATAAACGTGAAAAAAGTGGATTCCCTTTGTCAATGGGGATAGTTAATTAATTATAAAACCAATCTTCAAACTTTTCATGTCGGTCATTGTAATTCAAACTTTGTTTAAAAAATGGATTTCTTTAGGTCGTAAGACAATAACGTTTACCTGTATATGGGCTTTCAACAGTTCAACCTCTGCTCACAAACTCCATTTTTATTACTTTATCTGGAGTACTCTGTCATAAACGAGTTCATAATTGATTCCTTCTCATATGGATCATTAAGGAGAATTTCTAAATTATGTATTCAAATTGATATGAAATATTTATACTTAGTGAAATAAAGACTATAAATAAACCTCAGGTCAAAACTTTCATTCAGTGAAATCACTGCAATGCACTTTTGAGGGTGAACATTTCCTTTGTGTGCAATGCTTAACAAAGTGATCAATCCATTCATAAAGTATGCATTCACCATTTAGTTACAAGTATCATATAGAGAGAATCTTCCTCCAGAGTATTTAAATGTCACTCTACTGTTACTTTTTATTGAATGCATTGCAGTCACAAGTAAATGGTTTGTCCATAATCTAAATCAGGTACCAGCTTGTGGATGAACTGGTGAATTTCTGAAATGGCAGGTTTAAAGGGTGAATTTTGTTTGAATGCTCATGCTGCACTTAATGACTATGCATTTGTGCCTGGTCAATATTTCTCACCTTGAGAATTACATGCTGAAGTCCCAGCAGGTTTCTGTCCTTGAAGCCCCTGAGGTTTCGCAGCTGTCATCAATGACATTACAAGAAGTTCGACAATTTGTTGATGAATTTCATCTTGAGAAGGATAGGAAGCTAACACCATCTGGTTTACGAGGTTTTACAATTAATGCCATTGAGTAGTGTCACTGCAGCCAGACAGATACAGTACATGTGAAGGAGGACATTCTGTTGTGAAAAAAAACACCAGTGCTGCAGGCACAACACAGGGCCCCCTATCGAACTCAGATGTCACTATTAGAAAATCGCACGCACGAAACTTCATCCAGTCATCCACCTGGGCAATGGAATGACATCTGCCCCAATTCCCTGGCATGCAGCTATGCAAACAAGGGGAAAGTTTAACTCACTCTGACAGAAAAGGAACAGCTAGGTATACAGCAGCTCCGTTTCCAGCTCCACTTCCCCAATCCCTCATTTGGCACTGAAGAGGCTTCCCTCAGACTTCGACAGCAGCTGAAATAGGCCCCAGCAGTTAAAATTTGCCAGGACCACATACTCAAAACACCTGGACAGCAGTGTCACCCAGTTGTGTTAGCTTCAAACCAGGAATTAAAACCAGCCTTGTTGTTGCTGACAACAGACAAAGTGATGGTTTGCTGATCAGTATCCAAGGAAATTGTCTCCAGAATATTATGAAAAGCTCAAGATTCTTCTTTTTCCAAATGCAAAGCAAGAGATTTCCAATTTTCTTCTTTAGCTTAATATCCAGCTAATGAAATTATGGAAATGCACAGCTTTGAATCATGTAATTTGAGAAAATGTAATTTCATTATTAGGTGAACAATTGGAGAAAACAAGAAACACGTATTCTGACATTTTTTATTGATTTAAAAGAAGAATTTCACCCCCAACAAACCACGAGCATCAATTCATCAGGCAGCTGTCTCGATCAATTGTCTCCAGTTGCACCCTGTTGTTACACCATCTGGTACATAAAAAAATTAAAACTGCTAACGAGATGAAGGAGCCAGAAATAAATCTAATAAAAGCCAAAGGATGATGGTGTGTGGGTTACAAACTGATTTGTTGTCTAAGCTTACTGTCAATTTGGAGAGACTACAGGCACTTGGGTCTTCAAACTGACCATAATAAAGCAACCAAATAAAGCTGCTGATTAGTCGTGGTAACTATTCACAATTTTAATGACATCTAAAGGGACCAATAATTTTTACAAAGAGAATTTGAACTTCCAGTCACTAACTGAAAAAATGATACGGAAAGATTTCATATTTTAAAACTATTGCTGTAACAGGTGAATATAAACACTATCGATGAAAGGTATTGTTTTGTAGGCAATTTGTATGTTCTGCTACAGGAAATAGAGGAATGATCCTCTTTTACACTCACCACATATCACACTCTCATTGGAATTTCAAACTCAGCTTACAATGGGTTCTCATCTACTACCCTCATTGAGTAGTAGCTTCAGGTGACCAGCTCTAAGAGGGATCTCAATTTTGCGAGATTGCCTGAAATCCACTACCAACAGTAAGGCCTTTTCCAATTACTCATCTTGCTGTGGCACACCATGGTAAATTTCCCAGAAACCTTAGCTGGCTGCAGGATTTGTCTTTTCCACTCTTCAACTGGGAACAATATGCTTGAATGGCAACATCACCTCAGTCTGACATCCTGAGGATCAGCAAATCCTTTTATGCCAGACTGTATGACATGAAACCCATTGACAGAACGGCCTCCCAGTCATTCCTGTCCTCTATCATGGAGGTCTTAGATGACAGCACGCAGGAGAGTGTGGACTAGCCATTATCTCTGGATGAGGTGACCAAGCACCACAAATCCTTTGAAAAGAATAAAACTCTCAGAAGTGACGGATTACCCGCTGAGTTGTATTCAGCTCTGTAGGACTTAATTGGCCATGATCTGCATGAGGTGTATGACAGTATGCATGAATCCATGAGGGAAGGTATCAACATACTCATCTACAAGCAGAAGGGGGAAGAGGAAGGAAATTAGAATTTGGCGACCTATTTCAATGTTGAATGCACACGATAAAATCCTGTCTAAGGTCATCGCCAACTGAGTCAGGCCTGTTCTGGGATTGGTGACTAAACCTGGGGTGCACCGGGCAGGAAGATCTCTGAGAGACTTGTGCTCCTCAGGGATACAGTCGTCTACGTACAGGATAAGTGAGTAGATGCCTGCGTCATCAGGAGAAGGCTTTTGACAGGATATTGCACATGTACATGTGGGATGTGCTCTCCATAATGGGCTTTGGGGAGGGAATCTGCATTTGAATCTGACTGCTCTAGAACAACATTAGTAGCGCAGTCTCAATCAATAGTGGGAATCAGAAAGCTTCCTGATCAGATCTGGGCTGCCCACTCTCTTCTCCCTTGTCTGTGTGCTGTATAGAACCTCTGCTGAGTCCATTAGGAAGGATGCTAGTCGGACAGGGGTGACTATTCCAGTCAGTGGAGGCCTCCAGGTGAGCATCTGCAATCAGATTGAGCCGGCCACGGGAGCCAAGGTAAATTGAGGCAAGAATGAGGCCCTGTTCTTTGGGAACTTGGCCAAGTGATCCTTTATCCCCTTCACCATCAGGAGTTTGGAGTGGCTGGAACATGCACTAAAACATGGGAGGAGCACATTGCCAAGGTGAGGCAAAACTGAGCAGATGGGAGCACTGCTCCCTCTCCATTGCAGGTAAGGTACTCTTGGTATTGTCGCATGTGGCTCTGGTCTGGCTCATTCCCCTGCCCTCTGCAGTCACCCAAGCTATCATCCACTTTATCTGGACTTCAAAATGGACTATGGATACCATGTACAAAACTCTGGAAAAGGAGGTACCCAAAGCCATTCTCATACTGATGTCCACCCTTGGGTGTAGCTTTATCAAGCAGTGGGTAGACCCTCAGTATGCAAACGCCAAGTGTCACTATGTACTGAGGTTCTAACTGTCCCCAGTTTTACAAAGGATGGGTCTGGTCTCATTGCCGCAGAACACTTCAAGTAGTCGGACAATTCCATATCACCAGACCCTCATGGAAATGTTTGTGAAAGAAAACCTGTTTGACTGCAAGTCCCTCAGCACATAGGGTCCTTGAGACCATGTGGAAAAGGAGAGGGTAGATCCAGTTGGGTGGTTTCCTGAGCAGACTGTCAAAGTCATTTAGCAGAATGCCTTATCGATAGAACGTTCCAACAAGCACCAAGGTATTGTTTGTCTGGTGGTGAGAAGGGGCGCTACCTATGAGATTCTTCATGTATGCCTGGTCTCTATGGGCTCTGCATGCTGCCCTTGAAGCAGCTGCTGAAGGGGTTGGGGATGGGGTTAGAGACTCACATCTTCTGCTGGAATGTGCCTACGCAAAGGAGGTTTGGAGAAAGATGCAGTGGTTGTTGTTAAGGTTCATCTTGAGCAGTTCCCTGATGCAGGTCTCTTGCTCTACAGTCTGTTCCCCAAGACACACGCTGAAATAAACATTGACTGTGCCTGGCAGACCATCAACTTGGTGAAAGACAATCTTTAGTCTGCCTGAAACTTGTCAATGTTCCAGGGCAAAGAGTTGACCTCGACTGAGTGTTGCAGACTGGCACATTCCAAGGTCCAGGACTATGTACTGAGGGACACATTAAAGCTTCGGGTAGCTGCTGCCGAAGTGCAGTGGGGAAAGACCACTGTGTAACATCTTTCTGCCAAAATACAGTGAGGGTCCAGTCAGTTATCAGACACTCTCATTCCCTCAAAATATATGTAAATATATTATGGGCTGCATGGTGGCTCAGTGGTTAGCACAGCTACCTCACAGTGCCAGGGATCCAGGTTCGATTCCAGCCTTGGGCAACTGCCTGTGTGGAGTTTGCACATTATCCCCATGTCTGCATGGGTTTTCTCCAGGTACTCTGGTTTCCTCCCACAGTCCAAAGAGGTGCAGGTTAGGTGAATTGGCCAGTCTAAATTGTCCATAGTGTTCAGGGATGTGGAGGTTATGTGCATTAGTCAGGGGAAATGTAGGGCAATGGATCTGGATAGGATACTCTTTGGAGGGGTGGTATGGACTTGTTGGGCCGAAGGGCCTGTTTCCACACGTAGGAATTCTAATTCTAAATAGTGTCCTTCATGAGTAGGAAATACATTTACTTGCAACTGCAGGGAATGTCAAACCCCCGTATTTGTTTTGTTTTATCTGCAAAACCTGTACACTACTGCTTAGTACCTTGTGTCTGGATGTAACTTTTTTTTAATGAATAAAATATTATTGGAATAAACTAAACAAGAATGGCATCACAGGAAATCTATGAATTCATTGGCTGCAGTATGAATATTGGCAATTTACCTGAGGAATCCAGAAGGTAGCAGGTCCTGTGAGGGAAACAGTGCAGAGACGGAAGGATAGGAATCAGGGTTCGAAACCTACACTATTATCTGAAGAGTCAAAGAGGCAGCAAGACCTAGGAGGGAGCGGAAGATGGCTGATAATGAAGTATTACACTTATTCTGGAAATGGTGAGAGTCATTGACTTTCTTCCAACATTGGTATGCATCCCTTCAGTTGGCCGAGGCTGCACTGACCCATATGGCAAACTCAGAACAGGCTGGCAGGAGCTGGGGTCACAGCTTCCACTGCCAGTCCTAGGGGAAGAGAATGTGCCATATCTGCAATATCCCATCCACCAGGACATTCATATCCCATCCACCAGGATGTTTACCTACCCTTCCCTGGCACTTGTGTGGCAAATGTCAGGATGTGTGTTGGGCAGTCTGGATTAAGAGTACTTGCCTTATAAATATGGCATGAATACCAGGGATGCCAGCCAGCTCTGGGCTACCCTAGCAGTGGCAAGTTGTTTCAGGAAGGGCGAGTGGTACGATGGTGCTAGGATCAGGTTCAAGGGGTGTCATCGAGTGGAGTTAATGAGACAAGTTTGTTAATATACGCCAAGAGATCTCACAGGGATTCATGGTGAGAATCCTTTCATTAAACTTGACAAAACTGCCACTTAGGTCAACAAACACATGATTCAGCCCTCAGAGTCCACTCATGGTAAAACCAGAGACAGTTGTCATTGTCTCCAAACATAAATACCTGGCACCTTCTTCTCATTAAAACAATCTAAGTCTTCAATTGATCTCTATCAATAAAAGTAACCTGGTTTACTGTCAGGTAGAACACAGAGCAGGTAATAAGATCCACTTCATTTATCCTGAATTGAAAACTGCAGTCACAAAATATAATTATAAACACATAATTCTAACAACAATAAGTAAGAACTTATGGGCAGCATAATTTTAGACAATAGATATCACATAAAGTAGTGAGTGACAAAATTGCCTCGTAATCTGAAATTAATAGTAATTAAAATCCTTCTGTGTTATACCCAAGGTCACTGAACACTGGAACTACACTGATAAAAACAACCCATAATGACTTCTTGCATATGGCTTTTCTGCTTTGTCTCAGGAATTTTATAACCACTTCATTATATTCCTTATCCTGGCGTCTGAGATGCTACACATAATCTGGTACATCCAGCTGTGATTAAAATCCCTGAGGATACCTGATCTTCTGCTTCTTGGATAAGACAACTGATAATTGTCCTTATCCTATTTAAGGAAATATATTCTGCTGCTGCATTCAAAGAGAGAATCATTAATATCGTCGGGGACAAAAAGCTTTGTAGAATTGGACAGTCAGATTTCCCTGAGCCCTGGGGATCCCGAGAAAAGGATGGGTTTCATCTGAAGAAGTACAATGTACAATGGCAACGTAATGAAGTAACTCGTGAGGCTTTAGTTAAAAAAAACTCAGCAATTTTCCCACCTTGTGTCTGCTCCACTAGCTTTTTTTTACTTCAGCTGCCAAACAACCACCCATCCAATCTGTGTAGATTGGGCCTCTGAACTAGTGAACAATAAGGTCAACCATTGCGGCAATTTATTCTTAGCCAAGCTGCCAATGGTTGCACCCTCATCATAAACAGTGAGTGGATGTTCCGCTCTGCCTCAGCATAGATTTCTCTGGACACAAATTATAGTCAGTCTCTAGAACACAGCTGAGGTCCTTCAGGGTTAAATGCCTTCGTTTTGAGTCCTTTGCCATTGCTGTAACTGAATTTGAGGTTGGGCCTTTAAGGTAAATGGATAGATTGAAATTCCCATGGAAATCCTAGGAACATTCCAGCTACATTTTTTTTTACATGAAGGAGGTGGGCTAAAAATGAATCTACGTTTTGTTCACTAGAATTTAAAGGAGTCAATAGGGAACAGGATCGCAATGTATTCATTTTTTTTCTCAAATTCCACCTCTAACCACCCCCTCACACCCTCAACATAGTCCCCATTTCCCATCCCCAGCCAGCAATCAGACTTTCTGCGCTTTCTCCGAGCCCATGACTATTTAACTCTCAAATGACTTCACAAAAAAACATTATCATGTTTTTGTTTGTGGAAACTTGCTACATACAAAAGGGCTGCCATTTTTCCTACATTACAATGACTGTTTGCTTCCATAAAGCACTTCATGCTCATACATCCTGACATTTGAAAGTTGCTAAGTAAATGCAAGTCCTCCTTTCTCCGAGTAATGACGACTGCTGGTTGTTAGCAGATAGATTGATAAATATAGCTCCTTTGACATTGCATCAGATTGCACTAAAGGTTATATTCAACCAAGATGTACTTAAATGGCAGTATTTATACTCTTAAATCCCACACCAATATTGAAAGGATTTCCTTGAAATAACTCTAAAGGGATTAGAACAGTCTGCTTCATTCACAGGTATACTTATGCCTGGGCATTGTTGCTAGCTTCCTGAATGCAAGAACAAGTCAAGATCAATTTGACACATACAAAGCTTCAAAATTGAAGGGTAACTTTGTGCTGCTGATGAGAAGTCTTATGTACTGACTGAAACACTGAATTGACCCACTAGCAGTACATGCTGATTTATTTACCCCGAGAATCAATCTTTCTCATGTAATAGGATGGGAAAATAAAAACTGCACAAAAATGCAAACCTATTTATAAAACAGGGAAAAACACTCGCACAAATTAAAAGCAGCAAAACAGTTAGGATAGTGCAATAAAAGTCAGTATTAGCTCACATTGATCTAGCCAAACAGAACTATAACAAACTCATCATCACACCAGGAAGTGAATATAAAACATGATCCAATTCCAGAGCAAAGAGTTCAAGAAAGAGATATATTCTGTCTGTACTCTTAAAGAGAGTGTACAAGGCTTTAAGTACAGTATACTAGATTTCCTTGACGCAGTGCAGCTTTACAATCTGATAATTCATTTGTAATCTCCCCAACCCGTGACCTGCATGAGTGAGGGGAACAAGTCAAACATCATAAGAGGACAAACATTTGTAAGTTTGGCTTGGACATATATTGCCATTCCTTTGTAATCATTGCTGGGTTAGAAACCTGGAATTGCCTATTTAAAATCATTGTGTGAGCACTTCACAAAATGAAGATTCAATTCTACCTTCTCTGGGGTAGTAAGAGTGGGGAAAAACGCAACTTTCCTAGTTTGATCATATCCTAATAACAGAAGATAGGGTGGAAATCTATAGGGGTCTAAGCCACATGGGCTAGGACAAGATTTGTAACAGAATTTGATGAGAAGACTAGCAAGACCTATTACAATGTTGGGTACCTCTCACTCTATCTTTTATGCATTTGCTGAGTGGCAAGGCAAGTTTCTCATGAGGCAGAGTTGCTACTGAAGGGCAATAATTGCTTGTTAAAAGCCTGACGAATGCCGCAACTCACCTTGTTAATATTCAGCTCTCTATTTGAACAAGCTATATACAGTACTGAGAATTCTTGAATGGAAATCAGAGCAGATAACTAGCGATATAAGCTGATTGCCAGTTGCAACCCGCCTCCATGTCATCAACAGTGATCATTATCATGGAGGAGCAAGAGGAACAGGGTGTACATTGTTAAGGTGCAATGTTGGGGTCAGAGTCAGGGAAGGTAGTTGGAAACAAAGTTCAAGTAGGATGGTCTCCTTATGGGGGAATGGGTGAAAATGGGCTGTTGTGGTGGGGGTAAGTAAAAGGGGACACACAGCGTCCAACATGGGGTGCATTCCCGGCCAACATTTGGTGTTCACTAGATGCTACTAGAAAATGGCTGGGACAATGCCCAGAGTGGACGGAGTCAGTGTCAGTTTGATGGGTGAAAGTCTATGGTGCAAATCTGTCGGACACTCAGACAATGAAGGGGCAAACACATGATCCAGATATTTGCAAACTTCAGCTACATTTCACTTCCAAACACTTCAACAAAATTTGCAATGCAAGGAGAGTAACTGTGCTCAGGGTAAAAATGCTGATCAAAGAAATTTGCACCATGCTGTAGGTGCTTGCAAAATCAACATTGGCACCTCGATGATGCTGAACTGAGCAGCAATGACTTAGAAAGGTGATCAATTCAACTTCCAAATATGCTGTATTAGGTCATTATTTCATCGTTTGTCTTATTTAATGAACGCAGTGAGAAATTGATTGAGTGATGTGGGCCTGGGTTGGGAAGTGGGTTGGAGAGAGCAGGCTCTCCCTTTTGGATGGAATGTGTTAGTCACTCAGCCTTTCTGAACATAATGAGGCTGAAGCTGAATGAACAATGGAGGCATTACCCTCATTATCAGCTGTAAGGTGTCTCGTTATGTGTGGAGAAAACTGTGCTCAGCCTCATCTACTTGATACGTTACCAACGGCTCTTCTGAGACTAAAGAATGCCTTTTTCTTCTTCCATTCCCATTGCAGAGCATTTCCAGCAAGAGTCCAGTGCCCAGCCATTGGTGGCATGTTAGCTGCTGTGACTGCCTGCATAAGAAGCTGGATGTAGGAGGACGAGGGCTGACAGCAAGCAGAGGAACAGCGGCAGGCCTCCCCAGAGGCTGAGGAGCACCCAGTTCAGGGAGAGGTCACTGCTGAGCACTGTTCAGGATGGTTGGGGTCTGAAAGAAGCCCAGAGGCCTTTTGGCCCTGACTCCATTTCCTGGGCATGAGCGAGGCACCATTGTTTCTGGACACAACAACAGAACTTTGCTAAATATTGGAATGGGACCTGAGGGCTGCAGGAGTGGGAGGCCAACCTCTCGCAGTGGCTGTGAAGGTGGAAGCCAACTTGGACAGCTATGTGACTGGCTCCTTTCAGGGAATAATGACAGACCTGTGTGGGATCTCTCAGCCATGCCCCCAAGATACATTAGGACAGTGACTAATGCCATCTGTACAAGATCACACTGGTTCATTTTGTTACCCTGTGACAAGGTCAGTGCTGTAGCCAAGGCAGTGGGATTTGGAAACATAGCTGGAAACACCCCGGTGCAGGATGCTATCAAATGTATACACATGGCACTGAGAGGGCCCTATCACAAGCTGTGGGATTCATCAACAAGAAGGGATTCTATTATGTTCTGGTACCACCATTACACTTTTTGGAAGCAGCTTCCAGGAGTCCTATATCCTGGAGCAGCCTCATGTACCTGGTGCGATTGAGGGTCCAGGTGCCTTATAAGGCTGGTTACTGGGGACAAGGGTTATCCACAGCAACAATGGATCATGATACCATTGTACAACACTCTGACTGATGCAGAGCTTTGATACAATGGATGCCAATGTTTTAACCAGGGCCATGATGGAGCAGTATGGGGCTGCTGGAGATATGGTTCTGCTGCTTAGACTGGTCTGGGTGAAGGCACCTCTGGTATCATCTGGACAGAGCGTGCTGCATCATCTGCTCTCTGCTCAGTTGGAGCAGGCAATGAGTCGATGTGCTGGATGCTGAGGAGCTGGTGAATGGAAGCAGCCTTCTGAGGAGACGATGATGACTTTGGAGAAGAGGAACTGCTCCTTGTCCATGACAGAGTTCAGTATGTCAGGCATTACAAGCCAGACAGCAACTGACTGACACCCATTTCCTGTAGATTACAGTCAAGTGCAGCAGACAATCATAGACTGTGCACTAGTCTTTGTCATAACACCAGCACTTGCATCGTGAGGGCAAACTGCAGCCTCAACTTTTTTTCTTTGTGTCCCTTTTTGCTGGCTGTCAATACAAGCTGTAGACTGGAATTATCTGAATTCTTGCCTGTCTGTGAAATTCTCCTCTGGACATTAACAAGCTGCAGGTATCCACTGAGACAGAATAGCAGTGACTCGGTGTTCAGACCAGATGTAGCTATGGACAGATAAAATGTCTGTGGTCATGATTAGACACAATAAGCTGAGAAAATAGGGTATGTGTGAGGAAATGTCTGGCATACTGCAATGAGTGGTGTGGCTACTGTGGCATGACCCTTCCTGGGGAGGAACAACACCAGATTGTCCAGCGGGCCTTTCTAGAGTGGCACTGATGCAAAGATTGCTTTTGGTGGATATTCGCTGAGTGGCGAGTTATTCCAGGAATGGAGCATGGTAAGATGGGGATAGAATCAGACATGAGAGGTGCCTTAAGGGTGGTGTAGATAGTTAACAAGACGAGTTTGTTAAGATATGGTGAGAAAACTTGCTGGGTCCTCGCAGCAAAAATCCCTCCATAACACCTGATGCAACTTGCACTGATTGAAGACAGTAAAAGTTCAACCCATGGCATTCAAGTGAATGCTGACTGGTTTTCAATGTAATAGAGTAATTATTGTATTTTGTATTCGACAAAACATTTACTGTAAGGATTGACAGTGTTCATAAACTAGAAGTCCCCTGGGATCTTTGAATTCCAATCAATCCCACATTAAAATAACAAATCAAAATCTGAGTATGTATAAACAAAGATACTTGTCACCTGTTAAAAATGAGAGTAATTTTCACCTTCAGCATGGACTAAAAGCTGATAATAAAGAGTTAGCTATCCAGTATTGACTAGACTTCAACAGAAAGAAAAAATAGATCAGATGTTTTGTAGGCAGCATATCCTCAATCTGTCATTGTGTGACAACCAATAGTTATAGTTGCTTCTATGATCTGGGAAGTAAAACACTAGTAGATAGAATTTAGTACTCACAATTAGAGGAATCAATATCATTTCGAGGTCTCATATGAAAAGATGGAGAAGGTCCCCTCAACCTTTAACACAAAATTTATCAGGTCTACATACAGGTTTAGTCAAATTATATGCAGTCACCAATGTTTCCAATATCTTAGGGATTAGGATGCTAATGAACCTCACTATCCATGATCCCATCCTCTCAGTATTCCTAAACCCTTGGATATGACACATAACAACATCCACAGAAGGCACCTGTGTGGGTTTCCTCCTGGTGCTCTGGTTTCCTCCCACAGTCCAAAGACGTGCAGGTTCGGTGGATTGGCCATGGTAAATAGAGTCCAGGTATGTGTAGGCTAGGTAGCCATGGTGAATGTTGGGTTATAGGGATGGGGTTGGGGAGTGGGTCTGGATGGGATGCTGTTTGGAGGGTCAGTGCAGACTCAAGGGGCTGAATGGCCTCTTTCCTCCCTGTAGGATTCTATGATTTTATGAATAGAGGGGGCATTGAATGACCTGGTGGCTGGAGCTCTCTTGGAGGAACTGTACAGTGGCTTTGCAGGATTGAATTGGGGCATTCAGATGTTAAGTATATAGGACAAGATACTCACTTTCTACTGTTATGATGATGAACAAATTTAATGTACAAAAAGCAAATGTCACAAGTTCCAACCAATATGAACCTCACACCAGTCTCTTTAAAGAGCAAGCTATTTTCTGAGGAAATACCAACATGACAGAGACTGCCTGAGGAATGACTTGGAGCCAAAGGAATGTGTCAGTCATAAATGGTTCAGCATCAATGACATTGCAAATTTAAGCCAAGAATATATTTCACAGCAGTGTTAATGACAAAGAAAAAGAATGGCAGATGCAAGTAGTGAAGGTCCTATCTGAGGTGTCAATTGCATAAATCTAAGCGAAGCCTGCACATAGTCACACAAAATCATCACTCCCACATACAAACACAACCCACACAATAATTATACATGCATCCCGCTGATATATGATAATCATACAATAAATGCACATCTCACCCCATATACTAATCCTGCAAATGATTTTTCCATTGCAAACACTCCCCACACACATATTTTTAAATAAAAGTTTAAAATAGTTTTTTGATCAAACAAGTAAAATACTTCCCAAATTCTTAGTTGTGGATTAGAGTCAATTCTCATTTACTGAGTGATTGCACATGTAGTCTGCAGGTCATACCCTGACAGGGCATGAGGTTGGTGCAGGGAAACAGCAATGTGATAATTTTCTTACTTTTACTGCAAAGGTACTCAATAATCAGTGGATTGTGTGTAACCTGAAAAGAGGGCACCTCTAAATATCTACTTTTATTAGTCTCTTACACTGTTCATTTTGAGAAATTGCTTTCACATTTTGAATAGTGCATGAAAAGTGAAGAGATGAGTCACATTCCTATTATACAGCTATGCTGCCATTTTATTCTTTGATTCCTACATTCATCAGCAACACTGGATAAAACAAATATGAATACAGTATGATCATGTTAATTGCAATTTGTTCATTGTGAGTCAACCAATCATGCTGTGTATATAATTATACTTTCCCTGACCTCATTACAATCACTGCAAAAACAGTATGGGTATATGGTTCAAGGAAGTGGCTCATCAGCACTTTCACAAGGGCAAGTAGGGATGGGCTGTAAGCATTGGTATTGCCAGAGATGTCTGTGTCCCATGAATTAATTTTTCAAAATGTTGATTTTGACAAGACGGCTATCATAAAAGCAATAAACCATTCTATTTATTACCACAATTTTATCTTTATCAGATAATGTTTACTAAAGTATGCTGATGCCAGGTCCCCATTTACACTTTTCATATCCTGTATTTTTCATGTTGGATCACTAGAAAAATGTCACTCTGAAGGACCTTTGACTTCATATAGCTGCAACATAGTGTGCCCCATTTCTCTCTCCAATTGTTTGCTGACTGTACAAGTAAAGTATTGCTGTTGAATGCATTATTAACAACATTAAGTTAGTAAGAAACAATAAATTGGAGGTACTGCATCAGCTTGCTGTCTATGCAAACTAAACTTATTTAGATTTCTGCACTCAACAACCAAGCTTAATCCTATGAAATATTTTTCAGCATTATAGTTGCTCTGGCTACACACTGTTGGAATATTGGTAGCACAATCATGTAAAAATATTCATCCAATACAGGTAGTTCTTTTTTAACACAATGTTGCATTTTTCTGCAACCCCACATTATAGAAAAATCACGCTTTAGAAACAGCGCTTAAAGTGTTGGCGATGTAATCATGCTACAGCCAACACATTTTAAATGTTTGCGGTTTAGAAACAGTGTCCCCAGTTCATCAATCACATTACAAAAAATTTGCACTAACGAAACGTGTTATAGCAGAATGACCTGTATCACAATTCAGAGGATTTTAAGAAATGCAAGTACATGGGGAGTATGTGGGCTTTGTTATCATTTTAGACAGATGGCCCTTTGTATAACACTCTTGTCCTCTATTACTTCAGCAATGCCAATTAACACTTTGGATCCATTCAAAGGTTCTTGCTGTGTTTCCTTGAGTCATTGATAGATAACAATGCAGACTATGCAACAAGGTCATTTCAAATTACCGGGAAGTGTTGTAGCTTTCTGAGTGAAACAACTCCATCCCCACACTATAATGTTTAGAATGTTGGCATGGAAAATATGATGGGATGTTTTGAACATTTGCATTGCTGCAAAGGGAGCCAATGCTTGCTGGAGGAACAGTGCCTAGCTCTTGACTGCTACAGAGGTCCAGCACCGTCCTCTCCGTCCCGGATACACCCTGGAGCTTCTAAGGTTGTGCAAAAGCTTGGATACAGGTGTTGCAGTTATTGCTCTTTTTTTTCCTGATGAATATTCAAAAGGATGAAGAGGGAGGCAAACAAAAATCAGCCCTACATACTCCATGATAGTAAGGAAGAAGTTGAGGAATTTCACAACCCTGAGAGTGAAATTTACTAAAATGTTTTAATTGCCTACTTTGTGGCACAAGATATAACTTCTAATTTAAAGTCACAATTTCAGAATCATGGTCAGGCTTATAATTGTACCAGTCTCTATT